>NW_028318504.1:4340000-5025000 GCF_062004578.1 Staurois parvus | reverse complement strand
TATCGCTAGATGATAACAGTGTTTGTATATGAGTAATCTGGGGCTTTGTATGGACAACACCTGTGGTACAACGTGATTATATATTATTATGTGAAAGATTTGATGTTGTTCTAAGGTTGATACCCTCGTCATGTGTTTGTTTGAGGGCTGTACCGAAAGTGGTCATAACTTACATAAGTAAGTTGTTAAAATGTTACATGTTGGTAGAATAACTCTTCCTCTATAGTAACTCTTCTTCTTATACATGTTTTTCATTACAGGTAAATAATGGATTCCAAGCAGAAGCAGCATGCTGTCATTGAGTTCTTGACGAAGGAGGAGGTGCAGGAGGTCCCACATCTACATAGCCTACAAAATGACACCATTGACAAGAGTCACCAATGACAAAATATTGCTCACGTCAATGATGTCATCTCCATAAACATTCTGTAGCCTTCTGTGAATGTTGGTCAGCCTGCACCCTTCCTTCATCAAGAACCCAATGACGTCACGTTGCTTCTGCTTGGTATCCATTACCTGCAATGAAAAACATGAAGAAGATGAGCTACTATAGAGGAAGAATTACTCTACCAGTTCTGCCTTCTTTTGATTTACTTTGGGTACAGCCCTCATATATTTTTAATTTCCCCCTTTTTGTTTAGTTCTGGGTACAATAAAAATGTGAAATAAAAGTTTTTAGTGTTCAGTCATTGAACAGTGACACCTGAATAGTCCTGTTTGCTCCTGTAGGCCTGGTTCACACCAGTGCACCTCATGAAGCAACTTGAGTTGCACAAAATCACATGACAAGGGAAATCACATTATATTCACTGTTGCCCCTTCTGCTCAATGGGACTTGTCATGGACTTGGGGCTACATGAGAACCATTGCCTGGATAACACTGTGTTTTATTGTGTAGCTGGTCTCTAGTTGACTATGCCCATCCAGACTTGTAGCCTGGGCACTCCATCATTGCTTCACTGGGTCCAAGGGCAGACTGACAACTCATGGGGCCCCCGGACAATAGAGGATCATGGGGCCCCTGTGTCCTTGCCCAAACTCAAAAAAGCCTATGAAAAAGGTACCAGGGCATCTCATGGGGCCCCCTACTGACCCCAGGCCCTCGGGCACTGCCCGAGTTTCCAAATGGTCAGTCCGCCCCTGACTGGGTCATAGCCACATTCGTATGTAACTTTATAGCAGTTAGGGCAAGTAGGAATACCTGCTTCCTACTTGCCCTAACCACCTCAAAGGCCCATTGGGTCACTTCAAAGGCTCATTGTTGTGCCACGGCGCTCTTTTGGTACTATATTCTCTTTTTGGTGGGACATGGACTGGGGTGGGTACTGAGACGGAGCTTGCTTGGGAACCTTGGAATTTCAGCATTACATCTCACCACAGTTTGGTGACCACGGCTATGGAACTGTTGCCTGGTTACGCTACAAACAACACCCTGGTATCTTTAACCAGTTGTCAATCCGACTCCATCCAAAAAACTCGTCACTTTTTTGGACCCCCCCCATCTGGGGGTCTGAGGCTATTAAGTGGTATCCTGGAATTGCCGCCAATCCTTCGGAATTACCCCAAAAGAACTATCATTGTAACATATGACTTCCGATGTACAATGTATTCCTATGTGGGCACCAGGTTAACTTGGGTGGGCATTGTCTATGATAACGTGATTTGCTCTTATCTAATGGTTGTCTATATAAATTCAGTGTGTTTCTCTAATAAAGCAGTTCTTTTCATTTACTCCAAAAACTGGTGTTGTCTAGTTCTTTGGGGTAGCTACAGCTATAGCCACTGACCTCGTGTTCCAGAGCTCGGGCAGCAGCTTCTTGATGGAGATACCCAGTTGGGGGTGTTAGTCGTCTGTCACAGGACTCAGCATGGTGAGATTTTGGAGTTTCCTGCAATACTTTGGTAAGATTTACAGTGTGACTTGGATCCATAGAATATGCAAAGTCGCATCAAAGTCGCAACACATAATCGCTCTTTAAATTGCATCAATACGTGTGAACAAGGTGTCAACAAATTAAAGTGTTTGTTCACCAATGCCAGAAGTCTGCCAAGCAAAATAGGTGAGTTGGAAGCTTTGATGCATGAAGAGAACTATGATTTAATTGGTATTGCTGAATCTTGGCTTCGTTCTTCACATGACTGGTCCATTAATATTCCTGGCTATGTCCTCTTTCAAGGAGACGGGGGAAATAGGAAAGGTGGTGATGTCTGTCTCTATGTGAGAAGTGATCTCAGAGCGAGTGTGAAAGAGGACCTAGTTGATGGAGAGTGTGATGAGGCTGCAGTATTATGGGTGGAACTGCACATGGGGGTGCGTACTACAAAGGTAATTGTTGGAGTTTGTGATAGGCCTCCCAGTGTTAATGAGGAGGTGGAGGCTCAGCTCATTGTACAGATCGTTTCATATAGTGAACTCGGTGTAGAGCTCTTCACCCTGAGATCATCACAGAGGACAAAGGGGGCACTCTTTACATCTGGAGGAAAAGAAATTTAATCTCCAAACACGGAAAAATTTCTTCACAGTGAGAGCTGTGAAAATGTGGAATAGACTCCCTCAAGAGTTGGTTCTGGCCAGCTCAGTGGATTGCTTTAAAAAAGTCCTGGATTCTTTCTTAGATACACAGAATATAACTGGATATAACATTTATAGGTAAAGTTGATCCAGGGAATATCCGATTGCCTCTCGGTTGATCAGGAAGGAATTTTTTTCCCTGCAGGAGCAAATTGGATCATGGTTTGCTGTTTTTTTTTTGCCTTCCTCTGGATCAGCTGTGGGTATAGGATTATAACTTTTCTTTTTTTTAATGGTTGAACTGGATGGACTTTTGTCTTTTTTCAGCCAGACTAACTATGTAACTATCAAAGCTGCATCGCAGTAGTATGAACCAAGCCTTATTCTTTTGGTATTCGATGTAGGGATGTAGTGCCATTAAATATATGGCCAGCTTCTCCTACTAATTTAACACAGATTTTTTATTTTATCTTTTAATCGGCTATTAATTCATATCTTATTTTTTTGGCAGCAGCTCTGCTTCTATTGCTTATTTCACAGGGTGATTTTTAAAATAGTACATACAGTAAGTCGGTGCTAAAAAGCCAAACAGTCCAGTACCACTCCCAGATCTAGGCCCCAAACGTTTTTGGCCTGTCTTGCCGCACATCTCCGGATTTTCTTCTATTTAACTAAACTGTCAGTGGCTGCGCTGAGATTACAACAGCGAGCTCCTGTGAATGCATCAGCCAGGAGTAATGTAACAGATCATTTTTATGATGGAGGCACTTTTATTCCTCAAATAAGTCAGTGATTACAGTTGTAGCAGATAGTGGCTCCCAGCAATCTGGACGGAGATGGACAGATCTCATAGTGCGTCTGCCAGTGATGGGTCTCAGAAACGTTTTCTGATTGGCTGCTGTGGGTCACAGCACATATAGCACATTGCTACTTTTTTTTTGCAAATAACAAGTCCAACTGTATAACAATACAGCATATTTTTTTCTGCTTCTTTAATAAATAAGACAGCAGATTAGCAGACAGGATTCTGCTGCATCCCACTGACAAGCTCTCCTCTCTCTGTCATTTGATGTGCCAGTCTGGCAGGCTGCATTGCTGTATTTTTATTTGGTGTTAAAAGCGTTGAAAGTGTGAACTCGAATTTCTCAGTCACACTGATGATTACTGAACTTGCAATGATTAAAAAAAATAATAATCCGAGGCAGTGCAACAGACAGTGAAAGAACCACACAAACATAATCAATAGCGGAGGTGAAATCCAGTCAAACATGAACATTTTACAATTAAACAGACTCAGGAGAGATGGCCAACCTACTGGCTGCCGCTCGTCTTTATCCCAGTATTTATACTACATGGCCAAAAGAATATTGATGCCAAGGGTTGCCACCTATGTTCTAGAAAAACAAGGGAATTGACGGGGAAGGGGGATCAGTGTACAACACATACAGTGCAGGGGCCAGGAGTAAGTAATGCACAGTGCTGGGGTCAGGAGCAAGTAACATACAGAGTGCAGGGGCCAGGAGTAAGTAAAGCACAGTGCTGGGGTCAGGAGCAAGTAACATACAGAGTGCAGGGGTCAGGAGAAAGTAATGCAAAGAGTGGAGGGGTCAGGAGAACCTAATATGCAGTGCAAGGGTCAGGAGCAAGTAACATACAGAGTGCAGGGGTCAGGAGAAAGTAATGCAAAGAGTGGAGGGGTCAGGAGAACCTAATATGCAGTGCAAGGGTCAGGAGAAAGTTGCATGCAAAGTGCAGGGGCCAGGAGCAAGTAATACAAACAGTGGAGGGGTCAAGACAAAGTAATGCACAGAGTGCAGGGGTCAAGATAACTTAATATGCAGTGCAAGGGTCAGGAGCAAGTAACATACAAAGTGCAGGGGTCAGGAGCAAGTAATGCAAAGAATGGAGGGGTCAGAACAAAGTAATGCACAGAGTGCAGGGGTCAGGAGAACTTAATATGCAGTGAAAGGGTCAGGAGAAAGTAACATACAAAGTGCAGGGGTCAGGAGCAAGTAATGCACACAGTGAAGGGGTCAAGACAAAGTAATGCACAGAGTGCAGGGGCAGGGGAACTTAATATGCAGTGCAAGGGTCAGGAGCAAGTAACATACAGAGTGCAGGGGTCAGGAGCAAGTAATGCAAAGAGTGGAGGGGTCAGGACAAAGTAATGCACAGAGTGCAGGGGTCAGAAGAACTTAATAAACAGTGCAATGGGTAGGAGTAAGTTGTGCGCATAGTGCATGGGTGGGCAGTAAGTAATGAGGGTAAGCAGTAAGCGGTCAGGAATATGTAATGCACACAGTGCAGGGGTCAGGAGCAAGTAACACACAGAGTGCACAGGTCAGGAGTACGTAATACACAGTGCAGTGGTGTCAGGACTACGTAATGCATAGCGCAAAGGGGTCAGGAGAACATAATGCAGAGTATTGTGGTCAGGAGCAAGTAACATACAGAGTTTGGTCAGCAGTAAGCAATGTAAAGTGTTCTAGCAAAATAAGTGAAATGACAAGGAAGAAGAATCTGTGTGTAATGCACACAGTGCAGGGGTCAGGAGTAAGTATTTCACAGTGCTGGGGTCAGGAGCTAGTAACACACAGAGTGCAGGGGTTAGCAAGTAATGCAAAGAGTGGAAGGGTCAGGACTATGTAATGCACAGAGTGCAAGGGTCAGGAGTAAGAAATGCACATGGTAGTGGTGTCAGGACTATGTACTGGGTCAGGAGAACATAATGCACAGTGCTGGGCTCAGAAGCACGTAATATATGGAATACAAAGGTCAGGAGTAAGTAATGTGCATTATGCATGAGTGAGGAATACTGCAAGTAATACACACACTGCAGAGGTCAAGAGTAAGTAACACACAGAGCACGGGGTCAGGAGTACATAATGCACAGAGAGCAGAGGTCAGGAGTAAGTAGTGTGCACAGTTCAGTGGCCAAGAGTAGGTAAGTGGGTGCAGTAATAAAACTACCCCCAGCATTAGTAGAGAACATAAGGAAAAATAATTTGTCCAAAAGTAACATTTGTATCTCCAAGTAATTAACATTGATTTTTCAAAGGTACCAATTGCAAGTCAATACCCATGACTCTCTTTGTCCTCCCCTGGCTGACACACTGCCTCTGGTTCCGGGCCCGCTGATGTATTCTAATTCATCCAATGGACAACGCATGTTATTCGCACAGAAAACGCACCATATTCCTGTGCAAATCACATGCGATGTCTGTGCAGTGCAATTTGAGCCATACATTTTGTTTGGCTCAAATCACATCTCTTTCAGACCAAAAAGTTGCAGGATCCTTTTTTACCTGCACCTGATTGGCATCGGGAGTTCACACCCATGTGATCCGATTTCTGGCAATCACACTGCATTTTGCAATCTGTTTCGGGGTGTCATTATTTAACATTGACACCGACCCAAGATCACATGGAAGCTTTGAGATTGCAATGCGGTGTGGGAAACTCACAGGATTCACTGCATTTCCCATCCCGTATGAGTGTGAATCAGGTTTCATACCCTCAGTCAAGCGCATGCTGAGGCCTAACAGCAACAGCTCTGGACAGAAAGAACTGAATAGACCCTTCCAAATATTTATCCTCTCTCCACCTTCTGGACACCCCTTCCTAGGGATTGGTTGAGGTCAGATAAATATGCATAACCTAAAGGTTGATCCTTCTAATGTATTTCTGGAAACTTTTTTTCCGGATTTTGAGATAAACCTGAACAGACCAAAAAATAAATAGCTGCTCAGCTGGGTACAGCAGAGCCAACAACTAAATTTATCCAGCCTAAGGGAGGGGCACTACAGTACTTTTTTCTGTGTTGTATTGAACTGCATATGGGTTACTATTATTCTGTACTATGCTGACATCCAATGACAGTTTAAGGTAACTACAACTTGTTTACTTTGGAATTTGGTACCTCTCTCTGTCCTACCCCCATGTCTCTCATTTTGATCTGATCTATATAGTTGTATATAAAATGCACTATTTATCTTTCAAAAAGGGTTTCCCAGTGCTAAACCTTTCATCCAATTTCTAAATGGTTGCATTGTAAACTTCAAAAGCCAATATAAAGGAACATAAGTGGTTAAAAAAGCACCTGTGGGTTTAACTAATCTTTTTTTAATATAATTTTCCTTTAAGGGGGCGTGGGATGTCCTATGCCTACATACAGTTACTAATAGGTGTCCCTCATTCTCATCTCATCATTCTCATCAAAAGTGGGGAGGTATGTACCCCCGCTGTTTAGTGCACGTCAGTTCAGTCCTAGCTAGATACTTCCTGTTTCTTCCATGTTCCCTCAGTCACTGTTATTCCTTCCCAGCGACAGGTCTTAAGAGAGTTATTGCTTTCTGACATGTCGAAAGACTGGAACAGCATCCTCTGTACTTCACGTGTGAGAAATAAAATTGTGTTGGATTTAGCTTCTGTTTCTTTTGAAGAGTTAGGCTGCTTGGAGATGGTGCCAAGTCAGCAGATCCTTTACCGTCCGGACAGACTGGGTCTAAGAAGGTATGTCAATGCATAAAGCAGCATTTGAAACAAAACATTATCAAAGGACAATCTGGTTCAATAGTTGGCCACAAACTATACAGATTTCCTACCATGTAGTTTGAGGCCTGCTGGCTTGGGCAAAGGTCAAAAGGTTTGTCTTCGGAGGGGCTCATTCTACATAGGTGTTAGAAAATCTAAAAATTGCCCCCAAATGAACAGAAGGTAAAGTTGGCCGAGACGTTCATATGAGAAAGTAGTAGATGCTTGAGAGCTAAATCTTCTGAAGGTTACATTGTTTTATAAGTGTTTCAACAAATATCTACCTTTACAAGATTTAGTTCTAAAGCATCTGCTTTCTCAAATGACATCTCCACCAACTTCATCTTCTGTTCCTTTTGGGACAAAAACCTTCCACCATACTCTACACCGTGGTTCAATTAATACACAGTGTAGTAATAACCAGACCAGCCCGACAGGCATCAACCGCGACCTCATTCTGCGCAGAAACAGCTCTATTCTCTTCAGGCCTTAATCCAGGTTGCTTGATTCCCGTATGGTCCTCTTGCAATCCTACAGATGTAGGCACATGACTCATAATACTTAATTGTTCTAATTTTACGTTTTCTACTACACTCAGATCTCTCCCGTGGTGTTTCTATCTTCTTCTTCTTTTCTCTCTCCTCCATTTTATAGAATGCCTGCACCACATTATAGCATGGTTGTACAAACTCTGTACTCTAAGGGCTGGTTTACACTTGCTTCAAAACATGGCACTGGACACGCTTTTTTAAAGCACTCTGAATGCCAAGCAAAGCATCTGTCAATAAATAAAATGGAAAGCTTACAGTCCTGCTTGCACGTTGTGTTTGCTTTGCTATGCTTCGCTTCAAAAATGATACCCCATGTTGCTTTAGTGGTGCTTCAAGCATTTTCAAAGCCTCCATAGAAGTCTATGACATAGCTTCATTAACCATTTCGCTGCCAGGTCCGTATGTTGTAGGGACTTGACAGCAGGGGGTTTTATACACAATCTGGTGGCTGCATCCACCAGGATTATGTCTAAACTGACAAGCAGACTCCTATCTGTCATGTGGAAGCAATCAGGCAACTGCTTGATTGCTTCCACATCCCCTGGTAACCTGACCCCACGCACGCACACTCCTGCCATGTAATCTGGGTCCTTCTTACCCCTCTGCGGGCCCGGGGCTGACATGGCGGGTACTGTGAAAGCAAGAGAAGAAAGTAAACACAAATCTCTCCTCCCCTACTTACTGTGACCCAAAAGGCTACTTCCGGGTCAACACCAGGGGCGGACTGACAACTCATGGGGCCCCCGGGCAATAGGGGATCATGGGGCCCCTGTGTCCTTGCCCAAACTCAAAAAAGCCTATGCAAAAGGTGCCAGGGGCATCTCATGGGGCCCCCTACTGACCCTGGGCCCTTGGGCAGTGCCCGAGTTTCCAAATGGTCAGTCCGCCCCTGGTCACCACTGTCGCTTTCCTCAGCTAGAATGGCTGGGTAGAAAAGTACTGCAATGCAGTCTGAATTGCAGTACATCCAGTGGATCCCAGACGAGACATGTAGGGTCTTTAGACCCTGCATGTCTCATTAAAGATAATCTGTCACCTAAAAATAATAGCATAGCAGACTATGTGTCACCTATGATGAAAAAAAAAGTTAATCAAAAAATGTTTTTTTTTCCAAAAAATTAAAGTTTCTCTCAAGCACGTTACATTCCCTCCTCAAAAAAATTTTGATGCCCACCCCCCCAATCCTACATATACGCACATACAAACACAAATGCAGAGATGTATTTACCACAAGGCAAACAAGGCATTTGCCTAGGGCGGAATTTTTCAGGGGGGCAGCACTGCCCCTTGGGGGAAGGGAAACATGCGGCAGAGGGGCCTGGTGGGTTCCGAGAGAGGCTGCGGTTTTCATGATGGTGTATGCACAGCCCAACTTTTGTTCCGGGATGTCCAGAGCTGTGGAGGTGATTTACTTTCTCTCTCTCTCCATGGGCAATGGTGACTAGTGTATGGGGGGCAGTGGTAGTAGAAGGCTCTCTTGGGCGGGGGGCTGGGGTGTTGGTGGTCAATGTCAGGCTCTCCTTGTGGGGGGGGGGTGCTGATTTTTGTGTTGCCTAGGGAGCACAAAACCTAAATACACCACTGAGTAAATGTACACATCAGGGGCGCCTATGCATCAAGTGCAATACACATTGCATATTGCCCTGGAGTGACATCAATAATTCTAGCACCTTACATCCTTGGTAACACTAAACTGATGACCTATAGGGGCTTTTGAAGCATCACTTATAGAAAATATAGGTTACTGAAGTTTGCCGCCATTTCATAGGTGCAGACAAATTTAAGGGTTGACATGTTGGGTATCTATTTACTTGTCACAACCTCACCTTTTATATTTTACAAAAAAAAATGGGTAATTAATTGCGTTTTTGTGCCCTAAAATTCATTTTACTGTGTTTTTAATGAAATGTTGCATTTCCTAGAACTTTGCGGTAATATTGTGTGACATAAAAAATTAGAAATACTACTAATTTATTCTCTCGGGTGTCTGCTTTCAGAAAATGTATCATGTTTGGGGATTTTGTGTAATCTTCAGACCCAACATCATTTTTTTAAACGTGTGCAAAAAAAAAAAAATATGCAAAAACGTCTCTGGTAGCGAAAGGGTTAAAGCTTTAAAAAAGCACCACCAAAGCATAATCGAAGCATCATCAAAGCACCACCAAAGCATCGTAGAAGCATCAAGTACACATCAAAAAAGTATGTTGAAGTGGTAGGCGCTTTAAGGTGTGTTGAAGTCAAAGCAAATGAGACCTAAGAAGAAAAAAATATATTTAAAAAAAAAACAAATTGCTGTGTGATTGTCCCACCAGTTGCACAATCATCGTAGTCCCCATAATGTGTCTATGATCTTAAATGATCGCTAGCTCCATCTAGTAAATTTTTCCTGAAATATTGCAATCAGGAAAATAATGCATTATGCCCACTAGATGGAGCCGAGGATCATAGGAAATACACATATTAGACACATTACAGGAATTACTCAGGACATCAATTTCTTTTTATAAATAGACCACTACATTTTTATATTGTTGGAAAGATTGTATGACTTGCAGGAACATTTGCTGAAAGCTGCATACCAGCTGTGTTCCCTGTCTAACCTAACCTCCTACTGGTGCCAAAGTAGCAGGCCAACAAGCTGGAGGCAAACAGTGTTAAAGATGTAGTCAGTAATATCATGGACACTGCAGAAGGACAAAAAGTCTGGAAATGAATAGGTTATTATGGCCTACGGCTCTGTAAGGAGTCCCTGTTTTATCTCCATCAAATCACCTTGAAAAATGTAATAAAACACAGATCCTTATGCACACAAACATTTTTATTTCAGACCTTTTTCATTTGACTTCCATTCAGTCCAGTATCTGTAATTTTCTCAGTATTGTTGTTGTGCCATTGGGTTCTTTATGCTTCTTTATATTTGGTTTGTAACTCAAAGCCAACATCTTGGCACACACCTAAATCTGCAGTTGAAATTCTATTTGGAGCTATCTTTCCAGCCAAAGGATTTGTGTTATAGCAGGCTTACCAATCTTTTTACCTTAGAGCAGGGGCGGACTGACCATTTGAAAACTCGGGCACTGCCCGAGAGCCCATGGTCAGTAGGGGGCCCCATGAGATGCCCCTGGTACCTTTTTCATAGGCTTTTTTGAGTTTGGACAAGGACACAGGGGCCCCATGATCCCCTATTGCCCGGGGGCCCCATGAGTTGTCAGTTCACCCCTGCCTTAGAGTAGCCTTTCTCAACCTTTTCAACATAGAGGAACCCTTGAAATAATTGTCCGGTCTCACTGAACCCCTGCTTGTACAATATCTATAACTCATGACACATAAGTGTGATGATCATTGGGAAGAATGACCCCCTTACAGATGGCTAAAAATATCAATGGTGTTAATGGGAACTTATCTGAGGGGCAGACATTGCTCATTGCTAAAGGAACCCCTAATCAAACGCTGGAGGTACCATAGGGTTCTATGCAACTCTGGTTGAGAAACCTTGCCTTAGAGAGGCCCTTGAAATAAGGTCACCTCCCTGCCCTCAGTGATTGGCCAGAGAATGGCCAGCAACATACTCATGAGGTCATCTTTCTACTCTCTTTCCCCTGCTAACCTGTTCCTTGTCAGCAGATGTGAATGTAGGACACCTTGCTGTCCCCAAGTAAGGCCCCTTCATCACAGAGTGCCAATACATAAGGGAATACAAAAGACTGAAATGAGGTACATTTTGGTATTTATACCAGTTGCATTTTAAATACATTTAAATTTTGTATTTTAATAAACACATAACTGCATTCATTTTTACATCTACCTGTAGTTCCGCTTTAAGGAAATATGCAGTAGTTAAGTAAAATAAAAATGTAATTTTTTTAGGTCTATTAAACAGGAAATATTGTGTATGAATGTTTTCTATTTGTACCTCCAGCCAGCAGATGGAGCACTCGGCTCCTTTTCACATGTTTACGAGGCTATGCTTTCCCAAATTGATGGAAAAAAGTCATTTTACCAATGTTTAAATTCAACTTAGAGTTTATTCTACAGGAATTTTCACATTTCACATCAATAGAGGACATTTTTGATGGTCACTTTTGGGATGCTAGACACGCTATTGCCATCCAGATGCCATGGAAAAGCCACTATAGGGACCTGCGTCAGTGCAAATTAAACAAATGAATATATTGGATACAAATAGTGAGTATTTTTAATAAAAGTTTGTGCACAAAAAAAAATTATTTTATTATATTTTTTAATAATCACAAAGGAGATATATCCATATCCAGTTACTGTATTACCTTGCAAAATTAGCAGTCACATCATCACTGTG
Source organism: Staurois parvus (assembly GCF_062004578.1). Classification (NCBI taxonomy): domain Eukaryota; kingdom Metazoa; phylum Chordata; class Amphibia; order Anura; family Ranidae; genus Staurois; species Staurois parvus. Next base: position 5,013,086 of record NW_028318504.1, on the reverse strand, counting down.
TTGTACGTAGCCTGTTCAGAGAGCAGAGCTGTGGGAGGAGCCCTGCAGACTCCACCCACCATAGGCTGCCTGCAGACAACTACAGGAGGGGGCGGAGACAAGACCAATCACCCTGCACAAGGAGAGAGAGCAGCAGTGACCGGTCTTCATAACAGGAAGCTTCTGCACAGTGCCAAAGTTTAACACTGGATTACTGCACAGATGGATGAATACACAAAGCACTCCAAGCTTCAAGTAAGAATACACATGTAAACAATATTTGCTTATCCTAGAGTTTAGCTTTAAATACTGTAAATAGCATGACTCTTTTAGCATTGCTGAAACTGAACGCTGCTAATAATGGGAAAAGGTGACTAGAGCACCACCTGTTGGCTTGACAGAAGACTGCATATTATAATTAATTATCTGATATTTAATTTTTATCTTGCTGATTTGATATATATATATATATATATATATAGGGATGCCCCTCCAAATCATTGGATTCAGGTGCTCCAATCACCTCCATGGCCACAGGTGTATAAAATCAAACACCTAGGCATGCAGACTGCTTCTAAAAACATTTGTGAAAGGCTGGGTCCATCCATGAAATTTCCTTGCTACTAAATATTCCATTGTCAACTGTTAATGGTATTATAACAAAGTGGAAGCAACTGGGAACAACAGCAACTCAGCCACCAAGTAGTAGGCCACATAAAATGACAGAGCGGGGTCAGCGCATGCTGAAGCACACAGCGTGCAGAAGTCGCCAACTGTCTGAAGTACCTATAGCTAAAGATCTTCAAACTTGGTGTGGCCTTCAGTTTAGCACAACAACAGTGCGTAGAGAGTTTCATGTAATGGATTTCTATGGCCGAGCAGCTGCATCCAAGCCTTATATCACTAAGTGCAATGCAAAGGATCGGATGCAGTGGTGTAAAGCACGCCGCCACTGGACTCTAGAGCAGTGGAGAGGTGTACTCTGGAGTAACCAATCACGCTTCTCTGTCTGACAATTCGATGGACATGTCTTGGTTTGGCGGTTGCCAGGAGAATGGTACTTACCTGACTGCATTGTGCCAAGTGTAAAGTTTGGTGGAGGGGGGATTATGATGTGGGGTTGTTTTTCAGGGGTTGGGTTTGGCCCCCTAGTTTCAGTGAAGGGAACTCTTAAGGCATCAGCATACCAAGACATTTTGGACAATTTCATGCTCCCAACTTTGTGGGAAGAGTTTGGGGATGGCTCGTTCCTGTTCCAACATGACTGCACACCAGTGTACAAAGCAAGGTCCATAAAGACATAGATGAGCCAGTTTGGGGTGGAGGAAATTGACTGGCCTGCACAGAGTCCTGACCTCAACCTGATAGAACACCTTTGGGATGAATTAGAGCAGAGACTATCCTTCTCTTCCAACATCAGTGCCTGACCTCACAAATGTGCTTCTGGAAGAAAGGTCCAACCTTCCCATAGACACCCTTCTAAACCTTGTGGACAGCCTTCCCAGAAGAGTTGAAGCTGTTATAGCTGCAAAGGGCGGGGCCAACTCAATATTGAACCCTACAGACTAAGATTGGGGGGCCATTAAAGTTCATGTGCGTGTAAAGGCAAGCGCCCCAATACTTTTGCCAATATAGTGTGTGTGTGTGTGTGTGTATATATATATATATATATATATATCAGTCTTGATCATAATAAACACTAATATAAAATATTTCCTGAATCTTGACATTTTCTCAACAAAAGTAGAGTCTCAATTTAATTTCTAGCAACACCGATGGTTGGTAGGACATTTTCATCTTGTCATATCCTATGTTGAAATAAACATGGCCCCACTTTCTTAAGTAGGCACTAGACGTGTCTGCAGAATTATGTCTTCAAGTCTATAGGCTGTCAGGTCTCTATGTTTAATTGCAGAGTTCCAGGCAAACCTCGCCTGCATATTGCTCCTTAGAACCCTGCCAATGCCTGCAGGACAGGTTAAAGTCTATTTATTTTATGTCTAGGAATAAAAATATATTAATATAAAATTATATTTATAAAATTGATTCTGCATAATAGACATAGCCGGAAGCATGGATGCACCTCTTGATACAGCGTACTGCATTAATAGACACACGGCCACAGTAACACACGCAGACACAAGCCAGCGCACGCACACAGCCAATTATCATGAGCAATTCAGCGGCCTCCTATTACAGCTGGCAGGGAACGCACTCAAGCGTGCAGAGCTGGTGTGACCCCCTAGATACACGAATTTAGACTAATGTGCCGGGGGTCCCTGGCATTCCAGCTGTGTGATTACCAGTCCATCCAGAACCCCGGGGGAACAGCAGCATTGCAGTGTAAATTCATACAGATCCCCCCGGCACAGAGGAGATTAATATAACATCTCGGCGACAGCACCAGCAGCGATAAAATGAAAATGCTGTAAATTGTATAGAAAACAGATACGAGCACTTATGAAGGACTGAGAGGAGAGAAGGGACAGGCAAATGCTGATCCTGTCTTGCTGCTCTCTAATAATTCATCCATCGCAGGATGACGGACTTATAGGAAAAGATTCATGGGCAAGATGCCGTAACCCATTGCATCCTGTTCTGGTACTTGGAGGAGACCTCATTGGATCCTCTAAGTTCCTATGTATTAGGCTTGGTTCACACTTGAGCTTTGGCTTCTTCAGGAGTTTTTCAAGTTTTTTTTTTTTTAATATGTCCTTTTATTTGTATTTTTTAAACATTTTCAGACAAAGGCATTTTTGTTTTATCCAATGGAAAACAGGAAAACTAATAGAGATGAGCTAAGGTTCCAAAAATGGCCAGATTAGGTCAATGATGTCACCAGTGTCCTGGCCCCTTTTTTATGTGTAACATGGAATTCCTATGCTGCCATTTATTTGGCTGGCAGCTTATTATCATGTGACAGCTTCCCAAGGGGTTCAGGCCGTTACATGATATCAGGTGGCCGGCCCAATCAGGAGCAACCTAGGAATTCCCCGTGCCTCGCAGCCTCACATAACCAGGTAGAGAAGCTGGAGACAATATTGACCTAATGAAACCACCTGGCCGTATTTGGAACCTTAGCTCATTGCTAGTTACTAGGAGGAAAAGACTGATTAGGTGTAAAAACAAGTGACCACCGCGTGTTATGTGCATGTTGTCAGGTGCTCCCCTTGAAGTCTATAGGGCCAAAAACATGTAATCCTGCCCCAAAGAAGCCCCAATAAAATAAATCTCCTAGATTGTAAGCTCCCAGGAGCAGGGCCCTCCTATCCCTTTTGTATTGAACTGTATTGTTGCTGTATTGTCTCCCCTTGTTATTGTAAAGCGCTGAGCAAACTGTTGGCGCTATATAAATCCTGTATAATAATAATAAATATCATATCAAACTTAACCTATCCAAAACCGAGCTCCTGGTCTTCCCCCCACCCCGTGCCCCCCCATCTTCTCCATCACTACTAACAACACCACCATCTCTCCACCCCACACGCCAAAATCCTGGGTGTCACCCTGGACTCCCACCTCTCTTTCCTACCCCACATCCAACTGCTATCTAGATCTTGCAGGCTCCACCTCCCCAACATCTCCAAGATATGCACATTCCTTACCCCAGACACCACCAAACAACTCGTACACTCCCTCATCATCTCACGCCTGGACTACTGCAACTCCCTTCTCACTGGCCTACCCAAACGAACGCTATCCCCACTCCAGTCAATCCTGAACTCAGCGGCTAGATTCCTCCACCTCACCAACCACTCCACATCTGCCTCCCCCCTCTGCCAATCCCTTCATTGGCTCCCGATTGCCCAACGCATCAAATTCAAACTGCTTACTCTCACCTACAAAGCCATTCACAATGCTGCCCCAAACTACATAACTGACCTGATACCCAAATACTACCCTACCCGTGCCATCCGCTCCTCACAGGACCTCCTACTCTCTATCTCCCTGGTCTCCTCCTCCCACACCCGATTGCAGGACTTCTCCAGGACTTCCCCCATCCTCTGGAACTCCCTACCCCAATCCATCAGACTGTCGCGCCTACCCTCCTCACCTTCAGGCGCACCCTGAAAACCCTCCTCTTCAGGGATGCCTACCCCAACCTCATCTAACACCCGACCTCACCTAACAACTAACCTCCTCCACTCCTCCCACCACTCCATCCCCCACAGCCATCTCCTCCTGTGCCACCTTCCCCTCCCTCCTAGATTGTAAGCTCGAAAGAGCAGGGCCCTCGAACCCCTCGTGTAGTGTATTGTTACTGTCTTGTCTCATGTTCTGTCCCCCTTGCTACTGTACAGTGCTGAGCATACCCTTTGGCGCTATATAAATACTGTATAATAATAATAATATTGTCAAGCGCTATCATGCTTCTGGAAACCTGAGTCAAATCACTGAAGTGTGAACAGGGGTTTACTGCTTTTTTCAATTTGTTCATAAAGTGATTCAAAATTTAAATTGCTGATCAGAGGTGCCTGAAATGATCTAATTTTCAGCCCCTATCATATCATTTATGTTACTTTCTGTAAAAATTGTCAGATGTTTTTTAATTGAAGTCAAAACCTTTAATGATCCCAAACTTGTGAATGATAATTTTTGTTCATGCAAACCCAACCTAAAATTATCTGTATGTTATCAATTCACACAAGCAGATAAAAAATACATTCCATGAATAAATTAATGTAAAATAAATAATAACATTATTATTATTATTATTATAATGTATTTACAAAATTCTAAACTATTGTGTTCCCTTTTGGAGAAGTAGGTGCCCATCTGTGCCCCCTATATTTAATAGGTTGGCCATATTCAACACTATACACGATTACAATGCTGTACAATTTTACATTTTAGAAACAGTTCAATCAGATTGTACAAGTAATATGTTTGGCTAGCTTTCAAGTGAACCCAAAAGTGGTTGTAAAAGCTCAAGGTTTTTTTACCTGCATGCACTCTATACACGATTGTTAAAACCCTTCTGTGTGCAGCAGCCCCCCTAATGCTTACCTGAGCCCCATCGGGATCCTGCAATGTGCACGAGAGCCTCAGCTCTCCGGGGACTTTCTCTCCTCATTGGTTTAGGCAGCAGCAGGAGCCAATCTGCTGTTAATCACAGCCAGTGACAGCCAATGAGAAGAGAAAGGGTTGGGTTCAAGCCGCAGCTTGGTGTGTGAATGGACACGCAGAGCTGCAGCTCGGGAGCGAGTCTGCTTGGGTGCCATCATAGCAAGCTGCTTGCTCTGGGGCAGGGGCGGACTGACAACTCATGGGGCCCCCGGGCAATAGGGGATCATGGGGCCCGTGTCCTTGCCCAAACTCAAAAAAGCCTATGAAAAAGGTACCAGGGGCATCTCATGGGGCCCCCTACTGACCCCGGGCCCTCGGCAGTGCCCGAGTTTCCAAATGGTCAGTCCGCCCCTGCTCTGGGGGCACTTGGCAGGAGAGAGGGTCCAGGAACGCCAGCAGGTGGCCTCAGAAGAGAAGGATCGAGGCTGCTCTACGCAAAACCACTGCTCACAGCAGGTAAGTATACAATCTTTATCATTTAAAAAAAAAAAACTTTAATGCTCCATGCACACTTTTTTTAAGCTCCTAGAAGCTGTTCTCAGCACTTTTTTTTTCAGCTCCTAAAAGCTAAATACTGTTCTCCTATGTGTCCAGGTACACTACTTTAGGCTATTAGCATTTTTTGAGCTTCAGCATTTAGAAGGAGGAAAAAAAATAGTTTTTGTGGAGTTTTTTGGAGCGTTTTTCCAGCAGAACAAAACACTACACGCTTCTAAATGTTGCTAAATGCTACTAAAACGCTCCTAACAGCTTTTTTCCTAGCTTTTTTTTGTGCTCTTTTCCTCTACATGTAAAAACTCCCTTAAATGTCTCCGAATGCTACTAAAATGCTACTAAAAATGCTATTACCAGCGGTTTTTATCCAGTGTTTTTCTCAGCGTTTTATTTAAGCTAGAAGCAGTTATTAGCATTTTTTCTGCTCCTAGAAGCAAAATACTGTTCTCCTATGTGTCCATGCACACTACTTTAGGCTATTAGTGTTTTTTTAGCTTCAGCATCTAGGAGCAGAAAATTTTTTTTTTTGTAGAATTTTTTGGAGCGTTTTTCCAGCAGAGAAAAATGCCAAACGCTCCTAAACACTCCTAAATGCTGCTAAGCGCTACTAAAATGGTTCTAAACAGCTTTTTTTCTAGCTTTTTTTTTCCTCTACATGAACTGTAAAAACGCTAATAAACCGCTAATGCTCCTAAATGCTTCTAAACACTCCTGAACGTTACTAAAGAATTTTTTCCAGCGTTTTTTGAGCTTAAAAAAAAAATGCCAGTGTTCACGGAGCCTAACTATTTCAATCAATATTAAAGCGGAGCTCCACCCAAAAAGGGAAGTTCCTCTTTAATGCTTTGTCTGCCACTCCCCATTAAGGATTGGCACCTTTGGGGAGCGGGGGGGAGGGGGTACCTGAATTTGACAGGTACCCGCTACCATTTCCGCTGCGATCGCCTGGGCAATCGGAAGCGTAAGTTGTCCTCCCTCCCTCCCCGTAGTCTTCTGGGACACATGACAGGTCCCAGAAAACTACGGGCCATTCACAAAGCGCAGCGCTTCTTGCACATGTGTAGTGGGCACCCGGCTGTGAAGCCACAAGAGGTCACAACCCGATGCCGGTGCCAGGGAGAGAAGATGGCCGGTGAAACCAGTTGTGGTGAGGACACTGCTGGACCGGGGGACAGGTAAGTGTCTGTATTTTAAAAGACAGCAGCTACAGTTTTTGTAGCTGCTGACTTTTTTTTTATGTCAGCTGGAACTTCGCTTTAAAGCTAGGTTTAAACCTAAGCAGGGATGGACTGACAACTCATGGGGCCCCCGGGCAATAGGGAATCATGCGGCCCCTGTGTCCTTGCCCAAACTCAAAAAAGCCTATGAAAAAGGTACCAGGGGCATCTCATGGGGCCCCCTACTGACCCCGGGCCCTCAGGCAGTGCCCGAGTTTCCAAATGGTCAGTCCGCCCCTGGACCTAAGTGTTTTGTGGTGCATTATGCATAAACGCACCACAGTCCATTTAACCACATGCCGCCCAGCCACTGTATAAATACGGCGCCAGGGCGGCACGGCTGGGCAAAAGCACGTTTTAAAACGTGTGTTTTGAAAACAGGTAGGGGGCGCGCGTGAGGCACGCCGCCGCCCTACCTGTCCCGCTGATCACAGCCGCGGATGTCAGTAGCCGGGTCACAGACGGTCGTTACCAGCTATGTCCCGGCGATCGGCGGCAATCGCTGACAGAGAGCACAGCTGCAGTAGCTGTGCTTTCTGTCAGTTCCCTGACAGCTCCAGGACACACTGATCGGGACAGAAGAGTTTTTCTTTCCCGATCAGCGGTGTCCCGTGCAGCACACACCCCCGCCCCCTAGTAAAACACTCCCCTCACACAGTTAACCCTTTCCCTGAATATTAAACTTAACCCCTTCCTCCCCAGTGCCATTAGTACAGTGTCAGTGTTTTGTTTTTTTTTTTGCACTGATCACTGTATTGGTGTCACTGGGGATGTCAGTGACCCCAAGTCAGTACCCCCCAATGTCAGAATGTCCGCTGCAGTCCCGCAGTCCCGCCATAAGTCCCTGACCGCCGCCATAAGTCGCTGATCGCCGCCATTATTAGTATAAAAAAAACCTAAAAATCCCAGTATCTTTCCCGCCATTTGTAAACGCTATAACTTTCACGTAAACCAATTAATTTACACGTATTGGGTTTTTTTTTTTAGCAAAGACATGTCACAGAATGCATTTTGGCAGAAATTTATGACTAAATTTGATTTTTACATTTTTTTTTACTGGACATGTTTTATAGCAAAAAGTCTAAAATATTGTTTTTTTTCCTCAAAAATGTTAGCCTTTTTTTTTTTAAAGCGCAAAAAATAAAAACCGCACAGGTGATCAATCACCACCAAAAGAAAACTCAGTTTGTGGGAAAAAAAAGGATGTAAATTTCATTTATGTACCGTATTGCATGACCGCGCAATTGTCCGTTAAACTAGCACAGCACTGTATAGCAAAAAAATGGCGTAAATTGCAGTATCTATACCATAGTTTGTAGACGCTATAACTTTCACACAATGCAATCAATATACACTTATTGGGATTTTTTTTACCAAAAACATGGAGCAGAATACATTTTGGCCTAAATTTATAACCAACTTTGAGTTTACTATATATTTTTTATAGCTGAAAGTAAAAAATATCGTTTTTCTTCAAAAGTTTTGGTCTTTTTTTGTTTATAGCGTGAAAAATAAAAAGCGCACAGATGATCAAATACCACTGAAAGAAAGCTCTATTTGTGTGAAAAAAAGGGCGTAAATTTTGTTTGGGTGCAGCATCGCATGACCGCGCAATTATCAGTTGAATTAGTGCAGCGCCGAGTAGCAAAAAGAGGCCTGGTCATTAAGGGGGGGAAATCCTCAGGAGGGCAAGTGCCACTCCCCATTAAGGATTGGCAGCTTTGGGGAGCGGGGGGGAGCAAGTACCCGAATTTGACAGGTACCCGCTACCATTTCTGCTGCGATCGCCTGGGCATTCGGAAGCGTTTCCTGTGGGTGATGTTCACATCTCCGCGTTTTCAATTTTCGGAAAGGGTCAGGGACTTTTTAAAATGCAACAAGACTTCAGTGGAGATGTTGCAGAAACGCATGTAGTGCACATTTTTATCACGCGTTGTAGATGGGTTTTTGATGCGTTTTTAATCTGCCCAGCAACAAGTTGACAAAAAAAATATAAAACGCATAACGCATCAAAAACGCGTGTGCAAAAACGCAAAGCACACCACAAAAAGCACCGCAGAAACGGATGAAATGAATGAAATGAATGAATCTAGCCTTCTTCCTATCTTGCCTACTGCATTCTTTTATATACCATCTGTTTCTTAATACATACAACAGAAAGCTCAGAAATCCCGTAAAACCTGAAAAACATGACATTTCCACAAACGTATGAAGAAATACATTCAAGTCCTAATTGCTGGGGTGCTGGGAAACTCCAGCTTCAGGGTTGATGAACTTTTTGAGCCCCCTACAATGTTTGAAAATTGGTTTTAAATGTCAACGCAAAGTAATGTAAAGCAAAGTGTTACGCGTATTATTGTTAATGCCGCGACTTCTCTCTAAAGGCTCTACAAATGCTGATCTGCCTATTTAGATTCACGGAAAAGCTTGTCTGCATTACTTTTGGTCCATTCAGTTCACAGAGATTCTCACCATGAACTGCATTGTGCTGAAGCCTCTGGGAAGCACATATGGAGAAGGTCAATGTGTTGCCGTAAAACAAGTTTTAACGTGTGTCATCACAAGCACATGGGTGTGAATCCAGCACCAACGTCACCGCAAACCCCATCGGCCTCAATGAGAAATGCAGAATGTTCTGGTAATTAGCAGGCAGGGGCGGACTGACCATTTGGAAACTCTGGCACTGCCTGAGGGCCCGGGGTCAGTAGGGGGTCCCATGAGATGCCCCTGGTACCTTTTTCATAGGCTTTTTTGAGTTTGGGCAAGGACACAGGGGCCCCATGATCCCCTATTACCAGGGGGCCCCATGAGTTGTCAGTCCGCCCCTGTTATCAGGGCTTATTTCTCAGTGAAAAGGTGCAGAACTCCCCCTTTCTGAGTCCTCCCTTGTCTCCACCCTCCGCCCTCCCCTGAGCACCGTCCCTTGGTTCCACCCCCTAGCCACCTCCTAGTCCTGCCCTTTATAGTCAATACAGAACCATTTGTGGTGCTAAATGATATGGAATTTTTAAGTGATAACAAGAAAATCAGTAAAATAGATACCCTGCAGCTAGCAACAATAGACCCCCCAGCAACAAAAGATCCCCCACACAACAATAGACCCCCCCAGCAACAATGGACCCCACCCCAGCAACAATAGGTTCCCCCAACAATAGACCCCAACCCAGCAACAATAGACTCCAACCCAGCAGCAATAGACCCACCCAGAACAAAATAGACCCCAACCCAGCACACATCAATAGACTCCCCCAGCTACAATGGACCCCACCCCAGCAACGATAGGTCCCCCCAGCAACAACATACCCCAACCTAGTAGCAATAGACCCACCCAGCAACAATAGACCCCAACACAGCAACAATAGATCTCCCACACAGCAATAAACTCCCCCAGCAACAATGGACCCCACCCCAGCAACAACAGGTCCCCCCAACAATAGACCCCAACCCAGCAACAATAGACCCCAACCCAGCAACAATAGACCCACCCAGTAACAATAGATCCCAGACACAACAATAGACTCCCCCAGCAAAAAATGGACCCCACTCTAGCAACAATAGGACCCCGCAACAATAGACTCCAACCCAGCAACAATAGACTCCCCAACCCAGCGACAATAGACCCATCCAGCAATAATAGACACCAACCCAGCAACAAGAGATCCCCCACACAACAATAGACCCATCCAGCAACAACAGACACCAACCCAGCAACAACAAATCCCCCACACAGCAATAGACTCCCCCAGCAACAATGGACTCCACCCCAGCAACAATAGACCCCAACCCAGCAGCAATAGACTCATCCAGCAACAATAGACCCCAACCCAGCAACAATAGATTCCCCGCATATCAATAGACTCCCCCAGAAACAATGGACCCCAACCCAGCAACAATAGATCCCCCACACATCAATAGACCCCCCCAGCTACAATGGACCCCACCCCAGCAACAATAGTCCCCCCCAGCAACAATAGACCCCAGCCCGGTAGCAATAGACCCACCCAGCAACAATAGACCCCAACCCAGCAACAATAGACCCACCAAGCAACAATAGACACCAACCCAGCAACAATAGATCCCAGACACAACACTAGACTCCCCCAGCAACAATGGACCTCACTCTAGCAACAATAGGACCCTGCAACAATAGACCCCAACCCAGCAAAAATAGACCCCCAACCCAGCAACAATAGACCCATCCAGCAATAATAGACACCAACCCAGCAACAATAGATCCCCCACACAACAATAGACCCACCCAGCAACAATAGACACCAACCCAGCAACAACAGATCCCCCACACAGCAATAGACTCCCCCAGCAACAATGAACACCACCCCAACAACAATAGACCCCAACCCAGCAGCAATAGACTCATCCAGCAACACTAGACCCCAACCCAGCAACAATAGATCCCCTGCATATCAATAGACTCCCCCAGCAACAATGGACCCCACCCCAGCAACAAGTCCCCCCAACAATAGCTCCCAACCCAGCAAGATTAGATCCCACACAACAACAATGGACCACCCACAACAAGACACCCCCAGCAACAAAAGATCTACCCCAGCATCATAGAACCCCCTCCCTCAACAGTAGATCCCTACCAGCAATAAAAGACCCCCGCAGCAACAGTAGACCCTCACGAGTCGCATTCGCCCTGCTATTGAAATGAATGGCACCTGAAAACACGATTGTGCTTTTTCACATTTGTACAGCGCATTTTCAAATCGCGACCAGAATCACAGCAATTCTGCCCGCAATTTGAAAAAACCTATTGTGAATGGAATGAACCTAAACCAACATACACTTAGTCAGCTGGCTAAGAAGAAGCCAGCCCACTGCCTAGGGAAACTGAATAGGAAGAGATTAGTGTAGGGCTTGTAGTCACTGGTAGATCTGTCAAAAGTAGAGTAAGCCCCTTAGTCTAGGTTCACAACGATGCGTTTTCCTCTGCGTTTTGCAGAAATGCTCAGCAGTCCATTTAACATGATCTCCTATGGGACAGGTTTACATCTCGGCGTTTTCACCTGGTGAGTGCTTTGGCAAGGATCAGGGACTTTTTTAAATGCAAAACATTGTGTTTTATGTTCTATAGACTTCAATGGAGTCACTGCAGAAAAGCATGTAGTGCGTTTTTTATGCTTTAATTTAATTTATTTCATTGGCCACAATAATAATTTATTCTAGCCATTGAAATGAATGAACCCTCAAGCACTGAATGCTCCTAGCGTTTACAGGCATCAAGCGTTTTTTTCTGCCAAAACGCTTTTACTCCTGGATGCACTGGAAGTGGGTTTTTTTTCTGCCTCTAAATGCCCCTCTAAAGTCCTCTTAACACCTACAGTATATTTGCATGGACATGAACGCTAACAAGGAGGGGCAATTTGAGACAAAAAAAACCCAGATAAATGCCCCTAAGAGCATCGTCAAAAATGCCCAGTGTGCATGAGGCCTTACTGAATATCATATAGGTATTAAAGGAATATTAAAACTTCAGCTTTTTTTTTTTTATAATAACAAACATGTCATACTTACCTTCCCTGTGTAATGGTTTTGCACAGAGCAGCCCCAATCCTCTTCACGACCCTTCCCCCTTGACTAGTGCCCCCAATAGCAAGCTGCTTGCTATGGGGGCACTGGTGCATGCCTGCTCCCGTTCCCCACTTAAGACACATAGGGGTTTATTTACTAAAGCTGGAGAGTCCAAAATCAGACTCCCTTCTGCATAGAAACCAATCAGCTTCTAACCTCAGCTTGTTCAATGAAACTTTGGCAATGAAACCTGGAAGCTGATTGGTTTCTATGCAGAAGGGAGTCTGATTTTGGACTCTCCAGCTTTAGAAAATAAACCCCATAGAGTCTCGGCTCTGCCCCTCCCCGCTCTCTCCTTATTGGCTTTTTGGCTGTGATTGACAGCAGTGGGAGCCCATGGCTTCTGCTACTGGTTCTCAGCCAATGGGAATAGGGAGACCAGGGACACACAGAAGGTTTTTTACCTTTATGCTTAGAACACATAAAAGGTATAAAAAAAACTTCAGCCTTTTTTTGCTGTGTATTTTGGAAAATGATGGGTGGGAGAGGGAAAAGTTTTTACCTTTTTTAATTTTTATTTATATCCCCTGTTGTGCCCTTGCAGCTTCCTTACTGCCTGTCTCTGTCCACATTTACTGCAGTGAGAGCAGGCGTCATGTGTTTTTTCACAGGGCATAGTTTCTAATTGGTACTAGTTGTAATTTTATTCTTCGCAAGCTTTTTTTTTATTGGTGACAACAGCGAAATACATACCTCTGAACTTTAGAGCTTGAGAATGCGGAACAATTTAGGACCTGCATGGGCATAGGCATGTTAAATAAAGCTGAATATTGGACCTATGTGTATAAACACTGCTAGTGCTGTCGGAATGTAATCCTATTTATAGTATTTTTGCCTGTTTGAACAACAAGGCTTTGTGTGCTTTATGATTTGCCGATCTGCCGATCTTCTAGCCGGGCAATAAGGGCCTATGCATTAAGTGCTTTTTTCCTTCCTCCTGGAAGACGCTCAAGTGGGCAGAAAGGCATCACTGCACTGGCCATAATTTAGGCAGGTTTTTTGGCAATCTCCAATATCCAAGTTTCCAGTAAGCAAGTGATAAAAAATGAACCTCAGTAGGTATTATTTTTAACCACAGTTTTCATAAATTGGTTGCTTAAAACATGAAAAATGGGTTAAAACAACAAAAATTGTTTAGTGTAAGGTGGAGAAGGAGATGGCAGCACAGAGTGAGTTCACTGTGATATCACCACCCCTTTGTCCAGCGGGTTCAGCTGAGATTGCAGAGGTCAACACTGCTGGTCACAAACCCTGGAACGGCATTGTGGTGACTCACAATCAGCGATTATTCTTTTCTGAGCTGACATTTATCAGTAGCTTTGCTGTTAGTTGCGAAGAGGAAGATACACCCAAATGAGATAATTTAGTTGTCAGTAGAGGCCAACAGACAATCATGCCCCCTCTGCCCCCATGACTAAAGTAGATAAATGATAAAAAGTTCTCCCTGAGATATAAAGTATATGTTTCACACAGGGGCAGACTGACAACTCATGGGGCCCCCTGGCAATAGGGGATCATGGGGCCCTTGTGTCCTTGCCCAAACTCAAAAAAGTCTATGAAAAAGGTACCAGGGGCATCTCATGGGGCCCCCTACTGACCCGGGCCCTCGGGCAGAGCCCGAGTTTCCAAATGGTCAGTCCACCCCTGGTTTCACACTTCTTCCAATTGGTATGAGCTACTGCACCTCACAAGCTATCACTACTTCTAGTACCAATTTTTTGTTATCTTTCAAGCAGACCTACTGGAGGAGGGTTAGTGGTTGTTGGGTCTAGAGGTAAAGGGAATACGTTGTAATACTTTCTTTATTCCTTTGATCCAGCAGCACCACTAATATCCAACACTCCGGATTAGTGGCCAGTGCCTCCCTGTCCTCACCTACAATGTAGGGCTATTGGTCCTGCATTGAACTTGATTGTGTCAGCATCCAATTACCAGCTGGAGCACATTACAGACGAGGCTTGGGGGACCTGTCACATTGGAGGAGATTTACTAAAACTGGTGCATAGTGTTGGGCATGATGTTCGAGTCGAACATCAGCCGTTCATGTGTTCGGGGAGCACATGAACAGTAAGGGCGTATGGTGGGTTGCTCGCCCACCGCGCCCCACAATGCAATGCACCCTGACAGTGCACTGCGATTGGCCAATGATTTGGCCAATCATAGAGCATGATGACATCACAGGAGGTGGGGTGACCCCGCACCCTTGTGATGTCATCACAATATTTAAAAACTGTCATCTCGGGGCGCAGCTGTCAGGTGGTGGGAGTCAGATTCGAGAGCAAAGCTTTTTTTTCTTTTTTCAAGTTGGTGGTGGCAGTAGGCATCATGATTGATGTTGGATTTACCTAGGAGGAAATTTTTTCAATTTTTGTTTTTAATAAAGGATTTGTCAAAGACTGTCTACTGTAATTTTTTACAGTACACTTATTTTTTTGTGAATGAGTAGTGGTACTATGTAAGGGTGGCTGAGATCTGGGGGCCCCCTTGTTAAAGGGAGCTTTCAGATTCTGATAAGTCTTCTGCCCACAGACACCCACCATTGGCCACAGTTGTGGGAAGAGGCCATTCATCAACATCGGGACAAGGTACTTTTCCCCAAAGTACCCTCCCCATGTTGAGGGCATGTGGCCTGGTATGGTTCAGGAGGGGTGAGCGGCGCTTGCTCGTCCCTCCCTTTCCTGACCTGCTGGACTGAATGCTCAGATAAGAGTCCGGTATGGATTTTGGGGGCAACCCTTGCGCCATTTTCTTTCTTAATTTTGACTCGAAGGGCTTTTAAGAAAAATTTTAATTTCCGGGCAATGCCGGCAATTCCTTTTGCATTCAGCTGTCAGCAGTGAACCCCACTGACAGCTGAAACATGAAAGAATGTTTTCACTACTAAAATACCACAATTTATGCAGTATATTAGTAGCTGTGCGGTATCTTACCTCATACTCAGATACGGTAAGGTACCGCTTAGTGAATTGTCCCCTCTGTTTGAAGTTTGCGGTCAAACTTTTGTTAAGTTTGAATGTTCGACCTGGGCCCATCACTACTGGAGCACTCAGAATCTGGTGCAGCTGTGCATGGTAGCCTATCAGCTTCTAACTTCAGCTTGTTCAGTTAGGATTTGGAACTAAAACCTGGAAGATGATTGCTTTCCATGCAGAGCTGCACCATGCAGTTTTAGTAAATAACCCCCACAGTGTGGAGGAAGCCTGCTGGTCTTATTTGTCTACCTCTAAACTTAACCCTTTCGCTGCCAGAGCCGTATTTGCATTTTTTTCCCCTACATGTTTAAAAAATTATTTCAGGCCTGAAGCTTATGCAAACTCCCCCAAACATATATTTTCTGAAGGCAGACACCCTAGAAAAAAAAATAGTGATAGTTCCAATTTTTTATGTCACTGGGTATTACCGCAAAGGTCTAGGAAAGGTAGCATTTAACTAAAGTGAATTTTAGGGGAAAAAAATGCAATAAATGACCCACATTTTGGTAAAATATAAAAGACGAGGTTGCGCTAAGTAAATAGATACCCAACATGCCAAACCTTAAATTTGTGAAATGCTGGCAAACTTCCGTACCCTATATTTTCTATAGGCAACGTTTCAAAGGCCCCTATAGGTCATTCATTTATTGTTATGGAGGAGGTCTGGTGCTAGAATTATTGCACTCACTCAGGCGTGCGCAGCAATATGTAACATGTGTACCGCAACTGGCGTTTTCACGCCTAGGCGCCCCGACATGTGTGTTTACGTTCGTACATGCGTATATGTGGGGGGGGTTCAAAAACTTTTTTTTTCATCACATAGGGGACACAAAGTCCCCTATGTGATGACTTTTAGGTGACAGGTTTTCTTTATTGGGACCCTGCATGTCTCCTCTGGTCTAGCTAGGGAAAGTGACATCCGTGACCTGGAAGTGATATCATACAAGTTGCCTTCGGGGGCCACAGAAAGAGGGGGGGAGCGCTCCTCTCTCCCCTCTGCCCACCAGCACCCACCATGGTGCTCACCGGGCCCCCAGAACGGCAAGCGAGGCTCGAAGGAATGGCTGGGGGGGCACCAGTACCAAGAGTTGTGGAAGCGATTGTGTATAAAACCCTCCTGCTGTCAGGTCCGTATGACATACAGAAGTGGCGGTGAATGGGTTAATGAGGCCCTCTTCACACAGGAAAAACTCAATTACTATCAGTAGGGGATACCTTCACAAGATGCCCTTCTGATCAGAGCAGAGTGGGCGGATGACAGGTCTGTGTCCGCTCAGTTTATGCAGAGTGGACACGGGCTCAGCCCGTTCTGCTCTATGGGAGGTTGAACACTATCTGTTTACACCCCACTGTTTACATCCCATCCGCCTACACAGAGGAAGACAAATTATTTTCCGTTTGTTTTTAGAGGATCGAATTGGAGGTAGGTGGGTGTAAACAGACACAAATCGTTTACACCCGGCTGTCCATAGGGGTGAATGCACTGTCCGATTGGGTCTGCCTAAAAAAACTGATATGTGGACCTGATCAGAACCGTTGTGTGAAATGGGCCTTTTTTGTTTTTTTTGTAATTCCTTGAGATCACCTTTAACATTCACCCCCTCTTTGATCTACTTTATTATTTGGAATTACAAAAAAAGATTTCTAAAAAAATTGCTGTTCCCCATCTCCCAGGTGGGGATCCTACATCACATGGTCTCTGGCTACCAATTGTTACTGCAGAAAGTCCATTTCCAATTAGCAGCGAGATGAGAGGTTCTGAAGGGCAACTCTTGTAAACACAGAGAACAAACATTACATATTTCATCAGGCTAACCTGAGTGCAACCTTCTTTAAGCCCCATGTTGATCTCTTTAGGAGGAATATTTAAAAAAAAAAAAAATACAAGGCCTTTAGTTCCCCTTTAAATATGGCTGCCGGTGGCACCGTGGCTTAGTGGTAAGCACTTACAGTATGCCTCCCAGCACTGGAGCCTTTGGTTCTAATTTTGCTATCTGCATGGAGTTTGCATGTTCTCCTGGGTTTCCTGTCTCACTTCAAAGACACGCTGGTAGGTTATTTATTATTATTATTATTTCAGGTACTCATATAGTGCTGTCAATTTATGCAGCGCTTTACATATATATTGTACAGTCACATCAGTCCCTAACCCTCAAGGGGTGTACAATCTAAGGTTCCTAACCTACATTCATACATACACATACTAGGGACAATTTAGACAGGAGCCAATTAACCTACCAGCATGTCTTTGGAGTGTGGGAGGAAACCAGAGTACCCAGAGGAAACCCATGCAGGCACAGGGAGAACATGCAAACTCCAGGCAGGTGGTGCTGTGGCTGGGATTTGAACCAATGATCCTAGTACTGCCAGGTGGAGGTGCTAACCATTTAGCTATTTGGCTCCTGTTTTAATTGGCCCTAGTATGTGAATACAAATTATCTATGTACATGCATTATCCCATTCTGCAACCAGCACTGTAAAAAAATTTGCCAACAAAAATTTTATAAAAAAGCCTATCTTCGTTGAGAGCTGGACACAACTGAATGATTTGTGCATACGAATATGGCTGTACAACAGCCAAGTACAGGAAACATTCACCAATC
Source organism: Staurois parvus (assembly GCF_062004578.1). Classification (NCBI taxonomy): domain Eukaryota; kingdom Metazoa; phylum Chordata; class Amphibia; order Anura; family Ranidae; genus Staurois; species Staurois parvus. The sequence continues at coordinate 4,995,158 of NW_028318504.1, read as the reverse complement.
TCCTTTCACTATCCTAGCTGCCCTACACTGGTTAGGACACAAAAGCCAATTGTTCATAGCTGTCACTATTCTTCACACATCATCACTGTTCTCTGGACCCTGTTAATAAATACCTCCCACTTATCTGGTAAAGCAGCATGCAATAGCTAAGGTTGCCAATTCTTCTAGGAAAATATCAGCCTTGACATATCTATCTAATTTATAATATTGACAATAGCAATGAGCAAAGTTCTGAAGAGTTTGACAAGTGCCAGATCGGCCAAACTTATAAAAAATTTGCAAATCTTTGAAATTTGGAATTCCCAAATCAGAATTCCTGTTGAAATCAATGGAGGTCTAAACCAAGCTCCAAAAAAGAATGTATTACATAGTAGCAAATGATACAAAGTTGTGCAGAATGGGTTGGGAAGCTCCTAGCAGGCTGATGAGATGATAGGACCTAAAAAAGCCTGAACCACTTCCTTTATAAACCGAGTTACATCCAAAGAGTAAAGGTACAATTACCATATTTGTCTTTTACAGATGAGCAAACCTCTGAAAAATTCTGACCAAATGTTTTAAAACTCTGCAAATCTCCAAGTCATTGAAAATTTAAAAAATCCGTATTACAGAGTAGTAAATAATGCAAAACTATGCAGATTGGTTTGAGAAGCTCCTGGTAGCCCTGTCTGATGAGGTGATAGGAAATGGAGATATGTCACACAGTATCTCATTGACCTAATATGGCCATGTGGGTCTGAAATCTGCCTCAGATTTCCATTGATTTTAACAGGACTTCTGGTTTGGCAATTGAAAATTTCAAAGATTTGCTAATTTTTTTTTTGTTTTGGCCAAACCACAACTAGTTGTATTCTTCAGAAGTTTGCTCATCTCTACTGCCAATGTTATAAATTAAAGTGGATTTTCACCCTCTTTGTGAAGTTCCCCCCTCTTGACCTCTCCTCTTCTCCTCTGCATGAATAGGGCAGCCGTTTTTTTTTTACCTTTTCTTCTTTACAGAAGCGTGGCCTCGCCCCTCCAAGCACATCATGCACCTTGGAGAATGATGTGCACAGTGCTTGCTCTGGGCCTCCTGGAATATGCATGCCACATATCCCAGGATGCCTTTAGTCTTTCATTCAGCAAGTAAAAGGGAGGTGGGCCTAGCGGCGCATCATTTCGGGGCTCCGCCGGCTGAACTCAGAAGAGCCCACGGGCCTCTTGAAGCTGTCACAAGTAAGATGGTGGTAAAAGACCAAGCAGTGTCTGTTGAGAGAAGGATATCAGTGGGACAACACTGGATCCGGTTGGTGAATGAGTGCCTGTATTGTGTCTACAACACCACCAGGCAAGTGGGGTATAGAAAAAAAAATGGAAGGGGGGGGGGAGTAAGCTGAAGGTCCTCTTTAAATAGATATCCACTAAGCTCTGGGGATACTTCCTTTACAAAATGCAGCTTCTCTTGCAGCCTTTAGTAAATCAACCCAATGGCACGGTTCTCACCCTAGAACAGGAAGTAGGTTTACCAGCAGAGAATAAAGCAGAAAGCGAATGCAACCACCACATCTAAAGATTGGTAAGCTGCAATATATTACATTTTTGTTCACAGGTTAAGAGAAAATCTATAATGAGCTGATATGGGTTACCCCATTATTGCCCTTCGTCTTAAAAAATAATTTGCCGTATGTAATGTGCACTACCCCCCAGCAACCAATCATGGTCCTGCCTTCTCTAAAATAATGGAGCATCAATGGCATCTTGTTGGTTGCTAGAGGTGACCACACCATGCAGATCAATACTGCTCCAAATGCTGCCTTTCTAAATGAGCCATTTGTCTGCAGCCAGTGAATTTAGACCCCCTTTGTGCTCTCTCTGTCACTCAATGCACTGCAGTGCTCTCCAGCCTGGCTGGGATAAGGGGAGAGCAATGGAATTCAGTGGGACTCAGTGCAGGAGAAAACAAACAGAAGGAAAGGCACGGACATTGAGCAATCAATGGTGGCTGAAGAGTAGGGAAGTAAGACAGAGCTCACTTCATCTCCTAACGCTGCGTAGCTGAGCGAGAAAGGGAAAAAAAAAAAAAAAAAACACTGGCTGCGAATTAGCAGCCCAGTTCTGATTGTATCAGCAATCTTTGAAGATATTCTATAATTGAAAACCACTGCCAACATTTCCCCGTCAATAGTTTTGGACACCAGCTCTAAAGTGAGTAAGATTTACACAGGGGCCGTAATTCAAAGCCGCCAGAGATTCCTCCACCCTCCCCCCCCTTTTTATAATTAAATATACATCAAAGTAAGCCAGGTTAATAGTAGCCCTGCGTTAAATAAATAGAACTGGAAAATGAATCACAATACAAAATGCACTTTTTTTTTCCTCTTGTGCCTAAAAATACAGCATTCTCCTGACCCGATGACTGCTGCATCTGGATAGGAGATGCTGGGCTGGCATTAATATGATCTTGGTGTATACAGGTGCAGCATTACAACACATTGCTAATCCCACTGGCTGCTATTACTCAATACATAGGCGTCTTGTCACAGCCCAGGTCTTCATGGACCAGAGAAAAAAAAAGACAGCAGGATAAGCAGATCATGGTAATTTTGATATTGGTGTACGCGTGCTTGTGTGCGTGCCTGTTTATACAGTGCACAACACAGCATGTAAAAAATTATATATACATAGATGGCAAAAGTACATGTGATGTACATTCTTACCAATTAAAAATAAATAAATAATAATTTAAAAAAAAAAAAATAATATATATATATATATATATATATATATATATATATATATATGTGTGTGTGTGTGTAAAATGCATGTATGGTATATACAGTATATGTATATATATATATATATATATATATATATATATTCATTTATACTCTCGCATGTGTATACATTTTGTAATCAATATATATTATTGTTTCATACACACACACATATATATATATATATATATATATATATATATATATGTAAACACTATAATGCTGAGAATTACATAAAATGTTCTTAACAGACCTATAAATATTTTAAATATATATATATATATATATATATATTAATCAGTATATATATATATATATATATATATATATATATATATATATATATACATATACACTGATTGAGAGATATATATACATATATGTTTATATATATATATATCAGTATATATGTTTACAGTACAGTAAAGGCTATACAATGCTTACTATACATACAAGTACTATATATATATATATATATATATATATATATGTATATACACAAATGCCTATTATACATACACAACACAATATCACTCTAGCTATTTATTTTTCCTTCTATTGATGCATCAAACCCATCAGTTTGCCCTATCTATCTATCTATCTATCTATCTATCTATCTATCTATCTATCAAACCACCACCCAAAATTAAACACATATGCGTTACCCACTCATAAGCATTATCCTCCCAAAAAAATTAAAGTATCACATGAAAAGCCTAAAAAAGAATCCATTGCAGAAGGTGCAGTCATAAAGGCAAGAGCATGCATTAAAAAAAAGGGTAATCTTGCTCTGTTCCTTCTTCTTCCTTTTCCTTCCTCCTCCTTAATGTTGATGATTTTTGTGTAAGGCATTGAAAGAGAAGCTTAAAGTCTTTTCCATTTCATCAGCAAGGCACATATATTACTTTACTGGTTCACTAAAATGTTGGTTTAATGCCCACCCCCTTTCAATCTGCCCATGTCTGAGATTCTCTGTTCGAGCATACAATCATGACCAGCTTACGACACTCAGTGTGCAAGAGGCGCCTCTGCATGCTTTAGCAACATACTGGCTCAGCTGAAGAAGAGAAGGAATCCTTAGCTTGTCTGCCTTCTTTTTTTTTTTTGCTCTCTTTTTCTTTGCTTTAAACGTCGACTAATCAACTAGATGCAGAAGGGGGGAAAAGAAAGGACTTAGCGGAATGAATCTATGGTCTTCTGCTCATTGACTGGATGGTGATCTGTCTTTTTTTTTTTTTTTTGTGGTTGCTTCTGGTGAACAATTATTTCAGAGATGGACACTGAGCAGCCTTGCCTGATGCCGTGGAGATCTTAGCAAAGAGAGTTCGGAGTTCTTTCCAGAATGACACCGTAATCACCGCAGAGGCAAAAGGACGGGTATCGAAAAGAGGGGATCAAGCTCCTTGTTGTGCAACTTGAAGGTCCTACAAGTCAGCTACAAAGGTAACCGGACCCCCACCACCACCACCCCCTTCTTCCCTTTCAGCTCATTGAGAAGGAGCAAAGGGGGATATTGTAAGCCTTGCCAGCCTTCGCAAAGGCTAAAAGCTACTGTATGTCTGTACACAGAGGGGTCTTTTTTAGCCCGGCATATAATTAGCCCAAAACACAAAGGAAGCAGCTGAATGGAGCTTGTCACTCTCTGGAAAAGGGTGGGTAAGATACTTTTTTAATTAAATTCTTTCATGAAGAAAGATATCCCCCTCCCGACCACCACCCTCTCTTCTGCAGCATTTATCATGAACAAAACCCAATCACCTTCCAATTTGCATCACCTTTAATGTTGCCAAGATTTCTGCATGCTGAAAAAAAAAGTCCCTCTGTTGACCTATGACATGTATTTCACTGAAATATGATGTAGAAGCCGCAGACATTTTCAATGGACATTCTCGGGAAAAACTGGAACCGTGTTTGCTAATGGATTTCCTTCTCATTGGTCTCTGTTTAAACTGGATGCTGAGAAAGCCCCCTGGGTTAATACTGTGTGCAATGGGCATATTTGTTAAAATGCTTCCACTGGTGAGCAGTGGCTGTCCCAGAGTGTGCCGTTGCGAGGGCAGGTTCTTGTACTGCGAGTCACAAAATGTCACGGAGCTTCCTCGCAACCTATCGGGCGTGATGGGCTTGTCGCTGCGGTACAACAGCTTGACGGAGCTGCAAGATGGACAGTTCACTGGGTTAATTCAACTCACGTGGCTCTATCTGGATCACAATCACATAGACACAATAGAGGGGGATGCCTTTCAAAAACTGCGTAGGGTCAAAGAACTCACACTTAGCTCCAACAAAATCACACATCTAGCGAACCATACTTTCCGACCCATGCCAAACTTGCGCAGTGTGGATTTGTCAAACAATAACATACAGTCCCTGGCACCGGATCTGTTCCACGGGCTACGCAAGCTGACGAGTTTACAGATGCGCCACAACGCCATCAAGTTTGTGCCAGTAAGAATTTTTCAGGACTGTCGCAGCCTCGAGTTTCTCGACTTGGGATACAATCAGTTGAAGAGCCTGGCCCGCAACTCCTTTGCAGGCTTATTCAAACTTGCAGAACTTCACCTGGAGCACAATGACTTAGTGAAAGTTAATTTAGCTCACTTTCCCAGGCTCCTCTCGCTACATTCTCTCTTTATGAGAAAGAACAAAGTCACCATAGTGGTTAACTCTTTGGACTGGGTGTGGAAGCTCACCAAAATGGATCTCTCTGGGAACGAGATTGAATACATTGAACCTCACGTTTTTGAAAGTGTACCTCATCTGGAATCCCTACAGCTCGATTCCAATCGCCTCACCTATATCGATTCTAGAATCCTGAGTTCTTGGAAATCTCTCACCAGTATCACCCTGTCCGGGAACAACTGGGACTGTGGGCGTAACGTCTGCGCCTTGGCCTCTTGGTTGAACAACTTCAAAGGTCGCTATGATGGCAACATGCTTTGCACCACTCCTGAGTATGCCCAAGGAGAGGATGTTTTGGATGCTGTCTATGCCTTTCATTTATGTGAGGACCCTACTGATCCAACTAGCCCCAATGCCATCATCACCTTCTTTAACAACAGTGACAAAAACGCCCATAACAATCCCACCATGACTACTGCCACCTATGATGTACAGGATACCGAAGGGGAAAAAACTACGGACATCTTGATGGCTACCCTACCCAGCGAGCTTGCAGACAACACCATTCAGATTCACAAGGTGGTCACTGGGACTATGGCTCTGATTTTTTCCTTTCTTATTGTGGTTTTGATGTTGTATGTTAGCTGGAAGTGTTTCCCAGCCAGCCTCCGGCAGTTGAGGCAGTGCTTTGTGACACAACGTAGGAAGCAAAAACAAAAACAGACTATGCATCAGATGGCTGCTATGTCTGCCCAGGAATACTATGTTGATTACAAACCCAATCACATCGAAGGAGCCCTGGTAATTATTAATGAATATGGTTCCTGTTCTTGTCACCAGCAACCTGCCAGGGAATGTGAGGTGTGACCAAGTCTTTCACAAAAAAAGGGATTTAAAACACTGTACAACCAAATAACGATGGCATATAGACCAGCTGAAGAGAATATTTTTGCACCTCTTGACTTGATATGGAAAGGGGAATCTATTGAAAAGAAAAAAAAAATCAAAAACTTGACCTTTTAGCTTTATTGTGTCTTAAAAAAAAACCTTCAGGACATGAAATCGATAAAAACAAAACAAAAAAATTAAAAAAAAAAAAAATATTCTAATGGTACGAAGATTTGTCTATATTCAGGAATCTAAGAGTGTATAAAAAAAGGTACCACATTGAATTTTTTTTTTGTAATCTACGATGTTTAAAAAGGAAAAAAAAATAATAAAATAGCATTTACAATATTTTTTTTTTTTTATTTTTATTTTCCTTTGCACGGTGATGTTCAAGTAAATCAATGTCATTGAGAACATAAATCTCATTTCCTCTTCATCTGCAGTTTCTTGGCTGTGTGGCACCCCCAGCAACAGGGAGAATAAAGCAGCCTTGATTTAGCTATAGATGGATCAATGGCTGGTAGTTTTAATGGCTCACCCTGCAATAAAACTCTGGATTATTTGTGGTGTCGTTGCTTAGGCAAGCACTGCAGATTTGATAGGAGGAAATTAAAAAGAAAAAAAAAAACTTTAAACCTGGTTTTGCTTAGTTGGTTACCATCAAAGATTTGGTAGACTTCCAAAAGGTTGTATTCGGAATCTTTGAATCACCTGTTGACCGGTGACATGCGTTGAATGAAATGCAAAGTTGACGATGTTGCATTTTGGGCAAAAGGTTGTTGCTTGAGACTGCAGCAAAAAAAAAAAAAAGAAGAGAGCTTGGGCATAGAACAGCCTTTTTGGTCTCTGTTTGTACCTTAACCATTGCTGTACTCCATAGCCTGTCCAATCCATAGCTTAACCCCCTATGTGTTCATTTGGCAACTTAAGTCTGAATCATGACTCGGTGCAGTTCCTGCAGTCTTGGTCAAAGTGCAGTTTTCAGTTTTTGGTTTTATTTTGAGTGGTTTCTATAGGATTGTGACAGAAAGCAGAGAATACAGGGCTGGAGAACATCAGTTTCTATAGAGAATCATTCGCAAATCCTAAAACCGGAGGGAAGTATTACTAGCAAGCCGCTATCCACAATGCATCCGATCCACCATTAATGGGGTATATTTATAAAGCATGGAATCTGACATTCTGTAAACATTCTCTGCAGGTGAATCTTTGTGTTTTACGTGGCAGTGATTGATTCTCCACCAGTCACATTCTCTGCTTTATATATAGACCCCTGGGTGTATGCTCAGTGAATAGTTCGCATTGACAATGGGGTCTGTAATGTGAAGTATATTGGATTTCTCTATACACAGAGTTGTCTCCGAGACTGGACTTATGACTGGAATGTGCTCACTATGCAGGTGCTAGGGAACTACAAGTGTCAGCAAGCCCTGACTGCTTTCTCCTCCGTCTCATATATTGGGAAAGTCTGCAAGACAATTGGGACTGCAATACCCAGCATTCGTCATTGGCCTAATTATATTGTTTTATATATAGGGAGTTCCTAGAATTACAGCTGATGGGAAACCACAAATCCCAGCGTGCCTAGACCTGTGTATACCAAGCTCTTAAGAGTTATATAGGGATTTGGGTTTTCAATGCTTGGCATGACGAATGCTGGGATTTGTGGTTCCATCTCAAACCCTAATGCTAGGACTTGTAGCTTTGCCTCTAATCCTAATGCAGGAACTTGAGTTGAAGTCTACCTCTAACCCTAATGCTGGGACCTGTAATTCTGCCTCTAACCCTAATGCTGGGACCTGTAGTTCTGCCTCTAACCCTAATGCTGGGACCTGTAATTCTGCCTCTAACCCTAATGCTGGGACCTGTAGTTCTGCCTCTAACCCTAATGCTGGGACCTGTAATTCTGCCTCTAACCCTAATGCTGGGACCTGTAGTTCTGCCTCTAACCCTAATGCTGGGACCTGTAGTTCTGCCTCTAACCCTAATGCTGGGACCTGTAATTCTGCCTCTAACCCTAATGCTGGGACCTGTAGTTCTGCCTCTAACCCTAATGCTGGGACCTGTAATTCTGCCTCAAACCCTAATGCTGGGACCTGTAGTTCTGCCTCTAACCCTAATGCTGGGACCTGTAGTTCTGCCTCTAACCCTAATGCTGGGACCTGTAGTTCTGCCTCTAACCCTAAGACTGGGACCTATAGTTCTGCCTCTAACCCTAATGCCGGGACCTGTAGTTCTGCCTCTAACCCTAATACTGGGACCTGTAGTTCTGCCTCTAACCCTAATGCTGGGACCTGTAGTTCTGCCTCTAACCCTAATGCTGGGACCTGTAGTTCTGCCTCTAACCCTAATGCTGGGACCTGTAGTTCTGCCTCTAACCCTAATGCTAAGAATTGTAGGCCCACCTCTAGCCCTAATGCTGGGACCTGTAGTTCTGCATCTAACCCCAAAGCTGGGAACTGTAGCTCTGCCTCTAACCTTAATGCTGGGAATTGCAGGCCCACCTCTAGCCCTATTGCTGGGACTTGTGGTTCCACCTCTGACCCTAAGGCTGAAACTTGTAGTTCTATCTGTAACTCTAATGCTGGGATGTGTGATTCTATCTCTAAACCTAATGTTGGCACTTGTAGTTCCATCTCTAACCCTAACACTGGGACTTGTAGTTTTATCTCTAACCCTAACGCTGGGAATTTATGGTTCCACCTCTAACCCTAAGGCTGGGACTTGTAGTTCTACCTCTAACTCTAACACTGGGGAATGTAGTTCCACCTCTAACCCCAATGCTGGGATGTGTAGTTCTACCTCTAACCCTAACTTGTTGTTCCACTGCTAACCCTGACACTGGGACTCACCTCTAACCCTAAGGCTGGGACTTGTAGTCCTACCACTAACCCTAACACTGGGATATGTTACATTACATATAACCCTGACGCTGGGACTAGTAGTTCCACCTCTAACCCTAATGCTGGGACTTGTTGCTCCACCTCTATCCCTAACACTGGGACTTACCTCTAAAGATTATGCTGGGACTTGTAGTTCTACCTCCAACCCCAATGCTGGGACTTGTAGTTCCATCACTAACCCCAATGCTAAGACTTGTAGTTCCAACACTACCCCTAATGCTGGGAATTGTAGTTTCAACTTTAACCCTAACACTAGGACTTATAACTAAACTATTCACCCTAATGATGGGACTTGTAGTTCCACCTTTAATCCTAAGGGTGGGACTTGTAGTTCTACTTCTAACCTAAATGCTGAGACTTGTAGTTCCATCTCCAACCCAATGTGAGGACTTGAAGTTCTACCTCTAACCCCAATACTGAGACTTGTAGTTCCATCTCCAACCCCAATACTGAGACTTGTAGCTCCATCACCAACCCCAATGCTGAGATTTGTAGTTCCATCACCAACCCCAATGCTGGTACTTGTAGTTTCATCTTCAACCCCAATGCTTTGGACTTGTAGTTCCAACACTAACCTTAATGCTGGGACCTGTAGTTACACTACTAACCCTAAAGATGGGACTTGTAGTTCCACCTTTAACCCTAAGGCTGGGACTTGTAGTTCTACCTCTGTCCCTAATGCTGGGATTTGCAGATCCATTGCAGACTAAACACATTAGGCTGAAATATGTAGTCCGACAGCTGCTTTTATGACTATTGGGGCCCATATAGTATATCTATCGCTGGTAACCATAACATGCTGGGGCTTGTAGTTCCAAATCAATGTATTGGCTCCTGGTGGGACTTTCCATATCTGTCCGTGACTGCTAATAGGGGCCTTGGGGTTGTGGTTCTTCTGCACGTTTTCATGACCAGCTGAGACTTGTAGTTCCACTGCACTTGGTTATATATATAGTGGCACATCTGGGCAGCCCCAGTGCCCTCCAGTCCTTGTAGAGGTGTGTGTCCCACCTCCAGTGCTAATTACTGAGCAGAAGACAGAGCAGACAAAATCAGAACCGCAGAAATCTCTATGTATATTACCTGGGGGGTCTGGGTTGTCTCTCGGCTGTAGATCGCCCTGCGAATCAAAGCCTTGCTTTTAATTTCTATGTTACTATGGCAACAGAATCAAGTTGGAATATAAGATAAAATCAAGAGCTGATTGCTGTAGGTGTACTCCCCACTTCTGAGGGAAAACAACAGAAGAAGATGAGTGTGCTGCCAGAATACAGATATAGCAGAAATATTAGTGGGGGGGCCCTTTACTGGGGGGGAGGGGGGATCACTGCATGCTGCGGGCATGGAGAGGGTTAACCGGTCACATGGTCACACCGCCGCCTGCTATAAATCGGCATGGATCGGTAATTGTGGGGGATTCTTCTACTCATAGTATGGATACTTCCATCAGTCATGGATTTATTGTATCATATCATATACTACCAGCTGCATGCTGGAGATTCCATGGACTTCTCTTCATTCTGTATGGTTGTGTGCAATCAGTCATCATATAGATCTATCTATTTATTTGTATCTATCAATCTATCTATCGATCTACCTACTCCCTCCCTCTCACTCTATCCATTTGTCTATTAATCTATTGACTTCTATTCATAGTTATTACATCTATCTATCTATCTATCTATCTATCTATCTATCTATCTATCTATCTATGTATCTATCTATCTATCTATCTACCTACCCCCTTCCTCTCTCTCTGTATCCATCAATCAATCAATCAATCAATCAATCAATCAATCAATCAATCTATCCTCTCTATCTATCTATCTATCTATCTATCTATCTATCTATCTATCTATCTACCTACCCCCTTCCTCTCTCTGTATCCATTAATCTATCAATCAATCTATCCTCTCTACCTATTTATCTATCTATAAATCTACTATTTATCTATCTATCTATCTATCTATCTGTATGTCTATCCATTTATCTATGTATCTACACTATCTGTCTATTACCTATTGATCCCCCCCTCGCTCTATCCATATATCTATCTACAATCTAATCAAATCTCTCGCTCTCTCGCTCTCTCTCTGTCTGTCTGTCTGTCTGTCTGTCTATCTATCTATCTATCTATCTATCTATCTATCTATCTATCTATCAATGTACCTAGCCTGTTCCTCTCTATCCATGTATCTATCAATCAAACAAACAATCTCTTTATTTATTTATCTTTCAATCTACCATCTATCTATCTATCTATCTATCTATCTATCTATCTATCTATCTATCTATCTATTGATCTACCTACCCCCTTCCTCTCTCTGTAACCATTTATATATCAATCAGTCTATCCTCTCTATCTATTAATCTATCAATCTACTATATATCTACAATCAATCTATCTATCTATCTATCTATCTATCTATCTATCTATCTATCTATCTATCTATCTATCTATCTATCGATTTATCTGTATGTATGTCTATCCATTTATCTATGTATCTACTCTATCGATTACCTATTGACCCCCCCCCCCCCTCGCTCTATCCATATATCTATCAGTCAATCTAATCTAATCAAATCTATCTATCTATCTATCTATCTATCTATCTATCTATCATCCATCCATCTATCTATCCCTCTCTCTATCTATCTATCTATCTATCTATCTATCTATCTATCTATCTACCCCCTTCCTCTCTCTGTAACCATTTATCTATCAATCAATCTATCCTCTCTATCTATTAATCTATCAATCTACTATATATCTACAATCAATCTATCTATCTACATATAACAGTGTTCTTTTCCATGTCCTGCCTTCCCTTCCCTCACTCTTCCCGGTTCCTTATTCCAGCCAGTATCCAATACAGAATTCTAAAGGTATATGGGAAGAATATACAATCAAATCTGGTGGATGATTTCATGTTCACTAATGAAGAATGCATATCAGGAATAATAGACTGCTAATAGGCATTGGGTTTGGCCATGTATTAGTAGACTGGTGGTGTAGCAGTCCAGGAGGCCATGCTGGGAGTGGTAGTTCTACAACAGGTTTCTAGTGACAGCGGAGGGGCGCCCTGTGTGGAAGGATAGACGTGTGTGCGTCCTCTGCTCAGTGTGCATTAGTAGGAGCGCAGTGCCATCTGCAGTGAACAAGCCTTGTTTTTCCTCTCTAGTCGGCATCGTCGCTCTATTAAGCAGAAATATAATAATACGTAGAGTCTTCTATAGGACCTACAAGCGTTATACTGAATGTATCGTCTCTGATCCTCGGACATCGCTTGGGGTCCTCATTGGGATAAATAATGAAAACATTAAAGAACTATAAAAAGTCGTGCTAGATAACAATAGTATAGAATGGAGAAGGCCAGGCTGAACTGAAGGTCATCTGAGTGAGGCCGTGAAAGACGTCAGGCGAATCTATCACAAACTTATTTCCCCATTCTGTAGAATCAATCAATGGAGGTTTTGGTCTCAGAGGAATTCGGTGTAAGATATGTAATTTTGTCCCGGGACATGTCTGATGAATTGCCCTCCTGGGACTTACGTTGTATAAACTAAGGGAAAAAAAAAAAGCAACTGCAAGATTTATTAGTCCGGAAATTTGCATTAAAATGGCCTGTTAAAGGGGTACTCCTGCTTATCCAGTGTTTTCAAGCACCCCATTGTGTTGTATATGCTCCTTTGTAAATGAAAAATGATAAATTACACAAGGGGGGCCTTTTTTGTTATTGCTATCATCAGCCTTGAAGCTGTCCTCCTCAGTCGTTCCTCTGTCTACCAGCATTGAGCTACAAAAGACACTCACGGACCAGTAGTATTGATTTGTTGCTACAGTGTGAGAGATAACATGAGTAATGAGGTTTTCCTGGTTTTTATAGAAGAACTTTACTCCCCTGTTGTATTTTACCATTCACCAACCCAGCAAATTCATTGTCTAGGGTGGGCTTCTCAAGGTTTCCATGGACCTTAGGGTTCCTCTAGAGGTTGCTAGGGGTTCCTTGAGTAATGAGCAAGGGGCATCACTTGGAAGTGCAGGGCCAGGACCCGCTTAAAAAGTACCTCCCCCCCCAAAAAAAAACATATCTAATTTTGTAAAGGGAAGGGGGGGGGGGCTTGGTACGAGGAAAACCATGGAGGGTCATAGTGAAAATTCACTTTAATTATGATCTAAAAATGTAGAACGGTTCACCAGTCTATCTATGTGCCATGGGGGGAGAGGGGCTGCTTTACAGTGAGTTATGGTATGAAAACCTGCACTCTATAGTAATTAGTACTCTTATTAGGTCAGCAGGTTAACCACTTGACCTCCAGAAGATTTACCCCCCCCCCCCCCTTCCTGACCAGGCCATTTTTTGCTATACAGCACTGCGCTATTTTAACTAACAATTGCGCGGTTGTGCAACGCTGCACCCAAATTACATTTATATCTTTTTTTTCACACAAATAGAGCTTTTTTGTGGCATCTGCTCATCACTGGTTTTTTTTTTTTTGCGCTATAAATGAAAAAAGACCTATAAATGAAATTACCTAAATTTTAAAAAAATAAATTTTTTACTTTTTGCTATAAAACACATCCAATAAAAAAAATAAAAACTCTTCAGAAATTTAGGCCAAAATGTATTCTGCTACATGTCTTTGGTAGAAAAAAATCTCAGTGAGTATCTATTAATTGGTTTGCATGAATGTTATAGTGTCTACAAATGGCGGTATCTATACTGGAATTTTTATTTATTTATTTTATACTAGTAATGGCGGCGATCAGCGAATTACATTGGGACAGCAATAGTACTGCGGGCATTCTGATTCTAACTGATACTTGGTGGGAACTGACTAACTGTCACTCTCCAGTGACACTAAGTCTAGGTTCACACCTATGCAGGTTGCGTTTGAGGCGTTTCTGTATTGCGTTTTGAGTCGCATTTTGCGTTTTTGTACTTGCCAATTTTGATGCGTTTTTTTTTCATTTTTTTTTGTTGTAAGGCAGATTTAAAACGCATCAAAAACATGGCAAAAATGCAATATATGCTTTTCTGCAGCATTCCCATTGAAGTCTATAGGACCAAAAACGTTATGCGTTTAAAAAAGTCCCTGATCCTTTCCAAAAAATATACCGGGTGAAAACGTGGAGATGTGAACGTGTCCCATAGGCAGTCATGTTAAATGGACTGTATTGCACTTCTGCAAAATGCAAAACTTGGCACAAAATGCTAAAGTGTGAACCTGTACTGACACTGGGCAGGAAGGGGTTAACATCTGGGGAGATCAAAGGGTTAAATATATGTTAGGGAGCAGGGGCAGACTGACAACTCATGGGGCCCCCGGGGATCATGGGGCCCCTATGTCCTTGCCCAAACTCCAAAAAGCCTATGAAAAAGGTATCAGGGGCATCTCATGGGGCCCCCTACTGACTCCGGGCCCTCGGGCAGTGCCCGAGTTTCCAAATGGTCAGTCCGCCCCTGTTAAGGAGTGATTTAACTGTGTACTGTGTGGAGTTTTACTAGAGGACGTCCTGGTTTTTATCTCCATGGTTTCAGAAAAATAAAAACCAGCACGTCCCCGCAAACAGGAGAGAGATCTGTGTTGTTTACACTCAGAGATCTCTCTCCTGTCAGCTGGTCCGCCAATCGCCAAACCTGGTGACTGACACCTACAGGAGCCTATGACAGCATGGGTAGGAAGGTTCACAAGCACTCCCCCTGCAGAATCATGTATATATACGTGATTTTGCACAGAGCGTCCACCTTGTAGCAGTAGAACTGCTACAGGGCGGTCGGCAAGTAGTTAAAAATGGTGTCTATAGGCAAACTTTTAAAACCTTGTAGGACCCTGGTGCCAAGCATGTAGTCCAGGGGCCGAATTTGGCGCTTTGGCATCTACTCCTCTACAATTGAGTATGAGTATTTTTTTTTTTGCAGGTTTGTACATGTAATTTTCAAGTATTTTAAGGCTTGAGCATTTTGGTTTTAGCCAATGGGAAGCTAGGTACTAGGAGAACCAAGACTTCGCACAAAAAAACGTGCATTTTTTGGCTCCCATTGAAGACTGTTGGGGCCAAAAATGCACAAAACGGGCCCCAAAAAGCTCTTGTACTATTCTGAGCTTAAAGCAACATGACACTCAGGTGTGAACGGACACCTCTGAGTATAATGGGAATCTTCATCTGGAGCATCAGAAACGCCGTTCAAGTCGCTCAGGTGTAAATGGGTTCTTACTGTGCGACCCTTGCCCCTGGGGCCCCAGTGAACAGGACTAAGAGCTTACATGTATGCAATGTTATTCCTCTAAAACGTCTCATAGTCCAGTAACTAATCTCTGTTGCCCCATTGTGCCCAACCTGCGGCCTGAGGGCCACTTGAAGCCCTTTGGCACTTACTGTGCAGTCCCTGGGGCCCCTGCAGGCAGTAGTTTGTGTTTTGGTGCTTATTTAGGCCAGTGAATGAATAATATTTTTTTAAATGGCTTCTGTTCTTCTGTCCTAGCCATCGCTTTTCACTTTTTATGTTTTTTGGATGTATTACAATGGATCTTCCTAAGACAAATATCAAATGTGGTAAAACTAATTTTTAAGGCATAACATTTATATATTATGTGTGGCCCTTTAGTGATATCCGGGGCCACATGTGAGACCGCTATAAGACCTAGTTCACACTGACATCGAAAGCAGGCATTTGAGGAAAGTTTTTAACACTGTTCAAACTCCAGTGCAAATGATACTATGGACAGCTGTTGAAGCGTCGATTTGCTTCAAAATTGAAGCCTCATATTGAGTGTGACGGAGTTTAAAGTCTTTCAATGCTTCCCGTTCAAGTCAAGTGGTAAAGCTCAGCAAACGCACTGGTGGGCGTTTCCGGTGCGTTAATAACATTACAGTTTATTATAGGTGTTTGTGGTGCTGTTTTAAAACACATTTAAATGCGCAAAAAATGCACATAGGGCGTTTGGGTAGCGTTTTTAATGGAAATCAAACACACCTATTAACCACTTGTCTACCGGGCACTTATACCCCCTTCCTGCCCAGGCCAATTTTCAGCTTTCAACGCTGTTGCACTTTGAATGACAATTGCGCGGTCATGCTACACTGTACTCATATGACATTTTTAGCATTTGTTTCACACAAACAAAGCTTTTTTTTGGTGGTATTTAATCACCTCTAGGTTTTTATTTTTTGCACTATAAACAAAAAAACAGCAATAAATTTGAAAAAGAAAAGTTTTTCTTTGCTTCTATTATAAAATTTTGCATACAGGTCATTTTTCTCCTTCACTGATGTGCGTTGATGAGACTGCACTGATAGGCAGAACTGATGGGCACCGATGAGGTGGCACAGATAGGCAGCATTGATGGGCACTGATAGGCAAAACTGATGGGCACCAATGAGGTGGAATGGATAGGCAGCACTGATGGGCACTGATAGGCTGCACTGATGAAGTGGCACTGATGAGGCGGCACTGGTGGGCATTGATGAGGAGGCACTGATGATGCTGCGCTGATTTGCAGCAATGATGGGCACTGATAGGTGGAACTAATGGGCATGGACTGGTGGCACTGACTGGCAGCACTGACTGATGACACTGACTAGTGGCACTGATGGGACGGCACTGCTGGGCACTGATAGGCACCAATAAAGTGGCACGGATAGGCTGCTCTGATGAAGTGGAACTGATGAGGCGGCACTGGTGGACATTGATGAGGAGGCACTGATGATGCTGCACTGATTTGCAGCAATGATGGGCACTGATAGGCAGCACTGATGGGCACTGATAGGTTGCATTGATGGGCATGGGCTGGCGGCACTGAATGATGACATTGACTGGTGGCACTGATGGGACGGCACTGCTGGGCACTGATAGGCACAACTGCTGGGTAGCACTACTGGTTGGCACTGCTGGGCACTGATGGGTGGCACTTCTGGGCACTGCTGGACACTGGTGGGTGACACTGCTGGACGGCGCTGCTGGGCACTGATGATCATGGCACTGATTATCAGTGCCCTGATTGTCATTGCAGATCTGCTTTGTGATATTTGCTGGTTATCAGCAGTACTTTCCTCACGCTATGACAGCATGAGGAAAGTGTTGCCAATAACCAGCAACTATTTATTTTGTGATCTGCTGTGTTGCTGGACACAGCTGATAACGTGATAATAGGCCTCTGTGATTGGCCTTTTACCTAGTCATGTGATCAGCTGTGTCCGTAGGACACAGCAATCACTGACAGCACTGGGTACGCCCCGCTGGGGGTGTGTTTTTGGAGGACAGCATATGACACCCTCCCAAAACTGGCCAATCGTGCTGTAGCTGTCATTCGCTGAGTTAGCATTTTGAGTCAAGTGTGAACAAACCCTAAGAATCAGCCCTAAGAATGAGCCCAAGAATCAGGTTGACCACCACAGGCATAAGCTATTACAGTATTTGCTTATTTGGGTTCTCTGCTTAATACCGTGTTTCCCCGAAAATAAGACAGTGTCCTATATCTTTTTGGCTCAAAAAAACAAACTAGGTGAGCTGCAGGCAAGTTGTGGATGAGAGTTACTATGGAGAGGGCCGGCTGATGACAGTTGTGAGCTGCAGTCAGGTGTTGCAGGGGTGACTGACAGGTGAGTTTCAGACAGGGTGCAGATATGAGCCACAGACAGGGTGAAGGGGTGAGTTGCAGATGTGGGATGCAGAGGTGAGCTGTGGCCGGGGGGAGCAGAGCTGAGCTGTGGCGAGAGGGTGCAGAGCTGAGCTGTGACCGGGGGGTGCAGAGGTGAGCTGTGGCCGGGGGGTGCAGAGCTGAGCTGTGGCCGGGGGGTGCACCTCTGCACCCCCCCCCCCAGCCACAGCTCACCTCTGCACCCTGTCTGCAACTCACCTGACTCAATTTACCTCTGCAACACCTGGCTGCAGCTCACCTTTGCACATCCCTCTCTCCCCCTCCACTGCCCTCATATGGTTAGCTAGCTTTGCAAAACACAGCTGTCAGCAGCTGGCCCCTCTCTGTAGTAACTCCCGTTTCGGGTCCGATCTTCCCACACAGTGCACCATGTGCACTTACTCGCCGCTCCGCCTCTTCCCCACTGGCCGGTGATCACCCCTGGGGCATTGGCTTCCATGCATTAGGCTGCAGGAGGAGATGCCCCACCCCTAAATACACTGCACCCGCAGATATCTGTTCCTTCCTTGTCCCACAGTGAGTACAGAGGTAGGGAGGTTCTGTGGGAGCAGACGGCGAGTTCAGAGGTAGGGAGGTTCTGTGGGAGCAGACGGCGAGTTCAGAGGTAGGGAGGTTCTGTGGGAGCGGATGGTGAGTTCAGAGGTAGGGAGGTTCTGTGGGAGCAGACGGCGAGTTCAGAGGTAGGGAGGTTCTGTGGGAGCAGGCGGCGAGTTCAGAGGTAGGGGGGTTCTGTGGGAGCAGGCGGTGAGTACAGACGTAGGGAGGTTCTGTGGGAGCGGATGGTGAGTACAGAGGTAGGGGGGTTCTGTGGGAGCGGATGGCGAGTTCAGAGGTAGGGAGTTTCTGTGGGAGTGAATGGTGAGTACAAAGGTAGGGAGGTTCTGTGGGAGCGGATGGTGAGTACAGAGGTAGGGAGGTTCTGTGGGAGCGGATGGTGAGTACAGAGGTAGGAGGTTCTGTGGGAGCGGACGGTGAGTACAGAGGTAGGGGGTTTTGTGGGAGCGGACGGTGAGTACAGAGGTAGGGAGGTTCTGTGGGAGCAGATGGTGAGTACAGAGGTAGGAGGTTCTGTGGGAGCAGATGGGGAGTACAGAGGTAGGGAGGTTCTGTGGGAGCGGATGGTGAGTACAGAGGAAGAGGTTCTGTAGGAGCAGATGGTGAGTACAGAGGTAGGGAGGTTCTGTGAGAGCGGATGGCGAGTGCAGAGGTAGGGAGGTTCTGTGGCAGCGGATGGCGAGTGCAGAGGTAGGGAGGTTCTGTGGGAGTGGACGGTGAGTACAGAGGTAGGGA
Source organism: Staurois parvus (assembly GCF_062004578.1). NCBI lineage: Eukaryota > Metazoa > Chordata > Amphibia > Anura > Ranidae > Staurois > Staurois parvus. Next base: position 4,976,038 of record NW_028318504.1, on the reverse strand, counting down.
GGTTCTGTGGGAGCGGATGGTGAGTACAGAGGTAGGGAGGTTCTGTGGGAGCGGATGGCGAGTGCAGAGGTAGGGAGGTTCTGTAGGAGCGGATGGTGAGTAGAGGTAGGGAGGTTCTGTAGGAGCGGATGGTGAGTACAGAGGTAGGGAGGTTCTGTGGGAGCGGATGGTGAGTACAGAGGTAGGGAGGTTCTGTGGGAGCGGATGGTGAGTACAGAGGTAGGGAGATTCTGTGGGAGCGGATGGTGAGTACAGAGGTAGGGGGGTTCTGTGGGAGCGGACGGTGAGTACAGAATTAGGGGGGTTCTGTGGGAGCGGACGGTGAGTACAGTGGTAGGGAGGTTCTGTGGGAGCGGACGGTGAGTACAGAGGTAGGGGGTTCTGTGGGAGCGGATGGTGAGTACAGTGGTAGGGAGGTTCTGTGGGAGCGGATGGTGAGTACAGAGGTAGGGGGGTTCTGTGGGAGCGGACGGTGAGTACAGAATTAGGGGGGTTCTGTGGGAGCGGACGGTGAGTACAGAGGTAGGGAGGTTCTGTGGGATCGGATGGTGAGTACAGAGGTAGGGGAGTTCTGTGGGAGCGGATGGTGAGTACAGAGGTAGGGAGGTTCTGTGGGATCGGATGGTGAGTACAGAGGTAGGGGAGTTCTGTGGGAGCGGATGGTGAGTACAGAGGTAGGGAGGTTCTGTGGGAGCGGATGGTGAGTACAGAGGTAGGGAGGTTCTGTGGGAGTGGATGGTGCTGTCACTTCAGCCGCGCTTCTATGTTTATAAGAGACAGTAGATATGGGTGTGCGCAGGGCCAGTGGTGGAGGTGGCGGAATGGCGTTCCATCATGTTCCAGCTGAAAAAAAGCCCTGATCACAACTAGATCTTATTTTCGGGGTAGGTCTTATACTTTAGCAATTCCCAAAAATAGCACTAGGTCTTATTTTCGGGGTAGGTCTTATTTTAGGGGAAACAGGGTATGACACATAGAGCATTGCGGAGCGATAATTAACAGCTTCACATAAGTCAGACCAACAAAAGGTGACTCAATTTTGCAAATTGACATTTGCCTTCTTATTGGCTGCTTGCCTGTGAATGGATAGGTTGTGTTGGCTTATGCCTACTGCAGAACCACAAGTTCCAGCATGCTTACAGTAGACCAATTATTTATAAAAAGCTATTTTTGGGGGCTGGGTGATTCAGCTGACTGGGGCATAGCGACCTCATAACCTCCTAACTAGCGCTACAATCGAAAGATGATCAATAATCTTACAATTTGATTGCACAATCTTAGGATCTACAGACGACAATGTAGTGCTGAGACCTACCTGACTGGATACAAATTGAATACATTGTTGAGAGTTATGGTAGACCAAAATCAGTTGTGGATAGATTGTACAGGCTGTAACATGTATGACCAGACTAATATTGAACTCCAGACAAATTTAAAATACACAAATGAATGCAGTTTTGTATTCTGCATTAATACATTGTTAAATGTATTTTTGAAATGCAAGCAATGTAGGGACCTGAAAGTGACCTGGTATCATCCTCTTGCACAGCAGGGCTAGAGTATGAGAGGAAAAAACAGCACAACAATCCAATCAGTTCATGTGCTGACAAGGAGCATGCTGGTAGGAGGAGAGAGCTGAGTAACAAAGATACGCTCATCACTGTGCTGCTTCTCCCTTTACTGTCTAATCAGAGGCTGGGGACAAGTCCAGAATGACCTGGGCTCAAAGGACATGAGTTGAATGGTGCTGGCCAGTAGACTGAGGACATCTAGTGGCAGAAAAAAAGTTATGCCGGGGCAATGTCAGGATTGAAAGTGAATATTGCAGCAAAGGCTGATTTAGTTATTTTTCCTTTTAATGGGCATCTTGTTTTTGCTTGTACTTTTGGGAGGAGTTCTGCTGAGTGGAAAACCTGGGATGTACCTACTGCAATAAAGTGGTCTCAGAAAGACCTATATATTATTGATACGAGTGAAACGGCTTTAGGAGCACATACAAATAGTAAAGAGCATTAATGGACACAGACGTTGGCTCTATGGTCCTGTGACTATGGGCCTAATTTCATAGTGAGAGTTTGGCTTACAAAATTCACTATATGGTCCAGTGTCTGTGGCCACCCCTCCAAATCATAGTGTTTAGGTTTTTGCAATGATGCATACTGTCATTGCTACAGCTCATAAAGGCGTTTTTGATAATTGCACTACCTTTCTTGTGACAACAGTTCAGAGAAGACCCTTTTGTGTTTCAGCATGACTGTGCACCTATGTACAAAGCCAGCTCCATAAAGACGTGGGTTGATGAGTGTGGTCTACACAGAGCCCTGACCCCAACCCTACTGAACACCTTTGTGAGCCAGGTCTTCTTCTAATCAGTACCTGGCCTCAAAAATGCTCTTTTGGCTGAAAGGGTACAAGCTCCTTTAGACACACTCCAAAATTTTGGAGAAAGTCTACCCAGAAGAATGGAGCTGTTATAGATACAAATGGTGGACCAACCCAGCATTAAAGCAAACCTTTCATGGCAAAACTAAAGGTCCACTTTTTAGGCACTTGACACTTCAGGAAGGCTGGGGTGGTGACTCTCAGCAAAGATGAGATCTCAAAATCCTAATGCACTCTAGCCAATTGCAAAAGTGCATTCTCCAAGGTTTTGGAGCTCCCAACTCTACCAGAAGGTTTGGGGGCAAACTTTTGGCTTTTTAACCTCTTCATGACCATGCAACACATGTACTGTATGCAGAGACAGGAAAGATAGCCTTTAACTTCCATTTGTCACAAATATGTATCCACCGCATCCTGAGGTTGTGTGCTAAGAGTTCCTGGGGTGAAAGCTCAGCCTTTCACTGACAATTCTTGGCCACAGCTTCTGATCAGGTGCCAGATGCACTGTCTCCTGTGATATGACCACCGTGGGAGTCAATCAAAGCAGTCACATTAAACAGAAGCTGCACCATTAAGGTTTAACATACTTTTCCATGGAAAGGGTCTGCTTGGTTTTGGAATTAAATAGAATGTCCAGTGTAAGTGTGATGACCAGGTGTTTACATTAAAATATCCAACAGGCTAATAAAGTTGTGCTGATCAGGTGTTTACAATGGAATGTCCAACAAGCTCAGATGATCAGGTGTTTACAATGAAATGTCCAACAAGCTCGTAAAGTTGTGATGATCCGGTGTTTACAATGGATTGTCCAACAAGCTCAGATGATCAGGTGTTTACAATGAAATGTCCAACAAGCTCATAAAGTTGAGATGATCCGGTGTTTACAATGGATTGTCCAACAAGCTCAGTTGATCAGGTGTTTACAATGGAATGCCCTACAAGCTCCTATAGGTGTGATAATGTGTGCAATGGAATGTCCAACAAGTTCACATGAATGTGATGATCAGGTGCTTGCAAAGGAATGTCCTATAAGGTCAGATGATAAGGTGTTTACAATAGAATGTCCAATAAGCTCATATACTGTAGTTGCAATGATCAGGTGGTTTTAAAGAAATATCCAATAAGCTCAGGTGATCTGGTGTTTACAGTGGAATGTCCAACAAGCTCATGTAAGTGCAAGGATCAGGTATCTACAATGCAATGTCCAACAAGCTCATATAGTTGTAATGATCAGGTGTTTATCATGGAATATCCAACAAGCGCACATAGATGTGATGATCAAGTGTTTACAATGGAAAGCCCAACAAACTCACATAGTTGCAATGATCAGGTGTTTACAATGGAATGTCCAGCAAGCTCAGATAAGGAGAACAGTCAAATGTTTATAATGGAATATCCAACAAGCTTGTGTAGGTGTGATGATCTGGTATTTACATTCGAATGTCCAGCAAACTTATATAGTTGTGATGATCAGGTGTTAACACTGGAATGTCCAATAAGTTCAAATGGATGTGATGATCAGGTGTTTACAAAGGAATGTTCAACAAGTTCACATGCATGTGACAATCAGGTGTTTACAAAGGAATGTTCAATAAGCGCATATAGTTGCGATGATCAGGTGTTTACAATGGAACGTCCAACAAATTCATATATTTGCTATGATCAGGTGTTTGCATTGGATTGTCCAACAAGCTCATGTAAGTGCAAGGATCAGGTGTCTACAACGCAATGTCCAACAAGCTCATATAATTGCAATGATCAGGTGTTTATAATGGAATATCCAACAAGCTGATGTAGGTGCAATGTTCAGGTGTTTATAATGGAATATCCAACAAGCTCATGTAGGTGCAATGATCACGTGTTTACAACATTGGCCATATAGTGTATTTTTTCTGCAACATACCAAGGCTTCTAGTTAGCAAAGAAAGTACAGGATAGTAATCGACTTGGAGCCTGCAAGGCAGTAGGTGATGGGTACATTTAAGATATACAGTCCAAAGAGCAAGCTAAACAACCAAGAGTCCAAAGCTTTTAATGATAAAATTAGTTAAAAAAAAATAAATGTTTCGGGGATTCATCAGGACTCATGAATTTTGACTGTGATTAAATGGACTCAGATGGGTAGACAACAGATGATGATTGCAACAGTTTCAGAAGTTTTTAAGGGTGTTTCCATTTTGTGGAGTGTTGCTGAACTAATTACCAGAATATTATCATTATATCATCATTACTGGACATCATCAGGAAGAATTGTATCCTAAAATGGTGGCCACCTTGCAGCCTCATAAAGTTGCGTAATTGATAAAAATGTGGGCTTAGGCAAAAGAGTAGCTGCTGAATGCCAACTGTTAGTGCCATATAAATAAAAAATGACTTGTTTCACACTGACTGAAGTATGACATCATCAGAGTCTAGGTGCCCTTTAAAAAAATTCATGAGAATGAGAAGGATGAAAACGCCACGTGTTTAATAAATTCAGCATGCTGTACCTACAATAATCTTGATAAAAGATTAGAAAGTAAAGTCAACACGTTTCAGTGGCTCATTCATCTCAATAGATGCCACAGTTGTACTCAGGGCTGTGCATGCACAGCTTAGTGTACAATGCAGAGAGCCAGATAAGAAACGTTAATACAAAACATACATAGTACGTTTCTTCTGCATTAAAAAACTTGCCTATTCACAAAATGTTTTACCACTTTACTTGGAATGTTGGCTGTGGCTCATTAGGCAACTATCAAGCTTTAACAGACGTTCAGCAAGCTCTGGATGACTGTTATGGTGGCCATACACACTTTCATTTTTGCAACTTGAACCATGTGCAAATCTGCAAACAATCACATAGCCGTAACTTCCCTTCTGATCATATTCAGTCAAACTGAGTAGACTGGCCAGGGTGGAATATTATCAATTATTTGGAATCCTTCGGCGATATTGAGAAACTTTGTTAATGAATACGATCTTATTTGGGTTGATGAGTTGGTGAGGTTGCGTGGTGGGAACAGCAATGTGATTGGTAAAAAATATGAGTCTTAACTATCAATCGAAATCCACTTCCCCTTGTGTGGCATTTCGATCAAATGGGTTGTCAACTATAGATCCATTATTCCTATTGCATGAGGTTGAGCAGAAAAAAAAAATGGATCATTTATCAAAGCGTGTATGGCCACCATTGGGAAGAGCTCTGCAGATGTGAATGCCTGCTAATTGTACAATGCCTGATAAATGTGATGCCTTTAAATCCAGTATTTACAAGCTAAGATTAAAAATCCCAAGTGCACTTAGCTGTAAACTAGAACTAGGTCAGGTACAGGGGTGGACTGGCAACTCATGGGGCCCCCAGGCAATAGGGGATCATGGGGTCCCTGTGTCCTTGCCCAAACTCAAAAAGCCTATGAAAAAGGTACCAGGGGCATCTCATGGGTCCCCCTACTGACCCCGGGCCCTCAGGCAGTGCCGAGTTTCCAAATGGTCAGTCCGCCCCTGGTCCGGTATAAAAACCCAACATTTTATCGGACAAAATGGTGGCCGTCTGCACACGGGCACCAACTCCCTGTTGCATGATTGTGAATGAAATGGGTGAAAGATAGCTTCAGCTCCTGTTCTCCACCTGTAGAGAACTCCTGAAATGTGTTTTACCCTTTTCAGGGCTTAATGGTAGAGGCAATATGCAGGAAAGGCCACTGGTGAATATATAGCATTACAACATTTAGAGTCGGTTCACACTATAGATACGCATTTCAGATGCAATCTGGATTAAATTCTGCAAACACGTTTTTGACGCATTTTGACATGTGTGTTTTGATCTGTTTTTGATGCATTCCAGTTCATTTTTTCCCCCTCTATTTTTCTTCAATTTAAATAGGGACATGTGCGTTCTAGTGCTTTTTTTGTGCATTCTGGTGCTTTTTTGATGCATTTTTTCCACTTTTCAGTACAGATCTGTGCAGGGCAAATGCAGCATGTTCTACTTTTGTTTCTGCATCCGGAAAGCACCGGAACTTCAAGCACTGATGTGAACTATGACTTTGATAACCATATAACCTACTTTCTGTGCATTATGGATGCAGAAAAAAAGCAATGGAAACGCATGTAGTGTGAACTGGCCCTTAATCCGGTTGATTCCTGAAATACATTTATTTTGAACAGCAGCTTGAGCCCTCATCTGTTCATTTTAACTTTCTGTGCTCACCTGCACATCAGACAGGGGGAGGCATACTGTAAACCAGCTATTAATGTGTGCTCTGATCAGTACTATCCAGGGGCGGACTTACAACTCATGGGGCCCCCGGGCAATAGGGGATCATGGGGCCCCTGTATTCTCGCCCATACTCAAATCACACCCAAAAATGCCTATGAAAGGTACCAGGGACATCTCATGGGGCCCCCTACTGACCCCGGGCCCTTGGGCAGTGCCCGAGTTCCCCAATGGTCAGTCCACCCCTGGTACTATCTGCCTAACATTGAGGGTATGCTGACAGTAGGAGAGAGCAGGGTGATCAGCACCTACATTATCCAATGACCAGGCTGAGGGGTGGGCCAATGACCTACCTGTGTTTTGTTATCTACTTTATATATAAATATATACCCTTATATACTGTAAGTATTTCAGCTGCATATTTACTTGTCTGTATACGAGCCCATTTACATTTATATGTGTGGAAAGGAGAATTTGTGTGTAACAAACCTCAACTCATCTGTATGGTGTGAACAGGGCACATAGAGATCAATTGTTTCCTATTGGGGAGGTTTGCTAAAACCGGTGCACAAAGAATTTGGTGCAGCTGTGCATAGCAACCAATCAGCTTCATGGTTTTACTGTCAAAGATTGATTAACCAAGCCGAAGTTAGAAGCTGATTGGTTACTACGTGCATTAGTTTATGTAAATTTCCCCCTATGTGTTCATGTGTTGAGCCTGCGTTGATTAATACAGTTCAGTGCACCTGGTGTGAATGAACCCTTAGGCTGCTTCTACACTGATCCATTTTTCTCCCATTTTTGTGTTAAAAAAAAGTGGAATAAATGGAACCCTTCACACTGATCTGTTGCGGGTTCGGTGCGTTTTTTAAAATCTTGCCTGGTGCATTTTTGGTGCAGGTTTGATGCGGTAAAAAAACACACCAAGAACACACCTCCCCATTGAAATCAATGTAAAACGCAGACTGCAAATGCTGTAAAAAGGCGGCAAAAACGTATATATGTTTTTGCTATAGATCAATGTGAAAGTAGCCTTAAAGTGTTACTAAATCCAGGACCCTGTATTCACTATATCTGGTCTCTCAGGACTCTGCATTCACTATATCTGGTCTCCTTGGACCCTGTATTCACTATATCTGGTCTCTCAGGACTCTTCATTCACTATATCTGGTATCCCAGGACCCTGCATTCACTATATCTGGTATCCCAGGACCCTGCATTCACTATATCTGGTCTCCCCAGACCCTGCATTCACTATTTCTGGTATCCCAGGACCCTGCATTCACTATATCTGGTCTCCCCGGACCCTGCATTCACTATATCTGGTCTCCCCGGACCCTGCATTCACTATATCTGGTCTCCCCGGACCCTGCATTCACTATATCTGGTCTCCCCAGACCCTGCATTCACTATATCTGGTCTCCCAGATCCCTGCCTTCACTATATCTGGTCTACCTGGACCCTGCATTCACTATATCTGGTCCCCCCCGACCCTGCATTTACTATATCTGGTCCCCCCAGACCCTGCATTCACTATATCTGGTCTCCCCGAACCCTGCATTCACTATATCTGGTCTCCCCAGACCCTGCATTCACTATATCTGGTCTGCCCGGACCCTGCATTCACTATATCTGGTCTGCCCGGACCCTGCATTCACTATATCCGGTCTCCCCGGACCCTGCATTCACTATATCTGGTCTCCCAGATCCCTGCATTCACTATATCTGGTCTCCGCAGAACCTGCATTCATTATATCTGGTCTCCCAGATCCCTGCATTCACTATATCTGGTCTCCACGGACCCTGCATTCACTATATCTGGTCTCCCTGGACCCTGCATTCACTATATCTGATCTCCCAAGACCCTGCATTCACTATATCTGGTCTCCCCGGACCCTGCATTCACTATATCTGGTCTCCCCGCATCCTGCAGTCACTATATCCGCTCTCCCACAGTACACACAACATGGAAATGTGATTATTTTTGTAAATATCAGCTGCTAAATACCTTTTCTCATCAACAATATATAGCTTATAGTCTTATGGCTTCTATCAATGTTTGGCTAAGCACTGGTAAATCTGCTAGGAGGAGTTTTCATTCTGCTCTGACTGTCTTCTAAGGCTGCATGACCCCTGACCTTCTGACTGGACAGTGCTGATTGGCCCTGTGCTGATCACATGCACTCTCCAAAAGAAAAAAAAAACTCTAGCAATACACACTAACTGAGCATATGCAGAGTGCCTCCTAGGGCTCTGTTCTATCAGCAGATACACTGGGGACAGTAGACAAAGGGGAGGATCAGAGAAGACAGGATCAAACAGCCTTTTTACACAATGCTGAGGATTAACCCCTTAGGTTCCACAGTGAGTATAACAAGCATGCTTTACTGCATATACAGACTGATTTTACAGTTGTGGGTTTAGTAACACGTTTGCTTCTTGTCTCTTGGCACTGCTCTTCAAGGTAGCACATTGAAGGGAACATCTTCCACTCATTATATTGTTTACAGTACCTTTGTTTTGCTGCATATCAGTGAATTACAAGGAGACGTTTTCAGTATTAGCTTTTCGGAACTGAATTATAGCGTGAATAATACAAGGGTCTGGTTAATGGAGGGAAGAATAAACAAACACTATAAGAAGCATTGGCAGCATGGTGTCTAAATGGAGATCACTCTTGACTTGTAGCGCTAGGATTCTGGGATCATTTTCCACCAGGGACATTATCTATGTGCCGATTTGATGGGGGTATTAGAGTGTAAGCTTCCTTGGTATGAACAGCATTCATTAAAGTGCTACTAAATCCTCAGAATGAGAAGTATGAGCATGAAAGCCCCCACATATATAGTCAAAATCACTATCGATTTTTTTTCCAAGAAAGAATGCTTCCTAATCTTTAGCACAGTACATGGCACTGCAGTACAATATAATAGTATGTTCTATGGATTAATAACTTGCTTACACTGCAGGGTGCTATGATTCCCTGGGTGCTCCGCTCTGTAGTAGCATGGAGCCGCAGTCAATGAACAGGTATGCAGACAAGGATTCCGAACATTACTCTCTTTCCTAGCCTGTGATCTTGTTTTAGCGACTTAAAATACTGAAACCAGAGGATGAGCATAACAGCCAGGCAACTCACATATTCAGAATGGGCTCAGCAATGCCAACCTCAATATTCCTCCTTAAAGTAATAATGTCAAATTGGAACCTGTGAGCTCATCTGTCTTTCCGCAGAGATCTGGTTTAGTCTACCACCATGCATTGGGTGAATTAAGTCGGCTGTCAATCATATCCCATAAAGATTCCCCTACCCCTCCTGTCACTAGGTCCTGCATACATCAGGGCCAAGGGGGGAAGGGAGGAGTTATCCATGAAGATGAAAACTTTTTGCTTTTGACAAAAGTAGGATTTTTTTACTCATCATAAAAAACCTTTTTTCTGCTTTCGTTGAAGGACACATTGAATATCTGTTGATCTTGATCAGGGGTCTCCAAACTTTCAAAACAAAGGGCCAGTTTACTGCCCTTCAAACTTTAGGGGGAGCAGACTGTGGCCAATTCGAGTAGAAAATGCCCTGGCATCAGTGGGAGTACACAATGCCATAGGTTAAGTGGTCAGTGGAAGTAAAAAAAATTACATCATTAGTGTCAGTGGGAGCAATAGTGCCCCATCATTGGTGTCAATGGAAGGTACAGTGCTCCATTATTAGTGTCAGTGGGAGGAATAGTGTCCCATCATTAGTATCAGTGGGAGGAATAGTGTCCCATCATTGGTATCAGTGGGAGGAATAGTGCCGCATCATTTGTATTAGTGGGAGGAATAGTGTCCCATCATTGGTATCAGTGGGAGGAATAGTGCTCCATCATTAGTATCAGTGGGAGGAATAGTGTCCCATCATTGGTATCAGTGGGAGGAATAGTGCCCCATCATTAGTATCAGTGGGAGGAATAGTGTCCCATCATTGGTATCAGTGGGAAGAATAGTGCCCCATCATTGGTGTCAATGGGAGGAATAGTGCTCCATCATTGGTAGCAGTGGAAGGAATAGTGCCCCATCATTGGTGTCAATGGGAGGAATAGTGCTCCATCATTGATGTCAATGGGAGGAATAGTGCTCCATCATAGATGTCAATGGGAGGAATAGTGCTCCATCATTGGCGTCAGTGGAAGAAATAGTGCCCCATCATTAGTGTCAGTGGGAGAAATAGTGCCCCATCATTGGTATTAGTTGGAGGAATAGTGTCTCATCATTGGTATCAGTGGGAGGAAAAGTGCCCCATCATTGGTGTCAATGGAAGGTACAGTGCTCCATTATTAGTGTCAGTGGGAGGAATAGTGTCCCATCATTGGTATCAGTGGGAGGAATAGTGTCCCATCATTGGTATCAGTGGGAGGAATAGTGCCGCATCATTTGTATTAGTGGGAGGAATAGTGTCCCATCATTGGTATCAGTGGGAGGAATAGTGCTCCATCATTAGTATCAGTGGGAGGAATAGTGTCCCATCATTGGTATCAGTGGGAGGAATAGTGCCCCATCATTAGTATCAGTGGGAGGAATAGTGTCCCATCATTGGTATCAGTGGGAAGAATAGTGCCCCATCATTGGTGTCAATGGGAGGAATAGTGCTCCATCATTGGTGGCAGTGGAAGGAATAGTGCCCCATCATTGGTGTCAATGGGAGGAATAGTGCTCCATCATTGATGTCAATGGGAGGAATAGTGCTCCATCATAGATGTCAATGGGAGGAATAGTGCTCCATCATTGGCGTCAGTGGAAGAAATAGTGCCCCATCATTAGTGTCAGTGGGAGAAATAGTGCCCCATCATTGGTATTAGTTGGAGGAATAGTGTCTCATCATTGGTATCAGTGGGAGGAATAGTGCCCCATCATTAGTGTCAGTGGGAGGAATAGTGCCCCATCATTGGTGTCAGTGGGAGGAATACTGCCCCATTATTGGTATTAGTGAGAGGAATAGTGCCTGATCACTGGTGTAAGTGAGAGGAATAGTGCCACATTATTGATTTCAGTGGGAGGAATAGTTCCCCACCTCTGGTGTCAGTGGGAGGAATAGTACCCCATTGTTGGTGTCAATGGGAGGAATAATACTCCGTCGTTGGTGTCAGTGGAAGGGACAGTGCCTCATAATAGTGGAAGGAATACTGTGCCAAGGGCCAGATAAAGGCAACCAAAGGGCCACAACTGGCCCACAGGTCGCAGTTTGGAGACCCCTGATCTTGAACAATAGGTTGTAGTGCCACCTGCATGAGTTAAATGCTAGGTACAAATAAAAAAAAACAGCCTAGAGGTAGCCCCTGCTGGTGCCCAACCCCCAGTTTCTAACAAGGCCTCAGTAGCAAGCAGTTAAAGGAGACAAACTTACTCCAACCAGCAGCGGCCTGCAAAACTAGAAGGGCAGGTGCTATGTGCTGCTCTTCTGCATACGTTAGCTTCAAGGGGAGACACAATGAAGATCTGTAGATCTTGACCACTGGATTATAGAACCACCTGCAGGAGGAATGCTAGATACAAAAACAAAAAAACATCCTGGGGAAGCCCTTGCTGGTGTCCAACCCCTGGTTTCTAACACAAACAGCAGTGCCCAACCCTACTAGAAGGGCAGGTACTGTGTCCTTCAGTGAAAGCAGAGAAAAGGGTTTCATGGTGAATAAAAAAAAATAAAATAAAAAAAAAGTTATCTTCCATTAATTGAAAGATGCAGCGGAGATCTGTAGATTTTGACCAATGGAAACCCACAAAGCATTGTCCACTGATTGGGGGGCAACGATAAATACATTATCTGAAAAGGGGTGCAAAAAGATCAAAAGAGATATTCAAACTGCCAACATACAAGACCTTACGCCCAAAGCTAGAATTTGAGGAAGCAAAAACATCCACCTTATAAAATTTGGTAAACGTATGAACTGATGACCAAGTCACTGCTTTACGAATTTGAGAAACTGAAGCAGTTTTGGCAAATATGGGAAAGGGGGCAGGGGGAATTGGCAACCAGCACAGATAGCCCCTTGGCTGTTTTTTTGTGTTTGCACTGTACCTAATGTCACTGCTCATGCTGGTGGCACTAAAACCCAGTGGTCAAGAACTACAGATCTTTGCTGTGTCCGTCAAAAGATGAAGGAGAGAAGTCAACATGTGCATTTCAATGACAGCTAAAGGTGCACATTTTGGTTAAAATTTTTGAGTGTAATGCTCAAGGAGTGAGTTATGAAGGTATCATTATGTTTACATGCTTGATGTATACGAATGTTCACTTTTAAGCCCAACTGTACCATCACTGTTTTTTGAAGCTGTCTCTAGTACAATTAAGCCTTCTTTCTTCTCCTTTTCTGCTCAGCACAGAAGTGCAGATCTGTTCTTCAGCACATGCTCATTAGGTAACATCTAGGCTGACCTGGAAGGGTCTAGGACAGGGTTTCCTAACCAGGATTTCATAGAACCCTAGGGTTCCTTCAGAGGTTGTTATGGGTTCCTTGAGCAATGAGCAATTTCTGTCTCTCAGATAAGTTCCCATTGACATCATTGATCTTTTTTAGCTATCTCTAAGGGAGCAATTGTAGATATAGTAATTTTAAGTAGGGTTCCCTGAAATAGGAAATTTAATTTTGGGTTCATCTGTGTTGGAAAGGTTGAGAAAGGCTGCTTCCTTTCCCTCCAAGGCTATCATACCATTAAGACAGCAGTGGCATCATAAGTAAGTAATACACAAAGTGCACTACCCTTAAATGACAACTGCTCAGCTGAATGATGTAGTAATGATAGGGGAGATCTGTATTCCTCTATCATCCTCCAATCAGCTACTGTCTCCTCCACACGTACTCTCACAAAGGGTCCTCATGCTACATTATGGCAGCATTGGCCTACGTCAATAAGACTGCACATAGAGCTTCCTGCTGACTCCTTGCTCTGGTGGTCACAAGGGATCTTATCAAGCACTATGATGGCATCAATGGGTTGAAAAAATATTGAAATTGTAGGAATAAAGCAAGGTAAAGAAAACAAAAAATGTTTAAAACATGAACTGAGCAGTGGAAGGTTTGGAGAACAATACTTGCCTGGAGTTTGGCTTTAAGTAATTATAAAGAGTTTTTAAAGATCACAGGTTTAAATCCACCCAGGTTCCATTTCAATGGGTTCCTGAAATGCTCATACAAGCGGTAATTTGGGTATGTGTTCATTGTAGCCATTTCATATACAGCAATCAATACTAGGTTAATGGTCTTAACCTCTGGCTGACAGGTATTCACACCCAGGCAGATGGGTACCATTTAGCAGAACACAACAAAATTGAAAATAAATGAGACTTGTTAATCGCTGGCTGGTCCCAAAGGTGTTTCTATAGTTCAAAAGAGGCAGGCCTATGTTTCAAGCTTGAATTAAAAGATGTAATCAATTTTGGGTCATCTTTTTCTCCTAAGGATGAGTAGACCTCATGTAAAAAAAAAAATGGTAAAGCAAAAGATTGTTGCCACCCATTACTGCAACAAAAATATTTCAAGTGTATCTTTCTATTGTTTCCTAGAAAATAAAGAACATCTCTTCTGGCTGCAGTACATGTAAAGTATTTGTGAACATAGTATAATAAAACCACATTGTTACCCAGCAAATAGTATATTGCAACTAATCGCATTAGGTTCTTGAAAAAACAAACAAACATGACCCCATCTCTGTGTGCTAGACGATAGCTATTGCCCTCTGATTGGCTAATGTATTATTTGCAGGGAAGGCAAAGGGCACCATGTTTGATGAGGACAACTGTAGCAAAAGTCGATATCAGCAAGCAAAGTGTCAGTTAAAAGTATCAGTTTTTCAGGCTATGCTACCTGCTGTCAATCAACAGAGCAGGGCTGGGCAAGGAGATACTGCAGAAGAAATAGGCATGGCATGTGTCCTGTAACTCCTTGTACCAATTCAAACTCAGTCAACTGACCCTGCCAACAAGGATCTGCTTTCAAACTTGGTGTGGACAGTCTGAAACAGGTACTATGAGGGACAGGTGGGATCACAAGGTATTTAGCAGCAACTCAAAAACATTACAGGCTACATTTACTAAGCAGTATATTGATAAACAAACATGGATTCTAAATTTATGGGGTAACATTGCTGCTCCATATGGTCTGATAGGAGTTCTATCTGTCACGTGCAAGAAGGATGCACAAAGGACTAGCACATACCTCAAGCCAGACCTTTGACCACTGTCACTACAGCCTGACTGTACTCTACCTGTATCTACAATTGGACTAAAGGCATCATAGCTATTGCCAAGTTTTTGGCTCATGTTTACAGCACAGCCCCATTGACTTTAATGGCCAAGTAGGTCAGCAATAGGAAGAAGGGTTAGCACGTGATCGTGATTAAGCACGTGATCGCGTGAAATGTGTTAACAAGTTCTGTACATGTTGTGGTGTTTTGTGTGTCCTATGGATCAATAAATATTTGTTACTATTCATAAATCCTCCGGTGTGTGGCTTCCTATTGCATCACTTGTGGTGGAGAGCCAGAGCCTGCACCTGCCTTGGTTTGATTTGGATCGTTTGCCTGAGCGGTAATACCTTTGCTTCTTCGAGTAGGACAGCAGGTGCTGTCTGTCAACTCAACATGCCTCGTTATATGATGTTGCCATGACACATCATGTGAACAGACCCTCTGGTTGCATTGTAGACGTTAGATGGGCAGTTGGGGGCATCAAAGTCTTGGCTCAAATGTCTGTTTTCCTTCCCCTTGGCCACCCATGTGAAAGAGGTCTAAAGCCACCCACAGATGAATCGAAATTCAGTCAGTTAAGCAGGAACTGGCTAAATCCTGATCTATATATGGGCATGCTGGTTGTACGGAGGTCGATCTTTCACTTCTGTCAGCTTCTGTACAACCAGCCTGTTGGAATATTTTCACGTCAATCAATACATCATATCAATCACTACAATAGCTCCACAAGAGGGATTCTCCCATCCACCTCGAATGTGTTGCTGGGGGAATCAAACGAACAAACCAGCATTGAACAAATGAAAATGAATCATGTGTGGCCTGCCTTAGTTGTACATGCTAGTTATTGTTTTAAGCTCACATGAGAAAGGAAAGTGGTAATGCAAAATGGAGCCAGTTTCATTCTTGGATTCTAGCCATTCTAGGCTTTGGACTCTGTGGTATTTCCACAAATCTGTGCCTACAGATCAGAAATAGATACACAAATCTTTTCTGCCCTACCCTTCTCATTCATATTCTCCAAATTAATCCACAATTACCTACACATTTTTAAGCAACAATAGTCTCTAATATCATACTTGCGTTCAATAAATGATGTCTACCGCATTCCAGAAATGCACAACTTGGTATTACGAAGATGCAAACTATTTATAAAACTGCACTAAAGCATTTGGATGTCCAAATATTCATTATCAATAAAAGTCCAAGAATCTTTTCATATATGTTAAATTTCACTACGAGGACCTAGGTTCAACACAGTCACCTCCCTCCAACTTTTCAAACCATCACTGTTTGGATCAGTCACTGAACGTTCAGACCTGACTGTCACCTAGGTCTATACTTGCTTCGTGTTAGCTGTCCGAGACCTTCAAAGCTCTAGACACCTTGTGATCTCCACTGGTCTTCTTAGCCCACCCTTAGTCTGAGGCTTGTATAAGATCATGGAATTTGGCATAGGATTGAAGAAACCAAGGGCAAACTTTTTTTGAATGCAGTGGGCCAGTGTGCAACATCTTAATTTGGATTTTCTTCCTCTACACTCTTTGCTATGTCACTCTATTCTATGGGTGCATACACACTTGGTGCTTAGCAGCATCCAGCATGTATGCGGCTAGAGCTGGGGACTCTGAACACAAATCATCTGGGCCCGGGCTCGGTCAGAGAAATATGTAACAATTTGAGGAATTGGTTACATGCAGTTAGCGCCAGCTAATATAATGGTACTCGATATACACATGTGCCCCTCATCCATTAGATTGCATGCTATTACGTGGTTTTACTAGGTTTTATATGCATCTTTTATTACTTGGATTTGTGTGTGGGGAATGTTGAAGAAAATCTTGGCCAGCATACGTATTATGTACCTATTGTTGGTACTGGACCACCCTCATCTACAGCAGGGGTCCCCAACCCCTGGAACACAGACCTTTACTGGTCCGCAGCCTATAAGGAACAGGCCAGCACAGCATTCACATGGGAACGGAGAGCTTCCAGAATACTTTACTGCTCTGGCAGCTGTCCGTTCCCAGCTGCGGTAGGGAGGCAGTGTGGTCACAATGTTGTGCATCACATGGCTCCCTTTTGTTTCTAAAAACTTTATTGGAAGTGTACAAAATGTACATTTCATTCATGTACATTTTATTCAAAGAATTTTATTGCAGCACCGGGACTGCTTCTGCTCTAGAGGATAGGTGCAGTGTTGGAATGCATGGATTTCCCTTAAGCTGCAGCTGCAAATAGAAAGTACTTCTCAATGCAATGCCTTCCTTTAACCACTTCAGCTATGGAAGATTTACCCTCCTTCCTGACCAGGCCATTTTTTGTGATATGGTGCTGCGTTACTATAACTGTCAATTGCACGGTCATGCAACTCTGTACCCAAATGAAATGCGTGTCCTTTTTTCCCACAAAGAGAGCTTTTGGTGGTATTTGATCACCTCTGCAGTTTTTAATTTTTGCATTATAAACAAAAAAAGGCTGACAATTGTGAATAAAAAAAAATATATTTTTTAATTTTTTACTATAAAACACACCCAATAAAATAATGTAGAAATCACATTTCTTCATAAATTTAGTCCAAAATGTATTCTGCTACATATTTTTGGTAAAATAAATCTCAATATGTGTATAGTGATTGGTTTGTGCAAAAGTTGTAGTGCCTACAAATAATGGGGTATATACTTTTTATTTTTTTATACTAGTAATCACGGTGATCAGCGACTTATAGCGAGACTGTGATATTGCTGTGGATATTTTTACACATACTGACACTGTGGGACCAGTGACACTAATACAGTGATCAGTGCTAAAAATATGCACTGATCACTGTACTATTGACACTGATTGGAAAGGGGTTAACATCAAGGGTGATCAAAGGGTTAACTGTGTGCTTGGTGTACAAAATGTGGCACTGGTATAAGAGGAAGTGATGTATAATGTTCCCAGCTCTGCAGGGACACACAATCAATCACTTTCTCCTGTCACAACACAGTTGCGCCTATGTAAATATAGGTACAGGTCTGTTCTTTCTCCCTGTTCGATGATCTGCGGGTGCTGGCAAAAATCCGTTCACTGGGACTTGCTGATCAGCTTCTGCTATGACAGTTCACAGCAGAAGTAATCTGCTGGTGGCACGCACTGGTCCCAGTGAAGCGGAAGTGCACATTCACAAATATATTCTTGATTTTGCACAGGAGAGCCACCTGTAGCAAACTTGCTCATCAGAGGTGGACGCGTGTTCCCCTTTTTTATTAGAAGTATTCCTCAATCCTTTATTCCCTACCCCTTCCCTTCCTGAGAGGCACAGAGACAGATGTGTAAGTGTTAAAAGTTGCTGGCAGGCTGGAGCAGCAGGGGGCCCAGTGCTACAAAGCCCCCCCATAGAGACAGCAGACACTCGGTCCCAAGGCCTGTGTAAAATATCACACCTCCTAATTAAGATAAGATAGTTTTTCCCCAGGACTTGAAAGAAGTTGAAACCTCATAAAACCTAACAGTTAAAGGTGACAGAATGAAATGAACATTCCTCAAGTCAGGTTTTTCCCCTATGTTTCATGTCATGGATTATGACAGATGTTGGTTCTAATTCAGAGTTCGCCGGACTGACCCCTCCCAAAACAGCGTATTGGCCAGTGTTCAGAGCCACCCCCCCCCCCTGCAGGGGGACTTTAAAAGACAGGCTGGCAAGCCTAAAAAGCTAAGCTAAAGAGATCTCCTAATTTTAACATCGTAACAGCAGGAGATCAAAGACCCTTTCCGCTCTGCAACTTGGATCTGCTTACCTTAAGGCTTAACATGGCAAGTAACTTAACCCTTTAACTTCTTCCTGTTATCTCTTTGCTGTGCTGGGCTGTTTCCTATTTTTTATATATAAATATATATATCTAGTTACATTTCCTTTGTAAATATTTTATTGCACCTGTTTGACTCTTTTAGTAATAAATCATTCTTTCTGAAAGTGTTAAACTGTTTCTAAGCGCTTACTTGCAATTCACGAATTCCTGCCTTTTGAAGAGATGCTACTGTGTTTGTTTAATCCTCTGCCCAATCGGCCTGCGGTGACCGTATTGGACAGGAGACTTTTCAACCATTACAGTGTATATTGGATAAAGAGAGTTTCCCCTTTCTCTGAACAAAAAAGGGTGGTGGCGGTGAAGGGTTATTTGTGTAATTAACCCGACCCAGTAACAAGCGCATTCAGGCTGCCGGTGCGTCGATTGCGTTCCATTTGCTGGACAATCGTTGTGCAGGGCACAGCTGAGTGTGGCATTGTTACGCACGTCACATCGCGGTCCTTTGGTCACGAGTTTGGTGAGAAGGTCTGGGGTCTGACGCTGCGGGCGTGACATATTATTGTTGGTCGCGGTCGTGCGATTGTCGCATGTTGAGGGTGGCGATCGGGCGACCGTGACACCACCTGTAGCAGTAAAACTGCTATAGAGCAAACATTAGGTTGTTGAGCTGCAACCACAAGTTGCAGATGCAGCTGCAGCTCATAGTGTGGCATTGCATCGAGAAGTATTTCCCATATCAAATCCCCATTGTGTGCAGTGAATGCATGGCAATCCCACACTCTGTACATATAAGCACAAACCATTGGCAACCTAACACAAATAAAAAAAAACAAATAACGTATTCCAAAACATGACTTTTGTTAAAACAAGCCTCATAGATAATATCAGCTTTTCCAGACATATGCCATCTCAGCATATGTCTCAATCATCTATCAAATCTAATACAGGTTACACATATCAATTATGAGCAGGGTTCAGATTTAAGAAAAAAATTAAGTTCAGAATTTTTAAATAATATAGTTGATCCTTTCTTAATTTTGATCTAAATTGCACTTATTTTCAAGAGAACTTCATTCTTTCGCCCAATTTTTTACATGCACAATAGAACCACATCAAAAAAGTGTATTCGATATACCACAAACACAGCAACTTTATTACAGCCGTCTAAAACTTCTCACCTTGCCTTATCACTTCTTAAAAATTCTATTAAAAGTGACAAGGAAATTTCCACAAACAGTTCAATTTATCAGAGATACAACTGGATTATCAAATGCCCTGATTACATTGTGTGCTGACACTATTAGATTTATGCTTCTAATTAAGAAAAGAAATCTGAAAACAAATGTTTCTGTAGTTTCCAGTGGCAGAGCCATTTAAATATCTAAACATAATTTGAAAACATAATAACACTAGCAAACACAGTATGGCAATGTTTATGAGCCAGGAGGGCTGCAAGTGTGCAGATTAGCTATCTCTTAATCCGCACATTCAGTATAATTTGCTGGTACAGTCCAACCTGCTTTAAGGAGAGAATAGAACTGTTTGGATTCAATTTTATTTAATTTTTTTTTTAAACTCTCAATTTTTTCAAGTTTTAAATCCTTTTTATTATTATATGTTACAAATCATTATTTAATACAGGTAGCATCCATGACACTGGTTTTAAAATGCAATCTAGGTTTTCTAATGAGACAGCACAGTAATAGCTTTTTCCTTTGAGATAATGAGGCTGAAGACTTAAGTTATTGAGAATCTCTACACAACAAATTTGGTGAAGTTTCACTTCAATTATCCAATCATGTGAAAGGCAAATATCTGTTTATTTATTTAATCTGTGCATGATTGAGTATTCAACGTGAACACAGCTACAATTTAGTGACTGTAAATTCTCAACTTCTTTAGTAAACCTAGTATATGTATGTATGAACGTGAGTTAGGGGCCTTAGATTGTACGCTCCTTGAGGGTTAAGGACTGATGTGAATGTATAATATATACATATATGTAAAGCGCTGCGTAAATTGATGGAGCTATATCAATACCTGTAATAAATAATAAATAAATTAATTAATCTCACTATGTCCATAATTAAAACTCAGCATGGTGCTTTACATAGCAAGGAGGAGTGAGGCAATGGGGATGGAAAGGAGGTGGCATTTGACACTATTTGATGCTATAGAAAAAAATATTTTAGTTTCTGTGTAATCTTTATGTAGCGCCCCTCAGATTTAGCTAGGGGGAGCTTGTCAGGTTTTTATGCAGAGGCTGAATAGTAGCCTGGTATGAGCAGCCTGGAATGAGTCAGCCAGGTTACTCTGGGTCAGGTCTGAGGGCTCTGCAGGTCAGTTCCCTGATTCCATACAAGAATTCCTCTTGGAAAAAAAAACAAAAAGTAACAAACAAAGAATCTGTTCAAATGATAAATGTGTTATTATAAATAAAGCTTGTTGAAATACAACATTTTATGGGAGCACCATTGCAGGGAATATAGCTCATGGGCAGGTTTAAGGATGACCAGGTAAGGCTAAACCTATGTGACCCTACAAATAATTATTGACCAAGATTTGTAAAGTTATTGAGGGCAGGCAATACGTGTCTGTAGGAGGGAGTCTGTCTAGGACTGGTGTAAAACAATGGATTGGAGATAAACTGCCACACCACAAGTCCATTTACAATCTTATACCATTGTAAAGTCAGATAGAAGATCACATTAGGAATCCAACACATTTTGAGAACCCAACATTGTCTCTTCATAAGGGCTCAAAAGTCGGGGATAATATAAACTTACTGGCCACTTTATCAGGTAGATCTTGCTAAATTCGGCTGCAACCCCTTTTGCCTTCATAACTGCCTTAATTCTTCATGGCATAGACTCAACAAGGTGTTGAAAACATTCCTCAGAGATTTTGCTCCATATTGACATGAGTTACTGTTGCCTTTCTATCATCTCGAACCAGTCTGCCCATTTTCCTCTGACCTCAGCAAGGCATTTTCATCCACACAACTGCCACTCATTGGATATTTTCTCTTCTGTAAACCCCAGAGATGGTTGTGCGTGAAAATCCCAGTAGATCAGCAGTTTTTTAAATACTCAGACCAGCCCGTCTGGCACCAACAACCATGCCATGTTCAATGTCACTTAAATCCCCTTTCTTCCCCATTCTGATGCTCAGTTTAAAGTTCAGTAAGTTATCTTCACCACATCTAAATGCCTAAATGCTTTTGATTGCTGCCATGTGATTGGCTGATTAGCAATTTGTGTTACCAAGAAATAGAACAGGTGTATCTAATAAAGAGGCCGGGGAGCTTTACAGAGCAAGGAGGAGTGAGGCAATGGGGAAGGAAAGGAGGTGGCATTTGACAGTATACACTATAGACACTATAGAAAAAATGATTTTAGTTTCTGTGTAATCTTTATGTAGCGCCCCTCAGATTTAGCTAGGGGGAGCTTGTCAGGTTTTTATGCAGAGGCTGAATAGCAGCCTGGTATGAGTTAGCCTGGAATGAGTCAGCCAGGTTACTCTGGGTCAGGGCTGAGGGCTCTGCAGGTCAGTTCCCTGATTCCTCCTCCTGCTCTTGAAGCTTGAGAAGTTTCCTAGAAGGCAGGGGGTGGGGTTGAGGAGGGGCTGATTTGCATATGTAAGGGATTTTGATCAATTCTCAAACAGGAAACTTGGGATGGGGTCTGCACAGCCCTTAAATATGAGACAGCCTGGTCAGAAGGAGGAGTAGTGTTGGGCAGAAGATGGAGTGAAGGCTGGAGAGTAGAGCTTAGGATGGGGCCAAGAGATGGGATCTACCTAAAGGCTGGAAGAACAACCTGAACAGGAGCCAGCCCAGTGAAGACCTCAAAGCAGCCACCTACCCATTGACCTATCAGGAAGGACAGTGTGAGTAACCTTACACCTCCTGGTTCAGATAAGGGGAGAGGTCAGTCAGGTGGAGAACCCAGCTAGCTCCTCATCTGGGACTGTTTCTTAAGTTGGCAGTTTCTGGGTCCCCTTGCCCAGGGATACTCTCAGGCAGCTGGGTGAAGAGGAGGATTCATCTGGGATCTGAGGAGGTACACTAGAGAGCTGGAGAGCTCTTTAATGGAGAGACTTTTTGTCCACGAACTTGTACATACTTGCCAAGAAGTTTGTTCTCACAGTTCACAGTTTCCTTGGGCATCCCATACACCCCTCAACCCCATCCAAGTTCAAAATGCCTTAATAAAATCACAAAATCAAGCCAGTGTGCAAATGTCGAAGAAAAATGTGTGTTGCCTGGCTGTGCAGAGCTAAAGAGGGACCCAAAACTCAGCAACTCCTAAATGGGTAGTGCTATATATAGACAAAAATAAGTAAAAAAAAATAAAAATACATATTTAAAAATCTAATTTAACCAGTTTTTTATAAGTAATTTTTACTGTAAATAAAATATATAAATGTTATACTATAATTTGTAACATCTAAAATGACACTAAAACAATGTTTCTGGTACAAAGCATTGCCACATTATTTGCATATGAAAAGTAATGACTAAGCACATATCTGTGTGAAAAATGTTTACTGTCCAGTGTAGGAGCTGTTATGTCTATATTGTACTGTCTGTGAAGACTTCAATAAAGGATTTTACTTCTGCAACACTGTAGACAGTGTGGCCAACCTACTTCTTTCTGCACCAGACTTTAGGGACACCCTGTAGAGTTTGAAGTTTAAGTAACACCCATTGAATGACTAAAGTTATTAAAGAAGTAACCTTTCAGGACTTTCCTTAGGTTCCTTCTGCAGGCATTATACAAACTGTTATTTCTGGAAAAAAGAACCTATGGAGCAACCTGAAAGCTTGAATTTTAATAACTTGTGACAAGTCAGACATTTGTTTCTACAGACTTGTAAGTACTGGAAGGTCCATTTGAAATTTCCAGTGCTGTGTCACAGCACCAACCACTGGACCTACTTCACTTTTGATCATACATACAATTTTTAATGATCAGGTTGGTATGCACTAAGGACACCAGTCTAGTCTTCCTTGGGACAGTGGACACAGATCTCTGGACTCCTATGGTTGTTCTATTGAAATTGTTTCCAGTAGTATAGTGGTGGTGCTGTTACAGGTTATCTGCTTGCTGGGTTGGTGGCATCAACACATCAAAGGATTCAACTGATTTCCTTGCTTTGTAGTGTAAAACAATGGATGTGAGAGGGAAGTGTCACATGGCAAGTTAATAGTCTACTTACAATTTTATTTCAATGTAAGCTCAGAAAGATGAACACATGGGGAAGACAACCTATTTATTATCCGACACAGAGCTCATCAGAAAACTGGTTAGGCTGCCTAAAAATTGGCTAAAGACCTTCTTGTCTAATACTACAGTTGTCCAAATACAACCAATAGGCACTATTAACTTAGTCACACTCACCGGCCTCTTTATCAGGTACACCTGTTCAATTTCTTGGTAACACAAATTGCTAATCAGCCAATCACATAGCAGCAATCAAAAGCATTTAAGCATTTAGATGTGGTGAAGATAACTTACTGAACTTGAAACCGAGCATCAGAATGGGGAAGAAAGGGGATTTAAGTGACTTTGAATGTGGCATGGTTGTTGGTGCCTGACGGGCTGGTCTGAGTATTTCAAAAACTGCTCATCTACTGGGATTTTCACACACAACCATCTCGGGGGTTTACAGAGAATGGTCTGAAAGAAGAAAATATCCAGTGAGCGGCAGTTGTGTAGATGGAAATTGCTAAGGTCAGAAGAGAATGGGCAGACTGGATCGACATGATAGAAAGGCAACAGTAACTCATGTCAATATGGAGCAAAATCTCTGAGGAATGTTTTCAACACCTTGTTGAATCTATGCCATGAAGAATTAAGGCAGTTATGAAGGCAAGAGGGGGTCCAGTCAATATTAGCAAGGTCTACCTGATAAAGTGGCCGGGGAGAGTATATTATCACCTACTTTTGAGCCCTTATGAAGAGACAATGTTGGGTTCTCAAAATGTGTTGGATTCCTAATG
Source organism: Staurois parvus (assembly GCF_062004578.1). Taxonomy (NCBI): domain Eukaryota; kingdom Metazoa; phylum Chordata; class Amphibia; order Anura; family Ranidae; genus Staurois; species Staurois parvus. Next base: position 4,951,443 of record NW_028318504.1, on the reverse strand, counting down.
TGATCTTCTGTCTGACTTTACAATGGAATAAGATTGTAAATGGACTTGTGGTGTGGCAGTTTATCTCCAATCCATTGTTTTACACCAGTCCTAGACAGACACCCTCCTACAGACACGTATTGCTTGACCTCAATAACTTTCCAAATCTTGGTCAATAATTTTTGTAGGGTCATATAGGTTTAGCCTTACCTGGTCATCCTTAAACCTGCCCATGAGCTCTATTCCCTGCAATGGTGCTCCCATCAAATTTTGTATTTCAACAAGCTTTATTTATAATAACACATTTATCATTTGAACAGATTCTTCGTTTTTTGCTTTTTTGTTTTTTTTTTCCAAGAGGAATTCTTGTACGTATCTTGGAGATTTATCACCCTTACCCTCAAGAACGATGCTATCATTTATTAAGGATCGGCAATTCCACTCAAGCGCAATCAGTCTCTGTCAAAGAATGGTGTTATAAATAAAAGAAAATATCTCAGATCTATATGAATTTTTCTGTCTAGATTTCTGATAACAATGTTATTAAGTTTAAAATGTATACTGTTGTGTATTAACTTTCTGCAGGCCATGATAAATAATCTAAGCAGCATTTTTTAATTTAAAGTGCTGCCATCGCTGACGCCTTAGTGAAGGTGGCTCCATTGAGTTCTGAGAATACAGTTTATCTGTTTCTTGGGAAATAGTGATCAATGAGGTGAGAAAATATGTTCTATTTATTACAGCTAAATTCCAAATAAAAAACAGATAACAGAAGCATGAGGTGTTGGTAAGAGAATTAAGAATGCTCTGACCCAGGTTATCTGTAATACAACAGCTAGCTGAGGAGTTCATGCAGCGGACAAAGCAGTCCAAACCATAAAACTGAACTTCAAGCAAACAGCTAAAAACACAGATGAAATACATATAAGGGAACAGTTATACCTATCAGCGGATTTGCATTTCTGTTCACCCAGTTCTGAAATTTACACAGCTCTGCCACACAGCACAGTCCTGTCTATCAGGTCAGGAGACCTGATTTTTTTTTCTTCTGAAGTTATGTAACACTTACAGGTCTTGTCCCTCCCCCAGCCTGTGATTGGACAATATAGATAGTGAAAAATACATGCATAGGTTAACCTCCCTGGCGGTATTCCCGAGTGTAGCTCGGGGTAAAGTTTCAGCACCACAAGCGGTAACCCCGAGCTACACTTGGGCTTACCATGCGGCGCTGCTCCGCGATCCCTCGATCACTTACCTTGTCCTGCGCTCCCGCGATGTCCCTCCTGCAGTGTCCCTGGCAATGTAACCCAGCAGATGCCCACATCTGTCATCTGGGTTCCGTCCTCTGCGAGTGTCGGGACGTACAGGGGATGGAACGGCGGGAAATTTGAAACTGACAAAAAGTGACATTCACAAAAATCACTAAAATCACATAGTATAACATTACTGTATCAAACCATTTCACATACATGTTGTCCCGAGTGCTTTGTCTGGTGCCCTGCCTGCATTTTTACTGTTCTTTCTGCCTGGAAACTGAGAAACGTCCATGGCGTCCAAAAAGCGTCCCTTTAGGTCAAAATCGGTTTTAGACCGACTAGAGAACAGCGATAGTAAATTAGAACCACTTGCAGAATTGAGTGATAATGATTCGTGGGGGAAATTCGTCATCAGACACTGAAAGCGATTTTGTGACTTTGCTCAGTGATGTGCGAACTTGGCGCTATATTTCAAATTTCAGTGTTTTTGGTTTGATTATATTATTGAATTAAATGTATTATTATATTATTATTTTTTTAATTATAATTTAAATGATAATTTATGATTTCGTATTTCAAGTTTTATCCTACCCGAGATGTTTACTAGACTCTTGTTCGGACAGATTTCAGTGAGTTATTCCTAAGAATTACAGGCCTACAATATAAAACGCCAAATTTCCATGCAAAATAATGGTACCTCTTTCAGCACCAAAAATCTGAAATAATCATATCGCCAGGGAGGTTAAAACAAAGTTCCCTAGTAGCAGCAGACACTATAACCCGGAACAAGATATAAAGACAATAAAACTAAAAAAATGTATAATTACAACAAACTTATGCCAAACAAATGTATGGCGATGTGTATTCTGGCTCCTTCCTACGTGTTTCGTCATACACTACATGCCTGGGCCACTAAAGACGTCCCGTATGACGAAACACATAAAATCTATGTTCTGCAGATCCTGTTACTGGCACCAGCAAGGGGGCTGTCTACATGAATGTTGTAATTTCTAAACACTTCACTTCAAGCCTTCCATATTGACTTTTATTTTCACTTAGTGTTGTTTACATGTCACCTGTTATTAGAGTGTGGGCAATTACATCTGTTATAGTGGATTTGCAGTTTAATGCATTTGCTTGTACACTGGAAAATTGCTTATGTAACAATATTTTTCACTATGTGTGGTTACAAATACAACAGGGAAGATTTATAGGATTTTATGTTTATGTAATATACACACTGAGAATTTTTTTGATTTCACAATTTGGCATAAGTTTGTTGTAGCGCTACACTTTTGGTTTTTTTTTTGTGATTGGACAGTGAAAGAAGAAGCAGCGCTCTTAGCTTATTTCTCTGTCACTCTGCTCTCTTCTTCTATCAGCATGTTCAGTGCCTCGTAATTTTTATGAAGCCGTTTTCTTTGTTTATAATCTCAGTGGTGTGCACTCAATTTGGCAAAAATAGAGAAAGAGGATCACCAACAAATTGAAGAACACACGAGCCACAGGTTACATTTATACAGAGACTAATGAGAAGTATTGGAGCCAGGCAGTTTGTATCCAGGGCCGCTCATCTATCCCTGTACAGATGTAACCACTTGGATGTTCATACAGCCTGGCATTTATTTGTATAGCCTACTGGCAGAGGCTGTAGGCAACCACATGTTGTCTTTGTTTCTTCTTGACTGTGTACAGCCCTTTGCCCCCATGTGAATGAGCCCCAGTAACATCCTGCTAGTCGGTAAGTCAAGATTATTGATGTCAATGCATCAGGTGGCAGATTTGAGCAAATTCCATCCTGGGCCACTGTTTAGACTTCAATTACATTTTCTTGGCAGTTTGTGAGAAGGTGGGGGTTGTGCAGGGTCATATTATGCGATGAAGAAATAACTGACATCCATCAATGTGTCACCACCAGCACAAGCTAATGAGACCAATGCCGAATATCGCCCAAAATTATTAATTCAAAGGAGTCCTGTTAATGCTTTCCTAATCTAGAGTCTTCTATCATTTGAAGGTATGTCATAATGAGCGCTTTTCAGATCCAATCCATCATTAACAGATAACTTGTTTTGCCTTTTCTTCTACAAAATGATATTTAACAATGTTTAAATTAAAGTAGATGTCAACTCTAAGGCTCCTTTTTACGCAGGTGGTGGACTTCACTGCCTTTCTGCTCCTCACATGGGATTGATTAGTGGTTTGTGGTTGTTAAGGAGGCCATGTTGCTGTATCCTTAAAGCGGAATGCCTGGTTTACTTCCCCCCACCATTGCTCTGTGCTGCCATTTTTTAAAAAGCATATGCACTGCTGGACTTTTCAGGCACTTGGGAGTTGGGGGAGACACGATGTGCATCTGAGAACCTTCGGTAGATTTCCACAGATGAGCACAAATGCCACCAGCTTCTAGTAGATGAGCAATAAAGTGCTCAGTGGCTTTTGTGCTAATGCCCAAAAATCTAAGCACCACTTGGTAGCATGCTGCCTCCTGGGATAGCTCTGACATACTAATCCCTGGAGGCAATGGGGCTTTGCAGCACAAAAAGAAGGGGGGGGGGAGGGGTTGCAATTAAATGTGATACTGCAACCATGTGCCAAGTATTTAACATGTGCAGGGGCAGATGACCATTTGGAAACTAGGGCCCGGGGTCAGTAGGCGACCCCATGAGATGCCCCTGGTACCTTTTTCATAGGCTTTTTGAGTTTGGGCAAGGACACAGGGGCCCCATGATACCCTATTGCCCAGGGGCCCCATGAGTTGTCAGTCCGACCCTGAACATGTGGTTGCAGTGTCATCCCATAGACTTCAATGAAACCCAGCTACCAAATGTGGCATGCCAAGTTAAATTTTCCACACTGCAAACTGTGACAGTTGCGCAATGTGTACAGACCTGAGATGTCATCATCTTAATTTGTAGGTAGGTGGTCAGGTGGTTACACAAGGATAAACTGCCTGTGTTACCACATCTTTTCTGCATTTGGTCAATGACGTCATTCAGGATCCCTGCCCCTTTGTTTACATACAGAAGCCAGTGAGGGATCTGTCATTTGCAACTGGAGTAGTGATGGGGGAACATTGTCAGTCAGCAATGGCAAGGGGGCAACATTGTTGGGTGGTGCTCACCATGATTGACATGGATCTACAGTACTTTGCTGGATGGTGTGAATGAAGTAAGATTCACATCATGTGACTTTGTGTAAGGGAGATTTTTCAAGGTATGTTTGTTTTTATTTTTGCTTTTTTAATTTTTTTTTTAATTTATCTAAACTTTTTGGGAATTAGTGCTACTGCCACTAAATGGCAGACTCCCTGGTTTGTTGATAAACTCAAGACTGCCAGGGATCTGTCATTTAGTGGTGTTCGCACTACCACTTCTAAATAACAGATCCCAGGCTGCTTTTTCTAAAAAAAAAGTTACTTTTAAAGAAATACACCTTGTTACAAAATTAGATGAGCAGGTGTAGGACATTTCCAAAGCATATTTTGTAAAGGAGTTGTCTAATGTTAAAAGAAAAGTTTGGGATTATAAAAGAAAAAAAAAACAACACATATGCTCTAAGCCTGAGAATTGAGTGATCAGGTGGCCCCTGATATCCCAGTCCTTGGTCCACTCTAGGCAGAGAGCAGTGACTGTCAGTCTACCTAGGATCATTATCCACTTGACCTCTAGAAGATTACCCCCTCCCCTGACCAGGCCATTTTTTTCTATATGGCACTGCGTTACACTGTACCCCCAAAATAATTATGTCATTTTTTTCCACAAATCGAGCTTTCTTTCGGTGGTATTTGATCACCACTGGGTTTTAAATTTTTTTGCACTATAAACAAAAAAAGACCGAACATTTTGAAAAAAAAACCCAATATTTTTTACATTCTGCTATAAAACATATCCAATAAAAAATGTAAAAAATGAAATTGCTTTACAAATTTAGGCCAAAATTTATTCTGCTACATGTTTTTGGTAAAAAAAATCCCAATAGCCGTATATTGATTGGTTTGCGCAAAAATTATAGTGTCTACTTATTATAGTGTCACAGAAACGGCCAATTTTTGTGCGACCATCGAATCTGAGTGATCGGGTATGTTGGAATTATTTTGAAAAACAAACGAATTTCGAATCAATGATGGGAGAATCGTGCGGGAAATATAAACGAAAAAGAAATGAGCTGTGACCTGGAAAGAAAAGAAAATTCTTGGCTAAGAAAATTATTTTCTGTAGCAACATGTGGGGAAATTGAAGGCTTGGTTGGTTGAATTTCGAAATCAATGGTGGCACCATGGGAGTACAAAACGCACCAAATTTCCGATTTTCTAAAGAAAATTTGTTTGGAATTCAACCCATGTATGGTCTGCATTATAGTGCCTTGCAGGGAAAGAAAATCCAGCACATTATCGCTGGGCGGACACAGCTCTGGCTTGTTTACATAGGCAGAGCTGTATTCTGTCAGTCTACTAGATGGTTGGCAGGTGTTGGCACTCATCCATTGGCCTACACGCAGGGGCGGACTGACAACTCATGGGACCCCTGGGCAATAGGGGATCATGGGGCCCCTGTGTCTTTGACCAAACTCAAAAAAGCCTATGAAAAAGGTACCAGGGGCATCTCATGGGGCCCACTACTGACCCCGGGCCCTCGGGCAGTGTCCGAGTTTCCAAATGGTCAGTCCGCCCCTGCCTACACCCGCTGATCAGCTGCTGCTGAGACCATTCACAGCAGAAGCGGCATAGTGGCAGCATGCTGGCAGCGTGCCTGCGTACCTGCGACCAGGAAGTGCAGAATCACGTTTATATATGTGACTCTGCACAACATGGCCACCCTATAGCAGTATATCTGCTATGGGGCAGTTGTCAAATGGGCTCTCACCTTGCCCATTAAGATTTATGCATCCAGTCTGCTGCAGCTGCACTAACTCCACCCTGTACATCACCATAGAAAGGCTTTTTCTAAAAGGGTACTTAACACCCAATCACATAATTTCCCATTATTTTATGACAGAACCACCTAGTGGTAAACTAGCTAACTGCACCTGGCTGACCAAGAAGAGGCCCAATGCTGGATAATGGAGCAGTAAGTCTCCAGCAGAAAGTGCAGGAGAGAAGGTGAGTACTGCAGCAGGACCTGCAGTTTTTGTTTTTTTTTTAAATTGGGCAACCTATAAGAAAAAAAAGGATCTGCCTTTAAGACTGTGATATTTAATTTCTTCCTTTAATTCATTATTATTGATGGAAATGTTTAGTAGAATCGCCCCGTGGTGATGGATTCTTGTAGGTGGTGGTTTCTATGAATCTGCTAAACTGTTATTACAACTATTATCAACTGCAGTGATATCACGGCTCTAGCTGTGCTCACAAAGAACTCCATTGCTGCTTGTATCTGATGAGGAATGGGAGACTTGTATAAATATATAAATATTCCTTTCCAGTGTTTATGGGCTGTTATTCATAGTGACAGTTTGGCTGGGATTCCACTGCAGAGAGAAATAATTAGACTTCCTAATGAATTGCTTTCTGCAAAAGTGTTCACCAACTTCAGATCTTTAACTTAAAGTAAAACTAAAGACTAAACTTTTTTTTGTCATGTAGATAGAGTAATTGGGGTTTATGACTACCGTCAGTTTATTTTTTGTCATCTGTGTCCAATTGGGAAATTTCTTTTCATCTCCCATCCCATAGCTAAAACAGGAAGTGTGAGGAATCTCTTCAAAGTGTGGAAATTCTTACAGTGCCTTGAAAAAGTATTCATACCCTTGAAACTGTCCACATTTTGTCATGTTACAACCAAAACGTAAATGTATTTTATTTTGATTTGATGTGATAGACCAACACAAAGTGGCACATAATTGTGAAGTGGAAGGAAAATGATAAAGTTTTCAAAATGTTTTACAAATAAATATCTGAAAAGTGTGGGGTGCATTTGTATTCAGCCTCCCCGGAGTCAATACCTTGTAGAACCCCCTTTCACTGCAATTACAGCTGCAAGTCTTTTTGGGGATGTCTCTCCCAGCTTTGCACATCTAGAGAGGAACATTTTTGCCCATTCTTCTTTGCAGAATAGCTCAAGCTCTGTCAGATTGGATGGAGAGTGTCTGTGAACAGCAATTTTCAAGTCTTGCCACAGACTCTCAATTGGATTTAGATCTGGACTGTGACTGGGCCATTCTAACACATGAATATGCTTTGATCTAAACCATTCCATTGTAGCTCTGGCTGGATGTTTCAGGTCGTTGTCCTGCTGGAAGGGGAACCTCCACCCCAGTCTCACGTCTTTTGCAGACTCTAACAGGTTTCTTCTAAGATTGCCCTGTATTTGGCTCCATCCATCTTCCCATCAACTCTGACCAGCTTCTCTGTCCCTGCTGAAGAAAAGCATCCCCAAAACATGATGCTGCCACCACCATGTTTCACGGTGGGGATGGTGTGTTCAGGGTGATGTGCAGTGTTAGTTTTCCGCCACATATAGTATTTTGCTTTTAGGCCAAAAAGTTCATTTTAGTCTCATCTGACCAGAGCACCTTCGTCTACATGATTACCTTCGTTAAATTACACACAGGTGGACTCTATTTACTAATTAGGTGACTTCTGAAGGCAATTGGTTCCACTAGATTTTAGTTAGGGGTATCTGAGTAAAGGGGGCTGAATACAAATGCACGCTGCACTTTTCAAATATTTATCTGAAAAAAAATATTTGAAAACCATTTATCATTTTCCTTCCACTTCACAAATATGTGCCATTTTATGTTGGTTTATCACATAAAATCCCAATAAAATACATTTACATTATTGATAGTAAGATGACAAAATGTGGAAAATTTCAGGGGTATGAATACTTTTTCAAGGCACTTTAGTTGTCACTAGAGCTAGTCTTGGGTGACAACCCACAATGTGGGAATTTCCGTCACTTTCATTTTCGGTGGTAACAGTACACAGGACAAATGGGAAGGGGGGAATCTCCCTAATGGGCAAACAAACAATAATAAAAACCTGACAGGTGTTCTAATGCCTCTCCTGGTGCCGGGAATAGTGGTGATGTAATTACCCAAATATTGCAGTGCCCAAATTTGGGAAATGGATGGGCAAAGCCTGATGGGGAACTGAGAGACTAGTTCTTCCTTAGGTCCTTTTAAGGCTGGTCATAGAGACCAACAGATTCCACCACCCACACAAGTGTGGCACACAGCTGTGCCTTTGTATTCCGAAACCAGCCCATTGGCTGCTGCTGATCGAGAAAAAATTTCCAACCAGCCTGTTCAGCAGAAGTCATTCATGAGGTTGGGGGCACACATGGATCGAAATTTGGCTGGTCCCTGCCGAACTGGCCAAATTTGATGCATTAATGGCCAGTTTTTCATTTGGTTGATAGCACGCACCAGCAAGCAGATTCAAAATGTTCTGTTGACCCAACAATTGACTATGAATCCACTCACTGCCGTGAGCTGTCAATCAAAGGCCAGGTGGACCTGATGTAGAACTAGTCTCTCAGTTCCCCATAAGACTCCACACACCCTACTACAAAATTCCTCCGCCATACACATGTCAGTATGATGTGTGCGTGGCCGGCGAGGTCAGTGTTAGGATATGGATTGCATGCTGGTGGCACTGTGGTTCCATGGGCAGAGGGTTGCAATTCCAGTGTCCACCAGCGGGTGTCCCCTAGCAGCCAGCAGATCCCAGTAATCAGTTTCTACCTGATGCTGGCTGCTGGGAGAGGATTTAGGTCCTCCCTTATCAGTTCCCCTCGCTCCAGTGTTTTGCTGTTGGCATTTATCCTGTTCCTGCTCCTCCCCTGTACCCATCTGCCTTGTACCTGCTCTCCCATGTTCCTGATCCTAGTTTTGTTTCTCCTTCTCATCTGCTTCCTGCACCTCCATTTTTCCCGTTGTTCTGTGTTCCCCATTTTGTATATATTGTATAAAGTTAGTTGATACTTAGACTTTCTGTTTGTTAGTTATCAGCTAGGTATTTTATCATTGGGTTTTTGGTTCACATATATTTTCATGATTGCTGTGTGCTGGTGTGTGGATGTTTTTTGTTTCACTGTAAATAAATCTCACTTAAAGCATACGCAGTCTGGTCGCAGTTTCCTGAGTGTAGCCACGCAGATCTGGCCATCTCTGCTGCTGATTCCTGAAAGTCGGGAGCACACTGAGGAAGGGAACATGTACAGCATATGAATTGGCCCGATAATGTTGGTGCAGTGGTCAATGAAATTCTAAAGGGTATCTACCACGCTATGAATTCCTCCCAATATCATAACAAAACCCTCACATTTTGCCATTTAGAGCCCATTCACTCCATATGTATTGGGCACCATTGGGCAACACATCACACCACCCCTACACAACACACACCAACGGGTGCACATAGAGCATAACACACTCCTGCTGGCATGAATAGGCCTTTAAAAGCAGTTCAGTGATGTTGTCAAGACTGAAATGATGTCAGTCCGCTGCAGGCAGGAGGAGGAATTTCCTCAGTCTCCTCTTTCCCAGTGATCAAATGGCAACATTGTAACTAGGAGAGAGGCTGCAGCATGGGTGATCTGTATCAGATATTTGTGAACACGACCAAGAATTGCATATGCATCAGGATTTTACACCTCTGAGCTGGCATCTCAGTCCAGGAAATGGATGGTGACCCTAGATGATGCCAGAACAAAGATGGTGCCATCCTTCTGGAGAGAAAAGCAAATGAAAGCATTTTCAGGGGGAGTACTGTGATCCCAGTGTACTGCGGTCCGAACTCTATAATTTGAGAATCTCCCCAGCAGGGACTGACAACTCATGGGGCCCCCGGGCAATAGGGGATCATGGGGCCCCTGTGTCCTTGCCCACACTCAAAAAAGCCTATAAAAAAGGTACCAGGGGCATTTCATGGGGCCCCCTACTGACTCTGGGCCCTTGGGCAGTGCCCGAGTGCTCGAATGGTCAGTCCGCCCCTGCTCCCCAGCTGCAGAACATGTAGCAGTAGAAGGATTGAGCACAGATTTGCCTGGAGGGAACCCATGCCTCCTTAAAGGTACAGGAATGCCCTGGATACTCAACAAAGGCACAGTGGCAACTAAACGTATCCAGTGCATCCCCTCACCAATTCACCAACTATACAAATAAATGGCAACCACCCCATCCTATAACTAGCCATTTGCAGCAAGGAGCACATGGAAAGGCAACATGAACCAAAAACAAACAAAAATTCCCAGCTCACTTACCAACTTGCCTGAAACTTGTTTGTTTTTGACGTGCGTTGCCTTTCCATGTGCTCCTTGCTGCAAAGGCTGGTATTAGGCTGGGGCAGGGGCGGACTGACCATTTGGAGGGCCCAGGGTCAGTAGGGGGCCCCATGAGATGCCCCTGGTACCTTTTTCATAGGCTTTTTTGAGTTTGGGCAAGGACACAGGGGCCCCATGATCCCATATTGCCCGGGGGCCCCATGAGTTGTCAATCCGCCCCTGGGCTGAGGTGTTTGTATAGCTGGTGAATTGGTGCGGGGGTGCACATGATACCTTCAGCTGCCATTGGGCCTTTGCTGGGTCTCCAGTGTATATCTGTATTTTTAAGGTGGTGTGGGCTCCCTCCAGGCAAACCTGCCCTCAATCTATCTACTGCTCTATGTGCTGCAATTTGGGGGACTCCCAAATTATAGAGTTAGGACTGCAGTACACTGGGGTACCTTGACGTCGTCATTAGAGATGAGCGAATTATTCAAAAATTCGATTCGGCTGATTCGCCGAATTTGCGGAATAAATTTGATTCGATGCGAATTTATTTGCTGCGAATTTAACTTATTAAAAGGGTTTCTAGGCTTCAGAGAGCCTTTATATTAGTGCAGAACACTGTACCTTTAATTTAAATGCCCTTGGAGTCTGCTGGGGAAGAGAAATAATACTGTCAGTCAGTATGACATGCAGATGAGTGCCGTCGATCTTAGAATCACCGCACACTTCACTCATTTGGGCAGTCACGGGGCACGAAGAAGAAGAAGAAGAAGAATGAAAAGAAGAAGAAGAATGAAAAGAAGAAGAAGAAGAATGAAAAGAAGAATGAAAAGAAGAAGAAGAAGAATGAAAAGAAGAAGAAGAAGAATGAAAAGAAGAATGAAAAGAAGAAGAAGAATGAAAAGAAGAATGAAAAGAAGAAGAAGAATGAAAAGAAGAAGAATGAAAAGAAGAATGAAAAGAAGAATGAAAAGAAGAAGAAGAAGAAGAATGAAAAGAAGAATGAAAAGAAGAAGAATAAAAAGAAGAAGAATGAAAAGAAGAAGAAGAAGAATGAAAAGAAGAAGAAGAAGAATGAAAAGAAGAGGAATGAAAAGAAGAAGAATGAAAAGAAGAAGAAGAATGAAAAGAAGAAGAGGAAGAAGAATGAAAAGAAGAATGAAAAGAAGAATGAAAAGAAGAATGAAAAGAAGAAGAAGAAGAAGAATGAAAAGAAGAAGAAGAAGAATGAAAAGAAGAAGAAGAATGAAAAGAAGAATGAAAAGAAGAATGAAAAGAAGAAGAAGAAGAAGAATGAAAAGAAGAATGAAAAGAAGAAGAAGAAGAAGAATGAAAAGAAGAAGAAGAAGAATGAAAAGAAGAAGAAGAAGAATGAAAAGAAGAAGAAGAAGAATGAAAAGAAGAATGAAAAGAAGAAGAAGAATGAAAAGAAGAAGAAGAAGAATGAAAAGAAGAAGAAGAAGAATGAAAAGAAGAAGAAGAAGAATGAAAAGAAGAATGAAAAGAAGAAGAAGAGGAATGAAAAGAAGAAGAAGAATGAAAAGAAGAAGAAGAAGAAGAATGAAAAGAAGAAGAAGAAGAAGAATGAAAAGAAGAAGAAGAATGAAAAGAAGAAGAATTCCAGTACAGCAAAAAGTGTATCTGCAGAGAGCTCCGCTATTTCTGACAGTTCTCTGACAGTTCCTTCACATTTACAGCGGTTGAAACATTGTATCTATTTATTTCCGAATAAAAACATCTGTATCCTAAATGGAAACAAATAGATACAATGTTTCAACCGCTGTAAATGTGAAGGAACTGTCAGAGAACTGTCAGAAATAGCGGAGCTCTCTGCAGGGACACTTTTTGCCGGCTGTAGAAGGGATGAAAATCGGCCGATCGGGAAAAATTCGATTCGTGCATCCGAAGTTTGCTCATTTTCGGATTCGGTGCGAATCGAATTTTTCCTAATATTCGAAACAAATTCCACTTCGCCAAGTTTGATTCGCTCATCTCTAGTCGTCATTGCAGCTTACACATATATTTGCCAAAGTTTGCGACTAAATCCCTTGTTTTGACCCCTTGGTCAATTCGGTTTTGTTGCAGGCTGGCTGGTAGCTAAGCTGGGAATCTGTTTGTTTTTAGAATACTGTGATCCTAGATTGTAAGCTCCAAAGAGCAGGGCCCTCAATCCCCTCATGTTTTGCATTGTATTGGTATTGTTCTGTCACATGTTCTGTCCCCCTTTGTAATGTACAGCGCTGAGCGAACTATTCGTGCTTTATAAATACTGTATAATAATAATAATCTATGGGAGGTAATAAAATATAAAAATGTCCTCCTGCGCTTTTATGGTAGATAATATAGGTTAGATGCAGCCAGCATCTAACCTATACCAAATAGGAACTATCGTACAAATAAATATAAAAGTGATGCAGCGCTATAACTAGTAATAAACACTCAAGAGGTATTAGAAATGATTTTTACATAAAATAAAGTCCTATAAATGGACCTAACAAACCTGGCAACAAATGACCCAAATCCACATGGGGATATATAAGGAATAGTGACCCCTAGTACCCAAAGGGTACCCAGTGAAGACCAAGTGAGTATCTACAGAGGAAGCCAAACAAATAGCAAATGCTTTGTGCAAAACAAATGACGTGTCCACAGTTCATAGAAAAATGCTGTAATTTCCAAGACGTGCAGGTGAGTAACAGCACCCTTCAAACGTGATCCCAAGCAGTATGGCTGCAATGGCCTCTCACCTCCAATTCACGACCCCACAGGGCCACAAAGCAAATGTAGATCACCTCTGGATCCCTCAAACTGGTGGCTCCTCAGGTAGGATGGTGCAGGCAGTCATCAAATAAGCAATACTCGACCGGACCAATTGGCAGGTGAAGATATACTCTCATCAAGTACAAAAGCTCATATGCCCATAAACCAGGAAGAGAACACAATCTTCATAGTGTAACACTGCTTTTTAATGGCCACATGGAAATAAGCCAAAAAAGATATACACTCACATTACAGTTGCTTGTATCCAGGTCATAGCAGTGAGCTGGGTGTACACATGACCAAAACGTGTTACATGGACACATTACTTGGTATGCACGCTCTGCTGTGTGTACAGCATGACCAAAACGTGTTACATGGACACATTACTTGGTATGCACGCTCTGCTGTATGTACAGCATGACCAAAACGTGTTACATGGACACATTACTTGGTATGCACGCTCTGCTGGGTGTACAGCATGACCAAAACGTGTTACATGGACACATTACTTGGTATGCACGCTCTGCTGTGTGTACAGCATGACCAAAACGTGTTACATGGACACATTACTTGGTATGCACGCTCTGCTGTGTGTACAGCATGACCAAAACGTGTTACATGGACACATTACTTGGTATGCACGCTCTGCTGGGTGTACACATGACCAAAACGTGTTACATGGACACATTACTTGGTATACACGCTCTGCTGTGTGTACAGCATGACCAAAACGTGTTACATGGACACATTACTTGGTATACACGCTCTGCTGTGTGTACAGCATGACCAAAACGTGTTACATGGACACATTACTTGGTATACACGCTCTGCTGTGTGCACAGCATGACCAAAACGTGTTACATGGACACATTACTTGGTATGCACGCTCTGCTGTGTGTACAGCATGACCAAAACGTGTTACATGGACACATTACTTGGTATGCACGCTCTGCTGGGTGTACACATGACCAAAACGTGTTACATGGACACATTACTTGGTATACACGCTCTGCTGTGTGTACAGCATGACCAAAACGTGTTACATGGACACATTACTTGGTATACACGCTCTGCTGTGTGCACAGCATGACCAAAACGTGTTACATGGACACATTACTTGGTATGCACGCTCTGCTGGGTGTACACATGACCAAAACGTGTTACATGGACACATTACTTGGTATACACGCTCTGCTGTGTGTACAGCATGACCAAAACGTGTTACATGGACACATTACTTGGTATACACGCTCTGCTGTGTGCACAGCATGACCAAAACGTGTTACATGGACACATTACTTGGTATGCACACTCTGCTGGGTGTACACATGACCAAAACGTGTTACATGGACACATTACTTGGTATACACGCTCTGCTGTGTGCACAGCATGACTAAAACGTGTTACATGGACACATTACTTGGTATGCACGCTCTGCTCTAAGATGTCTTATTAATGCTACCTAGGAAAAGGTTAGAGCTGGAACCCCAATATGACTTTCTGTCGGCTCTCTGCAAGTGTGTTCCGATGGAAGCTTGTCCTTCCAGAATCTCACCCTCTCTCCGTGACATGTATGAATGAAGTCTGTGCCGTCCAGGGGCTACTGCTACAGAAATCTTCACTCCGTGAGTCACTTCATCATGTAATGTCACACTGACTCAATGACAGGCCTAATAATAAAATGTCAGGGGGCTGGAATTGAAATATAACAGAGCGGGGCCACTGAAAAAAATATCCTACAAAACCTAATATACAGCTCTGATGTGTCTAACCGAAGTATTATAGAGCCTTCAGATCAGTGAGATGCATCATGTGTGCCAAGGACAGGCTACATTACAGAGAACGGCATCGGCCGCACAGTGTTTATCAACAGTCCTATTTCAGTCATGGCACCCCTTGAAAGTGTGCAAAACCGCAAGTCACCCCGGTCTTCACATCAGAGCTGTCTGCCCCTTTCCTTTCACATCAGAGTCCTCATTTCTCCTTCACATCGAAGTCCTCAGTCCCCCCTTCACATTAGAGTCTTTAGTTCCCCCCTTCTCATCAAAACCCCTTCTCACCAATCCCTCCCTTCACATCAGAATCCTCAGCTCCTCTCCTTCACATCAGAGTCCTTGACTCACGTCAGAGTCCTCAGCTACCCTTCTTCACATCAGAGTCCTCAGCCCCCTTCACATTAGAGTCCTTATTTCCCCCCTTATCATCAGACCCCCTTCACATCAGAGTCTTCAATCCCTCCCTTCACATCAGAATCGTCAGCTCCTCTCCTTCACATCAGATTCCTCAGTCCCCTTCACACTAGAGAATTCATTCCTCCTTCACATCAAAGTCCTCAGTCCCTCCCTTCACATCAAAGTCCTCAGTCCCTCCCTTCACATCAAAGTCCTCAGTCCCTCCCTTAACATCAGAGTCCTCAGCCCCCCTCTTTCACATCAGAGTCCTCAACCCCCCTCTTTCACATCAGAGTCCTCTTAGCCCCCTCTAAACATTAGAGTCCTCAGCCCACCCCCCTTCACACCAGAGCCATCAGCTCCCCCTTTCACATCAGAGTCCTCAGTCCCCCCCCCCTTCACATCAGAGTTCTCAGCCCCCCTTTAAAAAGCACTCCCCCTTTCATGTCAAAGTCTTTAGTCCTTCCCTTAACATCATAGTCCTCAGACCCCCTCCTTCACATCAGAGTCCTCAGCTCCCCTCTTTCACAGCAGAGTCCTCTGAGCCCCCTCTTAACATTAGAGTCCTCAGTCCCCCCTCCCCCCCTTCACATCAGAGTTCTCAGCCCCCCTACCCCTTTAAAAAGCACTCCCCCTTTCACGTCAAAGTCTTTAGTCCCTCCCTTAACATCATAGTCCTCAGCCCCCCTCCTTCACATCAGAGTCCTCAGCTCCCCTCTTTCACATCAGAGTCCTCTGAGCCCCCTCTTAACATTAGAGTCCTCAGTCCCCCCTCCCCCCCTTCACATCAGAGTTCTCAGCTCTGCTACCCCTTTAAAAAGCAATCCCCCTTTCACATCAATGTCCTCTCAGCTCCCCCCCTTAACATAGAGTCCTCATCTCCCTCCTTCACATCAGAGTCCTCCCCCTTTAAAAAGCACCTCCCCTTTTGCATCAGAGTCCTCAGTCCCACATTCACATCAAAATCCTTAATTCTCCCCTCCCTCTTTTTAAATCAGAGCCCTCAATACCCCCCTCCCACTTTCACATCAGAGTCCTCATTCCCCACCACCTCACATTAGAGTCCTTATCCCACCCTCATCACAATCCCCTGCACATCAGGGTCCTCACTTTCCCCTTCCCCACGTTCACATTAGATTGCTTAGACCCCCCCGACTCCACAACCCCCCCCCCTCCCCTCGACATGACCAACCTTCTCCCTTTTACATCAGACTCCAATGAAGCATCCAAGAGGCACTGGGACATTCGAAGAGCTTATTGATTCAGGTTAGGCTGCTCACAACAGACAAAGCTACCCTCTAGTAGGTACTACAGCAGGATACCACAAATCATGCATACATGGAAAGAGTAGCAGACCAAAAGATAAAAGAGTCCAAATTAATTTACTGATATTCTGCTAATAAACAGCCAACACGTTTCAGGGGTCAAAGGTTTTCCCTTTTCATCAGGTAAGAATAAGAATCTTGAATGGACTCAAAATAAAGCTTTCCTGTATGAATCTGTGTGGGGAAGCTAATTTCTGGATCAGAGAAATGACTGGCCATCAGCATCTGCTTAAGAAACCAAGAGCAGAGCAGAGAGAAATCACACTAGGAGCTTTGGATTGCAGCAATTACCCACTATAGAGGGATATGCTCTGTTCATTTTTTTATTTTGGAGGTTTACAATCACTTTAAAGGGAGACAATAGAAATCTGACCTTGAGTAGTTGTAGTTAAACTTTTAGTTCTGCCTACGTCTCATTAGCTTTCCTGAATGTTCTGTTGCTGATTTCACTTTCCTCTCTCGTTTTGATGCCAAAAAATGTTTTCACTTTGCAATTAGTTTTCAATACTAATTGAATCCTTTTGTGTATTTATTGATCCACTTACAGTCATGGGCTGTATCCATTGTTGCCCCCTTTGCCCTCCATTGTGTCCTCTCTGCATATATTATTTTAATATAAAAATCTTTTAGAACGGCAGACACTCAGCAGTGAGAAATGGATCCGGTCCAAAATTTTAATGTGTGTACTATATAGGATCAGACTTTTTCTTTTCTTTTTAATCAAATCAAACACAGTACCATATAACTCTTTTTTTTCCTATAACAGTGTCTGTAAATGTCTTGAACATGTTATTCACAATGGGCATAGAGGAGGGGTTAAAGCAGGGGTGGACTGACCATTTGGAAACTCGGGCGCTGCCCGAGGGTCCGGGGTCAGTAGGGGGCCCCATAAGAAGCCCATGGTACCTTTTTCATAGGCTTTTTTAAGTTTGGGCAAGGACACAGGGGCCCCATAATCCCTTATTGCCCGGTCCGCCCCTGGGTTAAAGTGTCTCAACACCTGGGAAGAAAGTATTCAATGTATTTCTGTGATACATGCACATTTTCTGGGGTTTTATTCTTTTAATTATGCTGTAAGTACAGAAAAATAACAGTTTTCCCACCAGAAATCCAGTGCACTCTTAACTTCCTGTTTGGGCTGACAACACAGTGCTTTTGCTGCACTGAAATCCCAACCAGTGTTGTCAGTCCTGCCTGCTAGACTACAAAACTGAACCTATGACCACCCCTCTCTTTCCCACTCAAAGTGCATACACTGATTTGTTTCCAAGAAACACAATAGTTGCTACCTTGACCCACAAGAGTTTGCCCACATACTGTATAGGGAAAGGATTCTTGGGAGTTATATTTCTGGGGGCATGACTATGTCAATAGGAACAGCGATTCTAGCAGCTATTCCTGTAAAAGTTTTGCAAGCCTAGTGATGATGTCACAGGGAATAGTAAAAGCTGTTGGTCATTACAGAAACAACGCAAAAGAAAAAAATTAAAATGCAAGACGGAGGTTGGAGAGTACATTTTGGTAATGTCTGGACATTCACTTTAATATGTTTTTTTTCTGCAAACTAACAGTGACCTTTAAAGCCAATCCAGCCAAATTGAAAAATCTCATATAATGATTTACAGTGTATACACTCACCAGCCAGTTTATTAGGCACACCTGTTCAGTTGCTTGGTAAAATAAATTGATAATCAGCCAATTGCATGGCAAGAACTCAGTGCATTTAGGCATCTAAACGTGGTGAAGATTACTTGCTGAGCTTCAATCCAAGCATAAAAATGGGGAAGAAAAGGGATTTAAGTCACTTTGAAAGTGACATGGTTGTTGGTGCTAGACGGGCTGGTCTGAGTATTTCAAAGACTACTGATCTACTGGGATATTCACACACAACCATCTCTAGCATTTACAAAGAATGGTTAGAAAAAGAGAAAATATCCAGTGAGCGTCAGTTGTGTGGATGAAAATGCCTTGTTGATGTCAGGGGAGAATGGGCAGACTGGTTCAATGAGACAGAAAGGCAACAGTAACGCAAATATCCACTCGTTGCAACCAAGATATGCAGAATACCATCTATGATTGCATAATATGTTGAACCTTGAAGAAGATGGGCTACAGCAGCAGAAGACCACACCGGGTGCCACTTCTGTCACCTAAGAACAGAAAACGGAGACTACAATATGCACAGACTCACCAAAATTGGACAATAGAAGATCGGAAAAACATTGCCTGGTCTAATAAGTCTCAATTTCCCTAGAGATGGTTGTGCATGAAAATCCTAGTAGATCAGCAGTTTTTGAAATACTCAGACCAGCCTACCTGACACCAGCAACCATGCCACATTCAAAGTATTCTTCATTCCCTGTTCTGATACTTGGTTTGAACTTTAGCAAGTCGTCTTCACCACGTCTAGATGCCTAAATGCATTGAGTTGCTGCCGTGTGATTGGCTGATTAGCAATTTGTGTTACCAAGAAATTGAACAGGTGTACCTAATAAAGTGGCCAGTGAGTATATATTTATACAGCATGTTTGAGGCCAGTAGCTCTTCTTCCACTTCTTCCTGGCAGTGACAGGTGGGGCCCTCAGTCATCATTAAATGGCCAGGTATAAAAAAAAGTACCCTATAGCAAGATACAGAGGGTCATCCCTGTCAGTGTTTTTAAAGGGTTGAAACCAAAGCAGGGGCCTGGAGCATGGACTCTGATAATTGTACAGCAAAAGACAGGGGTGAAAGGTCCTCTGAAAGCTGGCGTTCTTCCTGTGGACCATCCTAAATGTCAGTGGTAGACAGGGACGGACTGACAACTCATGGGGCCCCCGGGCAATAGGGGATCATGGGGCCCCTGTGTCCTTGCCCAAACTCAAAAAAGCCTATGAAAAAGGTACCAGGGGCATCTCATGGGGCCCCCTACTGACCCCGGGCCCTCAGGCAGTGCCCGAGTTTCCATATGGTCAGTCCGCCCCTGGTGGTAGACATCCTGTAGATCTCAAATGTCCCTCTTTTGGAATTAAATATCTTACTCATTCTGAGCTGACCCTCTGTTTTGTCTTATGTCGATGTTTCTCTAAAATCCGAACTGCCCAAAGTATTATACTCCAAGTTTTTCATCTGAACCTCTAAATTCTTGCATTTAATATTTTGAAAAGCCAATTTACAGGATAAGCAGTGATGAGAAAAAGGACTTGTTGTTTTAAAAGTGGGTTTTAAAAAAAACAAACCTACATACTCACCTAGGTGGATGCAGTATTAATCAGATGCTGCATCTGTCCCCTGCTGCCTCTAAGACCGAGAATCGAGAGATCAAAGAACACTGATTGCTCGGTTCTTGGTCTTCAGTGAGCATAAAGCTGGTTACTGTCAGTCATTGGCTCTCTGCTCTGCCCCTCCTGCATTCACTGAAATGCCGGGCTGAGCAGTGGGTGAGCTGAGCTAGCTGATGATCTGCGTGGATCCCGAAATTAAATTCTGGATCTCTCCAGAATCTGGACTGGCTGAGAGAGGCCAGCCTACAGCAGACTTTAGTTGCCACTTAGGTTTGCACTCCTGTGACCTACAGGAGAAGTAGGGCCAAAAGAGCTTTGGTCCTACTTCTCCTTTAACCAATCATTTTTTAAATACATTTGTAATACTTTATGGCCCATGTAACCAGGGGCATGGAAAAAGCTGTTCTTTGGTTTAAAACTTTGTGCTCAAGAGTTTTCCGATTCCCATAAAGTAGGGAATTATAGGTGGACTGAGCAAGGATCATTGGCTTTACACATCAAGCGGAGCGGTGGTGATAAGGAAATCAATAACCTCTCACACTAAATGGCTTTTAAAGTTTTTTTAAAAGAGAAAAGTTACAAAGTAAAAGTAAAGATTTGAAAGTAGAGATTGACATGGCCATGGAGATATTTGAGCCAAGTTCTTCTCAGAAATTTAGGTTTTTAAAACAGTTGCCACAAAAGACATCCCACAATATCTTACATGTTACGTCATAAAAATGTGCGCAGGACACACATCAACAATTACAAGTAATATTAACTTCTGTTATATTGGAACACGTTATCAGCTTGACCAAAAGCACTGTAGAATATTAGAGGACTACTGCATCTCTACAGACTGCTCAACCAGACCTTCCAAAGACATTTCTGTAAACAAAAGACATTCTATCATACAAAAGGAACCTAATATTGTCATGTGTTCCTTAATTAAACATATAGTCATTATCAGGGGCGGACTGACAACTCATGGGGCCCCCGGGCAATAAGGGATCATGGGGCCCCTGTGTCCTTGCCCAAACTCAAAAAAGCCTATGAAAAAGGTACCAGGGGCATCTCATGGGGCCCCCTACTGACCCCGGGCCCGAGTTTCCAAATGGTCAGTCCGCCCCTGGTCATTATTATTCTTTATCAAAGCAATAATTTTCTATTTTTGTCTATGGTCTGTGTAACGAGGGACGTGATAGAGACTATTCCTTTGCCTACCTACTTTGTGCTCAAAGGTGTCCCACTTACTTAGCCCAGAAAGTTGGGAAGTAAAACTAGATTGAGAAAGGGCCATTGTCCCTCTACATCAGGAAACTGCCTATGCCAAGTGAAGTGGAGTGACACAGTGTAGTGAGGAACCCCTGGAAAACTTTGCTATTGTTGTGCATCTTTATACTGTTGCTAAGGTTTATGACCTGGTCCACAATCTCTATTCTGTTAAAAGTGTAGCACTTCCCCCTCGTTGGAACTGAAGTATTAAAGGTCCCTTAGGTCTATTCCCATAGCCAGGCACACATTCACAGTCACGTCTTTGGCTCAATGAACCGTCTAGGGGTATGCTTTTCTGATGTTTTATTGTAGAACTTGATCTTGGATAGGAGCAGTATTACTGTGGGATACTCCAGTAACACTTAGTAGAAATTTGAGGATCCTAAACTTTCTCCTTGAAAGATATGAGCAAAGCACTTGCCCAAGTATATAGTGGACTGAGCTTTGTAGTAGCAACTTGACAATTTTAATCTTCCTCCTACAGATACTGTATGGGCAGAATCCTCGCACAATGAATTAATAGACTGAACTCTTCAGAACACCAGACACAATGTGCCCTTTGAACACAGCTGACTCTCTAGAACCAGAGGGAGCAGCATACAGTCTCTATGATCTCTCACACCAGTCTGTACTCAGTAATGTCCTTGGATAATTGGTGGCCTCCTTCCAAGATCTTCCAGACACTTTTCAGTGATACCAGACTAGATCCCCAGACGAAAAGCCCCAGCAACTTTCAGCAAAGTAGGCCCCCCAACTAGCCCAGCTGGGACCTCGATGAGGTACAGACACGTGGCAGGCTTGCCCAAGGGGCAAACAGCCCCCCAGACTGTAATCTCCTTAGGGACACATTACCTCTGTTCCAGGTCTCAGACTATTTATACACACTCCCAGCCACCATATGAGCAACTCTCCTCAGCAATTAGCCAGGGCTAATATTCAGCTGCAAATCTCAGCTGTATATCTTACACAAAATTTCCAGCCAAACAGGGGTAAATAGTTTACCCTGCAGCCAGTGAAAAACAGAACAGAGCTAACTAATCATATGCAACTACACAGATTACAGAGAGCCCAAACCAAAGTTACCTAACCTAGCACCTATCTAGGATCATATCCTGCATGTTGTCTTGTTAAAGTAAACCTGTATTCTGCCCATACTAGGCAAATTAACAGATTCACTTTGATGCCTCCTTACCCAGAAGCAAAGAGTTACCTTGTAGATGGCTATCCCAACTTCACTTATTTCCTGTAGTCACCCTTTAGGGAAAACTGGTGGGGTCATCATCTAAATTCAGTGATAGGCAATTATATTAAATTATATTATAATAAATATCTAAATATTTTATTATAGTATAATATTATATTACCTATATTAAATATTACATTTAATTTATAGGCAATTATATATCATTACTCCATTTCTTAAAACTAGGTCACTGTGGGTTAGAACTTCAGTTTTTTATTGAGTTATCAGCAGGGGCGGACTGACAACTCATGGGGTCCCCGGGCAATAGGGGATCATGGGGCCCCTGTGTCCTTGCCCAAACTCAAAAAAGCCTATGAAAAAGGTACCAGGGGCATCTCATGGGGTCCCCTACTGACCCGAGTTTCCAAATGGTCAGTCTGCCCCTGGTTACCAGAAAAGAACTTTAAAGTTTAGCTTACTAAAGTCATGATACAATACAAGAAAACCGCAACCAAAATTTTGGTATTTCTATTATAACTACACCACCAACAGCTTGATAAAAAAAAAATTCCCAAGGTAAAATTGGCTACAAAATTTATATTTTCTCATTCCAAGTGAAAATATTTTACCAAGTAATAACACAAGATTTAGTTTATTGTTTTCTCTCTGGACTCTGCTTTTAAAAAGTCTTCATTCTCTAATGTTGGTTTAATTCGACTATAAGTGGCTGTGATGACAGTAAAAGAAAAACATTTCTGTAAATATGAGATACAACACCTGGGGTAATGTAGCTTACCAGTCTTGGCAAGCCTTTGAAGTTCCCTGCAATATACAGCACGCATTTCAAGCTGCAGATCATTTCCCCCGGCAATTTTCACATAACAAACATAAATTTGTAGTTGTTGGAAGTAAATAGCCCGGTGGTGAGGAGGCCACTGAATGCAAAGAGTCCCCCCCACTTCTTTTGTGACTGTGATGTGCTAGGATGACTTAAAAGAGAACCAGTTGCGGCTGGGCTTATCCAACAATTTGAACGTTCGGTCTAAAATAATAACTGCCAAGTTCACTTTTCATTTATTTATTTTTCTCTATCTTTACAGAAGCAAGCCTGCAATGTGAAGTTCTGGATAGTGTTGGTAAGCTGCTGAAAAGTGGTCACCCATTCCAAAGAAGCCCTCACACTTTGACAGCGTTTTAGGATGTAGATTTGAGAGTGCCTGGTATAAATGGTCAAAAATCTTGGAATTGATATGAATACATTTTTTAAAATCAATAACAAACCAAAGTGTTTTGGGTTATAAGGACCTCATGAAAACACACCATTTTTTTTAATATATATGTGTAAATGTATTCATATTGAATTTAACCCTTTCGCTGCCAGAGCCGTTTTTGCATTTTTTGCACACAAGTTTAAAAAATAATTTTAGGCCTGAAAATTACACAAAACCCCCCAAAACATGATATATTTTCTGAGAGAAGACGCTCTAGAGAATAAAATAGTGGTAGTTCAAATTGTTTATGTCACACGATATTTCCGCAAAGGTCTAGGGCAGGGGTGGACAAACTGCGGCTCTCCAGCTGTTGCAGGACTACAAGTTCCATCATGCCTCTGCAAGTCATAGCTGTAACTGTCAGTTTTGTAATGTTGCAATGCCTCATGGGAAATGTAGTTCCACAACAGCTGGAGAGCCGCAGCTTGCCCACCCCTGGTCTAGGGAATGCAAAATTTCAGTTAAAAAAAAAAAACTAAAGTGAATTTTAGGGCAAACAATCGCAATAATATATAAAAAAATATAAGAAAAGCGCCAAATACTACACACCACTAAGCCACAAACCTAACCCAAATCAAGGTATAAAACATAAGTAAAAGAAGGAATGCGCTAATAAACAAGCATCTTATAGTGTCGATTAAAATAAAAAAATATAAAAAAACACACAAAATTATTGTGTGTTTTTTTATAATAATAATGTCCACAAAAATCTTTGTGCAAAGTCCAACCACCATAAAGTGACAAGTTCTGAGATCTTGTGTTAAATCAATCAGCATAAGCACTATTGCTCTGGGAGCGATGATCTGTAGAAAATTCCAAAGTCTGGGAGCAATCTACTGCAATGAGCCAATCAGCACGGATGGAAAAACCCTTCAATCAAACCGCTCATCCAACCGCTCCGTGAGGATGTTGAATGATGAAACGCGTAGGGCGGGGCTTAATGGTGTATCACAATGAACGTTTTTCACGCATAGACTCCCTGATGTGTAACTTTACATTTGTATGTGTGTATACATTGGGTGGGGGGGGCTCAACATTTTTGGGGAGTATGTTATTTGCTTGAGTGTAACTTTATTTTTATTTGCAAAAAATATTTTTTTTTACTTAACTTTTTTTTTATCACACAAGGACACAAAGTCCCCTATGTGATGATTTTTAAGTGACAGGTTCTCTTTAATGAGACATGCAGGGTCTAAAAGACCCTGCATGTCTCCTCTGTGCTCCACTTGATGTATTGAAATGTAGATCACATTGCAATACATCTTTCCCCAGTTATTCTAGCGACAGCCATAACCCAGAAGTGACGTCACACGTCACAGAAAGAAGGGAAGGAGAGTGGGCATTCATCCACTGTCCTCTCTCCCCTCCCCTTGCCGGCACACGTCATGGCGTTCCCTGGGCCCGCATATGGACAAACGAGCCCGGATACATGGCGCTTGAGTGGTAGGGGGGGAGGTCCTGGGGCTGTGGAAGCAATCGGGCAGCAGGGCAACTGCTTCCACCTGACAGGCAGAAGCTTACCTGTCAGTTTTAGACACAATCCTCCTGGCTTCAGCCACCAGATTGTGTATAAAATCCCCCGCTGTCAAGTCCGTACGACGCACACACCTGTCGGCGAAAGGCTTAATACATATTTATATAATTTATAACACTATATGATACAAGGGCTATACCGAAAGTAATAAAAAAAGTGGGTATAACTTCGTTCAAACTTCACATGTTGGTAGAATAACTCTTCTTCTATAGTAACTCTTCTTCTCCCTCCTCCTAGAAAAGTCAAAACATATGAAGTCTGTACTGAAAGTAATGCAAATGTGGGCAAAACTCTTTTTATTACCCTACATAAGTCATTCAAATGTGACATGTTGGTAGAGTAACTCTTTCTCTATATTTTCTCTTCTTCTTTTTAATTGCATGTAAATAATGGATTCCTAGTAGAAGCAATGTGTCGTCATTGAGATCCTGATGAAGGAAGAGTGCAGGCTGTCCAACATTCTCAGGAGGCTAGAGAGTTTTATGAAGATGATACCATTGACGTTGCTCTTGTCAATGGTGCCATCTCTGTAAACATTCTGTAGCCTTCTGTGGATGTCAGACAGCCCTCCTTCAGTAATTACTCAATAACAGCATGTTACTTCGGCTTGGAATCCATTTTTTACATGCAATGAAAAAGAAGAAGAAGAAGAAGAAGAAGAAGAAGAAGAGTAACTAATGAGGAAGACTTCCTCCACCAGTGTGAAATTTGAACAGCCTATATAAAAAGTTATGCCCACTTTTGCTTAACTTTTGATATAGCCCTTATAAATATTTCATTAACCATTATTATCAACCACCATATTTTGTATTTTTATTGTTTGCCTACATGTTAGCCCTGATGAATGGGGAGGGGGGTACTTTCCCAAAATGTGATGGTTATATTTATTAGCTTTATTCATAAGAGTTCCAAGCTATTTGACTGTTTGTTCTTGGCACTTCCAACTTTATGCCTAAAAAGCAGATTATCTCTTGAGTGGTTCATTCACCATGATTGGAGAGGCAGCAGGCTAAGGCCACAATTAGGTAATTTTTCACTGTGGATTTTGAATCTACATCAATTATTCTTTTATATCAGTCCAGTGCTACCAAACACACCTAGTAGATCTCACAGTCTGACAGGTAAGTAAGTACAGAGCTTAAAGTTGAGCCACACCTTTGTAATGTGATTGCACAATGGGATGGCTCTCTATGGCACTCCTTTTGACAGTAGAACTGTAGGACATTCCAAAGCTCTAGTGGTGGATCCTCACCCAGCTAGTCTTTCCACATGGAAAAAAAGGCCTCCTACAAACATTTAGAAGTGCCTCTAAGCTTTCAACCACTGCAACACAATAACAGGACCCATCTATGGCTCCTTCAACATGGGGCGGACTCCAATAGTAGTATTCTTGCTCAGCGGGGTACCTGTTCACTGATCCCCACTGAACAAGCAGATGACTGGCCCATGTTTGCTCTGCATATGCAGAGTGGACACAGACACAGCCCGCTCTCCTCTATGAGCGGTTACATGTATACAGACCGCCTGCTTATTTACAGCCAACTGCCATCTGATCCACTACACGGATGGGTAATGGATCCCCATCCATCTGTTTTTAGTGGATAGGCTCAGATTGGATGTAGGCAGGTGTAAACAAACACAAGTTTGATTACATCTGCCACTCCATAGAGGACTATGGAGGGTCCCATCGGATCTGCCTAAAAAACTGGCAGGTGGACCCGATCGGTACACCCATGTGAACGGGGCATTTAAAAGCTCCTCTAAAAGGGAAACCTAGTGCAGTTACAGGCCAAAATATAAGTACAGCATTATTTTAGTAAAAGCAGAAAAAAAAGAAGATGAAAATGAACAGTCCAATGAAAGATAACAAAATCAAAATCAGCTTTTGCTGCCATATCCACCTTCAGTCCATATATGTCCTCTGCAATAGTTATTTCTGTCACTCGATGTCCTCGGTGTGATGACCAGCATCAGTCAACCCGCTTCCTCTGAACTTTGTTCTTTCTGCGCCCAGCCCCGTATCTAGCTGAACAGTGAAAGGAGAAGAAGCACAGGGATGAGCTCATCTCTCTGTCACGGTGCTCTCTCCTCCTATCAGCATGCTTCATGTAAATATTAGCTTCTTGTGCTGCTTCTTTCTCTCACACTCCAACTGTACTGTAAAGGGGCTGCACGAGTCTCATACCAGGTCAAATTTAGGTAATTGCACTACTTGCATTTAAAAAATACATTCAATGTGATTACAGAGCTTCATTATTGTGCGTTTTTTATATCTGCCTGGAGTTTAAAATATTTGCATTATATGGTATGTGTTCCTGAAAAGGTACTTTTATTTATAAGATAAGCCTGTAAACCTGGTACGTTTTCCCTCAATGGGTGTCTCCAAAGCTCTTAGTTTCTGTCTGTAAATGGTGTACGGTCATAATCACAATCATTAAATGGTGTGAAGTATAACAGAGCTTCAATGAGCCATCAAACTTTACCTAGTAGAGGACGATGGTTTTGTAATGCAACTTCAAGTGAAAAGTCTAGACTGCAAATTAAATGACAGTTTCACAATGAAAATGTCTGCCTTTCATATATTAAAGTGAAAAATGGAATGCATCTAATATGAAGGTAGTTGTAAAGGCTCAAGGTGTTTTACCTTCATGCATTCATCTATGCATGAAGGTAAAAATCCTTCTCTGTGCAGAAATCGCCCACCCCCCCCAATACTCACTTAAGCCCCCTCTCGATCCAGCAATGTGCACTGAAGTCTTGGCTATCCTGGGACTCCCTCTCCCCATTGGCTGAGACAGCAGCACGAGCCATTGGCACCCACTACTGTTTATCACAGCCAGTGAGCCAAAGAGAAGAGAGAGGGGGCGGGGCTGAGGCACGGCTCCGTATGTGAATGGACACATGGAGCAGCAGGTGCCCCCATAGCAAGCTGCTTGCTGTGGGGGAATCCTACAGGAGTGAGGATCCAGGAGCACCAGTGGGGGACCCGAGAAGAGGAGGATCTGGGCTGCTCTGTGCAAAACCACTGCACAGAGCAGGTAAGTATAGACATGTTTGTTATTGTTTTTGTTTTGTTTTGTTTTTAATGTAAGCCTTTAGAATCACTTTAAAGGCAGGAACGCTGGTATAGTCCTAACACCAGTCTATGAAAATACAGTGCAGTCCAACAGAAAGGTACCCTGGAGAGATAGGAAAAAACAACAAAAAGACCTATCAGTCTGGTTATGTAGTTATGTAGGGAAAATCAGAAAAAAATCCTCAATTTACACATTGTTCACAGATGATAGTACACAAATACAATTATCTAAAGACAAAAACATGAATGCTTATTTACTCCTTATGGCTTAGGTATCTATCCTAATGGTGACCAATCTGTACCAGAAATACAGAGATATCAGATATAGATTATAGGGTTGATTTACTCAAACTGGAGAGTTCAACATTTAGTGCAGCTCTGTATAGAAACCAGTCAGCTTCCAGTTTTTTTTGTCAAAGCTTAATTGAACAAGCTGAAGTTAGAAGGTGATTGCCTATCACGCACAGCTGCACTCTCCAATTTTAGTAAATCAACTATAGTGAAAAGTATACCTTATGGCGCCGCTCCAAGCTATGGATGGAAGGAAAAGGATCACCCAACCGGCAAGTGAGAAGAGGGGAGCATGAGTCCGAGCTATTCCAGTGTCAGCCAATACAAGTGAAGGGATGGACGCTGCTCAACCGACCCCAGGAATCCAATGTTGAGGAATGGCCTCAGTCGCCATAAATGCCATGCCCTCTGATGTGTTTCCCCACCCACTGGAGCTTGGTTACAGACTGTTACCAAGCCCCGGTGGGCGGGCCAAATTGGGTCAGAGGACGTGGTCAATATGGTGACTGACGCCATTCCTCAACATTTAACCCTCTAATCTAGTTGTTTTAGTGGGGATTTGTAAGTTCTATTGCATCTTATATATTTACCCACACTGACCATATGGAATTACATTTTCTAGGGACATCCTTTGGATTTGTAGGCAAGTTTGTACAGTCGGAGCATAAGGCTAACCAATTCCTCCCACTCATCAGTGCTTAGGGATGGATGCTGCTCAATCAACCCCAGGAGTCCAATGTTGAGGAATGGCCTCAGCCACCATACTGGCCATGGCCTCTGATGTTTCCCCTGCCCACTGGGGCTTGGTCACAGAGGTCTGTTTCAGAGGGAGTGGCTAATACCTTGGCTGAGGCCATTCCTCAACATTAAACCCTCTAGTCTAGTTGTTTTAGTGAGCATTTGTAAGTTCTACTGTATGTTATATATTTACCCACACTGACCATATGGAATCAAATTTCTGGGGGCATCCTTTGGATTTGTAGGCACGTTTGTACAGTCAGAGCATAAGGTTAACCAATTCCTCCCACTCATCAGCGGTTAGGAGTTCCTCCCTTTATTGTATTGTTATCCATAGTTAGGCATAAAAAAGGAACATTGTAGATAGAGTTTGAACAATTAAGGTATATTGATCTCTTGACTAGACATGTGAGATTCGTTTTGTTAAGAATTGAAATTCAGACAAAATTTTCAGTATTCAGAAATTCAGATCCGAATCTCCGAATTACAAAAGTAACGAATTTCAACAAATTTGATATAAACTGTAATGAAAACAACAAATTAATTTGTATTCATTAGTTTCATTCGGATGGCATGATGCGATAATTTTAGCCTTTTGTTAATGTTTGAAGCATCTCAAATAACGTAATGGCATAAACAAATGATCCAAATTGATTCTGACCCATTTGTTTTTATTCCATTTGTGTGAATATTCTAATAAGATTCTTTTCTGTATTGGGGTTGAAGATGAGTGACCATTCATTTAATTTGTATGTGCGTGGCCTAACAAACAAAGTCAGTTGGGAATGGGGAAATAAATTCAACTTAATGAATACATATTAATTCATATGAATTTGTTTTATCTGGATGAAAGCAGTGCGGTAGTCTTTGACTCTTGGATAATCAGCAGATTCTTTCTGCATTAACATTTTTCATTATTATAAAAAAAATGCACTACAAATGAAACATATTGCAATAAATGCACTAAAAGCATAAAAGTGAAATAAAATGATTCCTACTTTTTGTTTGGGTTGGATGGAAGTGGATCCATTAGAATTTCTGAATCCTAACTTAATGAACAAATCCAAAATTAATTTTCTTCCATTCTTTACTTTCAAATGCTATTATCGATGGTATCATTCAATCAGTTCATTACATTTTTCTTTGGGGGTTAGACTCGCAGGGATGACTTAGAGTGCATAAGTAATCTCCCGAAATAACAAATCTAAATTAAAAGGAACATAGCCAGTCTTCTGAAATAGCAAAAGAGTAACAGAACTTCCGAAAATACGATTCCATTCAAAACAACGAGTATATACTGTCCCGAAATAATGCAAACGCTCTGAAAACGAATCATTTTAAGATAACACATTCCCAAACCATGTGAAGAAATCCGTGCTATTCATGGTGGCATATGGAAGAGGGTTAAGAAGCCCTTCTCACATTATCTAATTTTTGAGGAGTGTACATCCTGTGCAGAAACTGGACATGAAGTATTATTAGACAACACACTGTCCTATTCTTTATCTGTGATATTAAGGATTTCTCCTATCCTCCTGGTCTTGAATTTAGCAATTCTAGTGGTTTTACATGATAATAGATTGGAATAGTAGGCCGAACTAAGCTTTGTATGTTAGAGGATTACCAGCAGTCTCCCAAGGCGATGTGGTTGTACAGTAGGTCAACTCCTACCAATATCATCTGACCTGCTCTAGCATGTCTAAGTTGTAGGTACCTGAACACCATGGTCTGGGTACATGAAATTCTTGCTAAAAGGTCTCAAATGATTTAAAGTTGCCTTCTGAATAAAGTTGATTAAGTTTCTCAAGCCCAATTTCACTCACAAGGCATCTTCTTAAAATTTAGAGACTTCCAGGAGCTGGGGTTTTTTCCAGAGGAGTTTTTGGGGAACAATTTGTAGGTACCATACCTTATTTCTGTGGCACTGTTTTACAATTTTAACCACTTCCAGACCGGACACTTTTACCCCCTTCCTGACCAGGGCAATTTTCAGCTTTTAGCGCTATCACACTTTGAATGACAATTGTACGGTCATGCAACACTGTACCCAAATGAATTTTTTACCATTTTTTTGAGACAGATAAAGCTTTATTTTGGTGGTATTTATTCACCACTGGGATTTGTATTTTTTTTGCTATGTAAATGAAATGTCCAAAAATTTAGAAAAAAAGTGTTTTTTTTATAAAATTTTGCAAATAAATAATATTTCATCATAAATCTTAGCCAAAATTTATTCCGTTATCTTTTTAGTAAAAAAAAAAAAAAATCCAAATTAGTTTATAACCAAAAATTATAATTTTTAAACATTTTTTTTTACATTTTTATTTTATTTTTTATATTAATATTATTTTTTTTTTTTTTGTTTACATACTGTCACCCTAACAGTACAGTGTCACCATGGTGACACTGTACTACTTGTGGGGGGTGATGAAGATTTTTTTTTTCTTTTTTTACACTGATTGTTTTTACACCCATATAAGGTGTAAAAACAATCATTTCTCTTTCTCTCTGTGTGCATTATTGCAGTCATTGAGAACTACTGAGTGAGCTGTGATTGGTCACAGCTTGTCACATGGTACAAGGCTTTTGTGAATAGCCTTGTACCATGTGACCTCTGTGATCATTCACAGATTTCAGACGTTGTAAGAAATGATGTCAGAAGTGACATCTTGCTTACTACTTTGCATGTGATCACTGATTGGCCAATCAGTGATCACATGATTGGGACCTCGTACAGAGGTCCCGTCCGACGATCAGTGTTTCACTGTGTCCGGAGGACACAGCGGGCACCGGATCGCGGTGCTGCGCGCTCCCTGGGAGCGCGCACAAGCAGGGTGCGGGGAGGCCGTTTATAAACGGCCACCCGACCCTGCAGTGCCACCGTCCAGCCGTTTATATGCAACGGCCGGTCGGGAAGTGGTTAAGTGACTTCTGGATATATACTTCATTATTATTTCTAATTTGTTCAGATTGCTTTTCATTGAAGGAAATAAAGAAATATAATTCTGGCTTTACTGACGGGTAACTGGTCTGGGACCTTTGAGGAACCGTAACAGTCTAATAAAGTAGTGTTACCACCATAATGGCTGCTGTGACACCCAGGGAGACGCGTTATGCAATTTTGATTTTATTCTCAGTTTTGCCCTTTGGATGAAGAGATAAGATACAAAGTATCTTTCAGCAATGTTGTTTACCATAGTTATGTCGGCCTTGTACGGTCCCTATTTCAGCAGCTGAGTGGCATTGAAGTACACTGTACTTAGGAAGACAGCATGTTTTACAACATAAGTGCTCCGTGGCATTAGCCTGTTATAATTTTCCATCAGATAGACATTGTAATGTAAAAGTGCTGCAGCCAGAGAAAGCAAGTGGAGAAAAAGTCAGCGAGAGCTACAAGCCGCTTACACATGAGCCGTACAAAAAGTCATGAGTGGTAAGAATAAAATGTACTTGACTTCAGCAGCTCAGGGCAAAAAGAACTTTGCACCATCAACTTAATGCACATGCATTTTTTATGACAGACGTTTATTGGAAGCACCTTCAAGTAATAAATTATTGTTTTGTGTGCTGACTTAGTTATTTTATTTAAAATCACAGCTTCGTTTGCCGTTTACCTAGATGCAGTCGCCCTATCCCTTCCAAACACAGCATAAAAACATTTAACCCAATCCTATACTGAGACAACTTTAGGTTGGCCAGATGTTTTGTGTATTCCTATACTGCAGGGGTGGGCAACTGTGGCCCTCCAGCTGTTGTAGAACTACAAGCCCCATGAGGCATTGCAAAACTGACAGTTACAAGCATGACTCCCAAAGGCAGAGGCATGATGTGGCTTGTAGTTCATCATCAGCTGGAGGGCCACAGTTGCCCACCCCTGCTATACTGTAAGATATGAGGGATCTGCCTGTCCTGTGAAGGGTCAGTCCACCTAACACTGATATTTCAGTTTTGGTGAAGGTTAAACAAATCACCTCCTATCATATTTTATCACATCTAGGGATCTAGTTGACTACATTTCCTATTGGATAGACTAAAGGGAACCTGCGCGTTGTCTATGCATGGCAAAGTAGCATACACACCTTTTGCCTTCACTGCTTCACATACTCAGCCTCCTTTATTCTTCTATTTCTCGTTGAGGCATGAAGACCATGTTTCTCACTTTCCTGCCTCCCATGTTACAGCATTTACGCTTCATGTTTGGTCACTTAGGCACCCAGAACTGTAACATAGGGAGAAGGAAAAAGTCCCAGCCCCATGTAAGCTTTGGGGGAGATTTACTAAAACTGGAGCACTCAGAATCTGGAGCACTGTGCATGGTAGCCAATCAGCGTCTAACTTCAGCTTGTTCAATTAATCTTTGAAAATAAAACCTGGAAGCTGATTGGTTTCTAAGCAGAGCTGCACAAGATTTTGCACACTCTAGATTTAGTAAATATCCCCCCTTTAAGTCTTCACCTGTGGCTGAACAGAACATCAGGAAAGTGAAATGAAGGTAAGTTAAGGTTTTTTTCCAACCCTTTACTCTTACAAACCCCCCCCCCCAACCCATCTTATTAGACATTTTACCTTGTGAAGATATTCAGATAGGTCTTCCCTCCAGGTTCTTGCCACCACCAGTTCGGGGTGTGGGGGCCTGTGAGTTCAGTAGTGCAAATGGATCCCAAAATTGTCAGCCCCCTATAATCTGCCTGTGATGATGTCATCCTCTTGTGGCTTATGAGAAGACGATAACATGGTCACCCGAAGAAGGACCCAAGCAGGAGCCCAACAGAAGTGTAAAAGACTCGGGGTTGCAGTGTCATATGCATACTTTTTCTTTTCAGTAATCATTTAGAGGTGGGTGGAAGGGAGGAGTGGGCCTGGGGTAACATTGATCATGGAGTGGGACTTTAAGAAAGCATAACTCAGATTCATGGGGACGGTGACAGCAATAATGACCTTTCCTAAAATAATACTATTTCAAATTCATGAAGACATTTGTCATCACAAATGCATGATCATTCAGAATATAGTACTCCATATTTATGAAGATAATGCCACTAGAAATACATGTTTTAGGAAATAACACATACTGAGTCATAAAGACAATGCCACCAAAGAGCCAATGAACAACATCACAAAATTAAGACTGACCATAGATTTGCAGCAGGATGATTAAAAAAAATCATTTCCAGAATTTTGATCCATCTATGGCCAGCTTTAGAGAACAAATACATTAGAAAGGTAATATTGTTCAAAAATGCACTTCATGTTGATGAACACAGTACCTTTAGGAGATTTATATTATTACTTCAGTAGACTCTAATTCCAAAATTAATCAGAGTGTACTCCCGATGAAGGTGGATGGTACTGCATAAAATTCTAAAATGATTCAATATATAAATCCTACATAAATATTTAATCTTGCAATACTCAAGTAGCAGGAAGAATTACTAGTCCCAAAACTCTACAATATCAAAAATCATATAGTTCCCCTTGTATTTTTAACACTTCTGGCAGGATCCTTAACATCCAAACATCTCCAAGGACCTTTTTTTGTTATCCATTTCAATTAAAAGAAATCATCATTCAATCACAATTTTAATAGCTGATCATCTTTCCCTTTGCTGAAATTACATCATAAAAGCCATTTAATTGGAAATGAATAGTAATTGAATGGCTTTACTCACACAAAGAATCACGATGAAAGATGCTTTCTTAACAGTCCCAGTAGAGTTAAACATTAAAGCCTTGTCTATTAAATAGTTGTTAGAGGGTAAAAGTTTAACCCATTAGAAAGCTGGATCTTCTACAGGATTGGTCATAATGAGGATGGTTTTGTTTGGATTGGTGTAGATCAAGATCCAACAGATTGATCACATGGTAAATTAATGGACTGCTATTTGCTAAATGAAGTTTTTTTTACAGACCTGCCTTGTAACGTAAAACACTTGTTGGATTGGAGCAAATAATATGCTGTGAAGAATATAGGTACAGTGTTCTTGTTTTTTACAGTTATTTTGGTGTTCGTGTATTTGAGAATTAAGAATGAATTGCTAGGAGGTAGAGTTGTTTTGGTAGAAGATTTGGTAGAAGAGACTTTGGGGATCTATTTATGGAAAATATTATTATTATTATTATTATTACACAGTATTTATATAGCGCCAATAGTTTGCTCAGCGCTGTACATTACAATGGGAGACAATACATGAGAAAGTACAGTAACAATACAATAAAATACACGAAGGGTTCAAGGGCCCTACTCCTTGGAGCTTACAATCTAGGAGGCAGGGGAGAGTGGTACAGGAGGAAATAGCTGTGGGGGATGGAGTGGTGGGGACAGCGGAGGAGATCAGCAGTTAGGTGAGGGTAGGGTAGGCTTCTCTGAAGAGATGGGTTTTCAGGGTGCACCTAAAGGTGAGGAGGGTAGCTGACAGTCTGATGGATTGGGGTAGTGAGTTCCAGAGGATAGGGGAAGCCCTGGAGAAGTCCTGGAGACAGGCATGGGAGGAGGAGACCAGGGAACTGGAGAGTAGGAGGTCTTGTGAGGAGCGGAGAGTGCGTTTTGGGTGGTAGATGGATATCAGGTCGGTAATGTAGTTTGGGGCAGTGTTATGAACAGTTTTGTACGTCAATGTTAGTATTTTGAATTTTATGCATTGGGCAATCGGAAGCCAGTGGAGGGATTGGCAGAGGGGGGTGGCGGATACGGAGCGGTTGGTAAGGTGGATGAGTCTGGCCGCAGAATTCAGGATAGACTGAAGCGGGGATAGCCTGTGTTGGGGTAGGCCGGCGAGGAGGGAGTACCAATTAATAGTAAAAAGATGGAGGTGATGACCATAGTAAATAAACAATAGACACACTGGGGTGCAAAATCTGGTGCAGCTGTACATGGTAGCTAATCAGCTTCTAACTTTAGCTTGTTCAATTAAGCTTTGACAAAAAAAAAAAACCTGGAAGCCGATTGGTTTCTATGCAGAACTTCATCTGATTTTGCACTTCCCAGTTTTAGTAAATCAACCGCATTATGTCGACCTTCATATTTCATAGTTCGCATTTCTCAAACTTGCCCCGGAACTGATCTAAAACTACCCTCACAATGATCTCAGATGTACTTAAACTGACTTCTGCATGGAGATGAGCAAATGTGAGTGTTTTCACTCCTCCTACTTGGGTAATGCAGAATGACCCCCTAAATATATAAATAAATAAATATTCATCACTGTGAGCTCAATGAAATATGATTATGATAATGAATATGATATGATATTTTTTTCCTTATTCAGTGTAATAATTACACTGAATAAAGAAAAAACTAAAAATAACCTATACAAGCAATCATATTTTATTGTTCTCACAGAGATAAATAAAATATGATTGGCTACTATAGGCACTGTACAATTCACTACTGCCTTGTTAAGTAAATATTTTAATGCTATATTAAATATAGCATTAAAAAATGTAAAACCAATGAATGACTCACTTATTTAGGATAACCACAGCACCGGACAGGGGAGCGGGAGCTGCCAAAGTTAACTTTTTCTATTAACAAGCTGGGGCAACCAATTACCAGCTAGTTAATAGGAAAAGTAAACTTTGGCAGTTCCCGCCTTGCCCACCCGCCCCTGCCTCCTCTAGTTCTTTTGCCCACTCCCACTGTATGCCAGGCCCTGCTAAGAGAATGACAGGGGGCAGAGACTGGGAGGGGAATCGGTTTCCGTTCAACCCCACCTGCTGGCCACATCTGCCCCCATGATGCGGCTCTACACTACTCATTCTCTGCTAAGAGAATGACAGGGGGTGGAGACTGGGAGGGGAATCTGCTCCAATTCAACCCCTCCTGCCATCGGCACCTGCACCCCCCTCCGATGCTGCTCCACACTCAACTTATTTCCACTCGCCTAATGCGAGCAGGCAAGTGGAAATTTTGAGGGCTGATGTAATGTATTGTATTGTATTGTAAAGTAATGTATTCTTTCGTTTACGAGCATGCGTTGGTCTTGGTAACTCAATTTGTTATGGATGAATACTGTACTGATTAAATGAAAATCGTTTATTCTGTTATTGTGCGATAAAAAAAATTTGTGCTTGTCCTTTCAGATAATTTTGCATGAACTGTCATGGTCGGCTCAAAGCTGTGTAGTAAAGATGAGATTATCGGACAATCACTTCAAAAGTGGTATTTTTCATTCCACCCTAGGCTTTAAGGTGCAACGATCATTAACCACTTGCCCCCTGGAAGATTCACCCCCTTCATGACCAGGCTATTTTTAGTGCTGCACTACTTTAACTAACAATTGTGTGGTCATACAACACTGTTCCCAAACAAAATTTATATATAAAAAAATATTATTTTTTCACAAAAATAGAGCTTTTTTTTGGTTGTATTTTATCACCTCTGGCTTTTCATTTTATATTATATAAAAGAAAAAGACTGACAATTTAAAAAAAATATATATATATATGTTTTAACTTCTGCTATAAAACATATCCCATAAAAAATTTAAAAACCAAATCTCTTAATACATTTTGGACAAAATGTATTCTGCTACATGTCTTTGGTAAAAAAAAATCTAAGTGTATATTGATTGGTTTGTGTGAAAGTTTCTACAATCTACAAATGGGATATGTACTGGACTTTTTATTTATTTATTTTTATACTAGCAATAGCAGCAATCAGTTTGGAGCTACATAAAGCAGAACTCTTACCAAAAATAGCAATATAGAACTGAATAGTCCATTAAAAGATACAATAACTAACCATATTTTGATGCAATATTCAATGTCAATGTAGAGTTTTTATACTGCAGTATGTTTTCTGCAACTAGAGGTCCTCAGTCTGATGGCAAGCATCATCCCACCAACATCCTCTAAACTCAGGTTGTGCTGGACTCAGCCTGTGACTGGACAGTGAAAGGAAAAGCAGCACAATGATGCATTTATCTCACTGTCATTCTGCTTTCTTTTCCTCGTCAGGATAAGAACTGATTGGCTCCTTGTACTGCTTCTTCCTCTCATGCTCCAGCCCTGCTGTACTAGGACTGCAAAGAGCCGATAGCAAGTCAAACTGTGTTTGTTAGTAACTTATAGATGCTGCTTAGCGCTCAGCCCATAGCTATTGTTGTTTCTCAGTTCACCTAAGGGCTACCTCTTGCAAATTAAACACTCAAGACATATTTTAACCTTTTTAAAAAATGGAGCAAAAGAAGAAAAAGGCATCTGTTTCTCCTCAGGTTTAAATATTTTATGGAGTAAGCACTTTACCATTTTAAAAGTAGGAATTATTCCACTTGAGCCTTCGTCCTGCAGAAAAAAGCTGTTTATTAAGGCTGAGACGTTGGCTGTAGGAAAGTATTGATATGGATTTTTCAATGAAGGCAGAACTGAATAATACATTTTACATTAGTGAAGAGCTTCAGCGCCCATCATATGCTAACAACATTTGATCAGCATTGGCATGAAATAGATTGGAGCTGGTAGGTTATAATAAAAAAAAAAAAATGAAATTCCATAAATTTTCATGACATCGGCATGTATTAAATCTGCAGCTCATAGAATGTGTGCTTTTTTTTTTTTTTACCATTTTCTGATCCCTTATTTTTCTTTCTCCAAAACTAAACTCAATGTGGGAAGATGGATCAAGGCATAAAAACTGAATACAATACCAATAATTTGCTATTCAGAGTTGTATGTACCCATTCCCATTACAGAGGATTTACAGTATCACATGTGAAAACCCCCCCCCAAAAAAAACAAACAAAAAAAACCCATTAACATACCCTGTGAGATTTAATCAACGAATTGCAGAAATCTATGTGTATCACATGCAATGCTTAGGTAAAGGAAGCAAGAGCTTAGGGAGAACAAAGCATCAGAGACAGAAGATATCTTCAGGGGTAGGGGTAAGAAGACCACAAATGTACATACTGCATACATTATTGTGCCTGTACTTGCTGCCTGCTTGTAGTATATTTACTGTGAACAGTTGGCAGATGGATAAATATCAAGCAACCCTTGAAGTAGGATTTTAGTCTTTGATGAAATGGTCCCTAAGGCTGGTCCACTTTTAACCTCCCTGGCGGTATGATTATTTCATATTTTTGGTGCTGAAAGCGGTACCATTTTTTTGCATGGAATTATGTATTTTTTTTTTATTGTAGGCCTGTAATTTAGGAATAACTCACTGAAATCTGTCCGAACAAGAGTCTAGTAAACATCCCGGGTATGATAAAATTTGAAACACGAAATCATAAATTATAATTTAATAAATACTCATAAAAAATAATAATATAATAATAATACATTTAATTCAATAATATAATCAAACTAAAAACAATGAAATTTGAAATATAGCGCCAAGTTCGCATATCGCTGAGCAAAGTCGCAGAATTGTTTTCAGTGTCTGATGACGAATTTCCCCCACGAATCATTATCACTCAATTCTGCAAGTGGTTCTGATTTACTATCGCTGTTCTCTAGCCGGTCTAAAACCGCTCTTGACCTAAAGGGACGCTTTTTGGATGCCATGGACTTTTCTAAGTTTCTAGGCAGAAAGAACAGTCAAAATGCAGGCAGGGCACAGGACAAAGCACTCGGGACAAAATGTATGTGAAATGCTTTGCAACAGTAATGTTTTACTATGTAATAATCGTTTTTAAAAAAACGTCATTTTTTAAAAATTTTCAAATTTGCCGCCGGTTCTGCCGCCCGTACGTCCCGACGTCACAGGGACCGGAACACGGAAGCTAGATGCCGGCATCGGCCGGAGGAGATGGCCGGGGACACTGCAGGGGACGCATCGCGGGAGCGAAGGACAAGGTAAGTGCTGCAGGGAATCCCTGTGCAACGCTGCATGGTAAGCCCGAGTGTAGCTCGGGGTTACTGCTTTTGGTACTGAAACTCTACCCCGAGCTACACTCGGGAATACCGCTAGGGAGGCTAAAGGGATGAAGATGTGAGATGGGGAAACAGCTCTCATTGTTTGAACACTGATTGTGTGGAAGTAAATTAATGTTTTGACTGACATTCTGCAGTTTAGCCACAAGATGTCACTGTTTTTTTAACACAGCCTCAGACTGCATAGATATTTGTATATTCATGAAGAGGTGGAGTTTTCACACAGAGTTGGAGTGAACAGGAAGAGGAGACTGCAGCCATGTTTTGAACGGTGCTGAATGAAGGGGCTGTGTGAGCTGAGAATCCGATGACATCCAGGTGTGGGAGCTTCCCTCGGTAACCAGAGCTGCGGCTAAGTGAAGCTGATCGTGTCCAAGACCCTGATCCTGTTCAGAGAAAGGAAGATTGCTGCCAGTAATGCTGATGAGAGCAGAGGAACAAAGCAGCATACACTGCAATATCGCAAGCTTGTTGGAGAGACATTTGTTCTGTTCAGAGTCACCAGCGGATGCAAAGCAGACCCGGGTCGGTAAGATCGTACACGCACCTCATTTCAGTGTTGGCACCTAGAGACTGAGGCCAGGCCTATAGTTAGTTAGTTACGGTCTCTGTTTGTGTCAGGCCACAAGTGTTGTTACCGATTATTGGAAGGACTCCACAACTTAAAGTGACATTTCAAATTGGAGAGATGATAAAATC
This sequence comes from Staurois parvus, assembly GCF_062004578.1. NCBI lineage: Eukaryota > Metazoa > Chordata > Amphibia > Anura > Ranidae > Staurois > Staurois parvus. The sequence continues at coordinate 4,910,556 of NW_028318504.1, read as the reverse complement.
CTACAAACTCAAGTCAGACTGGTGTTTTGCTCAGAAGGAATACTCAGGCACATGCTACAGGACCAGTTATGGGAGGGGGAATACGGTAGATTTGTGTAAGATTGTAAGCTGTTGTGCTGCACCGCAGTCTAGCCCATACCATACACCCATACACTGATTCCTGCTCTTTTATGGTAATAACTGGTAAGGTGTGGCAGCTTAGTTGTGCCCGCCAGTAGGTAAATTACTACACTTTCTACCTTCATCCATCAGGAGGCGTCGTGCCGTGCAGCACAAGGGTCTCAGCCTTTGGGCTGGGTGTATGTAAATTTATTGTATGTTCCCAACATTTGTGGTTGTGTTTACTTGCCACATCTAAGTAAAATTCTGTTGTGGCAAAAGCTGGTGTTGGGGTTGCTTTCCTCGTTCGTGACTTCACTGTATCCTGGGGGGCCCACCCGGGTACACGGCTTACAAAGATGCTGCAGCTTTTCCCATTAGAGCACCTTTAAAGCCAATCAACATGTACACCTTTTTATGGGGGCCTTCACTCTAATAGTGTAGTAGGTTTTTTTAATGGTTGAACTTGATGGACTTTTGCCTTTTTTCAGCGAGACTAACTAGAGATGAGCGAATTATTCAAAAATTCGATTCGGCTGATTCACCGAATTTGCGGGAGAAATTCGATTCGATGCGAATTTATTCGCTGCGAATTTAACTTATTAAAAGGGTTTCTAGGCTTCAGAGAGCCTTTATATTAGTGCAGAACACTGTACCTTTAATTTAAATGCCCTTGGAGTCTGCTGGGGAAGAGAAATAATACTGTCAGTCAGTATGACATGCAGATGAGTGCCGTCGATCTTAGAATCACCGCACACTTCACTCATTTGGGCAGTCACGGGGCACGACGAAGAAGAAGAAGAAGAAGAAGAAGAAGAAGAAGAAGAAGAATGAAAAGAAGAATGAAAAGAAGAAGAAGCAGAATGAAAAGAAGAAGAATGAAAAGAAGAATGAAAAGAAGAAGAAGAAGAATGAAAAGAAGAATGAGAAGAAGAATGAGAAGAAGAATGAAAAGAAGAATGAAAAGAAGAATGAGAAGAATGAAAAGAAGAATGAAAAGAAGAAGAAGAAGAATGAAAAGAAGAAGAATGAAAAGAAGAATGAAAAGAAGAATGAAAAGAAGAATGAAAAGAAGAATGAGAAGAATGAAAAGAAGAATGAAAAGAAGAAGAAGAAGAATGAAAAGAAGAAGAATGAAAAGAAGAATGAAAAGAAGAAGAATGAAAAGAAGAAGAAGAAGAATGAAAAGAAGAATGAAAAGAAGAAGAATGAAAAGAAGAAGAAGAATGAAAATAAGAATGAAAAGAAGAAGAAGAAGAATGAAAATAAGAAGAAGAATGAAAAGAAGGAGAAGAAGAACGAAAAGAAGAATGAAAAGAAGAAGAAGAAGAATGAAAAGAAGAAGAAGAAGAATGAAAAGAAGAAGAAGAGAGAATGAAAAGAAGAATGAGAAGAAGAATGAAAAGAAGAATGAGAAGAATGAAAAGAAGAATGAAAAGAAGAAGAAGAAGAATGAAAAGAAGAAGAAGCAGAAGACTGAAAAGAAGAATGAAAAGAAGAAGAAGAAGAATGAAAAGAAGAAGAAGAAGAATGAAAAGAAGAATGAAAAGAAGAAGAAGAAGAATGAAAAGAAGAATGAAAAGAAGAAGAAGAAGAATGAAAAGAAGAAGAATGAAAAGAAGAAGAAGAAGAATGAAAAGAAGAAGAAGAATGAAAAGAAGAATGAAAAGAAGAAGAATGAAAAGAAGAAGAAGAAGAATGAAAAGAAGAATGAGAAGAAGAATGAAAAGAAGAATGAAAAGAAGAATGAGAAGAATGAAAAGAAGAATGAAAAGAAGAAGAAGAAGAATGAAAAGAAGAAGAAGAATGAAAAGAAGAATGAAAAGAAGAAGAAGAAGAATGAAAAGAAGAAGAAGAAGAATGAAAAGAAGAATGAAAAGAAGAAGAAGAAGAATGAAAAGAAGAAGAATGAAAAGAAGAATGAGAAGAAGAATGAAAAGAAGAATGAAAAGAAGAATGAGAAGAATGAAAAGAAGAATGAAAAGAAGAAGAAGAAGAATGAAAAGAAGAAGAAGAAGAATGAAAAGAAGAATGAAAAGAAGAAGAAGAATGAAAAGAAGAAGAAGAAGAATGAAAAGAAGAAGAATGAAAAGAAGAAGAAGAATGAAAAGAAGAAGAAGAATGAAAAGAAGAAGAAGAATGAAAAGAAGAAGAAGAATGAAAAGAAGAAGGAGAATGAAAAGAAGAAGAATTCCAGTACAGCAAAAAGTGTATCTGCAGAGAGCTCCGCTATTTCTGACAGTTCTCTGACAGTTCCTTCACATTTACAGCGGTTGAAACATTGTATCTATTTATTTCCGAATAAAAACATCTGTATCCTAAATGGAAACAAATAGATACAATGTTTCAACCGCTGTAAATGTGAAGGAACTGTCAGAGAACTGTCAGAAATAGCGGAGCTCTCTGCAGTGACTCTTTTTGCCGGCTGATCGGGGAAAATTCGATTCGTGCATCCGAAGTTTGCTAAAATTCGGATTCGGTGCGAATCGAATTTTTCCTAATATTCGAAACGAATTCCACTTCGCCAAGTTCGATTCGCTCATCTCTACTAACTATGTAACTATGTCAAATGTTCCACCCCAAAAATGGGTGGACCGTGTAACATGTTCCCAAAGGTGAAGTTATCCTGTAAACCAGTTACCGCCCGGCCTATGGCCAAATGGTGGTCGGGAGAACACTTCGTCCCTCCAGAAGGACGCCATATGGCGTCCTTCTCAGATTGGGCTTTGCACGTGCCCGCAGGGCCGCGCAGTGGCAAGATCTGTCACAGGCCATGTACCTCAGATATGGCCAATGACAGATCTGTGTACTGGTCTTGTTGCCAGTACCATGTGACCAATCACAGCAGGTCACATGACAGTTGTATACAATGGATGGCTTCCTTTCATGCCATCCATTGTATACAAGTGTATCTAGCTGTGAATGGTCACAGGGATCACATGCACTGACTTGGACAATCACAGCCTATCTGTGTCATGTGATTAGCAGTGGCCAATCACAGCTATTCACAACAAAAAAACCCTGAATGAATCAATTTCATTCAGTTAAATGCTTGCTTGTAGCAAAGAAATTCTTTGCTATAATCAATAAGTTTGTGTAAAAAAAAAAACTTAAAAAAAGAGAAAAAATGTAAGAAAAAATAAAAAAATAATAAACTTAAAAAAAGAGAAAAAATATAATAAAAAATAATTAAAAAATAAATAAAAAATGAAAAAAAAAGATCTTTTTTTTTGTACTGTCGCCAGTCCCTGATCACTGCCACATCAGTTATATGCTGATGCTGTACTGTACTAGTGACAGTATATGAAAACAAAATTGTGAATAAATGTAATGTCGTCATTTTCCGAAAAAAATAACTTCAAAAAAACTCGCCATGCCTCTTATGAAATATGTCGGACTGTCTACTTTGCAAAAAGGGGTCATTTACAGATATATCCCACAGTTTGTGAACTCTATAACTTTCCTACAGACTAAATAATAAACACTGATTTGGGTTATTTTCACCAAAGACATGTAGCAGAATACATCTTGGCCTAAATTTCTGAAGAACAATTATTTATTTGCAAACTTTTATAACAGAAACAAAGAAAAATTTGTTTTTTTTTTTTGTAAATTCTGTATTTTTTTGTTAATTTAGCAAAAAATAAAAATGCCAGTGTTGATTAAATACCACCAAAAGAAAGCTGTAATTGTGTGAACAAAATGATAAAAATTTTAGTTTGGCTATAGTGTTGTATGACCGCGCAATTGTCATTCAAAGTGTGAGAGCGCTGAAGCCTGAAAATTGGCCTGGACAGGAAGGGGGTAAAAGTGCCCGGTATGGAAGTGGTTAAAGTTCATTGAGAGCATGTGTAGATAGGCTTTATTTATAAATGATACATTTTGTTTCTGAACAGTGCATTACTCAAACAGATGAGCTTTAGGTGGGTCTATCAAACACAAATGCTCCTGCACTTGGGGATGGACTCGATGCAGGCTACAACCACATAAGGAATGTCCTGGAACATGCACACCTTGCTGCCCTCAAATGGACCAGGGAAATCCAAATATACTGAATGAGGAAAGAAAAAACAGAGGGCGCACAGGCCTAGTGCAGCCTCTGAGGAAGAGGCAAGTCCTCGAAACGCATCAACCTTTTGGATGTCTATACTCCCTATTGCGGACTGTTACTCAGCGCGGTGTTGACCCAGCTGTTCTTTATGATGTGCCTTGACTACATTGTCATTTGTGAGTACAACACATACTTTATTTTTTATTAAACATTTTTTATGGTAATGCACTAGGCCTGTGCGCCCTCTGTTTTTTCTTTCCTCATTAGGTGGGTCTATGTTTGACCTGCTTTTTGGGACCTGCTATGTTCAATCAAAACTGATCAAACCTGATCAAAGCTAGCTGACTAAATATAACTTTCGGGTGGACTGACCATTTATATTTCCCACCAGCCCAGTAACCTTCTGCAGTTTTCTCACTCAGTTTTTTAAACTGCAGCAATGACTTCATTTGTCTGTTTTATCTCGTATCTTTGGCAATTTATTCTCTTCACAAGAAAAAAGCTAAACCTAGTGAAGAATTTATATAATGCATGGCCTTACCTTTGCCTTCTTACAAGAATTTTAATAAAAGCGCCTGAGTCTCAAGGTGATTTTTTTATTATTAAAAGGAAGGCCTGCTTGTTAGTGACTTTTCAGAATGAAATATCTTGGAATGAGCTGCAAGTCTCCCACATGAGACGCCATATCTTGGTGTATGCCAAATAAGTAGTACGGGCAACCTAGCTGCCCTTTTCATCACAATCATTTCATCCCCTCAGAGTAAGTACTCTAAACAATTTATGTCGGTCAAAGGAGAGATGTAAACAATATGTATTCAGATCAGCACAATGATACATACTAGATGTCAACTAGTTAAACTCTTCAGAATTGATAGGCTATCTGAAAAGAATGGAGCCCTAAGAGTCCACACATGTGACCTTAGCATTCAATTATTCGCATGCACGGCTGACAACCATTTTTTAACTTGCACAATTCATGGCGGTTTGCTAGTTATCATATGTCTCTCTAAGGCTGAGTTAAGTAAACGGAATCATGCTGTTCATGTTTGGTATCAGAAGATATACAACAAAGGATAGTGTATGTCTAGTAAGCAGAGATTTTGGGTCATTATTTCAGTTTTCATCTTAAAGCAATGTTTATGTGACTTTTATAGTTTCAAATGCTTAATCTTCCATATTTTTGTTATAGTATTGAATATAGAGATATGTAGATTAACCACTAGAGGGAGCTCGGTATATGACTTAGCTTCATTCAACCTCCCTACTTAAAGTGGAACATCAATCCCTCAATCAACATTAATTAATTATGCTGCTGCCATTAGTAAATAGAAAAGTATATTATATTTACTTGTTTTAAACTTTTTTTTAAATGTTTTTCAGTTACGTCCTGGTTTCCACACCTAGGCAAATGATGTCATATATTCCAGGAGTCTTCAGGAGGTGAGGAGGGGCTTTCTCAGGCAGATGGATTGTAGATTCCAGGAAGTAAATTCATCTACCCTTACTTAACCTCCCTAGCGGTCTGATTATGTCCATATTTCTGTGCTAGATTTTTTTGCATGGAAATGTGTATTTTTTTTATTGTAGGCCTGTAATTTTTAGGAATAACTCACTGAAATCTGTCCAAACAAGAGTCTAGTAAACATCCCGGGTATGATAAAACTTGAAACACGAAATCATAAATTATAATTTAATAAATAATCATAAAAAATAATAATATAATAATATTAAATTTAATTAAATAATATAATCAAACCAAAAACACTGAAATTTTAAATAGAGCGTCAAGTTCGCACATCACTGAGCAAAGTCACAAAATAGTTTTCAGTAGTCTGATGCCGAATTTCCCCCACGAATCATTATCACTCAATTCTGCAAGTGGTTCTGATTTACTATCGCTGTTCTCTAGCTGGTCTAAAACCGCTTTTGACCCAAAGGGACGCTTTTTGGACGCCATGGACGTTTCTCAGTTTCCAGGCAGAAAGAACAGTAAAAATGCAGGCAGGGCACAGGACAAAGCAGTAGGGACAAAATATATGTGAAATGGTTTGAAACAGCAATATTATACTATGTGATTTTAGTGAATATCACTTTTTGTCATTTTCAAATTTCCCGCCGTTCCGTCCCCCGTACATTCCGATGCTCCCAGATGACAGATGCCGGCATCCGCCGGATTACATTACAGGGGACACTGCAGGAGGGACATCGCGGGAGAGCAGGACAAGGTAAGTGATTGAGGGATCGCGGAGCAGCGCCGCATGGTAAGCCCGAGTGTAGCTCGGGGTTACCGCTTGTGGTACTGAAACTTTACCCCGAGCTACACTCGGGAATACCGCCAGGGAGGTTAAGAAGGCTATAGCCAGCCATGCTTGGGGGGTGTTTTTCAAAGTGTTTTCTCAGCAAAATAAAACATGCAGACATGGATGGATGGGGGAGTATGAATTGAATATAAAAAATTTATGAAATAGTGTTTTTGTTTTTTGCTGCTTAGATGCAGTGCAGTTCCTCTTTAAAGAGGAACTTCGCTCTGGCAAAAAAAAAATGAAACTAAAAGTCTGTATCTTCTGACTTTGAATTAACATGCACTTACCAGCCTAGGGATACATCGCTATCTTCCCCAGGACATTTCTTCAACAGTCTTTGGGTCCCAACCATCTTGGATGTGGGAAGCTTTGACTTCCTGGTGATTCACAGCTGGCTTCCCACTGTGCATTCGCAAGCAGCACCATGCTTTCCCAATAGAACTGCAGCATCCTGGGACCTGTTATGTGTCCCAGAAGGCTGCCTGCAAAAAGGGGGGGGGTGAACTTTTGTCATCCAAGCAGAAGTGGAGTAGGTACCTGTCAGAAATAGGTACCTGCTCCAAGAGCTAAAAAAAACCTCCAATAGTGGTGGAGGTGGGGGGGAGGAAGAAAAAAAGGGCATACTTCCTTTTTAGGTAAAGTTCCACTTTAAAGTGGACTTGAACTAAAAAAAAATTACAATTTTCACATGGAGCATCTAAATGTTAATTGTGCCTAAAAAAGCATAATGAAAACATCACATTTTATTTTTAACTCTTTCTAAAAAAAAAACACTGCAGTTCTTTTGTCTAGGCACATACTGAGCCTTGAGTTTACAGCTGTATATTTGCAGTGCAATATCATCTAAGGCACTGCACCTTTGATTGCTAATCTTACCAGATTTGGTGTGAAATTTGTTGCTGTCACTGCTGTGCTGTTCACTGTTCTCCTTACTGGAGAGGAAATTGTACCTTAGGACCTGGAGTGTAAGGATCTATCTGGCCTGCTTCATTAATTATGTGGATCTGTGATTTCTCTACCATTCCAGTTGCTTCTTGGTCACTACCCTGCCAGTCATCAAATAACCAGTCATCAAGGGGGCAGAGCTGACATGAAGAAGAAAAACCCTACATCTACCACAATGGCTGCCGCCACTCAGAGGCAAAGTGCATAGCAATGTATGGACAGCCAGTAATGGGGAAAACATTAGCTGCAGGGAGACCACAGGCAGTACTGGTGCCTGTGCAAACTGTTGGTTATGTGTTAGAGAAGACACTGGTAGCTTGTGATGAGGCAGAACACTGTTTTACTTGTGTGGCTTAAGTTGCAAACATACAGAACACATTTCAGCAGACATCTTGGTTTTTGAAGAGAGGAAGAGAGAGGAGAGAGAACCAACAAGTTTTACACATATGCACAACTAGTAACCTTAGTGTACAGTGCCATCTACTGGTCAAGTGATATTAACACACAATACTATATAGTACATGCTGTTGCATTCCCAACACAAACACAGTTCAAGTCCTTTTTAACAACTCTTGACAAAGATATTGACTATACAAGAAATACAGTATTAAAATATTATGCTTAACTCTGAGCTCAACCCAAAAGGGGAAGTTCCACTTTAAGGCTTTGTCCCCCACTCCCCATTAAGGATTGGCACCTTTGAGGAGTGGAGGGGAGGGGGTATCCGAATTTGACAGGTACCAGCTCCCACTTCTGCTGCTATCGCCTAGGCGATAAGAAGCAGAAGTTGTCCTCCCCCTCTCCCTCCCCATCTCCCTCCCCATTGTCTTCTGGGACATGTGACAGGTCCCAGAAGACTATGGAATCATTCACAAAGTGCAGAGCTACTCGTGCATCGCATTCGCAGTGGGCATCCAGCTATGAAGCCGCAAGCTGTCACAGCCGGGTGCCTACACTGAAGATGCCAGAGTCGAGGAGACAGGATCATTGGTCAACCCGGTAGGTGTGAGGACACCACAGGATTGAGGGACAGGTGAGTGCCTGTTTTTTTAAAAGTCAGCAGCTACAGTTTTTGTTTATTATTTTTTAATTCCAACTGGACCTCCGCTTTAACCTAAGTTGTAGCTTTAGAACACATTGTTCTAAAAAAAATCATCCCTCTAAATTCAGTACAATATTCATCACAAACCCCACTTAGGAGTAATCCACAACTTCTAAATGTCCACTCAATGCAAGGCCTAGTACTCTGGGAAAAATAGTAAATTATTAAATTTTATATAATTCACTTGAAAGTAAACTATAACCTTTCCAACAGCTTTCTATTCTGATATTTCAAAAATGCATTCTTCTCATAGTTTTCCTCTACTTAGTCTAGAAGCCATTAGACATGGAAAGTCAAGAAACTGTGCTCCTCTATCAACAAAAGAGCCCCACATGTAGATGTAGCACCCTCCTTGATAGGTTCAGGGGCGGACTGACCATTTGGAAACTCGGGCACTGCCTGAGGGCCTGGGGTCAGTAGGGGGCCCCATGAGATTCCCCTGGTACCTTTTTCATCGGCTTTTTTTGAGTTTGGGCAAGGACACAGGGGCCCCATGATCCCCTATTGCCCGGGGGCCCCATGAGTTGTCAGTCCGCCCCTGGATAGGTTGCTAGGTTGATTAGGTAAATTTAGTTATATTGGCTCCTCTGTAGTTAGTGGAGCAGTGTGTGATTATTTTGGGCTATTATGGGTTTCACTGGCTGCAGGCTCAACTGCTTCCTCCTGCCTTCTGGTGGATTCTAGAATGTAGTGGGCTGGAAGAAGCAGATCCTCAGCCTGAATATTTATGTAGTCCCAGGCAATCCTGATGGGAGGATGCTCAGTAGGTGGCTGAGGAGTACATAAATAGTCTGGGGCCTGGAACAGAGAGATTCTTCTGCAGGAGAAGTTTCCAGCCTGAAGGGTCATTACCTTTCTGGGCAGTACAGCTAAAGTTCACAGGAGCTCATCGAGGGCCCAGCTAAGCTAGAGCTGAATAAGGGATTTTACTAAGGATCTGTTTTTGGAGAAAAATGTCTGTCTGATATTGGAAGGAGGCATCCAAGTATCCAAGGACATTCTGAGTACAGGCTGAGTATAGGAGCCTAGTGACTGATGCTACTATCCCTGAGCACAGTGACAGGGCTTGCTTAACTTGGGACATTCCTTTTTGGGGTCTCAGTGCTGCTCATTATTTTAGTGGCTGCTAAAGGGACTATACTAAGAAGTTTAGACAAAGTGAAAAGACAAAGTGAAAAGTGTAAGAGTGTTCTCTGATTGTTTCACTGTTTTACTGGCATATCCCACAACTCCCTGCACCCTAACCCAGTTCAACTTTCAAAAAAGCATCAAAAGATACCCCTATAATGATTATTCATCCAAAGGAGAGACTAACGTGGCCTGCCTGGCTGTATGTACACTAACTAAGGAAGAGAACCTGGAAAAAATCAGTGGGTCCCTTTGGAGGTCAGCGATACATAAGCATCAGGAGCTGGGGAAAATCTCCAGCGGGGACATGGGCAACAATAAAACTAGACAGAGGTTCTAATCAGTCCATATTCTATTCTAAATTAAAAAATAAATACATTAAAAATAAAAAGTCTAAAGTATTATTAAAGGCAGGCTTAAATAAAAAAAAACTAATGTTATATTTACCTGATCTGTGCAGCCCTGATGCTCTTCTTCTCAGGACAGCTGGTGCTCCCGGCCCCTCCCTTCTGCTGAGTGCCTCCAGAGCAAGCAGCTTGTTATGGGGGCACCCAAGCATGCTTGCTCCCGAGCCGATGCTCTGCATGTCCATTCACAAACAGAGCTGTGGCTCGAACCCTGCCCCTTCTTCTCCTCACTGGCTGTGACAGTGATGGCTCCCACTGCTGTCTCAGCCAATGGGGAGGAGAAAGTCCTGGAGAGGCTCTTGTGCACAACCCTGGATCTCAATGGGGCTGAGGTAAGTATAAGGGGGGCACTGCACACAGAAGGTTTTTTGCCTTCATGCATAGAATGCACGATTATAAAAAATCTGGAGCCTTTTCAACTACTTCACCTTTACACTTTGCAAACATTTTAAAGGGTCTATTTGTAATTGTTTTCGCACAAAATGCACACAGCTTTCAACCAAATTTCACGTTTTCTAACTGGATTCTGAAGTCCTGTATAAAAGCTGTGAGAATCTTCATGAAAACATTTATAAATACACCCCTATGTTCATTACAGTTTAGAATTACATTTGAATATTTATTCTAAGTAGCAACAGGTAGCTTATTACAATCAGGCACCATTCATGACTTAATTATCCTTTTCTTTGTCATCATCCATCAGTCCTGTAAAACACAATTCTATGTGGGATCAATGTACAAAGAAAAAAGAGATTTAAACTCGCCAACAGATACTTGGGAAACCACAGAAAAGGATGCAATCAAACCACCAGCTATGCTGCCGTGACTATATCCTGCAACCACAAATTGAACTGGGCTAACCACAACGCACACACCAGAAATGATAAGTACTGCCTTGAACAGAGGTGGAATGGAAGCCAGATTTATACAGGACAACACATCCTAGCTATTTGTCAAATTAACACATTGCTGAAACTCTAAAAATTTCCCGCTATGATTCCTGAAGGCAAGAAATGTTCTTTGGTTTAAAAAGAACCTGTCAGTTCTCCGTTAACTTGTGTGCTGTGTACTCAGGGGCAGAGGGATTTGTCGTCACACTCCCCAGAAGCCGCAAGGTCCTGGCTAACCCTGAGAAATTGAAGCCAACTTTCTGATGAGTTGGATTCTACAGCTGTGAAGTTGGATGCATTCAGATCCACTAGAAGTGACTTTACCACCCCAAAAGCAGCATCTGGCCTATGTTTTTAGACATCACTCTCATGTATGAAATGCTGGCCTGGACTTCACAGCCCTGTCCTGGGAAGAAGAGGCTTGCAAAGGAATCTATTGGGCTTCTCTGTGTAGTTGATTTGTGAAATGACAGGTTCTCAGAGGTTCATACAGACACAAATGTCTATGTTGCAACTTCAAAGGTCAGTGGAACAAAAGATTGAAAACAGCTCTGAGATATTGCCACAGAACAATTAGATGTATAAATATATAATATAATATTAACCATAAAAATATATAATAATGATAATAAAAATATATATATATATATCATTGGATTCAGGTGTTCCAATCACCTCCATGGCCACAGGTGTATAAAATCAAGCACCTAGGCATGCAGACTGCATCTACAAACATTTGTGATAGAATGGGTCGCTCTCAGGAGCTCAGTGAATCCAAGCGTGGTACCGTGATAGGTTGCCACCTGTGCAATGAGTCCATCCGTGACATTTCCTGGCTACTAAATATTCCATGGTCAACTGTTAATGGTAGTATAAAGTGTAAAGCAACTGGGAACAACAGCAACTCAGCCACGAAGTGGAAGGCCACGTAAAATGACAGAGCGGGGTCAACGCATGCTGAAGTGTGCAGAAGTCACCAACTGTCTGCAGTGTCAATAGCTAAAGACCTGCAAACTTCAAATTAGCACAACAACAGTGCCTAGAGAGCTTTATGGAATGGATTTCCATGGCCGAGCAGCTGCATTCAAGCCTTACTTCACCTAGTGCAATGCAAAGCGTTAGATGCAATGGTATAAAGCACGTCACCACTGGATGGCAGAGACATGTTCTCTGGAGTGACAAATCATGCTTCTCTGGCAATCTGATGGACGTGTTTGGGTATGGCAGTTGCCAGGAAAACAGTACTTGCCTGACAGCATTGTGCCAAGAGTAAAGTTTGTTGGAGGGGGGATTATGGTGTGGGGTTGTTTTTAGGGGTTGGGCTTGGCCCCTTAGTTCCAGTGAAGGAAACTCTTAAGGCATCAGCATTCCAAGACATTTTGGACAATTTCATGCTCCCAATTTTGTGGGAAGAGTTTGGGGATGGCCCCTTTCTGTTCCAACATGACTGCACACCAGTGCACAAAGCAAGGTCCATAAAGACATGGATGAGCGAGTTTGGGGTGGAGGAACTTGCATGCCTGCACAGTCCTGGCCTCAGCCTGACAGAACACCTTTGGGATGAATTAGAGCAGAGAGCCAGGCCTTCTCATCCAACATCAGTACCTGACCTCACAAATGAAAATTTTGGAAGAATGGTCAAACATTCCCATAGACACACTCTTTGTGGACAGCCCTCCCAGAAGAGTTGAAGCTGTTATAGCTGCAAAGGGTGGGCCAACCCAATATTGAACCCTACGGACTAACAGTGGGATGGCATTAAAGTTCATGTGCATGTAAAGGCAGGCGTCCCAATACTATATACAGTATATATATATATATATATATATATATATACAGTGGGGATCGAAAGTTTGGGCACCCCAGCTAAACATTTGTATTAATGTGCATAAAGAAGCCAAGGAAAGATGGAAAGATCTCCAAAATGCATCAAATTACAGATTAGACATTCTTATAATATGTCAACAAAAGTTAGATTTTATTTCCATCATTTACACTTTCAAAATAACAGAAAACAAACAAATGGCATCTGCAAAAGTTTGGGCACCCTGCAGAATTTATAGCATGCACTGCCTCCTTTGCCAAGCTGAGACCTGCCAGTGTCATGGATTGTTCTCAATCATCGTCTGGGAAGACCAGGTGATGTCAATCTCAAAGGTTTTAAATGCCGAGACTCATCTGACCTTGCCCCAACAATCAGCACCATGGGTTCTTCTAAGCAGTTGTCTAGAAAACTGAAACTGAAAATAGTTGACGCTCACAAAGCTGGAGAAGGCTATAAGAAGATAGCAAAGCATTTTCAGATGTCAATATCCTCTGTTCGGAATTTATTAAGAAATGGCAGTCATCAGGAACAGTGGAAGTTAAAGCAAGATCTAGAAGACCAAGAAAAATATCAGACAGAATAGCTCGCAGGATTGTGAGAAAAACAATTCAAAACCCACGTTTGACTGCACAATCCCTCCAGAAAGATCTGGCAGACACTGGAGTTGTGGTACACACTAAAGAGATACTTGTACAAATATGGTCTTCATGGAAGAGTCATCAGAAAAAAACCTCTTCTACGTCCTCACCACAAAAATCATCGTTTGAACTTTGCAAATGAACATATAGACAAGCCTGATGCATTTTGGAAACAAGTTCTGTGGACCGATGAGGTTAAAATTGAACTTTTTGGCCGGAATGAGCAAAGGTATGTTTGGAGAAGAAGGGGCACAGAATTTAATGAAAAGAACCTCTGTCCAAATGTTAAGCATGGGGTTGGATCAATCATGCTTTGGGGTTGTGTTGCAGCCAGTGGCACAGGGAACATCTCAAAAGTAGAAGGAAAAATGGATTCAATAAAATTTCAGCAAATTTTGGATGGTAACTTGATGCCATCTGTGAAAAAGCTGAAGTTAAAGAGAGGATGGCTTCTACAAATGGATAATGATCCTAAACACACCTCAAAATCCACGGGGGGATTACATCAAGTGGTGTAAACTGAAAGTTTTGCCATGGCCTTCACAATCTCCTGACCTCAACATAATTGAAAATCTATGGATAGACCTTAAAAGAGCAGAGCGTGACAGACACGCTGGCTGGCTACAAAAAGCGTTTACAAGCTGTGATACTTGCCAAAGGGTGCAGTACAAGATATTAACTCTGCAGGGTGCCCAAACTTTTGCAGACACTATTTTTTTGTTTTCTGTTATTTTGAAAGTGTAAATGATGGAAATAAAATCTAACTTTTGTTGACATATTATAAGAATGTCTAATCTGTAATTTGATGCCTTTTGGAGATTTTTCCATCTTTCCTCGGCTTCTTTATGCACATTAATACAAATTTTTAGCTGGGGTGCCCAAACCTTCGATCCCCACTGTATATATATATATATATATATATATATATACACACACATGTTTTGTATCTGTATATTTAGCTGTTGAGTTCTGCTTTCATGTTGCATACAGTTTTACTTTAAGGAGACTTGTGATCTAGTTAACGGCAAGCGCAAAATAAAACATATCTCAGAAGATGACATGAAACAGATAAGTCTTCCATTTTGGAGCAGTGAATACATATGAAAGCAGCTTCAGCTCAATTAGTCACCATCTGTGCTTTTCATGTCGCTCCGCATCGGATTGGTTCCCTAAACTCCTGGGAAGATCAGCCGCTATTTCTTTTTCCCACTAGGCCGGTCCTTCCACAAGAGACTCTCAGGTGACGTCCAGCTGGAATAAAAGTGGGTCATTGTTATGCTGTTCTGCGTACCAGCAATCATTATCCAGTTGGCACCATTTTTACTTCCTGCAGATGTCAAAAACAAGCTTGGAGAGGTCGGTTATTCAATTGCCCTGATTTTCTCAGTCTCAGAGATATGAAAAAATGACCAAAGACATCAGTTTTATATCTAGAGAAGATTTGCTCCCAGACAGGTAAATTTACAGTATATGCATTCTTTAGATTGTAAGCTCTCATAGCCTTTCCTGTATTGGATTGGATTGTATCTGTACTGGCTCCCTTCATTTTGTTGACACTATATAAATCCTGTATAATAATAATAAAAACAATAATTATAAATGATTATATATCTTATTTTTATGGTGCATGCTCCAGGGCTGCCTTCCTTAGGTGTTCACTTGAGTGTACCGTCACATTCATAAATATTATGCAGATATTTTTGGCTGTCCATTGATGGGCCAACTGTACTGTGCAAAATTTTACTCAGTTGGCAAAAATTATGTAAATGAAGGATACTTTGAGAAATATTTATTTCAGGTACTTATATAGCGCCATCAATTTATGCAGGGCTTTACATATATATTGTGCATTCACATCAGTTCCCAACCCTCAAGGGGTGTACAGTATAAGATCCCTAACTCACATTCATACAAACACATACCAGGGCCAATTTAGACAGGATCCAATTAACCTCCCAGCATGTCTTTGGTGTGTGGGAGGAAACTGGAGTACCTGGAGGAAACCCACGCTGGCACAGGGAGAACATGCAAACTCCAGGCAGGTGGTGCCATGGTTGAGATTCAAACCAACGCCCCTAGTACTGCCAGGTGAAAGTTCTAACCATTTAGCCACTGTGCTGCCTATACGTTCAAGCATTTTTCCAAACCTAATTGATGTCAAATAGAAGTGCTAATGTTTTATTTTTTGTATCAATTAACAAAATAGAAAGTATATGAACAGAAGAGAAATCCAAATATAATCAATATTTGGTGTGCTGACCCTTTGCTTTTAAAAGCGTCTAATTCTTCTAGGTACACTTGCACACTTGAAGGAACTTGGCAGGTAGGTTGTTCCAAACATCTTAGAGAACTAAGCACAGATCTTCTGTGGATGTAGGCTGCCTCAAATCCTTCTGTCTCTTCATGTAATCCCAGATAGACTCCATGATATTGAGATCAAGGATCTGTGGGGGCCAAACCATCACTTTCAGGATTCCTTGTTCTTCTTTACACTGAAGATAGTTCTTAATGACATTGGCTATATCTTTGTGGTCGTTGTCCTGATGCACAATACATTTGTAGCCAATCACACGCCTCCCTGATGGTATGGCATGATGGAAAAGGATTTGCCTGTATTTCTCAGCATTGAGGACACCATTGATCCTGACCAAATCTCCATTTCCATTTGTAGAAATGTAGCCACAAACTTGCAACTTACCATGCTTCACTGTTGCCTGCAGACCTTTATTCTGTACCGCTCTCCAGCCCTTCGGTGAACAAATTGCCTCCTGCTATAGCCAAATATTTCAAATTTTGACTGCTCAGTCCAGAGCACCTACTGCCATTTTTCTACACCCCAGTTCCTATGTTTTTATGCATAGTTGAGTCACTTAGCCTTGTTTCTGTGTCAGAGGAATGGCTTTGGGTGCACCTGGTTCCCACTGGTTTCTGCCAGTTCTATGCTGATGGCACTGCTGGACATCTTCCAATGTTGAAGGACAGCAAGCATCATGTGTCTTTCATCTGCTGCATTAAATTTCCTTGGCCGACCACTGTGTCTACAGTCTTCAATATTGCTTTGTGCTTCTACAAAAAAGCTTAATAAATTGAAATAATGCTGTTTAAAGCCAAAGGATAGTTACACCAAATACTGATTTGATTTAGATTTTTCTTCTGTTTGCTCATTTTGCATTTTGTAAATTGATAAAAATAAACAATTAAAATACTGTATAGATTTTTGAAAGCATTCTTACTTTGCAGCATTTGTTTATACCTGCTGATAAATTTTGCATAGAAGTGTACATGCACAAACTTTAGTAAGTCAAACCCAGTATCTACAAAAACTGAAAGCTGATTTTACCATTCTAAAGACTGATGGTTGGATGGTTGCAGGAAAGCGGGACAGGGGGTCTAGGTTCCATAGGGGGACTGTCCCTTCAGAAGAGGGGCAGTGGGTAGCTATGGATTTTTTCTTAAATACTAGCAATGCTCAGACACTGCCTAGCTGCTAGCAGGAACTGCGAAGGAATATATGTATATCTTTATAAACTTTTTTTCTTTGTATCAGTTTGGAGGGCAGCCAAAGACTGATTATTCCAGGCATCCCTTTTTCGAGAGACAATTCCCTATATGAAACAATAATGAAATGCCTATTGATGCTGCTGTTGGATGGGATTAAACAGTACAGCTGGCAAGTAGCTGAACACCAGAGACTTCAGATTGTGTGGCTGTGTGGCCCGATGGTTTTCGACAATGGAGAAATCTCTGAAACATTTCAATTATGCAATCGTCATTCTAAGCTTAACTGGGGAAATGGGCTTCTGTATGTTCTGTACTGGTGTAAAAATGGGAAACTTGGCTCTCGTACTTGAAACATGCTGGACACTCTTGGATGCCTAGATCTTATATTGGTCCAGTCCACACCTACTTTATTATTCGGAACAAATGTTAAGGGAGAGGCAATTCATTAACGTTACCGGTTCTGCTTACCTGCTATGGTGGCTACAAGGATCTGCTACTCTGTCAATTGGATTTTAATGTATATATTAGAAGATGCAACAAACAGAGTGGGATTATCCCAAGGTGGACATAGAAACCCAAAGAGAAGCGTGGGGTATATAGTATATTGTGAATTATTTACCCCATACAACCTCCCTGAATGCCAAAGAAAGAGAACTTGAGACCCAAGCTAGACATTCTTTATGTCCCTCTTTGTCCACCACCTGTATGTATAAACCCAAGCCATGTATATAAATGTCAGAACAGGATACTCACAACATTCCTTGAGTTAAAGGACCTAATAAATATGAGCAAATACCAAAAAGCAAGAATTCCTCTTTGCACTGTGCAGTGCTTAAAAAAAAACATGGATTGTAATGTCAATGAGTCCTTTCTTGTCCTGCAACCCTGTCCTGGGCAGGGATCCACATTCATAGGCAGGTCTAACCATAGGTCATCGGTGTGGGTGCATCCTAAGGAGGAACGGTAACTTTTAAAACATACAATAGACATGGGTGTCCTTAATCTCCCATTATGGAACCATCCCCAATTTCAAACAAATTCCATCTAGATCTCCATGGATAAAGCCGGGAGAAATCAAATATGATGGGACTTTTATTGTGCCCTAATATGAGTATACAGTACCAAACTGTTAAAATATAAGATCTATATTTCAATAATTAAAACACATTAAAAAGACGTGCACTTTCTTTATTTATAATACACATGTGGTGAGCACATAAATACAAATACAGAAATGGCATGATGGATCAATGCTTTTAGCAGCAACTGCCCTAGGAAACACATCGATCCATCTCCATCATGACATTTCTGATTTCTCCTACCTTTATCTGGGAGAATCCAGATGAAAACTTCTGAAACATCTTATTCATTAATCAGTGTGAAGCAAATTAGGACATTGTTTTCCTATATATTTGCCAAAAATGCCTAATTTCAGATCAGTCTTTTTTCTATGAAAACTGAAGGTCTGATGCTCACCTGAAAGTCTGGCCAATGGAATCCATATCAGAACACCCAGGAGTGGATTTAATGTACACTTCCTGAAAGGCAGGGGGTAGCTCCAAAATATGCATAAGGCCCTTACACTGTTCCAGGCAGGGGCGGACTGACCACTCGAGCTCTCGGGCACTGCCCGTGGGCCCAGGGTCAGTAGGGGGCCCCATGAAATGCCCCTGGTACCTTTTTAATAGGCTTTTTTGAGTGTGGGCAAGGACACAGGGGCCCTGTGATCCCCTATTGCCCGGGGGCCGCATGAGTTGTCAGTCTGCCCCAAGTTCCAGGTTTCCCTAAGTGTAAGCTAAACGAATAAGACCCAGCTCCTACATGTTAATCTGGTACGGTCCACTTCCAAAGAAAACCAGTAATCCCTCTCTGCTTGAGGCAACTAAATCTGGAAGCTTTTAGCTAGGGTGCCCCTCTTCTGGCAGGGCTGGCACGTAGCCATACTGACTCTTGAGTCTTCCTTGACTTCTGGCTATGGGGACCTCTACTGGCAAGAAAGGGTATTACAAGGGGCCACCTGTTTAGTTGGCTGTAATTATTTTGTTTAACTGCAAAACAATGCCACTTGCAATCTTGACAGCAGAACTCTGTAGTCAGAACTTCCCATGGTTCTCATCCCCCTGCTCATGTAAATGTCTCACTACTTTTTCCAGATGAAAGTTTACAAACATTCTTGCTATGATACCTCCAGCATGTCTATAAGAATGCTGAGCAAACTGCCATACAGGGACTTGTCATATGGCTGCATCAGACACTCCGGCTCCCACTTAGAGCTCACTTTCATCAAATACCCACTTGCAGCCCGCTGTCCACAATGAACTATGGAAGGGCAGCCCGCACAGGCAAAGCAACATCCTCTTAAGTCGCTGCCTGTTTCCGGGTTTCAGGTGCGCCCGTCCCCACCCGCCTACTATGCTGTGACTGTACACAGCAGGAGCCTTTCAGTAAGTCCCTATCATTGATTCACAGCTAGTACCTGCTGATCAGCAGTGTAAAATCACAGCCCAGAGCTCTGTGTTGACAATCAACAAAGAGCTCTGTACAGAGGGAACGATCACACAGAGATGAGAATGAGAAACTAGCAGAGATGAGAAACTAAAAGATCATTACTAAAAAGTAACACACTTTACACATATTACACATAGCTAGGCACACATTTAACCCCTTAATCACCCTAGATGTTAACCCCTTCACAGCCAGTGTAAGAACAGTGTGCCCCTGCCCGACACCCGCTGTGACTGTACACAGCGGGAGCCTGTCAGCAAGTCCTGGACAATGATTCATGGCTGGGACCTGCTGATTGGCTGTGCAATCACAGCCCAAAACTCTGTGTTGGTAAACAACACAGAGCTCTGTACACTGGGAGATATTTGTCAGTTTCTCATCCCTGCAAAGCAGGGATGAGAAACTGAAAGATCTAGTAATAAAAGAAGCACACTTTACACACATTACACATAGTTAGGCACATATTTAATCCCTTGATCATCCTAGATGTTAACCCTTTCCCAGCCAGTGTCATTAGTACAGTGACAGTGTATGGTAGTGATGGGCCGAACACCCCCGCGAAATTCAGACTCAATGCATGTCTTTGGGACTCAAACTTGTAAATTCAAAAGTGCCCATTGTGAAGGCTCATATGCAAGTTATTGGCCATAAAAGGGGCATGGGGACATTGCTGTGGCCAATCATGGCTCTCACAATGCACTTCGGCAAACGGCCAATGTTCGAGTCAAACTTAAGTTCAACTCAAACATAGAGCCCTGCACTAGTGTATATAATTATCACTGATCACTGTATTAGTGTCACTGGTGATGTCAGTGTCAGTTGGTCAGTTCCCCCCCAGCGCCAGTTAGTGTCAGATTTCCCCACTATTGCAGTTCTTTATAAGTTACTGATAACCATCATTAGTAGTATAAAAAAAATCCAGTGTATATCCCATAGTTTATAGTATACACTTACTGGGATTTTTTTAATGAAAGACATGGAGCAGAATACTAAGAAATTTTATTTTTTAAAATGTTTATTGGACATGTTTTGAAGCAGAAAGTAAACAAATATTATTTTTTCGGTCTTTTTTCGCTTTTATTGCAAAGAATAAAAAACCCAGTGGTTATCAAATACCACCAAAAGAAAGCTCTATTTGTGTGAAATAAAATTATATAAATTTTGTTTGCTTACAGCATTTCATGACTGCGCAATTACCAATTAAAGCAGCGAAGTGCTAAATAGCAAAAATGGCCTGGTCATGACGGGAGTAAAATCTTCTGGAGCAGATGTGGATACACTTGCAAGGCCAGCTTCAATATCTACAGAACAGAAGCTTGACCAGGGAACTAAAGATGGCTTGATCCAGTCTCACTGAACCAATACCTACCCCCTATCCTTAACCTAAGTAACCACACTGACAACAAAATGGAGTTATTGGCCTTCAAAACAGCCTTTATTACAACCATTAATAAATAACATTTAAATAACAGAAACACAGCATAACATACATTTTCAAGGTCCCGATAGGCATCAATAAAACGAATACCTGCGTCCTGCTTAACTAGGCCTCCAGCCGCAACACCACTGACTCAGAGAGACCACCTCAGATGCCCCCACCAGAACAACTGGAAGCCGTATCTCAGACGGGTTCCTACAAAGTGCCTTTCTTGTGCCCACATTAACCAATGAGGACCTTGAACCCCGCCGGTCGTCCCCCAGCACCAACTGGCACAACCACCACCAAAACAAACCATAAAACAACGGGTGGGGAAGAGGGAAGTATGCCTTGTGAAAACTCCCTTCAGACTGAAGACCCCCTGCCACACCCTGTCAGACCACCCCTTGTAGCTCCCCCCACTCCCTCCTTAAAACCATCAAGACAAGATTGGGCGCATTCAGGAGGGGAAAGAGAGGATAAGATGAGATTGGACAGGGGTGTGTTGGGGTGGGTATAGGGATAATGTTTATGTATGATGTAAAACGATTTATGATGGTTTTGTAAGGTATTTTTTTCTTAAAAGAATATTTAATAAAATATATAATGGAAAAAAAAAAACATTAAGACTCCCCCTTTTGCTAATGGGACTCTCCTCTCCCAACCCCCTTTAACCCCTGTCATGCCAGCCCTTCGTTCAGGTCTTCTTTCTTTTTACTACGGGCCTTCCTTTATCTGCAGTCTGCACTAATGTTTGGTAAAATCCATGCAACGTATATATTTGATTTTCCAAAAAATGGGAGTTTTGCTTTAATGCAATAATAAAGAGTTTTCTTTTTTTACAATTATAACATAATTTAAAACCCATTTGGCTTCAGGCTGTAAAACTAATCATACGACAACTTTTTCCATAATTCCATAATCTACAAAAAATAAATTAAGAGGAAAAGAAAAAAAGAAAAGAAAAAAGTCACAGAATAGAGAGCAGGAAACATGCAGGTTATGCTAATGAGTCCAGGGCCAGCCCTGTGTTTGGTTGTAGCACTAAACAAGTTGTACTGCAGCAGGGATCGTCCTTTGATTAATTTCGGCCCCTGTGAGGCTTCGGTGGCAATCTGTTATGTTTATTCCTGTGCCACTCCATTCTTAAAGTTCACAAGTAATTACTGCACCAGCTTAAGCACGCATAAATCTCAGAATACAGCAGCAAATGTCAATGAAGCAAGACCTTATGACATTAATTTATTGTGTTTATATGTATGTCCCGGCTTTGGTCATGTGATCTCTGGTCAAGGGTCACACTTGGGTATACGTTCAAAGGAAAAAGCAAGATGGCTGTTAACCACTTGAGCTCCAGAGGATTTACCCCCCTTAATGACCAGGCCTCTTTTTGCTACTCGGTGCTGCACTAATTCAACTGATAATTGCGCGGTCATGCAATGCTGCACCCAAACAAAATTTACGTCCTTTTTTTCACACAAATAGAGCTTTCTTTCGGTGTAATTTGATCACCTGTGCGCTTTTTATTTTTCATGCTATAAACAAAAAAAGGCCAAAAATTTTGAAGAAAAACAATATTTTTTACTTTCAGCTATAAAAAATATATAGTAAACTCAAAGTTGGTTATAAATTTAGGCCAAAATGTATTCTGCTCCATGTTTTTGGTAAAAAAATCCCAATAAGTGTATATTGATTTCTTTGTGTGAAAGTTATAGTGTCTACAATCTATGGTATAAATACTGCAATTTACGCCATTTTTCTGCTATACAGCTCTGCGCTAGTTTAACGGACAATTGCGCGGTCATGCAATACGGTACATAAATGAAATTTACATCCCTTTTTTCCCCACAAATTGAGCTTTCTTTTGGTGGTATTTGATCGCCTGTGCGGTTTTTATTTTTTGTGCTATAAAAAAAAAGGCTGACAATTTTGAGGAAAAAAAACAATATTTTGGACTTTTTGCTATAAAACATGTCCAGTAAAAAAAAAATGCAAAAATCAAATTTAGTCATAAATTTCTGCTAAAATGCATTCTGCGACATGTCTTTGAAAAAAAAAACCCCAATACATGTAAATTAATTGGTTTATGTGAAAGTTATAGCGTTTACAAATGGCGGGAAAGATACTGGGATTTTTAGTTTTTTTTTTATACTAATAATGGCGGCGATCAGCGAATTATGGCGGCGATCAGGGACTTATGGCAGCGACCAGCGACTTATGGCGGGACTGCGGCAGACATTCTGACATTGGGGGGTACTGACTTGGGGTCGCTGACATCCTCAAAAATACTAATACAGTGATCAGTGCAAAAAAAAAAACACTGACACTGTACTAATGGCAATGGGGAGGAAGGGGTTAACTTTATTTTGCAGGGAAAGGTTAGAGGAGTGAGGGGAGTGTTTTACTAGGGGCGGGGGTGTGTACTGGACGGGACAAGGCTGATCGAGAAAGAGAAACTGTTCTTTCTCGATCAGCTCATCCTCGAGCTGACATGGAAGTGACAGACAGCACAGCTACTGCAGCTGTGCTGTCTGTCACTGTTTGCCACTGATCGCTGGGAAACAGCCGCTAAGGACCGGCTGCGACTCACATCTGCGGCGGTGATCCGCGGGACAGATAGGGCGTTTTAAAACATGGTTTTGCCTGCGAGTGCCGCCCTGCCGCCGTATATCTACAGTGGCTGGGCGGCAAGTGGTTAAGCGGTTGCTTTCAGATTATTGCTTTCGGAGATTAAATTTATTTAATGATTACTTCCAAATCCCTTTCATCGATTGATATAATAATTAACATAGATGTAAACCATAACAGATAGCAGAACTAACCCCCTCATTTTAAAAACTGCTAAGAGGTAGAGTTTTCGTTGGCAGAAGATCCATGCAAAGACTCTTCTGCCAAAAACTTCTTCAAATTTTTCTTTGAACATTTTTATATTCTGTGTATATCCTCGGCTGCATTAAAGTAAATGTAAACCGTAATTGAATTATATTTAGTTTGTTAACCACTCAACCTCCGGAAAGGTTTTATCCCTCCTCATGACCAGGGCATTTTTTGCTATTTAGCATTGCGCTAATTTAACTAGCAATTGCGCGGTCATGCATCACTGAACCCAAATGAAATTGATATTATCATTTCACACAACTAGAGCTTTCTTTTGGTGGTATTTAATCACCACTGGGTTTTTCATTTTTTTGTGATCCAAACAAAAAAATACAGAACATTCTGAAAAAAAACCGTTATTGTCTACTTTCTGTTATAAAACATATCCAATATAAAAAAACATTAAAAAATCTAATTTCTTCATATAAGAATTGGTTTGTGTGAAAGTAAGGCTGCATTCAAAAGGCTGCTCCAAAAACGCCCAAACTTAAAAAAAAATCAATTGTTTTCTATGGTGCCTGTTCCCACGATCAGGTGTGAACAGTACCTTAGAGAACATTTGAATTTTTTAAGTTTGAGCGTCTTTGGAAATTTACGTTTCGAGCTTTAAGCGCCAGGGTGCTAGGTGTAACCCTAGACTCCCATCTGTCCTTCCAGTTCCAAATCCAATCGCTGTCCAAATCTTGTAGACTTCACCTCCGCAACATCTCCAAGATACGCCTGTTCTTAACCTCGGAAACCACTAAGCAACTTATTCATTCCCTGGTTATAGCACACCTTGACTATTGTAACTCCCTCCTCATTGGCCTACCTCATCGCAGGCTATCCCCTCTTCAGTCTATCCTGAATGCTGCTTCCAGACTCATCCACCTTACTAACCGTTGTGTATCTGCCATCCCTCTCTGCCAATCCCTCCACTGGCTTCCCATTGCCCAACGGATAAAATTTAAAACATTAAAAATAACATATAAAGCCATTTATAACTCTGCCCCAAATTACATCACCGATCTTGTCTCCAAATATCACCCAAACTGTTCTCTCCGCTCCTCGCATGACCTCCTGCTCTCTAGCTCCCTTGTCTCCTCCTCCCATGCTCGTATCAGGGACTTCTCCAGAGCTTCCCCATCCTCTGGAACTCTCCTCCCCAATTTATCAGACTATTGCCTACTCTGCTCACTTTTAGGCCATCTCTTCAGGGAAGCCTATCCTGCCCTCAGCTAATAATGGAATCTTCTACTCCTCCTACCAATCCATCCCCCACAGTTACTACCTTTTGAACCACTAGCCCCTCCCTCTTAGATCGTAAGCTCCAAGGAGCAGGGTCCTCCTAACCCTCTTGTATTGAACTGTATTGTTGCTGTATTGTCTCCCGTTATATTGTAAAGCGCTGAGCAAACTGTTGGCGCTATATAACTCCTGTATAATAATGTAATAAAGTGTGAATTCTTATAGCGTCCACAAACGATTGTATAAAATATGGAATTTACGCAGCTATGACGTTATATTGGTAACGGCGGTGATCAGTGACTTAAAGTGTGATTGGGATAGTGTGGCGGGCAATCTGGCACTAACATACCCTTGCTGGGAGGTACACTAACTGACTAACTGACACTGACATCAATAGTGACACTAACGCAGTGATCAGAGATAATACTGTACTCTGTCACTGTTCTAACGACACTGGCTGGGAAGGGGTTGACATCAAGGGGCAATCAAGGGGTTAACTGTGTGCCTAACAAGTGTAATGTGTGTAATATGTGCTGCTTTTACTAAGAGATCTGAATGTTTTTTCTCCCTGTTTTGCAGGGAGAAGGAACAACCAGATCGCTGATCTGTGTACAGAGCCTTGTGTTTTTGTAAACAGAGAAATCTGTGCTGTGATTGGCTACAGCCTATTAGCAGGTATCAGCCATAAATCACTGGCCGGGACCTGCTAACAAAATCGAGCTATAGCCAGTAACAGCGCTGATCAACAGGGGGCACATCTGCACCCCAAGCCTGGAAGAAGCTGGATCACATACATATACATGATTCGGCCTGGCTGTGCAGCCCGCCTGCAGTAAATGCACTGTGGGAGGGTGGCAAGCAGTTAAAGCATTTAGGGTTTATGTATAAAAATAATAGTCACCGTAATTTGCCTAATACATTTATTTCTTAGGCACATCAATATCCATCTAGTGGCCATAATGCAGTAAATTCCTGATTGAGGTATTTCAGAAAAATGCCACATTATGGTCACTAGATGGAGCTGATGATCATAGGAAGCAAATCTATTAGAAACAGATTGGAAAACAGAAGGTGGAAACGCAGCCACTATTTATAGAGGTAAGGATATGGCTTTAGCCCAAACTCCTCCTGGCTATGCTCCTCTGACATATTTCACTCTGCCTACAGGGCTTAATCATAGAGAACGGGGGGGGGGGGGGGGGGGGAGTATTTCCGTGCTTTGAGAAGCAAAGTTGTTTATATATAGGCCAATGCAAACGTACTGGACATCACTGTATTATATGCACATATCATAGTATTAACAAGTTGTTTTCATCTTTTTTTTTTGTTTAATGCATTGTTGTATCTCAGGCCTGCCTCTTGCAGCTTCCTTGCAACCACTCTCAGCCTTCATGTGATGGCTGTAGGCATTTCTTAGTGTGGATTTCTTGACAGTGACTGTAAGGAACCTCCTGGCGGCACCTCTAGCAGCCCACTGGTCAGGCTTCCCCAGAGCGCGGAGTCTAAGTTCCGGTTTACTTGGTCACCAGGGCCCCTGATGGTGTGGATGGACTTGGAGTGCACCGAAACCAGGTCGCGGCTGCTGGGTATACCCACCAGTGGTAGAGGGGTTCGCCAGAGGTCCCTGCAGGGTGAGAGCCTGATGTGAGGAGGCCGGGAGACCCCGATGGGATGGATGGATGAGCGAGTGCAGGGTCAAACAAGCCGAGTCGGGAGCCGTGGGGTCGGTGCAGTACAAAGCAGCGGGCAGAGAATGGTCGGGTCACATGCCAGGTCAGCAACAGCAAATCAGATCCTATAGGGGCATCCAGAGGAGTGGTCAGGCAAGCCAGGGGTCAGAGCAGGAGAGTACAGCACAGTCAGGGACAATCCGGGTCAGCAACTATCAGAATCACGAGTACACAGGTTCAGGAACACAGAGAGACCAAACGCCAACCAGTGACAGCTCAGGGGGGATTTAAATACCGCGCCCTGCGCTGTCATTGGTGCCAGGCGCGCACCCGTGGACCCTAGTGCGCATGCGCCAGCTCCGTTGCCGCGGCCGGCCAGGACCCAACGCTCGCATCCCCGTACGAGATGGTGCACTGTGCTTGCGCCGGGACCAGCGCCGCGGCGATCCCTGACAGTGACAACAGTGCCTGCGTAATGTGTCAAAACAACTATTGGAAGCCCCTGCAACATGGTGACAACTCAGAAGCATCTGGGAGACCGTGTTGTCACCCTAAAACAGGAAATTGCTAAACAAGAACCTTCATGGCAGGATCACCAGGGATGACAGGGTGACTGTACTCACTGTAACTGTTTCCTGAACTGGGTGCTCGCTGGGTAGGAGTCTGTCTAACTCTATATACTGTGCATATGCAAAGAGAAATGACCCAAACACCACACAATGCCATTAGTAAACAGGTGAAAGCAGCCTCATCCAAGGCCACGCCCTTAGCGTGTTTCACCCCACACTATTCTTAATACAGGTACTATTACAATTTACACAGTGCTTTACATATATATTGTACATTCACATCGGTCCTTAACCTTCAAAGAGCATACAATCTATGGTCCCTAACGTACATTCATACATACACATTCTAGGGCCTATTTAGACAGGAGCCAATTAACCTTTCAGCATGTCTTTGGAGTGTGGGAGGAAAAGCACATGGGCACAAAGAGAACATACAAACTCCAGGCAGGTGGTGCCATGGTTGGAATTTGAACCAACGACGCTAGTGCTGCTAAGTGGGAGTGCTGACCACTTAGCCACTGCCCTGCAGTAAACAAGAGCCTTCATGGCAGGATCACCAGGGATGACAGAGTGACAACACAAAAGTACTTGGGTGACCGTGTTGTCACCCTATACCTGGAAATTCCTTAACAAGAACCTTCATGGCAGGATCACCATGGATAACAGGGTGACAACTCAGAAGCACTGTTGTCACCCCGATTATTCCTAAACAAGAACCTTCACTACAGGATCACCAAGGATTATTTTCATGAAAGCTGCAGATTTACAGATATTAAAAATTGCCTTTCAATGGCATTAGCAATTTTAGTGATTGGGTTTACTACTTTAATACAAGGCTAGGCAATATTTATCACTGGTTTCCTCTCGGTGCTCTGATTTCCTTCCACAATCCATTTTTCTTGAGGTGATTGTAGCATTTGCGACAAACAATTGAGTACTGTCCATGATACTTTTTTAATTGACACTAACATACAATTTTGAGGACAAGCGTTGCTTGGACCTTGAAGAAGGGGACATTCCCCAAAAGCTTGTCCTCAAAATTGTGTGTTAGTGCAAATAAAAAAAGTATCACGGACAGTACTCAATTGTTTCTTCCACAATCCAGAAACATACTCGTAGATCAATCAACCGGTCTCCAACCACATTAGCTTCAGGGTGCAGGGCCAATAAATAACATGAAGACCACACTGGGCATGGCCAGTCACAAGGCATGGATACTCTCCGATAACTAAAAAAAACCTTCTCTGATGGCTGAAAATGGCAAGATAGTCAGGGGGAACTCCAAATTATCTTCTTAGATTTACATCCTTGTTTCTAATTCATTTCATACAGAAAGAGACAGCCAGAGGTTCAAGTATTCATCTTTTCAAATGACCCGAAAGTAGTTTTTTTTTTCCTCTCCATCCCAGAAATAATAAAATGTTGTGACTAGGAAGAATAGAAGAATAGATTCAGGTTCCTATTTTATATAATATCATGTGATTTGCCCAGATATAATGAATCATATTGAATCTAGGACACAGATCTTTGGAAAGAATTCACATTTCCTCTGAAGTTTTTCTTGTTTTATGCACAGACAACTTCTCTGTACGAACCCTAAAGTGCTAATCAAAGTATGAGCAAATCAGAGAGACTAAATGCCCAAACTTTTTTGCATATTATATTATTGTATATGATATTATGCTAATATGTGTGTAATCTATATAGGATAATATACATTAAACTGTGTATTGAAAGGGCATTATGGATTTATTATGGAGTTTCCGATAGCGGCCTTGTGCATTTATAAAGGTCATGGAGCTCTGAAGTAAATCCCAACATCTTTAAGAATTTATTGCAAGGAGTAAGTCATTCTAACTGGTATGTTACAAAAAACAATCTACAGACAGCCAGTGATGGAGAGACACAAACAGGAAGATACTGGCAGCGGCACACTGTGATGTATGGACACATAAGGACAATGATGGACACACTTTGTGATGGACAGTGACAAACACATATTGTCAGACATACATTGCGGTCAATGGATGCAAATAGACAGCTCATGGACATTTACTGGGATGTTGTAAACAGATACTTACAGAAACTATCTCTCACTCTCTCTGTATATATATATATATATATATATATATATATATATATATATACACACACTATATTGCCAAAAGTATTGGGACACCCCTCCAAATCATTGGATTCAGGTGTTCCAATCACCTCCATGGCCACAAGTCTATAAAATCAAGCACTTAGGTATGCAGACTGCTTCTACAAACATTTGTGACAGAATGGGTCGCTCTCAGGAGCTCAGTGACTCCAAGCGTGGTCCCGTGATAAGTTGCCACCTGTGCAATAAGTTCATCCGTGACATTTCCTCTCTACTAAATATTCCACGCTCAACTGTTAGTGGTATTATCACAAAGTGGAAGCAACTGGGAACAACAGCAACTCAGCCATGAAGTGGTAGGCCACATTACAGAGCGGGGGTCACCGCATGCTGAAGCGCACAGTGCGCAGAATTCACAAACTGTTTGCAGAGTCAATAGCTAAAGACCTCCAAACTTCATGTGGCCTTCAGATTAGCACAACAACAGTGCGTAGAGAGCTTCATGGAATGGGTTTCCGTGGCCGAGCAGCTGCATCCAAACCTTACATCACCAAGAGCAATGCAAAGCGTCGGATGCAGTGGTGTAAAGCACGCCACCACTGGACTCTAGAGCAGGGGAGACGTGTTCTCTCCAGAATGATGAATCATGCTTCTCTGTCTGGCAATTCAATGGACGTGTCTGGGTCTGGTGGTTGCCATGAGAATGATACTTGCCTGACTGCATTGTTCCAAGTGCAAAGTTTGGTGGAGGGGGGATTATGATGTGGGGATGTTTTTCAGGGGTTGGGCTTGGCCCATTAGTTCCAGTGAAGGGAACTCTTAAGGTGTCAGCATACCAAGACATTTTGGACAATTTCCTGCTCCTAACTTTGTGGGAAGAGTTTGGGGATGTCCCCTTCCTGTTCCAACATGAATGCGCACCAGTGCACAAAGCAAGGTCCATAAAGACATGGATGAGTGAATTTTGGGTGGAGGAACTTGACTGGCCTGCACCTCAACCAGATAGAACACCTTTGGGATGAATTTTAGACTTCGAGCCAGGCCTTCTCATCCAACATCAGTGCCTGACCTCACAAATGCACTTCTGGAAGAATGGTCAAGAATTCCCATACACACACTACTAAACTTTGTGGACAGCCTTCCCAGAAGAGTTGAAACTGTTATAGCTGCAAAGGGTGGGCCAACTCAATATTGAACCCTATGGACTAAGACTGGGATGCCATTAAAGTTCATGTGTATGGAAAGGCAGGTGTTCCAATACTTTTGGCAATATAGTGTGCATACATATACATATATATATATAGTGTGTGTGTGTGTGTGTGTGTGTGTGTGTGTGTGTGTGTGTGTATGTGTGGGTTATTGAACACACGTATGGGGATAGTGGCCTGAGTGCAACCCATGAAGAATGTATATGAAATGTCAAGCAGGCAGCT
Organism: Staurois parvus; assembly: GCF_062004578.1. Lineage (NCBI taxonomy): Eukaryota > Metazoa > Chordata > Amphibia > Anura > Ranidae > Staurois > Staurois parvus. Next base: position 4,879,865 of record NW_028318504.1, on the reverse strand, counting down.
ATTTCCAATGTGGTATTTAGGTCTCATGCACACAAGCCATAAAAATTTCCACTTTTAAAGGCATTTGACTTTCTTTTTTCAGCCACTAAATTCTTCTCTATTAATAACTTTTGTGGCCATGCACCAGGGTGAGAAACTGGTGGGAAGGGGGAGGGGGGCATGTACCCTGGGTGCCGCTTTCAGAGGGACGCCACCACTAACAGGAGTAGTGACAGTGTCATCACTATGCCTATCAGCCCAGCACTGGGAGGAGAGGGGAGAGCTGGGAAGAGGTGCAGACTGTGTTTTCTCTCCCCCTCCTTGCCAGTGCACTGCTCCTGATGCACATATAGGCATTTACAAACACTTTAGAAGAGAGGTGTTTGGAGGCTGAAAAAAAACCCATCACTTGCTCGTTCAGGAAACGAGTGTTTGAACAGAAAAAATGCTTGACATGCCTAAACCCTAATTGTGTTCTATTTGCGTGAAGCTATTTGCATGGAGTTTGACTCTAAGCATTTACTGCAATGTCACATGTAGAATCCTCAAGGAATACTTGTTCATGCCTGTTTAAAAAGTAAACCGCACAGGCAAATCACCGGCACTAAGTATACGTGGCACATATTACATTTTAATGCTTTTAATGTTGGATTTAGTCCATCGATTGTCTTGTAGAAAAGAATAGCCTTCACACACAGGAAAAGAAAAGAAAATTACTCTTCCTCTCAGTATTACATACAATACTTCAAAACTATTAAACAAATTAGAGCAAGGCAAAGAGAAAATTCAGCTCTAATTGCTGAAAAGGCACCAGCCACGTCTCCGGTCCGTGCTTGGAAAGCACAATAAAGACTTTTGGAGCCTGGAGCTTAATAAGCCGCATTATTATTTTTTCTTCTTCTTCCGCAATCTTAGTGCATGTACATTTCCAGCTACAGCAGCACAAACATAAACCGCGTGAGCTGGCGACGGAGAGAGGAGGAGGCAGGTGCCAGAGATAGGGTAATCCTGGACATGGCACCTTATCGCTTTGTGTTTTCTGTCCCTGTACATGAATAAACCGGATTGAATTATCCCCTCGTTTTTCAACCACCTTCATGAAAATGAACTGCTAAAGGATTAAATATCAATTTCTCTGCCAGCATAATCACACATTATTATTCTTATTCAAGGAACATGTCAGGACTAAGGAGAACAAGTGTAGACCACCCATTGCTCTTCTTCCGCTGTGGATGCCCTAGTGCCAGCATGCTTTGCTGTCAAAATGACTCAACTGTTTCCTGATTCAGCATTGTAACATCCTGTGTCACCTGGACAGGGAAGGGCTAGGATGGGAGACAGGGGGGCATTTCTACTTGGGCCAGTACTGATGGGTTAAAGCAGAGTTCCGGTCATTTTTTTCTTTTTTTTTTAAAGTTCCTCCGTGACAGTCGCAGCTTATGCCATGCAAAATGGCATATACTGCAGATGTAATTTTTTGTTCTCCTTGTTTTTTTAAAGATACTCACTGGCCCCTCATGATCCTGTGTTCTTCCATCTTCACTGTGGGCATCTGAAGCCCAGCCGCACTTTCTAGCCAGCATGCACCTCCTGATCTTGCTCCTGCGCAGTGAGAAGAAAGCACAGCGCACTCATTGCAGAGTGGGGGATGCCCATTGACTTCTGGGATTGATGACACATACATCCCAGGAACCAACAGGCAGGAGGATGTGATGTATTCACCGCGGCGAGGTACATTGGAAGTGCAGTGCTTCAAGTAGCCTAAAGGTATGAAAACTTTCGGAGAAAAAAAAAATGTGCCAAACATTGATGGGACAGCAGGAAGCAATACATGGGGCCAAACGTTAAAAATTGGGTGGAACTCCACTTTAAGCTGGTGGCCCTGATGGGTAAGTGAGACACACAGTCAGTGACACATGGTGGCCATTATAAAGCTACCTGTTCCCCTTTTACACCTGTAAATAAATATCTTCTTATGGGGCTCTAAGATGTTATAGGACTAAATGCCAACAGCTAATGGAAGCCGATACTGGAAAATGTGTTACACCTAAAGAAGAACTCCGGGATAGGCAAAAAAAAAAATCACCCATTAGTGCACCTCCTACACAAAACACAAAATAGTTAATAACATTTTAAAAAACCTTACCATTTAGGAGAAACATCTCATAAAATTTTCATGACCTCATCTCTGTAATTCAAAAGGTAACAGCATCTGCTCTGCCAAGGAGGAGGTGAGGAGGACAGCGGGGGTTATATCATATCCTCTCCTCTCTCTTTTTGCTGTAAAAGGAAACTACAGTTCCCATCAACCACAGGGAATTGTAGTGAATGTGGGCGGTACACTAGGCCTGTACATGATGAATGTGTCTGAGAGCCTTGGTCTGCCCACCACTGCAAGAGGGGCTGAATGACATTATTATTATACAGGATTTATATAGCGCCAACAGTTTGCTAAGCGCTTTACAATATAACGGGAGACAACGCAGGAACAATACAGTTCAATACAAGAGGGTTAGAAGGGCCTGATCCTAGGAGCTTACAATCTAAGAGGTCACTGCTTCCTGTAGAAAGAACTACAGAAGGGATGTGCCAAGATCCAATGACTGGGGGAATAGGAGGCATAGTAGCCAGCGGTCTTACAAACAGGAAACCAAAGAGACAGTTTGATATGAAAATTAATAGGATATTTCACAACTGCTGAGTGAACCAGAAGATGGATGAGCTATTCAGTGAAGGTCGTAAATCAGCAACAGGGACTTGTAAATAGGTTTTTGCTCAGAGTTCTACTTTAACAATGCCAGACAGAACAGGCAGACCCAGGATCCCACTGCACATAGGCAATACAATTTGATCCAAGATCCACTGTGACTGCCGATTGGATCATTGAGGAACAGCAGCACACGGATGATGTCAAGCCTGGGCTCTTGCCCTCAATAAACAAATTATTGAAGGGTTACAAAACGGTGAAAGATCTGATGGATAAAACATATGAAGAACAACTTCAGGAACCTAATATGTACAGTCTGAAAGAAAGAAGGGAAAGGGGAGATGTGATTGAAACCTTTAAATACATCAAGGGGGAGAATAAGATTCAAGAGGGAAGAATTTGTAATATAAAACCAAAATCAGGAACACGGGGACATGACCTCAAGCTAACTGGACAAAGGGTTAAAAACTAACCTTAAAAAATATGATTTTACTGAAAGGGTAGTTGACGCTTGGAAAAGACTTCCAGCAGATGTAGTGAGTCAGTCAATAGTAAGGCTCTGTTCACACCTATGCAATTTGCTTTTTGTCCGTTTAGCATTGCTTTTCGCAGTTCATTTTGCATTTTTCTAAATGCGTTTTTACCGCATTTTGCGTTTTGTTCAGTTCTTTTTTTTTTAAGTGGATTTTTTTTTGTTGTTGCTGGGCAGAATAAAAATGCAAAATGCAAAACGTGGCAAAAACGTGGCAAAAACACACTACCATGCATTTCAGCAGCTTCTCCATTGAACACTGTAGCAAAAACACTGCTTTTTTCTTTTAAAAAAGTCCCTGAGCCTTTTCAAACATGCAGCAGCTCAAAAAAAACATAGATGTGAACACGTTCCACAGGAAACTCAGTTACACAGACTGTAGTACGTTTCTGCAAAAATCACTAAAAAAAGGCATTGATGTGAACGGAGCCTAAGTGGACCACTTGGTCTCTTTTCTGCCGTTACTATTCTATGTTTCTATTACATTCTAATATTCTAATATTACTGGTGGTTCAAACTGAATTTGACTTTAAAATCTTCACTTGAAGTTGCATGATTTCAATGCAGCATGTCCAGGGACAGACTAACAACTCATGGGGCCCCCGGGCAATAGGGGATCATGGGGCCCCTGTGTCCTTGCCAAAACTCAAAAAAGCCTATGAAAAAGGTACCAGGGGCATCTCATGGGGCCCCCTACTGACCCCGGACCCTCGGGCAGTGCCCGAGTTTCCAAATGAACAGCACACCCTTGCCGTTCCTCCAGAGCTTTGTGCCATGCCTGGGGTTTTCCTGTACATGCGCGGGAGTGACACCATTGCAGGTCGGCCAGTCAGACAGCCGGAGCACGAAAACCCAGAAGGAAGACGGGTGAAGATCGAAGCCCCAGGGAGCCGTGACAGTGTACCACTTGAGGGCTTCATTTTAACCACTTCCCATCTGCCCATATATAAACGGCCAGAAGGGAGCATTGCAGGAGCGGGTGGCCTTTATATATGTCCTCCCCACTCCCTGCTTGTGCGTGCTCCCTGGGAGCGTGCAGCACCACGATCCGGTGCTGCTGTGTCCTCACACAGTGGAACACCATTCGTTGTACGGGACCTCTGTGTGAGGTCCTGATCATGTAATCACTGATTGGCCAATCAGTGATCACATGAAGAGTAGTAAGCAATGATGTCACTTCTGACATCATTGCTTACTACATGTGAAATCTGTGAATGATCACAGAGGTCACATGGTACTCACAACAGCCTTGTACCATGTGACAAGCTGTGACCAATCACAGCTCGCACAGTATTTCTCAATGGCTGCAAGAATGCAATGATTGCTTTTACAGCCTTCATCACCCCCCACAAGTAGTACAGTGTCACTATTTTGACACTGTATGGCTAAGGTGACAGTATATTAAAAAAAACCCATAAATATTAATATAAAAAAATAAATAAAAATGTAAAAAACTTTTTGAAAAATTATAATTTTTGGTATAAACTAATGTGGGTTATTTTTTTTTTTACTAAAAAGATAACTGAATAAATTTTGGCCAAGATTTATGAAGAAAGATTATTTATTTGCTAAATTTTATAAGAAAAATACTTTTTTTTCAAAATTTTTGGACTTTTTCATTTATATAGCAAAAAAAATAAAAATCCCAGTGGTGAATAAATACCACCAAAATAAAGTTTTATCTATTTAAAAAAGATGCAAAACAATTCATATGGGTACAGTGTTGCATGACCGCACAATTGTCATTCAAAGTGTGATAGCACTGAAAGCTGAAAATTGGCCTGGGCAGGAAGGGGGGTGAAAGTGTCCAGACTGGAAATGGTTATGGTAAGCCCTTCATAATGTGCTAGTATGCGATGCATACTAGATTGTAATGCAATGCATACTAGATTTCTAGATTGTAAATTCTAACGAGCCGGCCCTCTGTTTCCTCTTGTACCAAATTGTATTGTAACTGTAATGTCTACCTTCATTTTGTAAAGCGCTATATAAATCCTATATAATAATAATAATAAATGGCAAAGCCATTCACAACACCGCCCCAAACTACATAACCGACCTGATACCCAAATACTACCCTACCCGTGCCCTCCCCTCCTCACAGGACCTCCTGCTTTCTAGCTCCCTGGTCTCCTCCTCCCACGCCCGATTGCAGGACTTCTCTAGGACTTCCCCCATCCTCTGGAACTCCCTACCCCAATCCATCAGACTGTCACCTACCCTCCTCACCTTCAGGCGCACCCTGAAAACCCTCCTCTTCAGGGAAGCCTACCCCAACCTCACCTAACACCTGACCTCACCTAACAACTAACCTCCTCCACTCCTCCCGCCACTCCATCCCCCACAGCCATCTCCTCCTGTACCACCTTCCCCTCCCTCCTAGATTGTAAGCTCGAAAGAGCAGGGCCCTCGAACCCCTCGTGTATTGTATTGTTACTGTCTTGTCTCATGTTCTGTCCCCCTTGCTACTGTACAGCGCTGAGCATACCCTTTGGCACTATATAAATACTGTATAATAATAATAATAATTATGATATTGCCTTGCAGGGGGAATTTTTTTTTTTTAACTACCACTTTAATAAAATCAAATTACAGAATGCTTTTTTTCTGCTTTTCTGCATTTTCTTTCGAAATGTTAGTTTTTTTTTCACTTTTAGTCCTGTCATGTCTATTTAAATCCTCAGCCACAAATCCTTGTCTCATGGAACGTGCGTGGAGTTGAAACGTTTGTCACTCCCTACTGTGTTTTATTAGAAACATGTTACAGCAATTTGCCTTAAATGTCCCTAATTAGTTCAAGGTGACAACATGTTTGTCACATAAATTATACAAAGCAGTTAAATTAAATCAGTGTCAACAGCTATGTAAACTTGTTTGGTTGAGTAAGCTTCATAAATATTGCATGCTTAAATAGTTGCATCCCAACATGTTACTTAACAAAGCGGAGTACCTTCACAGCTCCAGGGTTCTGTTTGTGTACAGAAATTATTATATGTATTTTTACTGTCAGCACCTGACAAGTTGACAGTTGGGTACGGGAAGTATTCATTTGTGTTGTTAATTAATCATTTATCTGAAAATATTTTTACATCTTGTTACCGGCTTGCTGTGCCATATCTTTTATGTTAGTAATGTATACACCAGCCTGTACTCGAAGCGTAATTGCATGTCATGCCGTGCAATAGGTATCCATGCTGAACAGCTGTTGTATGAGTATTAAGGGCAAGTCAGAAATTATGTTGCATAGTTCACTTTAAATACCCAACTGTTCAGAAGAGTGCACATTTTGTAGTTGTTATATCCCAATTGCTTTTTATACCGCAAAAAAATTGCTTTTTATACCGCATTAGGGATGGGGTTTATTTTATGCGTGTATTTATCACTTATATTTTATAGGTCACTTATTGGGTCCAAGCCTAGGACCTTTTGTGTTGTTTCACGTATGTCCACCATTTTTTATGTTTAATATAGATTATATCACTATTTATATTATTTTTGAATATTTATGTTGCGCTACACCATTTATTATTGTTGAGTGCATTTGTTCACCTATAAGTATAGGATTCAGGTGTTTGCTGCTTAATAACTTTTTAGGTACATATTTAATGCAGGGGGAATGCTCCATATTTATTGTTTACTAGTGTATAGCCAGCATAAATACATTTTTTTTTTCCTTTTTTTGCTGGTACCCAATCTCACTTCCTTAAAGCGGAGTTCCACCCATTTTTACATGTTGCTGATATCAGAAAGCCCACCTATAGTACAGTTATAAATGGATATCCTTTTTTTAAAAAAAACCCTTTTATTCCAGCCGCCTAGGCAATTTTGTCATTAGGCGATTCCTGAGGTCTCCTGGGATATCAGCATCATCTATCACAGCAGTACTCAAGAAGAATAATAGTGAAATCTCACAGTATTTCGACACCGGAAATGACGCGACCGAGAGGAGTTAGGCGCCATTTTTGAGAAATAGAATCTGCAGGGAGGAAGTACAGACGCTGTGTTTGGGACACCGCTGGATTAACTGATTGACTGGTTGCCATAACAATGGGGCAGGAACTTCAGCCAACTCTGCCATTTCTATGGCAACCTGTAAACAACACAGTGCGCCACACAGTGTCATTACTGCGCAGGCACAAGATCTGGAGGTACATGCTGGGTAGCCAGCTGCACCGAATTCCGGAAATAAATAGGAGTGGGCTTCAGATGCCTGCCTGCCGAGATCCTGTGAGTAATGACCAGGGGCGGACTGACCATTTGGAAACTTGGGCACTGCCCGAGGGCCCAGGTCAGTAGGGGGCCCCATGAGATGCCCCTGGTTCCTTTTTCATAGGCTTTTTTGAGTTTGGGCAAGGACACAGGGGCCCCATGATCCCCTATTGCCCGGGGGCCCCATGAGTTGTCAGTCTGCCCCTGGTAATGACAGATTTAGAATTAAAAAGAATCATTACACTTGTAACAGTATCCTAACTTGATTGTACAAGTAAAGAGAATAATGGCGGTGCTTTTCTAAAAAAAATTGCCAAAGAGCCTGGAGCTCCGCTTTAATCCTCACCTAGGGAATGATGACTTTACCTTGGCCACCCCCCCCCCTTCCCCTGGTCACAGCTTTATTATTCGTGTTGCATATCCTAGGAGGATACACAGTCAGTCACTTTGCACCCCCCTACCAGTCTCTGTGCTCCCCGCACAGTAAGGAGCTGACTGAGAGTCATCAGGAAGTGTTAGCCAGCTCCAGAAGTCAAGATGGTGGGTCCAAAGATCAGAAGTCCTGAGAAGAATCATCTGTGGGGAAGACAGCACTGGACTTCTTGGGCTGGTAAGTATCTGTTTCTTAAAAATCAGCAGCTAGAGTACATGTAACTGCTGATTTTCAGTTTTCACATGAACAAGTTAAGTTGTACCTACAATAAAAATATGATCAAAGTAGTGCAGGCAGTCCATGGGTTATGAACAAGTTCTGTAGGTTTGTTCTTAAAGCTCAGCTCCACCCAAAAAGGGAAGCTCTGCTTACCATTCCCCCCCCCCACCTCCGCTGCCACATTTGGCACCTTTGTTTGGGGGGGGAGGGAGGAATGGGTACCTGGTTTTGACAGGTACTCGCTTCCACTTCTGGCTCAGTTTGTAATGGCAAACTGACCCATAAGTTCGGCCTCCCTTTTTCCCCTGCAGGCTTCTGGGACACTTTACAGGTCCCAGAAGACTGTAGGCCATTCACAAAGTGCAACTTCACTGCCGGTTTCCCTTAGTCAAGATGGCAGCACCAGCACCCAGTAGCCGATTGGAGATTTGGCTTGGGTGAGGACACTGCTGGATGCCTGGACAGGCATGTACTCTAATATTAAAAGTCAACAGATGCAGTATTTGTAGCTGCTAACTTTTATTTTTGTAGGGGGGGGGGACTTCTCTTTAACCTCTTCACGCCGGCGTCTCCTGGCCCTTTAAGGGGTTTCAGATGCCAGGAGGAGGGGCGGGGTTTTAGGGTCATGTGACTGCCATGATTCACTGTCATGGCGGTCACATGATCAGGAAAGGTCCCGATCACAAGGGGAGATCAGGAGCTTTCTGTGAGACACCGTCATATGTGTTGGGAGCGCGAAGGGTGCGCACTGTCAGCACATATGTGTTTTCAAATGGTACGTAAATATGCCACTCGGCATCAAGGCCCAACCACTGAGAAGCTGCATATTTGCGTACTGACAGCGCCAAGGTGTTAAGCTGCATTTGTATGTAAGTTGGAACCGGTACATTTTTAAGTGTAGTTCCAGCCAAAAAGATATTTTTAGGTTTGGATAGCAAAAGGAAGGGTTAATACCCCTGTAATGCTTGTTTTGCTGTCTGCCCATTCAGAAGATTTCACCCCACTTTCTATCCCTCTGATAATTGGATTTTAAAGAGTTTGGAAACAAGGATTGGTAATAAAGCTTCAATGGAGACACCTTTTTCCCATGATAACTCTTGTGATAACTCTACTCTTACTCTTCCCATGAGTACTCTTGGTTCGCAATACATTGACTTGTGATTTTGACAAAAGAAAAAGACATCACTGATATCATTGAGGTTCTGGAAAAAAAAAGAGAGCTAGGGTTGTGGCAAAATTCCCAAATGACATAAAGTATGGATAGTGAAAGGCCTGGCCTTTTAAGGTTAGCTCTAAAACTAACCCTGGATGGCTGAATGACTAGATTTCCACAGAGGTTTGGGTAGATGAAGTCACAGTAGCTCACAAGGCTGAATTCTAGTCTGTTTTACATGAATTAGATTTATTAGTACATTAAGATAGAGCTGACAAATTAGGTGCAGGTGCAGTAAAGGGCACCACATCCACACAATTTGAAATCTAGGAAAGATCTGAAGAAATGGCTGACTTTTAGGGAACTCATAACACAACAGTTCTTAAATCACACACATTTCTGTTAACTATTTCATAAAAAATTTTGTATAAAGCCATAGCAACATAGCCAATTCAAATAGACACACTCTCAATACCATATGTTCCCACTACCCTCTGTTCCCCACATCACCATCTGCTATGTATTATTGTAAAATAGAAAAAGAATACATATATATATGGGTTGTTTAACTTAATGGCAGCTTGCCTGCCCACATTTATTGGAAATGAAAATGAGAGTTCACAAAGCGGTTGCCCATACATGGGTGTCAGCTTCACATAGCAAAATGTAACAAGAAATGCCAAGCCACTCGGCTCCCTTTTCAGCAGCAATGCTGCTCATGTTACTGGCCTCTGAGACCATTTCCCCAAGCTTCTCCTAGCTTACTAAACCTGTACTTACAGCTCCTTGCTATACAGACCCACTCTTGGCACCTCCTAGCATCCCAGGCTCTCTCACTCCTCCGGAGCCTACAGATTCCCTCAATCCCCTGGACTCGCCTAGTTGTCCTGGCTCTCCCAGTCTCCCAGACTCTCTCTCATTCTCTCATAGTCCCTTAGCCACCTCAACTCTCTCAGCCCGATGGATCTCTCCTCCAGCATGAAGTGCAGCCTCTCAAGTAGAGCACCTCTGTCTCCTGACGAAAACACACCTGTCTCTTAACTGAAGCCCTGAACTATGCCCAAGGCTCTCTTATAACTATTGTGCACAAGACTGCAGTCTCCAGTAAGACTTGGACACAGGTTTGAAGGCTACATCCCACCCAAGACTCTTTGAAGCCTTTGCTCTCTAGACCATATATACGGATCTATTGTTGCTGGGGGAATCTATAGTTGCAGGGAGGGATCTATGGCTGCTAGGGGGATCTATAGTCGCAGGTAGGGATCTGTTGTTTCTGGGGGGGTCAATAGTTGCAGGGAGGGATTTATCGTTCCTATGGGAATCTATAGTTGCGGAGAGGGATCTGTTGATCTAAAGATGTAGGAAGAGATCTATTGTTGTAGGGAGATATATTGTTGCTAGGGGGATCTATTGTTTCTGGGGGGGTCTGTTGTTTATGGCTGCAGGAGATCTGAATTACCTATTGATCTATTACTGTTATCATCATCAAATTTCATACAAAAAAACTTAGCACCATTAAACAATACTTGATTCTGCATTATCTATTGGAACCAAGGGATGGTGCTTAGAGGTGGGTAGGGGGTGAAGACAAGGGATGGTGCTTGGAGGTGGGTATGGGGTGCAGGCAAGAGATGGTACTTGGAGATTGGTAGGGGGTGGAGATAAGGGACAGTGCTTGGAGGAGGGTAGAGGGTGGAGACAAGGGACAATGCTTGGAGGTGGGTAGGGGGTGGAGACAAGGGTTTGGTGCTTGGAGGTGGGTAGGGGGTGGAGACAAGGGACCGTGCTTAGAGGTGGGTAGGGGGCAGAGACAAGGGCAGTAACTACACCTACTCTGCACCTATATACTCTGAATAGTGTGATAAATTTAATTTGAAATGTATTCCTTTTGGATACCTAATGTTAGCAGGGGGTTGTGGGGACGTATGAAAATGATGGTGTGTGATATATAGATTGTGTAAGCTGCTATGGTTTTATACACAATTATGAACAGAATATTTAATAGCTTAAAAAAATAAGTTTTTTTATGGGCACCTTATGGCTTAGTTTACTCCTGCAGTGCTCCCTGATCTGTGGTGGATTGCTTTTTAGAGTGTGGTACAGGTGCAACTGCTGAGCCCAGGGTGTGGCATGGCCCCTATCACTTAAGCAGAACATGTTCGGTGGTGGTACTGTTGGATTTGACAACCATGAAGCAAAGCATCACAGCCACGACATGCGTAGAACCCCTTCTGGTTGCCTTTAGCTCAACCTCATATTTTTACTGGCCCCCTAACCACAGGTGTAAACAAGACCTAAAAGTTTTTTTCTTCAACTTTTTTTTCTCAAGATAGAGCTGCATTAGAATGTTAACAGCTTTCCCACCGTCGTATAGCAGAAATACTGCTACATAGCGGCAGGGCTGCGCAAAATCACACACACACACATATATATATATATATATATATATGTAAAAGTACATATATGGAAACAAGATAGTCCACATAAAAGGAGTCCAGTTGTGATATATTTTGGCCTAACTATCAGAATACAGAGGTGCCAGAGTCAAACAAACAATGGTCTATCTGCAAATCATATAAGGCAAATAGGAGCCAAACAGAGAGAAATGATGTGAAATGACGCAGTGTAGCAGCTACAAAGTAACTATATTGCCCTTAATTGTTACGTGAATGCATCCTTTTCTTGAAAGCCATAGAGATGATGCAATTGTTCTTTTATATCAATTACTTAGCTAGAAATGGCCTACCACTTGGTTTTGCTGGATTTCTCAGCAACCCTTCTCTGAATAGGAATGCCAAAAGGAGTAACAGACACATAGACATCTATACAGTTCACACATTAAATGCATTTGGCAAGTGAAAGAAGTAGAGCTCTGATGGACATTTTCACCTTGGGTCTTAATTGTCAGAAGTCATTATCTGCATACTTGGTCTGGGCCAGAAACCTAGATTATTGAAGCCAGAGGGTCATATAATAGCCAAGCAGCTAGCTTTTGCTTAACAAGACTTCTTCAATCAATGGCTGTCCTAGTGATTCTCTACAGGATGGTTTCATTTAAAGCAACTCTGCCACTTCCCAAAGAAAAAAATAAATTAAACATAGAAGTTCCTATAAATGAAGACAGTTAATACTCCCTTTCCCCACTCTACTGCTGGCAAAGGAACTTCTATGTTGGACACTTTTGGGTGTATCAGAAGCCTGGTCTCCTGTTGAGCACAGTAGTTCCATCAATCAGCCCCTTCATCACTAATGGGTCCTATAAATGATAACTAAATCCAAGAACAAAAATGTAACATATTGCAGCTTATGGTCTTTAAATATGATGGCTGCCTTCATCATCTTTCTTTTTTTCTTTTTTTTTACGCTAGAAACATTTTCAGCAAACTTCACAGAAAAAAACTGTTGACCTTGCCAGAAATGTTGAGTCCTTCTCACTTCCTAGTTATCTTCTGAAAACCACCTATTGCCCTGCACTCCACACAATGGTGGTATAGAGATACTGCCAGGTTTGTATTTCATGGCATTTGCAGTCCATATCAGGAGAGCAGTCTAGGTGGACATCCATGGCTCTCTCCATAGATACAGTGAAGGCCACCACATCAAGAGACTAGTAAGATGCAATATATAACATTCTTGGTTTTGGGCTTAGATATGTTTTAAAGGTCTGCAGATTTAAACCCCAGAGTGTAGAGTGCGACAAAAAAATCAACACTCCCAAAAGAAATGGATACAGCAGATTCTACAGGCAGCAGTAGAGAGTATAGATTGGTGCAGTGGGGGGGGGGGGGGGGGCAGGTGAGTATTAACTCTCTCTAGTCTTTGTTTAATTTTGTTTAGGTGCACATCCTATTGGGAATTATTGCAAAACTTACAAACATCATATGACAATATGATATTCCTTGACGGGGACTTGATGTTTCCTACTGATATGCAGTAATCTGCAAATTTATAATATACCAGCCCATATGTTTTTATGTGTTTGATATTTATTGTAAATAAAGTTTTCTTACCTGTTTTACTATACGAGATGGTAACAAAAAGTTTGGAGACTAGATTTGTAACACACCAACAGATGGCAGCACAAGGCTGCAAGCACAGTCACAAGGAGCAATGACCTTCATAAGTCAGTGTGCCAAAAGACATTGTCCTGTGTACATTGGGAGCTGTGCAACTGGTACTCTTCTGACCATGTGCGTTACCACATCTGCTATTTCATCATGGACTGCAAGTTAGAACAAAGAGCAAATGTCAAAGTTTGTGTAAAACTAGGAAAATCTGCCACAGAGACGTTTGACATGATTCGGCAAGTTTATGGCAATGCTGCATGAGGTGTTTTGAGTGGCACGTGTGCTTCAAGAGCGGAAGAACATCACTGGAAGATGACAAGAGATCAAAAAGATGTACAACGAGCTCAACCCTCGAAAATGCCCTCTTTCCAAAGATGAAGATCCAGCTCAAAAGTCACCATTTTGACTACATTGAGGAGATCCAGCAATTTGCCCAGTTTCAGATAGCATTTTAAATTTACTCTTTGTTCTAACTTGCTGTCCATGATGAAAGAGCACACGTGGTATGCACACCATCAAAATAGCACCAGTTGCACAGCTCTCGATGTACACTGGATGATGTCTTTTGGCACACTGACTTATGAAGGTCGGAGCTCCCTTTGACTGTGCGTGAAGCCTTGTGCTGCCATCTGTTGGCGTGTTATAAAATGAATCTCCAAATTTTTTGATACCATCTCATATATGCTGCTGCCTCCTAAAGTCCCATGGGAAATTGTTTGACTCTTTAATTGTTTAATTATTTGAACATAGCAGGCATGCTTTAAACTGCACTATTCATGCATTGTATTTCACAGAACTAAGAACAAAAAGAAGCCTGCTAGGGCTCTGTTGGATGTTGAAAAAAAAACATAACAGCTCGCACGATACCATAACACACAGCATAATAGACATCACAAAACAATAGTGCAGTGCTAGGATAAATGATAATGATAAATATAAGCAATATAATAGTGCAATGCAAATATATCAAACTCTTATGTGTCACCACAAATAGAAAAAATAAAATAAAGGAATCCAAATGTGAAGCCAAAAACTGTGAATTCAGTGGGCCTTCGATAATGAGATGAATGACAGATGTGGATACCAAACACCACCAAACTTCGTAATGATAAACCACCCAGCACCTCGGTGTACAACAGAGGAAGGCTTACCAGAATCATATGACCCCCAATTAAGAGTGGTCAACCAGCACTTGTGTATCAATCCAAGATATCCAACTTTCCTCAAAACCACATATCAAATGATGGTACTGCTACATTATATCAGATCACTGTGCATATATACTCATGCTTATATGCATATAAAAGGACAGGTTCTCCATAGTATAAATTAATTTAATGATTGGTGTTTTGATCAGGATCCCAGAACAAAACCGAGTCAGGATGAGCTCTCTTCAGCTATTCACAAAGAGTCTTGTATTTTTATGAATTAATGCAAGTCTTCCTTTGATCAGCTGAGGTGGAGAGGAGGGTGGATGTCGCCACAATTTCCACCTCAGCCAATCAGATAAAGCCTTGTATTCACTGATAAAATGGCCTCAGAAACTCCACTCACTCCTGGCTCTCTTCCTATCTATCACAGCGCTCCTTCAGTGTTATCTATAACGCTGCCACCTCCCCCTCACTCCCCCTCTTTGTTGGAGTCCCTCAAGGTTCTGTCCTCGGGCCCCTTCTCTTCTCCACCTACACCTCCTCCCTTGGCCAACTGATACACTCCCATGGCTTCAACTACCATCTCTATGCCGATGACACGCAAATCTATCTCTCTACCCCCCACCTCACCCCTTTAGTCTCCGCCCGAATCACTAGCCTTCTGAACGACATTCCAGATTGGATGTCACACCACTTCCTCAAATTAAACCTTTCCAAAACCGAGCTCCTAGTTTTTCCCCCAGCCCCCCCCCCCCCCCAACTTCTCCATCACGACCAACAACGCCACCATCAGCCTCACCCCGCAAGCCAGAATACTAGGTGTCATTCTAGATTCCAATCTGTCTTTCCAGCCAAAGGTACAATCGCTGACAAATTCATGTAGACTCCACCTCAGCAACATCTCCAAAATATGCATGTTCCTAACCCCAGAAACTACAAAGCAACTCATTCACTCCCTTATTATATCATGACTTGACTACTGTAACTCCCTCCTCACTGGCCTGCCTCATCACAGGCTATACCCTCTTCAGTCTATCCTGAATTCTGCGGCCAGACTCATCCACCTTACTAACCGCTCCGTATCTGCCACCCCCCTCTGCCAATCCCTCCACTGGCTTCCGATTGCCCAACGCATAGAATTCAAATTACTAACATTGATGTACAAAGCTGTTCATAACACTGCCCCAAACTACATCACCGACCTGATATCCATTTACCACCCAAAACATACTCTCTGCTCCTCACATGACCTCCTACTCTCTAGTTCCCTGGTCTCCTCCTCCCATGCCCATCTCCAGGACTTCTCCAGGGCTTCCGCCATCCTCTGGAACTTACAACCCCAATCCATCAGACTGTCACCTACCCTCCTCACCTTTAGGTGCACCCTGAAAACCCATCTCTTCAGGGAAGCCAACCCCACCCTCACCTAATAGCCGATCTCCTCCACTCTTCCTACCACTCCATCCCCCACAGCTATTTCCTCCTGTACCACTATCCCCTCCCTCCTAGATTGTAAGCTCCAAGGAGCAGGTCCCTCGAACCCCTCGTGTATTGTATTGTATTGTTACTATGCTGTCTTGTGTACTGTCTCCCATTATAATGTACAGCGCTGAGCAAACTGTTGGCTCTATATAAATATTGTATAATAATAATAATAAAATACAAGGTTTCCTGTGAATGGCTGGACAGCACTCATCCGGACTTGATTTTGTTCCGGGAACCGGATGGGAAGTCTCTGTACCACTGCCTGAACACAGCTCTGTATACTGTACTAAACTGATGGTGTAGGCAGGTATAGGTCCCCTTTAAGGGTTGTTCCTTCTACTGGTGGAGTGTCACAAAGGTAGAGCGAGTGTGCAGTGTGTGCAGATCTGGGACGGTGACCTGCATAGAGGTTGGAAGCTGCTGCTTTTTTTTGCTCTTCCTTTTGGGAAAGGAGTGGATAGCCAGGGGCGCATTTGCCTTGGGCAGCATTTTTCAGAGGGTGGCGCCACCCTTAAGAAGAAGAGACGCTGGTTCTCCTGCTTGATATTGTGTTGACCAAGAAGATGGGAATAAAAGGTCTAGGACCTAAATCCATGCATGTTACAGTATGAGGTTTGGGCTGAACACCTTTGTGATGCCCAGCAACCTGTTTGTATAGGAGGGACCCGGCTGCATGTGATGGCCATGTGGGAATAAGCTAAGGAAAATATTTTGTTTGGGAAAACTTTGCCCAAAAAAACTATTTAAAGTGATAGCAAACCAGAAGATAGGCTTTAAGTGCCCAACAGACACCTGCAGCAAAAATATAAAAGCTGAATCAGATTGCTTACCCCTGCCAGCACAAACACATTTAGATTTAGACACTGATAAATAGGCCCCAGTACTGGCCATTAACTAATAATAAGCATGGGGAGCATTTTTCGTAGGGCCCCCTACCAGCCCTCCTGGTAATGTCACGGAAAATTAAGCGTATAGAGAAGCACACACTATCAGGACAACATGATGCCTGTCATGTAGGTTGTAGTAGAAAATTATATGAAAGTTAAGTTTCTCGAATATATGCATGTTGTACCTTGTATGAACAAAAACTGAGAATAAATCAATTGACTTACCTTGAGTTGGTCAGGGGTGTAAAGTGTTGAGAAAGAAAAAAGACAAAAAAAAAGGAAAATAATTACTATGAATAGTTATCACACAAATATTTAAACAGAATACACAATTATACAATGCAATACACGCTATAAAAGGGGTGTTCAAGTCAAACTGGGACTTTTAATTTTGCAGGTATAAAAAGGAATGCTAGGAACACTACATGTAGTAGTAAGTGTCAAGTGTCCCTGAAGAAGCCCGATTCGATTGTGAGAAACATGTTGAATTACATGTCATCACATTTGTGATGCATGTAACATCATCATGCATGGTGGCGGTCACGGTCAGCACATGCTCCATGACTGTGTACTCAGCCTCTGTCCTAAGGACCCTAGTACCCTAGACTGGATGGAAGGCCTCCATAGCAAGAACCACTTTCTCTATCGTCATCTGGTGGACTGTGGAGATACTGCACCATCCTGGCATGCTATGCAGATTGAAAGCGACTGGAGGCCAGATCAGGTAAGCAATCAATTTGAGCTCCCTACAGTCAAGTCTGGGTACAGGTTTGCAGACATAGTATATCCCTGTGCGGATCTATAATATACCCAGTACTTCACAGTGGAGTTATATGATATACACTTACCGGCTCAATAATCTTAAATGCCTACACACTATGAACACAATGGACTTGAAAGCTTACTAGTCACCATGGGCATAAAATCCTGCACTACTACCTGTGACTAGCAGGACAGGCTGCAGAGTTGACTATTGTAGACATTGCTAGGCATAGTCCCAGTGTATGCTTCTTATTATTTATCTGCCTGGTGGACTAACTAATATTACATTCCTTACTAGACAGTTCCTATATCCACCTTATATATATATATATATATATATATATATATATACTGTATATATATATACACACAGTATATATATATAAAATTATATATATGATCTTGTGAATGAAGGCATAAAACCCAAGGATATCTACAGAAGACTTCCAGGCCAGTACGGTGATGAGATGCTCAGCCACAGTAAGACATTTGAATGATGTAAACATTTCAAAGATGGCCGTACATCTGTTAGTGAAGATCCAGGCCATGGTGGTTCCCAGCCCACAGCAGTCATTCTTGTGAATGTTCAGTGCATGGGATGCTTGATCCTGGATAATCAACACATAACCTGTCGTGAAAATGCACAACCTCAGCCACAGTAAGACATTTGAATGGTGTAAACATTTCAAAGATGGCCATACATCTGTTAGTGAAGATCCCGGCCATGGTGGTTCCCATCCCACAGCAGTCATTCCTGTGAATGTTCAGTGCATGGGATGCTTGATCCTGGATAATCAACACATAACCTGTTGTGAAACTTCACAAGAGACAGACCTTTCTGTGGGAACGGTGAACACAATGCTGATGAAGTGAAGCAGGCTATCCTAAGGTGGTTCAGGTGTACTGACAAATCTTTCTATGCCAAAGCTTTTTAGGCATTGGTTAAATGCTGGGATAAGTATATAAATGTAGCAGAGGAGTATGTCGAAAAATAAATGCAGTTTCCACTCTTTGAAATTTGTTCTTTCATTATAAAAACTCATAAGTCCCGGTTTGACTTGAATGCCCCTCGTACAATAAAAATACACAATTAAACTGTAGCTGTGCTGAAACAATGAACAGTAGCATTTTACATATTTTTAACAAGCAGTAAAGGAGCTTTCCAACAAGCCATTCCTGATCTCTGTAGTTGCAGGGACTGTGAAGTAAGTCATCTTTAAAAAATCACAACAGAGACTCTAAAATTGCCTTCTAGTTTCTAACAGCATATGTCTACGCTCATGTTAAGTCTTCTCCATGGATAGTAAGGGGATCAAAAAGTTGTGATTTCTGTTGTGAACTTTGAAGATAATTTTCTCCACAATGTCTATAGCCACAAAGGTTAGGGTTTGTTTTAAAGTGCCTTTATTATTTGTAGAGATGAGCGAAGAAATGAAAAATTCGATTCGACTGATTCGGCGAATTCGTGGACAATATTCGATTCGAGTCGAATAAATTCGCTGTGAATTTAACTTAAAAAAGGGTGTTTCTAGGCTTCAGAGAGACTTAATATTAGTGCAGAACACTGTACCTTTAATTTAAATGCCCTTGGAGTCTGCTGGGGAAGAGAAATAATACTGTCAGTCAGTATGACATGCAGATGAGTGCCGTCGATCTTAGAATCACCGCACACTTCACTCATTTGGGCAGTCACGGGGCCAAAACCAGAGTGTGGAGCCACAGTGTGGCGGTGGAGGCAGCAGCAATGGGAGGCCATACAGCACCCTATGACAAAAATGGAAACCACCAGCAGTGTGAGGAGACCTGAAAGTGGCACATGGCAGAGTGTGGCGATAGAGACAGCAGCAATGGGAGGCCGTACAGGGACCCATGACACACTCTGGACCTGGCAGCAGCATGAGGAGGCGGTACAGGGGCCCATGACAGATTACGGGCCTGGCAGCAGCATGAGGAGTCGGTACAGGGGCCCATGGCAGATTACGGGCCTGGCAGCAGCAATGGGAGGCCGTACAGGGACCCATGACACACTCTGGACCTGGCAGCAGCATGGGGAGGCGGTACAGGGGCCCATGACAGATTACGGGCCTGGCAGCAGCATGAGGAGTCGGTACGGGGGCCCATGACACACTCTGGACCTGGCAGCAGCATGAGGAGGCGGTACAGGGGCGCATGACAGATTACGAGCCTGGCAGCAGCAACTTGGACAGGAGGACGTTCAGCTTCTGCACCGTCGGGTGCGTGCTCGCAAACTGTTGTCTCTTGGAAACGGATTCCAAGAAAGACTGCTGACGGAATCCGTGAAGAGGAGTAGCAGGAGAAGGAGCATCTGAACGAGCGGAATATGCCAACAAGCGACAACAGTGGCCCATGACAGATTACGGGCCTGGCAGCAGCATGAGGAGTCGGTACGGGGGCCCATGGCAGATTACGGGCCTGGCAGCAGCTATGGGAGGCCCGTAATCTGCCAGCACCCTATGACAAAAAATGGAACCCACCAGCAGTGTGAGGAGACCTGAAAGTGGCACATGGCAGAGTGTGGCGATGGAGACAGCAGCAATGGGAGGCCGTACAGGGACCCATGAGAGACTCTGGACCTGGCAGCAGCATGAGGAGGCGGTATAGGGGCCCATGGCAGATTAGGGGCCTGGCAGCAGCTATGGGAGGCCCGTAATCTGCCAGCACCCTATGACAAAAAATGGAACACACCAGCAGTGTGAGGAGACCTGAAAGTGGCACATGGCAGAGTGTGGCGATGGAGGCAGCAGCAATGGGAGGCCGTACAGGGACCCATGAGAGACTCTGGACTTGGCAGCAGCATGAGGAGGCGGTATAGGGGCCCATGGCAGATTAGGGGCCTGGCAGCAGCTATGGGAGGCCCGTAATCTGCCAGCACCCTATGACAAAAAATGGAACACACCAGCAGTGTGAGGAGACCTGAAAGTGGCACATGTTTGGGGCATGATTCATGGCGGATTTAGTCAGTTGTGTCAGGAACTGGTGGTTTGAAATCCAGACTAATCCACGCCTGATTCATTTTCACAAACGTCAGTCTCTCCACACTTTGGGTGGACAGTCGTGTCCTCCGCGGAGTTGCAATACCTCCTGCCGCACTAAACACGCGCTCCGATGCCACGCTACTGGCCGGGCATGACAGCCTTTCAAGGGCAAATTCAGCTAGTTGGGGCCAAAGGTCAAGTTTCGTTGCCCAGTAGTCAAGGGGATTGTCTACCTCGGTTGGCAGGGTGCTGTCCAAGTAGGCCTAAGCCTGTTGTTTGAGGTCCTGCTCCAGGTCCACCTGATGCTGCTGCTGCTGCTGCGGCTGGTTAGTAGTTTCCTCACTGCGCTGGTGAAGAAAGCTACTCATCATCGACTGCAGACTGAGGCAGCCGCTGCTGGTGGAGCTGCCACTGCTCCTACCACCCCACCCCTCCCCTGCTGCCATGGCAGCGGAACACGAGCGCACAGGGCCCACAGTGTCTGAGGATGGACGTTGGCGCAGACAGGCAGAGACCAGCTGACTACATAGGTGTTTTTTATAGTACGTTATTTTGGCCTCCCTCTCAGCAGGTGTGAAAAAGGCCACCATTTTTGAACGGTAGCGAGGGTCCAACAAGGTGGACAGCCAAAAGTCATCCCTCTGTCTGATGGTTATTATTCGGCTGTCGCTACGCAAGCAACCGAGCATGCTATGGGCCATTTGTGCCAAGGAATGCGAGGGACTCCCTGCCTCCATCTCCACAGCATACTGCCACGGTGCGTCTAGGTCCTCTGTCTCCTCTTCCTCCTCCTCTACCAGATGCTCCTGCTCCTCCACTCCTGTCCGCTGAGTGGAAAAACCACCCATTTCACTCAATAATTCCTGAGCACCAATGTCCTCCTCTACCTCCTCCTCTTCTTCCAGTCCTGCCCCCACAGGGGCCATGTGGCGTTGAGATCTGTGCGCCACGTCTACCGCACCCTGACCAGCCATTGTTAACAGCATTTGTTCCAGGACGTGCAACAGAGGAATGACGTCGTTCATCCCATAGTCCTGCCGACTCACGAATAGCGTGGCCTCCTCAAAGGGCCTGAGCAAGCGCAGGTGTCACGCATGAGCTGCCAATGGCTGACATCTAAGTTACACAGGGAGTACCTTTATCTGCTTTTAACATCAGGAAATCTGTGATGGCCTTTTGCTGTTCGTAAAGGCGGTCTAACATATGTAGGGTTGAATTCCACCTTGTTGCAACGTCACAGCATGAGGAGTCGGTATAGGGGCCCATGGCAGATTAGGGGCCTGGCAGCAGTTATGGGAGGCCCATAATCTGCCAGCACCCTATGACAAAAAATGGAACACACCAGCAGTGTGAGGAGACCTGAAAGTGGCACATGGCAGAGTGTGGCGATGGAGACAGCAGCAATGGGAGGCCGTACAGGGACCCATGAGAGACTCTGGACCTGGCAGCAGCATGAGGAGGCGGTATATAGGGGCCTACGGCAGATTAGGGGCCTGGCAGCAGCTATAGGAGGCCCGTAATCTGCCAGCACCCTATGTCAAAAAATTCAACACACCAGCAGTGTGTGAGGAGACCTGAAAGTGGCACATGGCAGAGTGTGGCGATGGAGACAGCAGCAATGGGAGGCCGTACAGGGACCCATGACAGACTCTGGACTTGGCAGCAGCATGAGGAGGCGGTATATAGGGGCTTATGGCAGATTAGGGGCCTGGCAGCAGCTATAGGAGGCCCGTAATCTGCCAGCACCCTATGTCAAAAAATTCAACACACCAGCAGTGTGAGGAGACCTGAAAGTGGCACATGGCAGAGTGTGGCGATGGAGACAGCAGCAATGGGAGGCCGTACAGGGACCCATGACAGACTCTGAACTTGGCAGCAGCATGAGGAGGCGTTATATAGGGGCCCATGGCAGATTAGGGGCCTGGCAGCAGCTATGTGAGGCCCGTAATCTGCCTGCACCCTATGTCAAAAAATTTAACACACCAGCAGTGTGAAGAGACCTGAAAGTGGCACATGGCAGCAGAGTGTGGCGATGGAGACAGCAGCAATGGGAGGCCGTACAGGGACCATGACAGACTCTGGACTTGGCAGCAGCATGAGGAGGCGGTATATAGGGGCCCATGGCAGATTAGGGGCCTGGCAGCAGCTATGTGAGGCCCGTTATCTTGCAGCACCCTATGTCAAAAAATTTAACACACCAGCAGTGTGAAGAGACCTGAAAGTGGCACATGGCAGCAGAGTGTGGCGATGGAGACAGCAGCAATGGGAGGCCGTACAGGGACCCATGAGAGACTCTGGACCTGGCAGCAGCAGGAGGAGGCGGTATATAGGGGCCCATGGCAGATTAGGGGCCTGGCAGCAGCTATGTGAGGCCCGTAATCTGCCTGCACCCTATGTCAAAAAATTTAACACACCAGCAGTGTGAAGAGACCTGAAAGTGGCACATGGCAGCAGAGTGTGGCGATGGAGACAGCAGCAATGGGAGGCCGTACAGGGACCCATGAGAGACTCTGAACTTGGCAGCAGCATGAGGAGGCGGTATATAGGGGCCCATGGCAGATTAGGGGCCTGGCAGCAGCTATAGGAGGCCCGTAATCTGCCAGCACCCTATGTCAAAAAATTTAACACACCAGCAGTGTGAAGAGACCTGAAAGTGGCACATGGCAGCAGAGTGTGGCGATGGAGACAGCAGCAATGGGAGGCCGTACAGGGACCATGACAGACTCTGGACTTGGCAGCAGCATGAGGAGGCGGTATATAGGGGCCCATGGCAGATTAGGGGCCTGGCAGCAGCTATGTGAGGCCCGTTATCTTGCAGCACCCTATGTCAAAAAATTTTACACACCAGCAGTGTGAAGAGACCTGAAAGTGGCACATGGCAGCAGAGTGTGGCGATGGAGACAGCAGCAATGGGAGGCCGTACAGGGACCCATGAGAGACTCTGGACCTGGCAGCAGCAGGAGGAGGCGGTATATAGGGGCCCATGGCAGATTAGGGGCCTGGCAGCAGCTATGTGAGGCCCGTAATCTGCCTGCACCCTATGTCAAAAAATTTAACACACCAGCAGTGTGAAGAGACCTGAAAGTGGCACATGGCAGCAGAGTGTGGCGATGGAGACAGCAGCAATGGGAGGCCGTACAGGGACCATGACAGACTCTGGACTTGGCAGCAGCATGAGGAGGCGGTATATAGGGGCCCATGGCAGATTAGGGGCCTGGCAGCAGCTATGTGAGGCCCGTAATCTGCCTGCACCCTATGTCAAAAAATTTAACACACCAGCAGTGTGAAGAGACCTGAAAGTGGCACATGGCAGCAGAGTGTGGCGATGGAGACAGCAGCAATGGGAGGCCGTACAGGGACCATGACAGACTCTGGACTTGGCAGCAGCATGAGGAGGCGGTATATAGGGGCCCATGGCAGATTAGGGGCCTGGCAGCAGCTATGTGAGGCCCGTTATCTTGCAGCACCCTATGTCAAAAAATTTAACACACCAGCAGTGTGAAGAGACCTGAAAGTGGCACATGGCAGCAGAGTGTGGCGATGGAGACAGCAGCAATGGGAGGCCGTACAGGGACCCATGAGAGACTCTGGACCTGGCAGCAGCAGGAGGAGGCGGTATATAGGGGCCCATGGCAGATTAGGGGCCTGGCAGCAGCTATGTGAGGCCCGTAATCTGCCTGCACCCTATGTCAAAAAATTTAACACACCAGCAGTGTGAAGAGACCTGAAAGTGGCACATGGCAGCAGAGTGTGGCGATGGAGACAGCAGCAATGGGAGGCCGTACAGGGACCCATGACAGACTCTGAACTTGGCAGCAGCATGAGGAGGCGGTATATAGGGGCCCATGGCAGATTAGGGGCCTGGCAGCAGCTATAGGAGGCCCGTAATCTGCCAGCACCCTATGTCAAAAAATTTAACACACCAGCAGTGTGAAGAGACCTGAAAGTGGCACATGGCAGCAGAGTGTGGCGATGGAGACAGCAGCAATGGGAGGCCGTACAGGGACCATGACAGACTCTGGACTTGGCAGCAGCATGAGGAGGCGGTATATAGGGGCCCATGGCAGATTAGGGGCCTGGCAGCAGCTATGTGAGGCCCGTTATCTTGCAGCACCCTATGTCAAAAAATTTTACACACCAGCAGTGTGAAGAGACCTGAAAGTGGCACATGGCAGCAGAGTGTGGCGATGGAGACAGCAGCAATGGGAGGCCGTACAGGGACCCATGAGAGACTCTGGACCTGGCAGCAGCAGGAGGAGGCGGTATATAGGGGCCCATGGCAGATTAGGGGCCTGGCAGCAGCTATGTGAGGCCCGTAATCTGCCAGCACCCTATGTCAAAAAATTTAACACACCAGCAGTGTGAAGAGACCTGAAAGTGGCACATGGCAGCAGAGTGTGGCGATGGAGACAGCAGCAATGGGAGGCCGTACAGGGACCCATGAGAGACTCTGGACCTGGCAGCAGCAGGAGGAGGCGGTATATAGGGGCCCATGGCAGATTAGGGGCCTGGCAGCAGCTATGTGAGGCCCGTAATCTGCCTGCACCCTATGTCAAAAAATTTAACACACCAGCAGTGTGAAGAGACCTGAAAGTGGCACATGGCAGCAGAGTGTGGCGATGGAGACAGCAGCAATGGGAGGCCGTACAGGGACCATGACAGACTCTGGACTTGGCAGCAGCAGGAGGAGGCGGTATATAGGGGCCCATGGCAGATTAGGGGCCTGGCAGCAGCTATGTGAGGCCCGTAATCTGCCAGCACCCTATGTCAAAAAATTTAACACACCAGCAGTGTGAAGAGACCTGAAAGTGGCACATGGCAGCAGAGTGTGGCGATGGAGACAGCAGCAATGGGAGGCCGTACAGGGACCCATGAGAGACTCTGGACCTGGCAGCAGCAGGAGGAGGCGGTATATAGGGGCCCATGGCAGATTAGGGGCCTGGCAGCAGCTATGTGAGGCCCGTAATCTGCCTGCACCCTATGTCAAAAAATTTAACACACCAGCAGTGTGAAGAGACCTGAAAGTGGCACATGGCAGCAGAGTGTGGCGATGGAGACAGCAGCAATGGGAGGCCGTACAGGGACCCATGAGAGACTCTGGACCTGGCAGCAGCAGGAGGAGGCGGTATATAGGGGCCCATGGCAGATTAGGGGCCTGGCAGCAGCTATGTGAGGCCCGTAATCTGCCTGCACCCTATGTCAAAAAATTTAACACACCAGCAGTGTGAAGAGACCTGAAAGTGGCACATGGCAGCAGAGTGTGGCGATGGAGACAGCAGCAATGGGAGGCCGTACAGGGACCATGACAGACTCTGGACTTGGCAGCAGCATGAGGAGGCGGTATATAGGGGCCCATGGCAGATTAGGGGCCTGGCAGCAGCTATGTGAGGCCCGTTATCTTGCAGCACCCTATGTCAAAAAATTTAACACACCAGCAGTGTGAAGAGACCTGAAAGTGGCACATGGCAGCAGAGTGTGGCGATGGAGACAGCAGCAATGGGAGGCCGTACAGGGACCCATGAGAGACTCTGGACCTGGCAGCAGCAGGAGGAGGCGGTATATAGGGGCCCATGGCAGATTAGGGGCCTGGCAGCAGCTATGTGAGGCCCGTAATCTGCCTGCACCCTATGTCAAAAAATTTAACACACCAGCAGTGTGAAGAGACCTGAAAGTGGCACATGGCAGCAGAGTGTGGCGATGGAGACAGCAGCAATGGGAGGCCGTACAGGGACCCATGAGAGACTCTGGACCTGGCAGCAGCAGGAGGAGGCGGTATATAGGGGCCCATGGCAGATTAGGGGCCTGGCAGCAGCTATGTGAGGCCCGTAATCTGCCTGCACCCTATGTCAAAAAATTTAACACACCAGCAGTGTGAAGAGACCTGAAAGTGGCACATGGCAGCAGAGTGTGGCGATGGAGACAGCAGCAATGGGAGGCCGTACAGGGACCCATGACAGACTCTGAACTTGGCAGCAGCATGAGGAGGCGGTATATAGGGGCCCATGGCAGATTAGGGGCCTGGCAGCAGCTATGGGAGGCCCGTAATCTGCCAGCACCCTATGACAAAAAATGGAACACACCAGCAGTGTGAGGAGACCTGAAAGTGGCACATGTTTGGGGCATGATTCATGGCGGATTTAGTCAGTTGTGTCAGGAACTGGTGGTTTGAAATCCAGACTAATCCACGCCTGATTCATTTTCACAAACGTCAGTCTCTCCACACTTTGGGTGGACAGTCGTGTCCTCCGCGGAGTTGCAATACCTCCTGCCGCACTAAACACGCGCTCCGATGCCACGCTACTGGCCGGGCATGACAGCCTTTCAAGGGCAAATTCAGCTAGTTGGGGCCAAAGGTCAAGTTTCGTTGCCCAGTAGTCAAGGGGATTGTCTACCTCGGTTGGCAGGGTGCTGTCCAAGTAGGCCTAAGCCTGTTGTTTGAGGTCCTGCTCCAGGTCCACCTGATGCTGCTGCTGCTGCTGCGGCTGGTTAGTAGTTTCCTCACTGCGCTGGTGAAGAAAGCTACTCATCATCGACTGCAGACTGAGGCAGCCGCTGCTGGTGGAGCTGCCACTGCTCCTACCACCCCACCCCTCCCCTGCTGCCATGGCAGCGGAACACGAGCGCACAGGGCCCACAGTGTCTGAGGATGGACGTTGGCGCAGACAGGCAGAGACCAGCTGACTACATAGGTGTTTTTTATAGTACGTTATTTTGGCCTCCCTCTCAGCAGGTGTGAAAAAGGCCACCATTTTTGAACGGTAGCGAGGGTCCAACAAGGTGGACAGCCAAAAGTCATCCCTCTGTCTGATGGTTATTATTCGGCTGTCGCTACGCAAGCAACCGAGCATGCTATGGGCCATTTGTGCCAAGGAATGCGAGGGACTCCCTGCCTCCATCTCCACAGCATACTGCCACGGTGCGTCTAGGTCCTCTGTCTCCTCTTCCTCCTCCTCTACCAGATGCTCCTGCTCCTCCACTCCTGTCCGCTGAGTGGAAAAACCACCCATTTCACTCAATAATTCCTGAGCACCAATGTCCTCCTCTACCTCCTCCTCTTCTTCCAGTCCTGCCCCCACAGGGGCCATGTGGCGTTGAGATCTGTGCGCCACGTCTACCGCACCCTGACCAGCCATTGTTAACAGCATTTGTTCCAGGACGTGCAACAGAGGAATGACGTCGTTCATCCCATAGTCCTGCCGACTCACGAATAGCGTGGCCTCCTCAAAGGGCCTGAGCAAGCGCAGGTGTCACGCATGAGCTGCCAATGGCTGACATCTAAGTTACACAGGGAGTACCTTTATCTGCTTTTAACATCAGGAAATCTGTGATGGCCTTTTGCTGTTCGTAAAGGCGGTCTAACATATGTAGGGTTGAATTCCACCTTGTTGCAACGTCACAGCATGAGGAGTCGGTATAGGGGCCCATGGCAGATTAGGGGCCTGGCAGCAGTTATGGGAGGCCCATAATCTGCCAGCACCCTATGACAAAAAATGGAACACACCAGCAGTGTGAGGAGACCTGAAAGTGGCACATGGCAGAGTGTGGCGATGGAGACAGCAGCAATGGGAGGCCGTACAGGGACCCATGAGAGACTCTGGACCTGGCAGCAGCATGAGGAGGCGGTATATAGGGGCCTACGGCAGATTAGGGGCCTGGCAGCAGCTATAGGAGGCCCGTAATCTGCCAGCACCCTATGTCAAAAAATTCAACACACCAGCAGTGTGTGAGGAGACCTGAAAGTGGCACATGGCAGAGTGTGGCGATGGAGACAGCAGCAATGGGAGGCCGTACAGGGACCCATGACAGACTCTGGACTTGGCAGCAGCATGAGGAGGCGGTATATAGGGGCTTATGGCAGATTAGGGGCCTGGCAGCAGCTATAGGAGGCCCGTAATCTGCCAGCACCCTATGTCAAAAAATTCAACACACCAGCAGTGTGAGGAGACCTGAAAGTGGCACATGGCAGAGTGTGGCGATGGAGACAGCAGCAATGGGAGGCCGTACAGGGACCCATGACAGACTCTGAACTTGGCAGCAGCATGAGGAGGCGTTATATAGGGGCCCATGGCAGATTAGGGGCCTGGCAGCAGCTATGTGAGGCCCGTAATCTGCCTGCACCCTATGTCAAAAAATTTAACACACCAGCAGTGTGAAGAGACCTGAAAGTGGCACATGGCAGCAGAGTGTGGCGATGGAGACAGCAGCAATGGGAGGCCGTACAGGGACCATGACAGACTCTGGACTTGGCAGCAGCATGAGGAGGCGGTATATAGGGGCCCATGGCAGATTAGGGGCCTGGCAGCAGCTATGTGAGGCCCGTTATCTTGCAGCACCCTATGTCAAAAAATTTAACACACCAGCAGTGTGAAGAGACCTGAAAGTGGCACATGGCAGCAGAGTGTGGCGATGGAGACAGCAGCAATGGGAGGCCGTACAGGGACCCATGAGAGACTCTGGACCTGGCAGCAGCAGGAGGAGGCGGTATATAGGGGCCCATGGCAGATTAGGGGCCTGGCAGCAGCTATGTGAGGCCCGTAATCTGCCTGCACCCTATGTCAAAAAATTTAACACACCAGCAGTGTGAAGAGACCTGAAAGTGGCACATGGCAGCAGAGTGTGGCGATGGAGACAGCAGCAATGGGAGGCCGTACAGGGACCCATGAGAGACTCTGAACTTGGCAGCAGCATGAGGAGGCGGTATATAGGGGCCCATGGCAGATTAGGGGCCTGGCAGCAGCTATAGGAGGCCCGTAATCTGCCAGCACCCTATGTCAAAAAATTTAACACACCAGCAGTGTGAAGAGACCTGAAAGTGGCACATGGCAGCAGAGTGTGGCGATGGAGACAGCAGCAATGGGAGGCCGTACAGGGACCATGACAGACTCTGGACTTGGCAGCAGCATGAGGAGGCGGTATATAGGGGCCCATGGCAGATTAGGGGCCTGGCAGCAGCTATGTGAGGCCCGTTATCTTGCAGCACCCTATGTCAAAAAATTTTACACACCAGCAGTGTGAAGAGACCTGAAAGTGGCACATGGCAGCAGAGTGTGGCGATGGAGACAGCAGCAATGGGAGGCCGTACAGGGACCCATGAGAGACTCTGGACCTGGCAGCAGCAGGAGGAGGCGGTATATAGGGGCCCATGGCAGATTAGGGGCCTGGCAGCAGCTATGTGAGGCCCGTAATCTGCCTGCACCCTATGTCAAAAAATTTAACACACCAGCAGTGTGAAGAGACCTGAAAGTGGCACATGGCAGCAGAGTGTGGCGATGGAGACAGCAGCAATGGGAGGCCGTACAGGGACCATGACAGACTCTGGACTTGGCAGCAGCATGAGGAGGCGGTATATAGGGGCCCATGGCAGATTAGGGGCCTGGCAGCAGCTATGTGAGGCCCGTTATCTTGCAGCACCCTATGTCAAAAAATTTTACACACCAGCAGTGTGAAGAGACCTGAAAGTGGCACATGGCAGCAGAGTGTGGCGATGGAGACAGCAGCAATGGGAGGCCGTACAGGGACCCATGAGAGACTCTGGACCTGGCAGCAGCAGGAGGAGGCGGTATATAGGGGCCCATGGCAGATTAGGGGCCTGGCAGCAGCTATGTGAGGCCCGTAATCTGCCAGCACCCTATGTCAAAAAATTTAACACACCAGCAGTGTGAAGAGACCTGAAAGTGGCACATGGCAGCAGAGTGTGGCGATGGAGACAGCAGCAATGGGAGGCCGTACAGGGACCCATGAGAGACTCTGGACCTGGCAGCAGCAGGAGGAGGCGGTATATAGGGGCCCATGGCAGATTAGGGGCCTGGCAGCAGCTATGTGAGGCCCGTAATCTGCCTGCACCCTATGTCAAAAAATTTAACACACCAGCAGTGTGAAGAGACCTGAAAGTGGCACATGGCAGCAGAGTGTGGCGATGGAGACAGCAGCAATGGGAGGCCGTACAGGGACCATGACAGACTCTGGACTTGGCAGCAGCAGGAGGAGGCGGTATATAGGGGCCCATGGCAGATTAGGGGCCTGGCAGCAGCTATGTGAGGCCCGTAATCTGCCAGCACCCTATGTCAAAAAATTTAACACACCAGCAGTGTGAAGAGACCTGAAAGTGGCACATGGCAGCAGAGTGTGGCGATGGAGACAGCAGCAATGGGAGGCCGTACAGGGACCCATGAGAGACTCTGGACCTGGCAGCAGCAGGAGGAGGCGGTATATAGGGGCCCATGGCAGATTAGGGGCCTGGCAGCAGCTATGTGAGGCCCGTAATCTGCCTGCACCCTATGTCAAAAAATTTAACACACCAGCAGTGTGAAGAGACCTGAAAGTGGCACATGGCAGCAGAGTGTGGCGATGGAGACAGCAGCAATGGGAGGCCGTACAGGGACCCATGAGAGACTCTGGACCTGGCAGCAGCAGGAGGAGGCGGTATATAGGGGCCCATGGCAGATTAGGGGCCTGGCAGCAGCTATGTGAGGCCCGTAATCTGCCTGCACCCTATGTCAAAAAATTTAACACACCAGCAGTGTGAAGAGACCTGAAAGTGGCACATGGCAGCAGAGTGTGGCGATGGAGACAGCAGCAATGGGAGGCCGTACAGGGACCCATGAGAGACTCTGGACCTGGCAGCAGCAGGAGGAGGCGGTATATAGGGGCCCATGGCAGATTAGGGGCCTGGCAGCAGCTATGTGAGGCCCGTAATCTGCCTGCACCCTATGTCAAAAAATTTAACACACCAGCAGTGTGAAGAGACCTGAAAGTGGCACATGGCAGCAGAGTGTGGCGATGGAGACAGCAGCAATGGGAGGCCGTACAGGGACCATGACAGACTCTGGACTTGGCAGCAGCATGAGGAGGCGGTATATAGGGGCCCATGGCAGATTAGGGGCCTGGCAGCAGCTATGTGAGGCCCGTTATCTTGCAGCACCCTATGTCAAAAAATTTAACACACCAGCAGTGTGAAGAGACCTGAAAGTGGCACATGGCAGCAGAGTGTGGCGATGGAGACAGCAGCAATGGGAGGCCGTACAGGGACCCATGAGAGACTCTGGACCTGGCAGCAGCAGGAGGAGGCGGTATATAGGGGCCCATGGCAGATTAGGGGCCTGGCAGCAGCTATGTGAGGCCCGTAATCTGCCTGCACCCTATGTCAAAAAATTT
Source organism: Staurois parvus (assembly GCF_062004578.1). Taxonomy (NCBI): domain Eukaryota; kingdom Metazoa; phylum Chordata; class Amphibia; order Anura; family Ranidae; genus Staurois; species Staurois parvus. Next base: position 4,848,131 of record NW_028318504.1, on the reverse strand, counting down.
AACACACCAGCAGTGTGAAGAGACCTGAAAGTGGCACATGGCAGCAGAGTGTGGCGATGGAGACAGCAGCAATGGGAGGCCGTACAGGGACCCATGACAGACTCTGAACTTGGCAGCAGCATGAGGAGGCGGTATATAGGGGCCCATGGCAGATTAGGGGCCTGGCAGCAGCTATAGGAGGCCCGTAATCTGCCAGCACCCTATGTCAAAAAATTTAACACACCAGCAGTGTGAAGAGACCTGAAAGTGGCACATGGCAGCAGAGTGTGGCGATGGAGACAGCAGCAATGGGAGGCCGTACAGGGACCATGACAGACTCTGGACTTGGCAGCAGCATGAGGAGGCGGTATATAGGGGCCCATGGCAGATTAGGGGCCTGGCAGCAGCTATGTGAGGCCCGTTATCTTGCAGCACCCTATGTCAAAAAATTTAACACACCAGCAGTGTGAAGAGACCTGAAAGTGGCACATGGCAGCAGAGTGTGGCGATGGAGACAGCAGCAATGGGAGGCCGTACAGGGACCCATGAGAGACTCTGGACCTGGCAGCAGCAGGAGGAGGCGGTATATAGGGGCCCATGGCAGATTAGGGGCCTGGCAGCAGCTATGTGAGGCCCGTAATCTGCCTGCACCCTATGTCAAAAAATTTAACACACCAGCAGTGTGAAGAGACCTGAAAGTGGCACATGGCAGCAGAGTGTGGCGATGGAGACAGCAGCAATGGGAGGCCGTACAGGGACCCATGACAGACTCTGAACTTGGCAGCAGCATGAGGAGGCGGTATATAGGGGCCCATGGCAGATTAGGGGCCTGGCAGCAGCTATAGGAGGCCCGTAATCTGCCAGCACCCTATGTCAAAAAATTTAACACACCAGCAGTGTGAAGAGACCTGAAAGTGGCACATGGCAGCAGAGTGTGGCGATGGAGACAGCAGCAATGGGAGGCCGTACAGGGACCATGACAGACTCTGGACTTGGCAGCAGCATGAGGAGGCGGTATATAGGGGCCCATGGCAGATTAGGGGCCTGGCAGCAGCTATGTGAGGCCCGTTATCTTGCAGCACCCTATGTCAAAAAATTTTACACACCAGCAGTGTGAAGAGACCTGAAAGTGGCACATGGCAGCAGAGTGTGGCGATGGAGACAGCAGCAATGGGAGGCCGTACAGGGACCCATGAGAGACTCTGGACCTGGCAGCAGCAGGAGGAGGCGGTATATAGGGGCCCATGGCAGATTAGGGGCCTGGCAGCAGCTATGTGAGGCCCGTAATCTGCCTGCACCCTATGTCAAAAAATTTAACACACCAGCAGTGTGAAGAGACCTGAAAGTGGCACATGTTTGAGGCATGATTCATGGCGGATTTAGTCAGTTGTGTCAGGAACTGGTGGTTTGAAATCCAGACTAATCCACGCCTGATTCATTTTCACAAACGTGAGTCTCTCCACACTTTGGGTGGACAGTCGTGTCCTCCGCGGAGTTACAATACCTCCTGCCGCACTAAACACGCGCTCCGATGCCACGCTACTGGCCGGGCATGACAGCCTTTCAAGGGCAAATTCAGCTAGTTGGGGCCAAAGGTCAAGTTTCGTTGCCCAGTAGTCAAGGGGATTGTCTACCTCGGTTGGCAGGGTGCTGTCCAAGTAGGCCCAAGCCTGTTGTTTGAGCTCCTGCTCCAGGTCCACCTGATGCTGCTGCTGCTGCTGCGGCTGGTTAGTAGTTTCCTCACTGCGCTGGTGAAGAAAGCTACTCATCATCGACTGCAGACTGAGGCAGCCGCTGCTGGTGGAGCTGCCACTGCTCCTACCACCCCACCCCTCCCCTGCTGCCATGCCAGCGGAACGCGAGCGCACAGGGCCCACAGTGTCTGAGGATGGACGTTGGCGCACAAAGGCAGAGACCAACTGACTACATAGGTGGTTTTTATAGTACGTAATTTTGGCCTCCCTCTCAGCAGGTGTGAAAAAGGCCACCATTTTGGACCGGTAGCGAGGGTCCAACAAGGTGGACAGCCAAAAGTCATCCCTCTGTCTGATGGTTATTATTCGGCTGTCGCTACGCAAGCAACCGAGCATGCTATGGGCCATTTGTGCCAAGGAATGCGAGGGACTCCCTGCCTCCATCTCCACAGCATACTGCCACGGTGCGTCTGGGTCCTCTGTCTCCTCCTCCTCCTCCTCTACCAGATGCTCCTGCTCCTCCACTCCTGTCCGCTGAGTGGAAAAACCACCCATTTCACTCAATAATTCCTGAGCACAAATGTCCTCCTCTACCTCCTCCTCTTCTTCCTGTCCTGCCCCCACAGGGGTCATGTGGCGTTGAGATCTGTGCGCCACGTCTACCGCACCCTGACCAGCCATTGTTAACAGCATTTGTTCCAGGACGTGCAACAGAGGAATGACGTCGTTCATCCCATAGTCCTGCCGACTCACGAATAGCGTGGCCTCCTCAAAGGGCCTGAGCAAGCGGCAGGTGTCACGCATGAGCTGCCAATGGCTGACATCTAAGTTACACAGGGGAGTACCTTTATCCGCTTGTAACATCAGGAAATCGGTGATGGCCTTTCGCTGCTCGTAAAGGCGGTCTAACATGTGTAGGGTTGAATTCCACCTTGTTGCAACGTCGCAGATCAGGCGATGCTGTGGAATTCCGTTCTGCCGCTGCAGCTCAATGAGGGTGTTCTTTGCGGTGTAGGAATGGCTGAAATGCATGCACAGTTTACGTGACATTTTAAGGATGTCTTGCAGTGGGATGGTGGATTTTAGGAACCGCTTGACAACCAGATTGAACACGTGAGCCATGCATGGCGCATGGCACAACCTTCCTTGACGCAGAGCAGACACCATGTTCTTTCCGTTGTCAGTCAACATGGTTCCGATTTTTAGTTTGCGCGGAGACAGCCATCTGTCGATTTCTCTGTTCATTACACTCAGCAGTTCCTCCCCTGTGTGACTACGTTCGCCAAGGCATACCAGGTGCAGCACAGCGTGACACCGTTGCGCCCTGCACATGTGATATGCCGGTCGGGTAATGGGACTTGGCACGGGGGTGGCGGCTGAGGACACGGCGGAAAAAGAGGTGGTAGAGGCGGACATGCTTGCTGGACCAAGGACGTGCAAACGTGGAGGCAAAAGCGTCGTGACCTGTCCAAGTTGCTGGTGCGGCTGTGCCGGCACCACGTTCACCCAGTGGGCCGTAAATGACATGTACTGTCCCTGACCGTAGTTACAGCTCCACACGTCGGCGCTGCCGTGCACTTTGGCAGAGACCGACATGCTCAAAGACTGGCCCACCATCTCTTCTACATGTGAATGCAGGGCTGGCACTGCCTTTTGGGCAAAGAAATGACGGCTTGGCACTCTCCACCGCGGCGCGGCACAAGCCATCATTTCTCGGAAAGGTGCTGAGTCCACCAGTTGGAAAGGGAGGGACTGCAGCACCAGCAACTTGGACAGGAGGACGTTCAGCTTTTGCACCGTCGGGTGCGTGCTCGCAAACTGTTGTCTCTTGGATACGGATTCCAAGAAAGACTGTTGACGGAATCCGAGAAGAGGAGTAGCAGGAGAAGGAGCATCTGAACGAGCGGAAGATGCCAATGAGCGACAACTCCCCTCAGCAGAGGTGTTGGAGCCTTGACTGGCTGATAGAGGGCGATTGACGACGTCGGGTGACGGAGCAAGTAACGGAGCGGGTGATGGAGCGGGGGCTGGGGCAGGCAGAACCGCCGTATGTTTATCACGGTTTTCCCAGGCCACCGAATGGTGACGCTGCATATGCTGACGCAACGCTGTAGTCCCAACATGGGCCCCCTGGCCACGCTTGCATTTCTGGCCACATAGTCGACATACGGCTACGTTTACTTCCTCGGGCGGCTTGAGGAAAAATTGCCACACCACCGAGTAGGAAACTTTGCCCCCGCTACTCTTCACTGGCTGACTGCTACTTCCTCCGTGCGCACCGGCACCACTACTGGCCGTGGTGGTAGGCTGCAGTGGAGCTGGTGCTCTACTCCGTGGACGTTTGGCTCCACTGACACTGATGCGACCCTGCTGCTGTCTCCTGGGCAACCCACCGACTGTTTTGCTCGCTGCCAAGCTGCCACCCTCTTCTCCTGATGATGCGGAAGAAATTGCCTGATGACGACGAGGCTGCCAAGTGCGATCAACCTCCTCATCATCAAGTAGGGTCTCCGCCTCACTACTAGCCCCCTCGGCTGCGTCTGGGTCAGGAGACAGACCTGTCTCTAGACCGGCTACCGAGCCACTCTCCTCGCCAGTACTTGTTCGCTTGGCTGCTGAAAAGGCCGATGTCTCCCCCCGTTCCTGACCGCCCTCTGTTAGCTCTTCCTCACTGTACAGTGGGGCTGAGCCCACAGCATGCGATACTTCGCTTGGTGAGGGAACAGCAAAGGACAGGGGCAGGTAGAGGACACGTGATTTCAGTGGGCTTGGTCCCGGGCCATGCCAACTAACGGTTGTGTCTGACGTACCCACCGACCGTTGGCTGTAGGTGTCAGAGGTGACCTGGGAAGAGGAAGACGACCGAGCCAACCAATCAATGACGGCAGGGTTGTCGGTGGAGACACGACCGCTGGATGACACCGGGAGCACTGGCCTCTGGCTGCGAATACTGCTGCCTCGACCCCTTCCTCTGCTGCCACGTCTGCTCGCTCCTAAAACATTGCCTCCTCTGCCACTCCTCTGCATGTTGTCTGACATACTATTTAATTCAACGATTAGGTGTCCCTGAGTAACAATTCTCTGGCACTCAGTAACAATTCTGTCTGTCCCTGAGTATGAATTCTGTGGCCCTGAGTAACAATTGTGTGTCTGTGCAAGTAACAATTCTGTGTCTGTGCAAGTAACAATTTTGTGTCTGTGAGAGTAACAATTCTCTGGCACTCAGTAACAATTCTGTCTGTCCCTGAGTAACAATTCTCTGGCACTCAGTAACAATTCTGTCTGTCCCTGAGTAACAATTCTGTCTGTCCCTGAGTATGAATTCTGTGGCCCTGAGTAAGAATTCTCTGGCACTCAGTAACAATTCTGTCTGTCCCTGAGTATGAATTCTGTGGCCCTGAGTAACAATTGTGTGTCTGTGCAAGTAACAATTCTGTGTCTGTGCAAGTAACAATTTTGTGTCTGTGAGAGTAACAATTCTCTGGCACTCAGTAACAATTCTGTCTGTCCCTGAGTAACAATTCTCTGGCACTCAGTAACAATTCTGTCTGTCCCTGAGTATGAATTCTGTGGCCCTGAGTAACAATTCTGTCTCTGTGCGAGTAACAATTCTGTGTCTGTGCAAGTAACAATTTTGTGTCTGTGAGAGTAACAATTCTCTGGCACTCAGTAACAATTCTGTCTGTCCCTGAGTAACAATTCTCTGGCACTCAGTAACAATTCTGTCTGTCCCTGAGTAACAATTCTCTGGCACTCAGTAACAATTCTGTCTGTCCCTGAGTAACAATTCTCTGGCACTCAGTAACAATTGTGTGTCTGTGCAAGTAACAATTCTGTGTCTGTGCAAGTAACAATTTTGTGTCTGTGAGAGTAACAATTCTCTGGCACTCAGTAACAATTCTGTCTGTCCCTGAGTAACAATTCTCTGGCACTCAGTAACAATTCTGTCTGTCCCTGAGTATGAATTCTGTGGCCCTGAGTAACAATTCTGTCTCTGTGCGAGTAACAATTCTGTGTCTGTGCAAGTAACAATTTTGTGTCTGTGAGAGTAACAATTCTCTGGCACTCAGTAACAATTCTGTCTGTCCCTGAGTAACAATTCTCTGGCACTCAGTAACAATTCTGTCTGTCCCTGAGTAACAATTCTCTGGCACTCAGTAACAATTCTGTCTGTCCCTGAGTAACAATTCTCTGGCACTCAGTAACAATTGTGTGTCTGTGCAAGTAACAATTCTGTGTCTGTGCAAGTAACAATTTTGTGTCTGTGAGAGTAACAATTCTCTGGCACTCAGTAACAATTCTGTCTGTCCCTGAGTAACAATTCTCTGGCACTCAGTAACAATTCTGTCTGTCCCTGAGTATGAATTCTGTGGCCCTGAGTAACAATTCTGTCTCTGTGCGAGTAACAATTCTGTGTCTGTGCAAGTAACAATTTTGTGTCTGTGAGAGTAACAATTCTCTGGCACTCAGTAACAATTCTGTCTGTCCCTGAGTAACAATTCTCTGGCACTCAGTAACAATTCTGTCTGTCCCTGAGTAACAATTCTCTGGCACTCAGTAACAATTCTGTCTGTCCCTGAGTAACAATTCTCTGGCACTCAGTAACAATTGTGTGTCTGTGCAAGTAACAATTCTGTGTCTGTGCAAGTAACAATTTTGTGTCTGTGAGAGTAACAATTCTCTGGCACTCAGTAACAATTCTGTCTGTCCCTGAGTAACAATTCTCTGGCACTCAGTAACAATTCTGTCTGTCCCTGAGTATGAATTCTGTGGCCCTGAGTAACAATTCTGTCTCTGTGCGAGTAACAATTCTGTGTCTGTGCAAGTAACAATTTTGTGTCTGTGAGAGTAACAATTCTCTGGCACTCAGTAACAATTCTGTCTGTCCCTGAGTAACAATTCTATGGCACTCAGTAACAATTCTGTCTTCCCTGAGTAACAATTCTCTGGCACTCAGTAACAATTCTGTCTGTCCCTGAGTATGAATTCTGTGGCCCTGAGTAACAATTCTGTCTCTGTGCGAGTAACAATTCTGTGTCTGTGCAAGTAACAATTTTGTGTCTGTGAGAGTAACAATTCTCTGGCACTCAGTAACAATTCTGTCTGTCCCTGAGTAACAATTCTCTGGCACTCAGTAACAATTCTGTCTGTCCCTGAGTAACAATTCTCTGGCACTCAGTAACAATTGTGTGTCTGTGCAAGTAACAATTCTGTGTCTGTGCAAGTAACAATTTTGTGTCTGTGAGAGTAACAATTCTCTGGCACTCAGTAACAATTCTGTCTGTCCCTGAGTAACAATTCTCTGGCACTCAGTAACAATTCTGTCTGTCCCTGAGTATGAATTCTGTGGCCCTGAGTAACAATTCTGTCTCTGTGCGAGTAACAATTCTGTGTCTGTGCAAGTAACAATTTTGTGTCTGTGAGAGTAACAATTCTCTGGCACTCAGTAACAATTCTGTCTGTCCCTGAGTAACAATTCTCTGGCACTCAGTAACAATTCTGTCTGTCCCTGAGTAACAATTCTCTGGCACTCAGTAACAATTCTGTCTGTCCCTGAGTAACAATTCTCTGGCACTCAGTAACAATTGTGTGTCTGTGCAAGTAACAATTCTGTGTCTGTGCAAGTAACAATTTTGTGTCTGTGAGAGTAACAATTCTCTGGCACTCAGTAACAATTCTGTCTGTCCCTGAGTAACAATTCTCTGGCACTCAGTAACAATTCTGTCTGTCCCTGAGTATGAATTCTGTGGCCCTGAGTAACAATTCTGTCTCTGTGCGAGTAACAATTCTGTGTCTGTGCAAGTAACAATTTTGTGTCTGTGAGAGTAACAATTCTCTGGCACTCAGTAACAATTCTGTCTGTCCCTGAGTAACAATTCTCTGGCACTCAGTAACAATTCTGTCTGTCCCTGAGTAACAATTCTCTGGCACTCAGTAACAATTCTGTCTGTCCCTGAGTAACAATTCTCTGGCACTCAGTAACAATTGTGTGTCTGTGCAAGTAACAATTCTGTGTCTGTGCAAGTAACAATTTTGTGTCTGTGAGAGTAACAATTCTCTGGCACTCAGTAACAATTCTGTCTGTCCCTGAGTAACAATTCTCTGGCACTCAGTAACAATTCTGTCTGTCCCTGAGTATGAATTCTGTGGCCCTGAGTAACAATTCTGTCTCTGTGCGAGTAACAATTCTGTGTCTGTGCAAGTAACAATTTTGTGTCTGTGAGAGTAACAATTCTCTGGCACTCAGTAACAATTCTGTCTGTCCCTGAGTAACAATTCTCTGGCACTCAGTAACAATTCTGTCTGTCCCTGAGTAACAATTCTCTGGCACTCAGTAACAATTCTGTCTGTCCCTGAGTAACAATTCTCTGGCACTCAGTAACAATTGTGTGTCTGTGCAAGTAACAATTCTGTGTCTGTGCAAGTAACAATTTTGTGTCTGTGAGAGTAACAATTCTCTGGCACTCAGTAACAATTCTGTCTGTCCCTGAGTAACAATTCTCTGGCACTCAGTAACAATTCTGTCTGTCCCTGAGTATGAATTCTGTGGCCCTGAGTAACAATTCTGTCTCTGTGCGAGTAACAATTCTGTGTCTGTGCAAGTAACAATTTTGTGTCTGTGAGAGTAACAATTCTCTGGCACTCAGTAACAATTCTGTCTGTCCCTGAGTAACAATTCTATGGCACTCAGTAACAATTCTGTCTTCCCTGAGTAACAATTCTCTGGCACTCAGTAACAATTCTGTCTGTCCCTGAGTATGAATTCTGTGGCCCTGAGTAACAATTCTGTCTCTGTGCGAGTAACAATTCTGTGTCTGTGCAAGTAACAATTTTGTGTCTGTGAGAGTAACAATTCTCTGGCACTCAGTAACAATTCTGTCTGTCCCTGAGTAACAATTCTCTGGCACTCAGTAACAATTCTGTCTGTCCCTGAGTAACAATTCTCTGGCACTCAGTAACAATTGTGTGTCTGTGCAAGTAACAATTCTGTGTCTGTGCAAGTAACAATTTTGTGTCTGTGAGAGTAACAATTCTCTGGCACTCAGTAACAATTCTGTCTGTCCCTGAGTAACAATTCTCTGGCACTCAGTAACAATTCTGTCTGTCCCTGAGTATGAATTCTGTGGCCCTGAGTAACAATTCTGTCTCTGTGCGAGTAACAATTCTGTGTCTGTGCAAGTAACAATTTTGTGTCTGTGAGAGTAACAATTCTCTGGCACTCAGTAACAATTCTGTCTGTCCCTGAGTAACAATTCTCTGGCACTCAGTAACAATTCTGTCTGTCCCTGAGTAACAATTCTCTGGCACTCAGTAACAATTCTGTCTGTCCCTGAGTAACAATTCTCTGGCACTCAGTAACAATTGTGTGTCTGTGCAAGTAACAATTCTGTGTCTGTGCAAGTAACAATTTTGTGTCTGTGAGAGTAACAATTCTCTGGCACTCAGTAACAATTCTGTCTGTCCCTGAGTAACAATTCTCTGGCACTCAGTAACAATTCTGTCTGTCCCTGAGTATGAATTCTGTGGCCCTGAGTAACAATTGTGTGTCTGTGCAAGTAACAATTCTGTGTCTGTGCAAGTAACAATTTTGTGTCTGTGAGAGTAACAATTCTCTGGCACTCAGTAACAATTCTGTCTGTCCCTGAGTAACAATTCTCTGGCACTCAGTAACAATTCTGTCTGTCCCTGAGTAACAATTCTGTCTGTCCCTGAGTATGAATTCTGTGGACCTGAGTAAGAATTCTCTGGCACTCAGTAACAATTCTGTCTGTCCCTGAGTATGAATTCTGTGGCCCTGAGTAACAATTGTGTGTCTGTGCAAGTAACAATTCTGTGTCTGTGCAAGTAACAATTTTGTGTCTGTGAGAGTAACAATTCTCTGGCACTCAGTAACAATTCTGTCTGTCCCTGAGTAACAATTCTCTGGCACTCAGTAACAATTCTGTCTGTCCCTGAGTAACAATTCTCTGGCACTCAGTAACAATTCTGTCTGTCCCTGAGTAACAATTCTGTCTGTCCCTGAGAATGAATTCTGTGGCCCTGAGTAAGAATTCTCTGGCACTCAGTAACAATTCTGTCTGTCCCTGAGTAACAATTCTCTGGCACTCAGTAACAATTCTGTCTGTCCCTGAGTAAAAATTCTGTGGCCCTAATAACGTTTCTGTGGCCCTAAGTAACAATTCTCTGGCACTGAGTAACAATTCTGTCTGTCCCTGAGTATGAATTCTGTGGCCCTAACTAGCGTTTCTTTGTCCCTAAAGAACGATTCTGTGGCCCTCATTAACAAGTCTGTGTCCCTGAGTAATGGTTCTCTGTCCCTAAGTAACTTCTCTCTGTCCCCAAGTATTGTTTCTGTGGCCCTAACTCTGTCCCTGTCCCTAGTACAGAGCGGTCTGCCTCTGTTCAATGACTGCAGGCAAATGAAGATTTCCAAAATGGCCGCTATATATACCTCGACCATTACACAGTGCTGGCTGGCTGGCTGCTGATTGGCTGATGCGATCACATGTCGTTGAGGAATGCATTATGGGGCAGCGCGCCTTGTCTGCGCGCCTTCCCCGACATCCCCGCTCCGTCGCCGCACATGTCAGCCGCCATTTTCGGAAAAATTTCGATTCGCGCGTCCGAATTAGGCTGTTTTTCGGATTCGGCACGAATCGAAATTTTTCCGAAATTCGACTCGAATTCCACTTCGGATACTTCGATTCGCTCATCTCTAATTATTTGTTCAAAATATGTAAATAGTTTACTGTATACCAGTGTTTCTCAACCTTTTTTCAGACAAGGCACTCTTTAAAATTCTGAACAATTTCGAGGCACCCTTTAAAATTTAGCACAGTCTTGAGACACCCATTACAAAATGTAAAAAACTAAATGAATAGTTTTACAGAGCGCAGCAACATGTTAGAGATGATTTTTTCTTCCAAAGCAAATACACATTTGCAAATCGGTACTAACTAGAATTCCATTGCTTCTCTTTTCCCTCAGTTTCTCTCTCTCACTCAGCTAATGTGACCCCAGTGCTGATGCAGAGGGGCAAGCAAGGATGCTGAGCAGGTGCCCGATGTCCTTCTTATCAACTCATTGGTTGTTAAGTCACTGGTAGCTAGAGAGTTGTAATGGTGCACAATGAAAACCTGTGGCTTTGTGTAACTAAAAGGCAGACTGATCCACCTGCTGGCTTTTATACAGTTTTCTGGCAATTTTTAGGCATTTTGCCAAGGCACCCCTCAAGAAACCTGAAGGCACTCCAGGCTGCCTGGGCACCTTGGTTGAAAAGGGCTGATCTTGGCACAGGTGGCATGGATGGATGTATATATATATATATATATTTATTTATTTATTTTTTTTCACACACACAGTACATCCTACATATTCACGTCTTCAGTGTTGCATCCAGACATTGCTGTAGTGCTCCAGTCTATCTTGCCTGCCTCTTCTCCATATTCTTGTGATCTGGGAACCCCTATTTCTGATACAGGACAGGAATCCCAAACACCCTATTGCAATGTCCACTATGTCTCTTACTCACAGAAAGCCTAATGTGTAAATAATGCCACTATTAATACCATTCTTACATCCATAAATGAGGTTCAGCCTTGCCTTGTAAATGACAATGTCACTGGTGATGCAGGAATCAGAAAAAAAGAAAATGATACTGGTTTGGGAAGTCCACTCCCAGAGACCCTGTGAGGTGATCTGTAGATTCTGCCTGCAGAAGACCCAGACCAAAGTAAAGTCAATATGCCCATGTCCAGGTATGCCCACCAATCATACCTGACCAGCATAAATCAGGGTCAGGTGGCAGTTTCATATGATATATAAGCACCCACAGCCTTGTGAGTTCTGGCAATGCTTTGTAGCAAGCTCGTGGCTGGGAGGTGACCATCCTGTGTGAGATAGATAAAAGTGGGGTCATCAACCTGGCTGTGTTGTCTGTCAGGACCATATAAATTTAAGAAATGGCTAAATAAAATTACAAACCTTTATTTAGCTATGTCTGTAGAAGTTTCCCTAGTATTCAGATTATTCAACCTCAAACTGGGATAGACTGAATTGGCTGCTGAAATGGGAGGGACAACATCGTGGATTCTAGGTTACAAATTGACTTAGTCTTTATCAGTTTATAGTTGTGGGGTTTCTGGCTGCCTATAATTCTGATGTTCCTACTCAATAAACATATGGTTTAATCAGGTTCATGAATTCAAATTGGGAATTTGAATTGCTTGCACAGATCTCAACCCTACTGAACATCTTTTGGAGGAATTGGAACACCTATTGCAAGCCCGTTCTTCTTGTACAGCATCAGTTCCTTGCCCCAAAAAATGTTTTTTTATTTTTTGGCTGAATGGGCACAAATTTCCACAGACACATAACATTTTGTGGAAAAACTTCCCAGAAGAGTTGAGACTTTTAAAACCACAACGGTATGGATAAGGCAACTTCATATGAATGCCCCTTGTTTTGGAAATCGGTGTTCCACAAGCTCATCTAAGGGAGCTCTGTGATGGAAGAAATGCCACCATGACCCTTCAAACTCAACAATCTGTAATGCAAGATCTCTGCAGGCTTGGCCCTCCTAAAGAACAGACTGACTCATCATCTTTGCTCAAGTTACGTAAAAACCTAATTTTTTATTTTTAAATGTTTGTCTTTGTGTGTTATTATTCACTGGTACTGTATTGAGAGGTTTAAACTATGTATTTTATCTCTTTTCTTTAAAATCACTGCAATTCAATTTAAAGATGAATGGTGCCAGGCATTACAGTAGGAGGTCCCACCAAAACATGATCATGAACTGACAGACTAAAATACTGGGACTCTTTATCTAAGGATCATGGGACCAAGTCAAAGCTCTACAACAGGGTTTCTCAACAAGGGCTTCCTGGAACCTTACGGTTCCTCCAGAGGTTGCTAGGGGTTCCTTGAGCAATGAAAAACTTCTGAATCTCAGATAAGTTCCCGCTGACATCATAGATATTTCTAGTTATCTGTAAGGGGATAATTCCTCCAAGTGTAAGGAGCATTTTTCCCACTGACCATCAAACTAATGTGTCATGAGTTGTAGATATAGTCTATTTTAGCAGGGGTTCCCTGAGACCAGAAAGTTATTTCAAGGATCCCTCTGTGTTGAAGAAGTTGAGAAAGGTTGGTCTACAAGGTTGTGTTTGTGGTCAGGTGTCCACAAATGTTTGGCTATATAGTGTAAGCCACTCTTCAAGAGTTGGAGCTGTGCCATTCAGAGGAATTTCAACATGTAGTCACATACAGTACTTCAAAGCCATTGTAAATTACATAGATCACTAATAACACCAAGAACAGAGTACACAGGAAATATAAAGTATTCATAGCAATACAGTGTTATTTTTTTTCTTTCTTCTATTGGTACTGTTTAGCTATCTGGAAAGAAAAGTAAATCTTGCAATCCTGCAAAGCAGTAACATTTACCACTTGAAGAATCACAAAAAAGCTCATGACTTTGCCAAGTAAGCTTGAGTCCCGGTCGTTCATTTCTTGAAAGTCTCCAAAGCGGTGGCTTGGGAGAGGAGATGCCGCTCGCTTGGAGTGGTGAAAATATTGACAGCATTCTGCTAAAGGCTGTACACAGATTGGATTTGTGATCTCATTTATGGAAATAGGTACGCTGGGAAATGCAATTACTATCTGTAAATCATCTCGCTATAACCTTCCATTTCAATATCCTTAAATAGCAGAAAGCAACTGAAGCTATTTTAGTTAAAGCTTGAAGAGTATAAATCCTTGTGGCAACATTCATCTATCAAGGGATTTGATGTTCTCCAAAGTACTTGTTGGTATTAGGAAGGCAATCATTCACGTCGAGAGGCCTTCTTTATTGATATGCATGCGTTAAGTGTTTTATTATTTATAGTTAAATGCTATCTGATGTATTTGGGGGGCAAAAAAAAACATTTTATTGCACTTGTTATATATAGAATATATTAATGTATTTATATTAATATACATACTGTGCATGTATATATATATATTCTATTTCAGAATTGTGCTAATTATAGACGTGTGTAATTATAATCCAACATTACCACATAACAGTCCTGTATATAAAAGTCCATGAATAAAACTATGAAACGGTCCACCAATCGTTATCAAACCTACATAGGCTGTTCAATTAATTGGGATCAGATTGTGTAATAACAGACGCTTCAAACAAACCCTCTTTTTGGAAACACACCCTTCTTATGGATTGATACTGATTACAAAAGTCTTATTGAGCATTTATTCAAATCAATTGTACTCCATAAACTCAGCAGGACTCTCCCAAGAAATCCAGCAATCCTCTCAGCTCAGGTGATAAAGCATGGGTAGGACCTCGAAAAGCTACAAAAACTGACATAGTGCTCACTGAGGTATTTTCATTAAGACAAGAAAAAAAAAATTGCACTCACCTAATATTTGAATAAAATCACCAATATAACTTTGAACCCACTTCAATGCTGCTCGGGTGGATGGCTCTAACATGAGCAATATACAGATACCTCTGTATGCATGAGGCCTGGGAGGCACTTAACATATGTTTTTCTTGTAATCTGCAGCTGTACCTACAGTACTTCTAATGTTATAAATCACTTTCTAGCAACCAAGAGTAGGCTTTAACCAAAGGAAGGACAGGGCTAGGAAGGACGGGGCTAGGAGGAGGATAGACTCACACTGTACACAACTGCTAGACACCTGAAATCCATAGAAGCAGCATGCAATTTGATGTAAGCCAAAAACTTTATACATTTTAATTTTTCTGGTGGTTTCCCTTTTTATTGTAACATGATATTCTGTATTTTCCTCCATGCACATTAGGAGGCAGCAGTCCTATGACAATATAAAAAGCTCAAGGCTGAAGGCTAATTGGCTTTTTCCAGGATAGGGACCCTTCAGGTCATTGCTAATCTCTATTTAATTTATAGAAAGCAATACATCAATATAGTTGACAATCTTTACATCCAAGGTAATCAAGGATGTTGAACAAACTGAACATCATATTTATAGGTGTTGGGGTTTCTCTGTGCATTGTACGTTTCATAGTCATTATATTTCATCAAGAGTAATGTTCTGTTTACAGTATAGTATACATCTTCAAATTGACCTAATACTTTATTATGACCTAAAAGCACATACTTTGTCATGAATTTAATTCCAAAATCATTCCTGGTTTCATAACATACTGAGAATGTTGGTTGGGTGCTAGACCCAAATGTGAATGTAAAAAAAAATCAAGCTTGACTTTTTTGAGGCTGCTGTAGGCTGTGGAGTTCATGGAGTCACCAAAACAGTTTGAAGAATTAGAAGGTTTCAATCACTGCAAATCAAGAGGAGGTCCAGTAAAATGTTATTTCTCAAAACAAAAGGTCAGAGTAAAAAGCCAATGTATTTCAAAGCTCAAGGAAGTCATTGGACTCAGCAGTTAGATTGTACCACCATCTTTGGAGTTCTTACATCCAATTGAAGGGAGGTTGTATATTAATGTATACTGTTTGGTTTTTAACAATGTTTTTATAATACTATATATATATGTCAATAAATTAAGTGGATTTTAATAACCTGTGTTGTATGAGGCGCCACAAAAGTCAAGCTTGCTCCTCTCCTAGTTTCGAAGCTCAGCAGTCCCACTTCATCAGGTCTTGTTATTGTTGTGCCCAAAACAGTGTGAAGAATATGTAGAAGAAGTAGAAGTAGAAGTAGCACTACAAATCAAGCATAAGTACAGGAAATGGTATTTCTCACAACAAGAGATCAAAAGATAGATCCAATTCCCCTTCATTAGGTCTTGTTACTGGGGTTCCTGAAGCAGCCAGAAGAACATTTAGAAGGATCAGATCATCACAAACCAAGAGTAAGTCCATCAAAATGTTTTTTTTGACAACAAGACATCAGAAGACAAAGTCAACGTATTCTGAGGCTCACCAGTCCCCCTTCATCAGGTCTTGTTACTGGGGTGTCCAAAGCAATATGAAGAATGTGTAGGAGTATGAAAGCACCAAAAACCCAAGTGTAAGTCAGGTTAAATGGTAATTCTCACAACAAGAGGTCAATAGATACAGCCAGATATAGCTGTTTCAGGGGCTCACCAACCTCTCTTCATTAGGTCTTGTTATTGGTGACCCAAAACAATTTAAAGACTATGTAGAAGAATAAGAGTGCCAAGTAAGTTTAGAAAGTGTTTATTTATCACAACAAGAGGTCAGAGAATAAATCCAACACATTTCAGGGGATCACCAGACCTCCTTTATCAGGTTTTCTTATTGGGGTCCTTGAAACAGTGTGAAGAATATGAGAAGAGTAAGAGCGCCAGAAGAGTAAGTCCAACAAAATGTTTGTAACTTACAATAAGTGGTCAGAAGATAAGAGCTCACCAGTCTCCAGTCATCAGAGCTTGTGTACTGGCAATTCTTGGAAATACTGGACAAATATTGTGAACAAACAAAGATTACTATTAACTAGGGATGCACCATTACTGATATCGGTATCAGTGCTGATACCAAGTATTTTCACAAGTACTCATACTTGTGAAAATGCTCCCGATATCCGAACAGTATACTTTACTGTGCAATTTTCATCAATACAAAATGAATGGGTGCAAATTGCACTGTAAAGAATGGCATGCGATTTGAACAGGAATGTGGTGCAATTTCTGTCCGAATTGCATGCAGTTTCCCACACCACTCTTTTGTGAACCCAACTGACTGAAATCAAGCCTGGGTTCACACAGGAACAGTGGGGAAACCGTATGTGATTCAGACTGGAATCACACCGCATTCCTATTCAAATTACATGCCATTCTTTGCAGTCCATTCATTTTGCATGAACTCAAATCACACCGTAAAGGATCTGTACTCGGTATCGGTGAATACTTGATCAAAAGTATTGGTGTACTCGCCGATAAAAAAAGGGTATCAGTGCATCCCTAATATTAACAGTACAGGCTGCCTGTCTGGCAGCCTTAACCAGTTCCACACCTCCGTATTGCAGAAATACTGCTACAGGGCGGCACGGGTGCGCAAAATCACATATACTGTATCTATGTTTTCTTGACCCTGCTTATTTCTAAGCAAATATTTGCCTTCTGTCATTGTGACATTTATACACAATGTGTTTCTGTTGTAATTGTGTAATGTTTTAAAAATTTTGCTTCGGCTCTTAATAAAAATCTACAATTAAAAAAAGAAAAAAAAACCCATTGCTTTATAAATTTAGGCCAAATGTATTCTGATATATATTTGTGGTAAAAAAAAAAAAATTCCATTAACTGTATATTTATTGGTTTGCGCAAAAGTTATAATGTCTACGATATGATATAGATACTGGAATTTTTATTTGATTTTTTCTAATACTAGCGATGGCGGCGATCAGCGAATTATAGCGGCACTGTGATATTGCAGTGGACAATCGGACACTAACTGACACTAACTGGCACTTTGTGGGAAGCAGTGACACTAATACAGTGATCAGCGCTGAAAATATGCACTGACACTGTACTAATGACACTGGTGGTCAAGCTTTAAAACATATCCAATAAAAAAAAATTTAAAAATCAAATTGCTTCATAAGTTTAGGCCAGTATGTCCTTACAGGATGTCTTCAACTTACAAGCCGACCTCAATGCTCTGCTTAACTGCCTCCCGCCCGCCATATAAGGAAATGACAGGTGCAAGGCGGTTCTCTCGTTCTGGGAGGATGTCACATGACATCCTCCTACTCTAACCGGGAGTGCGCAGTGCGGCGATCAGTGGTGCGCTGTATCCTTTGGACACAGCGGATCCCTGATCAACGGAAAGAGCCGAAAACATCGGCTCAGTCATGTGATCAGCTGTGTCCAATTACAGCTGATCGCATGTAAATAGGAAACTGTCGGTTATTGGCATTTCTCTCCTCACGAGCTGTCATGCTGTGAGAGACAGTAATCATTCCTCAGAGGGGACATGTACACTGATCATCAGGGCACTGACGATCAGTGTGTCCTGATGATCAGTGCAGCCCCAGCAGTGCCACCTGTCAGTGTCCATCAATGCCAGCTGTCAGTGCTCATCAGTGCCACCTGCCTGTGCCCATCACTGCCACATCAATACCACATATCAGTGCCTACCAGTGCACATAAATGCCACATGTCAGTACCCATCTGAGCTGCCTTTCAGTGTCACCTATCGGTGCCAGTCAGTGCCACCTATCAATGCCAGTCAGTGCCACCTATCAGTGCTGCCAATCAGTGCTACCTATCAGTGCCAGACAGTGCCGGACAGAGGACAAGGGGGCACTCTTTACATCTCGAGGAAAAGAAATTTAATCTCCAAACACGGAAAGGTTTCTTCACAGTGAGAGCTGTGAAAATATGGAATAGACTCCCTCAAGAGTTGGTTCTGGCCAGCTCAGTGGATTGCTTTAAAAAAGTCCTGGATTCTTTCTTGGATACACAGAATATAACTGGATACTAACACTTATAGGTAACGTTGATCCAGGGAATATCCGATTGCCTCTCGGGGGATCAGGAAGGAATTTTTTCCCTGCAGGAGAAAATTGGATCATGCTTTACTGGGTTTTTTGCCTTCCTCTGGATCAACTGTGGGTGTAGGATTATAACGTTTTTTTCTTAATGGCTGAACTGGATGGACTTTTGACTTTTTTCAGCCAGAATAACTATGTATGTATTCTGCTACATATTTTTGGTAAAAAGAAAATCACAATAACTGTATATTTATTGATTTGTGTCTACAATATGGTATAGATACTGGAATTTTTATTCAATTTTTTTATACTGGCAATGGCGGCGATCAGCGAATTATAGTGGGACTGCGATATTGCGGTGGACAATCGGACACTAACTGACACTTTGTGGGAATCAG
Source organism: Staurois parvus (assembly GCF_062004578.1). Classification (NCBI taxonomy): domain Eukaryota; kingdom Metazoa; phylum Chordata; class Amphibia; order Anura; family Ranidae; genus Staurois; species Staurois parvus. The sequence goes on along the minus strand of NW_028318504.1, from coordinate 4,829,590 downwards.
TGACACTAATACAGTGATCAGTGCTGAAAATATGCACTGACACTGTACTAATGACACTGGTGATAAAGGGGTTAACTGTGTGCCTAGCTATGTGTAATGTGTACTGTGTGTGCTGTTTTCACTAGGAAATGTGCTGGATTTTATTCCCTGCTTGCAGGGAAAGAGAAACCAGCACATTGCCGCTGACAGGACACAGCTCTGCATTGTTTACCATCCATTGGCTGGCACCCACTGATTGGCTTCTATTGTGACCAATCACAACAGAAGCAGTGCGCTAGTGGCACGCACGCACACCCATGATCAGAAAGTGCAGGATCGTGTTTATATACAGTATTCTGTACAGCGCAGCTGCCCTGTAGCAGTAGATCTGCACTGGGGCGGTCGGCAAATGATTAAAGAGAAATAAATTGTTTTACTGAGAGAAATAAAGGGTTACTGAAACATTAAATAATTACCTTTTCTGGGGGAAATACTGCTCGAGGCTGCCTTCGGTGCTGATAGCCTAGCAAATGGCCCTAGGCTGGTGGTTACATGATATTTGCTGAAAGGGAGGATTAGGGGGTTCAAATCTGTGAGTCGATTTTCTGCATAAACTGCAATGCCTTCCTGCATCTGCCTCCTTCTCTAAGTGTTTAGTATCTTTGCCCGCAGCAAAAATAGCAGGACATAAGCCCAATATCTAAGTGATGGGTGGAGATGTATACACAGTGCAAATGTGAACCAACACATACATTACACAGTTCTTTCTATCATGTTAACTCCCAGCAGCCCTATGACAAAATCATTTACATTTTGATTACACGAGCTGTCATCTGATTCTCTGTGTTAGACTGACAGCACTGTGCAATCAGCAGATGAAGCCTTGTTCACTGTTCTGGCCCTCCCTCTACTAGTCCTGCTGTGTAAGGGATCACAGGCAGCTAATATAAGGATTGGATTCCTACAAGCCTTGCTTCAGGGCCGCTTCACCCTGGAATGTGCGCATTCCCGTTCGTTCCCTGCGTGGTCTGAATTTGCATTAGATGTGGTGGCTGCATTAGTTTTCTTTTTTTTAGTCCATATGGAAGAAAAATATATTTGAAATGTTTAAAAAATATGCTTCCCAAATATATTGACATATATTTGAAATACTACAATTTCGTCCATATTCAATACATTTCAAAACATTTCAATATATATATATATATATATATATATATATATATATATATATATACACAGTGGGGATCGAAAGTTTGGGCACCCCAGCTAAAAATTTGTATTAATGTGCATAAAGAAGCCAAGGAAAGATGGAAAAATCTCCAAAAGGCATCAAATTACAGATTAGACATTCTTATAATATGTCAACAAAAGTTAGATTTTATTTCCATCATTTACACTTTCAAAATAACAGAAAACAAAAAAATGGCGTCTGCAAAAGTTTGGGCACCCTGCAGAATTTATAGCATGCACTGCCCCCTTTGCCAAGCTGAGACCTGCCAGTGTCATGGATTGTTCTCAATCATCATCTGGGAAGACCAGGTTATGTCAATATCAAAGGTTTTAAATGCCGAGACTCATCTGACCTTGCCCCAACAATCAGCACCATGGGTTCTTCTAAGCAGTTGTCTAGAAAACTGAAACTGAAAATAGTTGACGCTCACAAAGCTGGAGAAGGCTATAAGAAGATAGCAAAGCGTTTTCAGATGTCAATATCCTCTGTTCAGAATGTAATTAATAAATGGCAGTCATCAGGAACAGTGGAAGTAAAAGCAAGATCTGGAAGACCAAGAAAAATATCAGACAGAACAGCTCGCAGGATTGTGAGAAAAACACTTCAAAACCCACATTTGACTGCACGATCCCTCCAGAAAGATCTGGCAGACACTGGAGTTGTGGTACACTATTCCACTATAAAGAGATACTTGTACAAATATGGTCTTCATGGAAGAGCCATCAGAAGAAAACCTCTTCTATGTCCTCACCACAAAAATCATCGTTTGAACTTTGCAAATGAACATATAGACAAGCCTGATGCATTTTGGAAACAAGTTCTGTGGACCGATGAGGTTAAAATTGAACTTTTTGGCCGGAATGAGCAAAGGTACGTTTGGAGAAGAAGGGGCACAGAATTTAAAGAAAAGAACCTCTGTCCAACTGTTAAGCATGGGGTTGGATCAATCATGCTTTGGGGTTGTGTTGCAGCCAGTGGCACAGGGAACATCTCACGAGTAGAAGGAAAAATGGATTCAATAAAATTTCAGCAAATTTTGGATGGTAACTTGATGCCATCTGTGAAAAAGCTGAAGTTAAAGAGAGGATGGCTTCTACAAATGGATAATGATCCCAAAAACACCTTGAAATCCAAGGGGGATTACATCAAGAGGTGTAAACTGAAGGTTTTGCCATGGCCTTCACAATCTCCTGACCTCAACATAATTGAAAATCTATGGATAGACCTTAAAAGAGCAGTGCGTGACAGACAGCCCAGAAATCTCAAAGAACTGGAAGACTTTTGTAAGGAAGAATGGGCAAAGATACCTCAAACAAGAATTGAAAGACTCTTGGCTGGCTACAAAAAGTGTTTACAAGCTGTGATACTTGCCAAAGGGGGCAGTACAAGATATTAACTCTGCAGGGTGCCCAAACTTTTGCAGACGCCATTTTTTTGTTTTCTGTTATTTTGAAAGTGTAAATGATGGAAATAAAATCTAACTTTTGTTGACATATTATAGGAATGTCTAATCTGTAATTTGATGCCTTTTGGAGATTTTTCCATCTTTCCTTGGCTTCTTTATGCACAGTAATACAAATTTTTAGCTGGGGTGCCCAAACTTTCGATCCCCACTGTATATATATATATACTGTATGTTGAAATGCATATTTATTACAAAATTTTAAATTTTTAAAAAATATTCTTCCCAAATATATTGACATATATTTGAAATACTACAATTTTGGCCATATTCAATACATTTCAAAATATTTCAATATATATATATATATATATATATATATATATATATATATACTGTATGTTGAAATGCATATTTATTACAAAATATATGAAAAATATTTTTTTAAATACATTTCAAATATACTGTATGTCTTTAACAACACAAATCTACATTTTTGGAATGCATTTACAAATATATGTTAAAACTACTTTTTTATATGTTAAAAAAAAATCTGAAGAATATATTTAAAAAAAATATATTTAAAAAACGTTTTTTTTCATATATTTTGTAATATATAAAAACGCATTTCAACATGCAGTGTGTGTATATATATATATATATATATATATATATATATATATACTGTATGTTGAAACACGTTTTTATTACAAAATATATGAAAAAAAAATTTAAAAATATATTTAAAATATATTGTATGTCTTTAAAAATAAAAATCTACATTTTTGGAATGCACTTACAAATATATATGTTAAAATGACTTTTTTATATGTTAAAAAAATCTGAAGAATATATTTTCAAAAAATACATGTAAAAATTTTTTTTTCATGTTTTGTAATATATAAAAACGCATTTCAACATGCAGTGTGTATATATATATATATATATATATATATATATATATATATATATATATATATATATATATATATATATATATATATATGCATATATATTCCAGAAATGTAGACTTGTATTTTAAAGACATACAGTATATTTGAAAATGTATTTTTAAAAATATATTTCACATATTTTGTAATAAAAACACATTCCATCATAATATATATATATATATTAGCCAAATATATTTCAAAATATATGCCTATATATATATATATATATATATATAGGCATATATTTTGAAATATATTTGTAGTATTAGTAGTATTTCAAATATATGTCAGTATATTTGGGAAGAATATTTTAAAAACATATTTCAAATATATTTTTCTTCCATGTGGGAGGCTTTATTTCCCTCTGTCTTCACCTGGTGTTCTGGCTAGTAACACACCCCCTGTAATAATGAGACACCACTCTGGGTGAAGGAGCACAGGAGGCACAGCAGACAGCAGCATTGTCAGTCCTTTTGAGAATAAAGGTTTTCCATGAATAAATAATAGCTGGTCATTGTAAGCACCTCTGTTAGTGTTAAATGGTTTGTCGCACCTCTGTAACTGATACACTGTGCTGGAAAGTTTGTGCTTGTGAAAAAAACTACAGACTTGCTGGATGGATCACCAGATGAAAATAGAAAAAAGAAAGCCTAAAAAGACAACTAATGCAGCCATCACATCTAAGACTTGGTAAGCTGCGATATAATAAATGTTTGCTTTTGGATTTAATACCACTTTAGATCCAGCTTTCCCTTAATTCTTGCAGTTACACAGGCTCCTCCCCTGTACTGAAACTGTTTACACTGTTTTCTCTGCACACTGTGATCCTTGCATAATTTGCATTAGAAGCAGCAGCAAGTCAGATAGAGTTCGCCTCATTGCTGGAGGACATCCAGCATCATCTAGGTCTTCCCTCCCCAACCTGACTGTACCTGGCCCACCCCCTCCATTCATTGGATTTCAATTAGTTAAATCATTCTCAGCATGAGATGCAGGCATTGCCTAGAGTGGTCTGCATGTAAATGCATCTGCCTAGGAACATCTACTCCTCCAGACTGATATCCACCAATCAAGGATTTTTTTTATATTTTCCTAACCCCCCCCCCCTCCCAAGAACCAGTCCACTGCTTGAATCGGGGCTCTTAAAGTGTTGCTAAACCCAATGGGTTAATAATCTGCATTGTGTAAAAAGGTTGTTTGATCCTGTCTTCTCTTATCCTCTCCTTCTTCTATTGTCCCCACTCCATCTGCTGATAGTACAGAGCTCTTAGAATCACTTTGCACATCCTCAGTTTAGTATGTGTGGCTAGAGAGTTTTTATTTCTTGCACGTGCACATGATCATCACAGGGCCAATCATCACTGTCCAGACAGAGGGTCAGGGGTCATGCAGCCTCATAGCACAGTCAGAGGAGAATGAAAGCTCCTCCTACAAGCTTTAACCAGGGCTCTGCAGGACACTGATAGAAGTCACAAGACTGCTCTAACTGCTGATGAAAAAAGATAATTAGCAGTTTATACTTACTAAAATAATTGCATTTCTGTGCAGTGTGGGAGACCAGATATAATGAATGCAGGGTTTAGCAACACTTTAAGAGCAGTACTGAGGCAGGGTGATGTTTTTGGAAGCTATTTACAGTGTTCTGCTGGCCCCTCCCACCAGACATAATCTGCTTATATTGCATAGAGAATCACAGAGAGTCAGCGATGAAATAATTGTATCTAAAATAAGGTATGTGATGAAAATGGAGAGGTTTTATTTTAAAATATCATGAGAAGGGAGGAAGGAAGATGATATACAAAACATAAACTCCAAATTGAAAGAGGAATTCTTTAAACTCTTGAACCCTTGCAACCCAATGGGCACTGCAAGGGTTGCTTTTGTCGCATCCAGCTTAAAACATTTGCTCAGAGTTGTCATAGGCTCCCTTTTTTCAGGTAAGTACCCCAGGTGCCAGCAACCTGGTCCTACCACAGTCAGTCGGATCAGATAATATGAATCACTCACAGGGATATTGGCATTGTCTTTGGCACCTAGGTAACTAGTAAGAAGAAGAAATTGAATTTCTACATTTCTAGAAAGCATCGTAGGACAATTTAACAATCACAGTGTGAGATCTTGACAGGTATATCAGGAGATGCGGCAAAATGTTCTTTAGTTTAATTGCAATTAGTATTTTAGCTCTGGATTCCAATTAATTATTCAACAGAACAGTTTGTATTTGTGAAGTTCTTATAGGGACCGACACCGAGGCTGTCGAAGACACGCAGCTGCAGTACATTTGTATTCCAAGTCCATGTCACAAAGTAAATTAGACATCTTCAGAGCACTTTATGTACTGGAGGCTGGATGCAGCTTTCTGACATTAATTGCCCATAGCAAAATCACACAGATGACTAAATATACAGAGAATCCTTCAAGTTTTTACAGCACAGAAGACTTGGAGAAAAACAAGTGGTGACAACCACAGCATAAAGATGAAAGAAGGTGTTTCGAATGTCATTGTATTGGAAGGGCTTTAGAGATAGTGTCCCTTAAAACCATTCCAAAATCTTTTTAGGAAGTCCTTTCATCCAACCAGAGAAACCAAGTGATGGGACAGAATGAGGTGGAAAGATGCCCAGGGAAAGAGTCTGCCCACCTAAATATTTCAGATGTAGGTCTAGTTATCTGAGCTAGTTTGAGTGGATTTCAGCAGCAATATCTCCGTGAAATAGTCCCATGCACTGTCCTTGCAAGCCTTGGAGGTTTGGACCACTTTGGGGTGTTCCTACTATTCCCATTGTTCTGGAATCCCTCATAATGTGTCCCAGTAGTCCAACCAGAGAAACCAAGTGATGGGACAGAATGAGGTGGAAAGACGCCCAGGGAAAGAGTCTGCCCACCCAAATATTTCAGATGTAGGACTAGTTATCTGAGCTAGTTTGAGTGGATTTCAGCAGCAATATCTCTGTGAAATAGTCCCATGCACTGTCCTTGCAAGCCTTGGAGGTTTGGACCACTTTGGGGTGTTCCTACTATTCCCATTGTTCTGGAATCCCTCATAATGTGTCCCAGTAGTCGTGTAGAGTAGCAACTGATAATGTTCTGACTTTAAGATCTGTTTGTCAGTGGGAGTTAAACATGTTACATTGCATGTATCAAAGTACAGAGGATTATGCAGAAAATTGAGATCAGCTGGTATATAGGACTTATTTATTGTTGGAAACAAAGGCCAAGTTGGTGGAGAAAAGGGTGGAATGGGCTACAGTAGAAGGAAGAATGAGAGAAGCAAGGATAGCTTTGAGGGATCAAAGAGAAGATAGGGAGGGGAATAAAAAGGTAAAAAAAAGAGGGAAGAGAAAAGTTTACTCCACCCATCCTCTAGGTCTTGGATTGTTATTATAGGTTGGTTAGGTAGTTTGTTTCCAGGTGTGATTGGGCATATTCTATCATGGAAACCATACTCATACAATCTCTAAGAGTGTGGGTAAGCTTTGTGTTTACCAATATAACATTGATCATGGTTTTACCGTTTTGGAGGGGTACAATTGTTTTATTCCAGGTCAAACATACAGTATTACTACTCTTTGCACATGTTGGTCATCTGAGCTAACAAAATCTCAGCAACAAAATCTCTGTGAAATAGTCCCACGCACTGTCCTTGCAAGTCTTGGAGCTTTGGGCAGTTCTGCCCACTTTGGGATGGTCCTAATATTCCCATTGAGTGGGATTCCCTTGTAATGTCACCCAGGTGTCGTGTGGGGTCACAACTGATAATGTTGTGACTTTAAGATCTGTTCATCAGCGGGAGTAAACATGTTACATGGTATGTATGTAGGGCTCATTTCTTGTTTGATATATAGCCAGGTTAGTGGAGAAAAATGTGGAATTGGGTACAGAAGAAGCAGGGACAGTATTGAGGGATTAAAGAGGAGAGGATAAAACAATTTTAAAAAGGGGAGGCGGGTCTACCCATCCTCTTGGGACAGGGCTTGGATTGGTATTGGATTTCTATTACAGGTTGATTTGGTGGATCATTTCCAGGTGTGGATGGGCAAATTTTATCCAGGGATAAAAACTTATTATAAGTGTCTCTAAGAATGCTGGTCAGCCTTTTGTTTTACCATAATACCATTGATTCTGATTTTAAAGCCATGGAGGGGTACAATTGTTTTTTCCAGGCTGATCAAATTACTACTTTTGTTCATGTCAATTATTTGATCTAGTTTCAGTGGATATTCAGCAACAATTGTAAAAAACATACAGTATTACTACTCTTTGCACATGTTGGTCATCTGAGCTAGTTTCAGCAACAAAATCTCTGTGAAATAGTCCCACGCACTGTCCTTGCAAGTCTTGGAGCTTTGGGCAGTTCTGCCCACTTTGGGATGTTCCTAATATTCCCATTGAGTGGGATTCCCTTGTAATGTCACCCAAGTGTCGTGTGGGGTCACAACTGATAATGTTGTGACTTTAAGGTCTGTTCATCAGCAGGAGTAAACATGTTACATGGTATGTATGTAGGGCTCATTTCTTGCTTGATATATAGCCAGGTTAGTGGAGAAAAATGTGGAATTGGGTACAGAAGAAGAAGCAGGGACAGTATTGAGGGATTAAAGAGGAGAGGATAAAACAATTTTAAAAAGGGGAGGGGGGGTCTACCCATCCTCCTGGGACAGGGCTTGGATTGGTATTGGATTTCTATTACAGGTTGATTTGGTGGATCATTTCCAGGTGTGGATGGGCAAATTTTATCCAGGGATAAAACTTATTATAAGTATCTTTAAGAATGCTGGTCAGCCTTTTGTTTTACCATAATACCATTGATCCTGGTTTTAAAGCCAATTGTTTTTTCCAGGCTGATCAAATTACTACTTTTGTTCATGTCAATTATCTGATCTAGTTTCAGTGGATATTCAGCAACAATTGTAAAAAAGTCCCATGCACTGTCTTTGCAAGCCTTGTAGCTTTTGATATTTATGCCTACTTGTAATAGCCTTGGTGGATGTGCAGATCCAGGAACTCAGAATGTATCACCACCAATGTGATGTAACAATTAAACGGGTGATTTACCTCATCAGTATCTACCCAATCTGAGATATCAGTTTTGGGTAAGCTGACAATTTAAGGTGCTGGATGGCGACAACTGTCCTAGTAGGTGGCTTCACCAAGAGACCACCGAAAGAAAGTGTAGGAACATCCTTCACTCATGTGCATGGTGATATGCACCACACTGTTTGGAATGGTTAATACACCCTGTCTCATATTTACTCAGATGTTATATTCATTCTATGTGAGTTCTCTATCTTCCTAATGGTGTGCCTTCACTGATTATCAGTTACTTTTTAGTACTGGAAATAATATGCTTCATACCAGTTACTAAATACACCCTTCACAGTAGAGAAAGGACAGCAGAGCCAGTCATGCAGTACACTGAGACCAAAATGGCCTGCAATGCTCCAATATAAGCTTAGAGGGGGGTCCCTGTATTATAATAATTTAGATGGTGAAGCAACCAGGTGCAGATGATGGGTGGCAGGAAGATATTTAATATTGTGATTCCATGAACAGGCTATATTCTTCTGAGTATATTTAATGTAAAATGTTCAGGCTGAACTAGAAAGCACCTTTAAAACTCTAATGGATTCTCAACAGAAGTGAAAATGTCAAGTTGTTTACTTTACAACGAGTTTCAAAATCTCAGACCTCAAAGGGAAAGTGGAATGGTTTTACTTCACAATTTATTTTTTAAGTTTAAAAGATTATAAACAGCTTTACATATTTTCTTTAATTATTTAAGACCTAAAAGGTGCATCCATGGTATGTAGAACACATTGGGTTTTGATGGAGATACTCTGATACCTGAGTCAATCAATGGGATCCATCTAACATGAAGAGACTCTGCCATTTTTGCCATTTAAGGGCAAAATTACAGAAAATCCCTACCCGCTTTTGCTAGTTGCCTTCTCGACACTCCACACCATGCTCTGCTGCAGTGGCAAATCCTAACGCTGTGTAAGCTTCATTTTGCATGGTGTTGGAGTTTACAAAGGGTTGACTTCTTCTTTGTGAGGTTTCAGTATTTGATTCTGGTGATTGGCCAATCAGTCATGAACACTGCATCCTGAGAGGAGGCCACCTGCTTCCCCATACCCAAAAGCACTGGTCATTACTGTACTGTCGCATGTTCTGTCCCCCTTTGTAATGTACAGCGCTGAGTGAACTGTTGGCGCTTTATAAATACTGTATAATAATAATAATTTACTGAGGACCAGGGCCATGGAAGAAGCAATGTGAGTAAGGGTAGATGGGAGGTAGAAAGCCTTTACAAGAGAACATATTGCTTTGCCTATCCTGTTTAACTATAATAGTAGAGAAGAAAAGGGAATGTGCTCCTCCACTCTGAGTCACGCAGTGTTATCTGATTTTCCTGCTATTCAGGTCTTTTTTTCTAATCACATCTGTTAAATAAGTCTTTCTTTCTATTTTTATTAGTTTCAAAGACTTTGGCTACAAGAAATAAACATCAATGGGTGCCATTTTCTTAAAACAGGAGGACACAGATTACAAAAATATTTAAAGAACCAAAAACTTGTCAATTCAGAGTGTTTACATGCAACAAGTCGAGGACATGTAGAGGCTTATCATTATGTGTGAGAGGGGTTATCGGCAGGGATTGCCATGGCAAGTTTACTATGGTGAGAGAACACAAATCTCCCAGTGGTCATGTGGTGTTGCGACTGATAATGTTGTGACGTTAGGTCTGTTCATAAGTGGGAGTTAAACATGTTACATTAGAGTAAATAGTATCAAGTGGGAAATTAAGTTCAAATGATATATGGAGCTCATTTCTTGGAAAAAAAGCCAAGTTGTTGGAAAAGTTTGAATAGGTTACAAGGAGCAAGGAAGGGAGAAGCATTAACAGCACTGAGGGACCAAAGAAAGGATAGAGAGGAGAAAAAAAGGGGGGAGAGGGAGGTCTTGGATTGGTATTGGTTTGCTATTACAGGTTGGTTAGGTAGTTTGTTTCCAGGTGTGGGTGGGCATATTTTCTTGTTCAATATCTTTATTGGGTTTCAAGTAAATTACATAGGTTGCAATATAAACACAACAGTCATGGGTTCGTTGAACAAGCCTAGATGCGTATAATGCACCAGAATAAATTAAAGTAACGAGAAACCATAATATAAAACTGGCGGTTGTAAATTATGTTGACAGTTAGCAAGACCAATCATAAACAAAGACATAGTAACATTTGTGACCAACATAAGTAGTTAAGAGTATCAGCTGTAGAAGGGAAAAATATGAAGTGGTAAACCAAACCACATTACCTACGTTGGTTTTTTGCAATTATCGAAAGGACACAAGATGCTGAAAGAATAACAAAAGAGTAAGGGGTTTAAAGAGAATAAGAGGCATGAGAAATAGCAGATAGGGGAAGGGAGTACTGGGGAGGAGAAAGGGTCAAGATCGAGAAATAGGAGGTAGGGGAAGGGAGCACTGGGGAGGAGAGAGGGTCAAGATCGAGAAATAGGAGGCAGGGGAAGGGAGCACTGCGGAGAAGAGAGGGTCAAGATCGAGAAATAGGAGGCAGGGGAAGGGAGCACTGGGGAGGAGAGAGGGTCAAGATCGAGAAATAGGAGGTAGGGAAAAGGAGCACTAGGGAGGAGAGAGGGTCAAGATCGAGAAATAAGAGATAGGGGAAGGGAGCACTGGGGAGGAGAGAGGGACAAGATCGATCGAGAAATAGGAGATAGGGGAAGGGAGCACTGGGAAGGAGAGAGGGTCAAGATCGAGAAATAGGAGGTAGGGGAAGGTAGCACTGGGGAGGAGAGAGGGTCAAGATCGAGAAATAGGAGATAGGGAAAGGGAGCACTAGGGAGGAGAGAGGGACAAGATCGAGAAATAGGAGGTAGGGAAAAGGAGCACTAGGGAAGAGAGAGGGTCAAGATCGAGAAATAGGAGATAGGGGAAGGGAGCACTGGGGAGGAGAGAGGGACAAGATCGAGAAATAGGAGATAGGGGAAGGGAGCACTGGGGAGGAGAGAGGGACAAGATCGAGAAATAGGAGATGGGGGAGGGAGCACTGGGGAGGAGAGAGGGACAAGATCGAGAAATAGGAGATAGGGGAAGGGAGCACTGGGGAGGAGAGAGGGACAAGATCGAGAAATAGGAGATAGGGGAAGGGAGCACTGGGGAGGAGAGAGGGTGAAGATCGAGAAATAGGAGATAGGGGAAGGGAGCACTGGGGAGGAGAGAGGGACAAGATCGAGAAATAGGAGATAGGGGAAGGGAGCACTGGGGAGGAGAGAGGGACAAGATCGAGAAATAGGAGATAGGGGAAGGGAGCACTGGGGAGGAGAGAGGGTGAAGATTGAGAAATAGGAGATAGGGGGAGGGAGCACTGGGGAGGAGAGAGGGACAAGATCGAGAAATAGGAGATAGGGGAAGGGAGCACTGGGGAGGAGAGAGGGACAAGATCGAGAAATAGGAGATAGGGGAAGGGAGCACTGGGGAGGAGAGAGGGACAAGATCGAGAAATAGGAGATAGGGGGAGGGAGCACTGGGGAGGAGAGAGGGACAAGATCGAGAAATAGGAGATAGGGGAAGGGAGCACTGGGGAGGAGAGAGGGACAAGATCGAGAAATAGGAGATAGGGGAAGGGAGCACTGGGGAGGAGAGAGGGTGAAGATTGAGAAATAGGAGATAGGGGAAGGGAGCACTGGGGAGGAGAGAGGGACAAGATCGAGAAATAGGAGATAGGGGAAGGGAGCACTGGGGAGGAGAGAGGGACAAGATCGAGAAATAGGAGATAGGGGAAGGGAGCACTGGGGAGGAGAGAGGGACAAGATCGAGAAATAGGAGATAGGGGAAGGGAGCACTGGAGAGGAGAGAGGGTCAAGATCTCAGGGGTTGACTAGGCAACAGTGACGTGTTGACAACAGCATCAGGTGCCAAGGGGTTGGGTGGGCATAAGGGTAATCATACTTGTAAAAACGTAATATAAGGTTTAGTTCACACTTTTGGGTGCAGCTGACTGCGGGCGTGTTTTCATGCATTTCCACCTGTTCCCTGGCACCTCGCATCCATTCATTTCAATGGGCTGTGCTACAAGAAAACATGGAAAAAAAGTTCCTGACACTTATCCAAAAACGCACCACACAAAATTCCATGGTGCTGTGGAACCATGCAGTTTAGTGCATGTAAGAACGCACGTATTTGCAGATGCGTACGACTGCCATTAATAATTCTAGAGTGTGTGTTGAGAAAGTACATGATTTTATGCATGCTCCCAGCATGCATTAGTGTGTCTCTAAGAACGCTGGTGAGCTTTTCGTATTTCATTATGGCATTGATTTTAATGCCTTGGAAAGGTACTATTATTTTTTTTTCCAGGCCAAGCAGATTACTGATTTTGTACATGACCTGCCAAATGCTAGTTAGCTTTTCATTCACCATTATGCAATTGAACCTGGTTTTAACTTTTTGGAAGGGTATAACTGCTTTCTAATAGCTAATTACTGTTCTTGCTGCTTACTTGCCAACTGGTGGCTACAAGTGGTAAATATGAACAGTAGCTACTTAAAACATAATGCACTTCTTATTCCTCATAATAATACAAAAGAGAAACATACAAAGAAAAAAAAAATCAAATCCCTTGCCTGGGAACAAAAAAAAAAGAGAGCAAAGAGTTTTTTGCCAATCAAAGCAACTTTATTAACAAGTTCATATGACTATGATTAGCGGTGCTATATTATTGTGTGGGAGGCATGCTTGACTTGGCTTAAAAATACGCATTAATTAATACAGTGTATCAAGGACAAATTGTGACAAACACGCAAAACAGTCAGAGGATTCCACATCTGCAGTTTTGTCACATAGATCATTCAAAGACAAGCAACTGCCTATAGCGGACTGGATCTATGCAAAAGTGTAATTATCCCAGGCTGCTAATAGCAGGTTTCAGTATTTTTCCCTTATCCCAAATCCTCATTTCCCCCTGTGTGAAGGGTGAGCCGCTAAAGGCACTTCATTTTATGATAAAATGCATGGCAAAGCCAAAAAACACCTTTACTAAGTTCTCTTCTTCGTTATTAAGCAGAAGTCGCTCGGCAAAGGCGTGATGCGAAGGGACTTGTGCTGGTGACACACAATGGCAATTAAAAATGTGTATTAAATTAGAGAGTACAGAATCCTCATTAGCATGACGGAGGTAATCCCTGCTCTGCTTGAGTAGTCTAAACTAGATTGATAAGCAGACCCTGGCAGCTTGGATTCATGGACTGCATGGGATGGCTGCTGCTTCTTTCTCATGGGTAATCCATGTATCAGCAAAGAGAAAATAAACAATTGTGTGAAAATGAAACGGAATGCGGTGAACAAGCGCCATGGCACAGACCATCAGGATCAACAAATAAAACAAGCATTTAAAGTGAAACAGTCACAGCTGGGTTCATTGTAGAATTTTCTATTTTTAACCACTTGACAACCGGGCTATAACCGAATGACAGCTACAGCGCGGTTGTCCAGTCCTGTGAGGGCGTCATATGACGTCCTCCCAGAACGTGCCCCCATTGCTGTCTGTGATCGCTGTGTCCTACCAACACAGCTGACCACATGACAAGGTGAAAGGCCAATCGCAGCAGCCTTTTACCACGTGATCAGCTTTGTCCAGTAACACAGCTGATCACAAAGTAAATACCCGTTATTGGCAGCACTTTCCTCATGCTGTCACATCAAAATTTTTGCTCTTTTTTTCGTTTGTAGTGCAAAAATTAAAAAAACCCAGTGGCGATTAAATACTACCAAACGAAAGCCCTATTTGTGTGAAAATAAAAATTATAAAAATTTCATATAGGTACATGACCACGCAATTGTCATTCAAAGTGCAACAGCGCTGAAAGCTGAAAATTGACCTGGGCAGGAAGGGGGTAAAAGTGTCCGGTAGGCAAGTGGTTAAAAAAGAAATTATTATAAGTTAAAGGCTTACCGATCAAAGCTTTATAGGTGACCCCTTACTTAGAGCTTTGCTTAGCCTGAGGACAACTTTAAAGCTCAGAGGTAGGAGGCCTCAAGCTCTGATGTCATCAACACCCCAATTTCATGCTGATTACGCACATGGGACTTCATTAATCTCCAGATCAGCTCAGAGTTCAGCTTTAAGGCATGCTAAAATTAAACACAATAATATTGGTTGCAAGGCCACTTTAGCAAGTCTTAAGCACACTTTAGAGTTTAACTTAAGGCAAAACTTTTTTTTTGTCTTGGACTAAGTGAGAGGGATTAGAACCCCTTGTCAGCTCCTGTGATAGTGAGCCCTTGTAGGTTCCCCAGGGCGTGGAGTCTAAGCCCCAGCCTGCTTCTTCACCAAAGCCCCTGATGGTGGGGATGGACTTGCAGCAAGCTGGGACCAGGTCGTGGCCCCCGGGTACGCTTAGCTGAGGATGAGGAGACCTTTAGCAGGAGCAGGGCACAATGGGAGTCGACAAACGTAAATTGATAGACTAGCCAAGGTCAGGACGGGCGGAAAATAAGCACAGTCCGAGAACGAAGCTGGGGTCAGTACACGAGTAGTCAATGCAGGATACAGGATATAGCAACACACAGGAGCTCCGGCAACTAGGAAGTTGCTCAGGCAAAGTGGCCTAGACTGAGCATGTCTTATATAGGCAGGCAAACAAGGAGGCGGGCCAGGAAGTGATGGAAGGGAAGGAAATACAGAGAACAGCAGACGACACCCATAGGTGAGCACAGACAAACACACATGTGAAAGGGATCAGGAACAGGCCAGCAGCAGGGCTCATCTGTAAGGTGGAAGCATTTGGGTGGCAGTGCTGCCGCCCGTTTGCCTCCACACAGCCCACCGTGCCAGCCGCAGCCCCCCTGTCTGTTATATGTCCCAGGCTCTTCTTGCCCATCTGCGGGCCCAGGACTGGTTCAGTATAGAGGAGGGAGGAGAGCAGACACGTCCGCTCCCCTCCCCCTCCTGACCCGGAAGTAATGTGACTTCAATTCAGGGTCCCCGTTGACAGATTCCCAGACATCGAGGCTGGGAAAGAATGTAATGCGGTGCGGTGTGCACTGCATTACATTCAGTGTAGTACAGGGGAGACATGCAGGGTTTTTAGACCCTTGTTGTTTGAAAAAAGAGAACCTGTCAACAAAATCATCACACTGGGGACAAGTACTTGTCCCTGGACAAGTAGATTTTTAAAAAATTTCCACACCCCTTTGTCTAGGCCCCTCTCATCTAGATAGCCAGCAACATTCAGCAAGAATCACAGTGAGGAGCAAGAATGAGATAATGAATGCAAACCCAGCCCAGAACCTTGTGTATACTGACAGTCCAGCCCCAAACTATTGACACTGACCCTTTTCCTCTATTTGCTCAGTCACTCAAAAGCTAATTATTGTATACCATCTTATTAGATTGTAAACTCGCAGGAGCAGGGCCCTCCTAACCCACTTGTATTGAATTGTATTGCTGCTGTATTGTTTCCCTTTATATTGTAAAATGCTGCACAAACTGTTGGCGCTATATAAATCCTGTATAATAATAATAATATTAGTAATAATGCAAACTTAGCAACCATAGCACAGATCAGAATTGAACCAAGTTCTCCATCTGCTTGGTCTCATGGGGTCAGGGGCGGACTGACAACTCATGGGGCCCCTGGACAATAGGGGATCATGGGGCCCCTGTGTCCTTGCCCAAACTCAAAAAAGCCTATGAAAAAGGTACCAGGGGCATCTCATGGGGCCCCCCACTGACCCCGGGCCCTCAGGCAGTGCCCGAGTTTCCAAATGGTCAGTCCGCCCCTGCATGGGCGACTCTACCAGCATTTACAAATCATGGTGATACTTCTTTTTGTGCCATTGCAGCTCGATGAATCAGAGCTGTTGGTGGAGATTTACTAAAATTGGAGCAATCAGAGTCTGGTGCAGATCTGCGTGGTAGCCAATCAGCTTCTGCTTGTTCAATTAAACTTTGACAATAAAACCTGAAAGCTGATTGGTTTCTGCACAGAGCTACACTAGATTTTGCACTCTCCAATTGTAGTGAATACCCCCATTGTCTCCTAGTGCATAAGAGGAGAGACTCATGGCTAACATAAAAATGGGCTGTTTTATTTGATGCTGTTATAAATAGTCAGGAGCTCTTATCAGCATGACATTGGTCAGTTGCAAGAGAAACAGATAAGGCTAAGTGAAGTAGATATACATTTCATAACTAAACCTAAACAGTTATAATAACATAAAATATAATATCAAATCATTGCATAAGCTCATTAATACCTGGCTCTCTTTAAATGAGAACTTAAGACAAGGCAAAATCTATCAACTGATAAATGATTAAGTTATATTCAATGAATAATTCTTCTTTATAGCAAATGAAGGGAAATCGCAGAAGACACAGTATATTCCCTTTAGCTGGGTTTTATTATGTAATGCTAACTCTAAGCACATGGAAGTAATGGTGGGGCCACTGCCTGGCAAAACAAGGGAGTGAGGATCAGCCACTCATGCACAGCATGGGAATGAGGATGGAGTCACTGTTCTGCACAACATGGGAATGAGGGTGGGGTCACTCATGCACAACATGGGGATGAGGGGGATGCCACTGTTACGCTCAACAGGGGAATGAGGGTTGGATCACTCTCCTGTACAACATGGGAACGAAGGTAGAACCAATGTCATGTGCAACATGGGAATAAGGGTGAGGCCACTCATACACAACATAGTAATGATGTTGAGGCCAATGTTACGCTCAACAAGGGAATGAGAGTGGGATCACTCTCCTGTACAACATAGGAATGAAGGTGAGGTCAGTGTCATGTAGAACATGGGAATGAGGGTGAGCCCACTCATGCACAACATAGTAATGATGTTGAGGCCAATGTTACGCTCAATGTGGGAATGAGAGTGGGATCACTCTCCTGTACAACATGGGAATGAAGGTAGGACCAATGTCATGTACAACATGGGAATAAGGGTGAGGCCACTCATACACAACATAGTAATGATGTTGAGGCCAATGTTACGCTCAACAAGGGAATGGGGGCTGGATCACTCTCCTGTGCAACATGGGAACGAAGGTGAGGTCAATGTCATGTACAACAAGGGAATGAGGGTGAGCCCACTCATGCACAACATAGTAATGATGTTGAGGCCAATGATACGCTCAATGTGGGAATGAGAGTGAGATCACGCTCCTGTACAACATGGGAATGAAGGTAGGACCAATGTCATGTACAACATGGGAATGAGGGTGGGGCCAATCATACACAATATAGTAATGATGTTGAAGCCAATATTACCCTCAACATGGGAATGAGGGTTGGATCACTTTCCTGCACAACATGGGAATGAAGGTGGGGCAATGTCATGTACAACATGGGAATGAGAGTGGGGCCACTCATGCACAACATAGTAATGATATTGAGGCCAATGGTACACTCAGCGTGGGAATGAGGGTGGGATCACTCTCCCATGCAACATGGAAATAAAGGTGAGGCCAATGTCATGTACAACATGGGAATGAGGGTGGGACCACGCATGCACAACATAATAATGATGTTAAGGCCAATTTTACATTCAACATGGGAATGAGGGTAGGATCACTCTCCTGTGCAACATGGGAATGAGGGTGGGATCACTCTCCTGTGCAACATGGCAATGTCATGTACAACATGGGAATGCGGTTGGATCACTTATGCACAACATGGGAATAAGGATGGGGTCACTGTCCTGCACAACATGGACATAAGGATGGGGTCACTCTCCTGCACAACATGGACATAAGGATGGGGTCACTGTCCTGCACAACATTTACATAAGGATGGGGTCACTGTCCTGCACAACATGGACATAAGGATGGGGTCACTGTCCTGCACAACATGGACATAAGGATGGGGTCACTGTCCTGCACAACATGGACATAAGGATGGGGTCACTGTCCTGCACAACATGGACATAAGGATGGGGTCACTGTTTTTCACAACATGGGAATAAGGGTTAGGCCACTGTCATGCACAACATGGAAATGAGGATGAGGCCACTGTCATGTACAGCACTTTGCTAAGTCCACAGCTCTCAAAGAAAATTTAATTGACTGAAAGAACTTTTTTGAGCTGTGCAAGCTAGAAAGTTACATGAACATAAACATAGCAGCATACACATCACATCTCTTTACTCACATCTCTATTATTATTATCTAATATTTGTGAAATAGGGACACAGATTCCTTTTCTGATATACTTTTTAAGTTCAGTATGCATTTTAGGTGCTAGCTTATATGCATTTCAACTTATGGTTTCCCTATTAATATTCATGAGCAATTTATGGTGTTAAAAATTTAAATAAGCTTTTATGCCATGAGTTTTAATAGCCCTTTTATGTGCGGTACATAGTGGCACTTTATATTGAATTTCATGTATATTTGATTTAAAATCAAATGTTTTTGCAATTATCTGATATAGGTTAAAATAAAATGCACATAGAAGCACACTTTATAGTCACATTAAAAAAAATTCAGGCTGGGAATGGGGTTGCTTATGGCCCAAAATGGAAAAGTTTGACTGCAGGTTTAATGCTAAACTCTAGGTAGATATAAAAAAAACAACAAATTCAGTAATCTATTCAATAATATTGATTAAAAAGTCCAAAAAGTATTTCAATTTAACTTTGTATCAGCTTCTTGTAATACCCTACAAGGGCAGTACTCAGGCTGTGAGGTGGAGGGACATCACTAGGAGTCAATCAGGTGCTATAGTGTATATGTGCTCATGAGGAACATGGTGGTAAGAATCAGGGGCGGACTGACAATTCATGGGGCCCCCGGGCAATAGGGGATCATGGGGCCCCTGTGCCCTTGCCCAAACTCAAAAAAGCCTATGAAAAAGGTACCAGGGGCATCTCATGGGGCCCCCTACTGACCCCGGGCCCTCGGGCAGTGCCCGAGTTTCCAAATGGTCAGTCCGCCCCTGGTAAGAATAGAGTGATGAGCTTATCAGTCTCCTGATGCTCTACCACTATCCAATCACAGGCTAGGTGCAGTGAAGTGGCCAAGCAGTATTACTTAAAGACAAACCTAAAACCTTCTGCCCCATTATATATTTTCCCCCCTTCTTACCCAATGCTAGGTTGTTCAAAATTCACACAATATCACCTGTCCAGCAAATCCTGCCAGGATCCATATTCAGCTGTCATGCTCCAGTTCCCACACTACCATAATTTTGCTGATATCATTGGGAGCTAGATAGCCATTCCCCTGAAATATGTGCAACCAGGTCTGCCTTCCCCCCACTGTCAGATGTATGGAAGCCAATGCCTCCTGGTATTTGTGACATGCATATGCCAGGAGGCACAAGAAGATGAACACATAATTCACCCCTAAGTGAGATTGGAGGAAGGGGGAAGGACTATAATGCAAAAGGGGGGATGGGGTTTCATGTGCAGAGGATGGAGGGTTTAATAGGAGCAAATACATTTTTCAATGTAAAGGCCAACTTTGACTCCAGTACAGAATATTCAGGTCACCAACCTAGCTATCCTCTTTGGAAGGTCTGTACACATCAAAGAACTGGTTGGTCAGAAATACTAATCCTTTGACAGGTCAAAGACACTCCATAGGTGTAGAAGTACCCCAGTCTCGATGCACCACTCTAGACCTGCTCTTTCATTTGAATCTCTGGACTGTAACCTCCCTGGCGGTATTCTCGAGTGTAGCTCGGGGTAAAGTTTCAGTACCACAAGCAGTAACCCCGAGCTACACTCGGGCTTACCATGCGGCGCTGCTCCAGGATTTGCCACTTACCTTGTCCTGCGCTCCCGCTGTGTCCTCCCTGCAGTGTCCCCGGCAATGTCCTCCGGCGGATGCCGGCATCTGTCATCTGGGTTCCGTCCCTTGCGACGTCAGGACGTACGGGGACGGAACGGTGGGAAATTTGAAAATGACGAAAAGTGACATTCACTAAATACACTAAAATCACATAGTAAAACATTCCTGTATCAAACCATTTCACATACATTTTGTCCCGAGTGCTTTGTCCTGTGCCCTGCCTGCATTTTTAAAGTTCTTTCTGCCTGGAAACTGAGAAACGTCCATGGCGTCCAAAAAGAGTCCCTTTAGGTCAAAATCGGTTTTAGACCAGCTAGAGAACAGCGATAGTAAATTAGAACCACTTGCAGAATTGAGTGATAATGATTCATGGGGGAAATTCGTCATCAGACACTGAAAATGATTTTGCGACTTTGCTCAGTGATGTGCGAACTTGGCGCTCTATTTCAAATTTCAGTGTTTTTGGTTTGATTATATTATTGAATTACATTTATTATTATATTATTATTTTTTATGATCATTTATTAAATTATAATTTATGATTTTGTGTTCCAAATTTTATCATACTCGGGATGTTTACTAGACTCTTGTTCGAGCAGATTTCAGAAAATTATTCCTAAAAATTACAGGCCTACAATAATATAAATACATATTTCCATGCAAAAAAATGTACTGATTTGAGCACAGAAATATGGACATAATCAGACCGCTAGGAAGGCTAGCTTCAGGTTCAAGAAGCCCGTCTTCTCTTGTCATCAGATGAAAATAAATAGATAAGAACCGCACTCCGATCTATACTCTTTATTGGATCATCTATAATGTATACACAGCCATGATGTCTCCACCCAAAGAAACCATCCCCCCTTGATGTATTTCAGCTCATAGTGGCTTGATTACACATATCACACTTTTGATCAAGCCACTATGTGATGAAACGCATCAAGGAGAAGATTTTTTTTGGATGGAGGCCCCAAGGCTGTGTTTGCATTATGGATGACCTAATAAAGTGACTTGGAAGACTACAAATCAGAGTACGTTTTTCTATCTATTTATTTTCACCCTCCTAAATGTATTCAGTTGTCTGCATGGAGTTCATCCTAAAACAATGCATGCTTTTAAAAACACATGGGGGGATGTTTCTAAAATTGGTGCAAGGGAAAATATTCAAGAAGCCACAGGAAGCAAATCTATTTATTTTTATTTTCTTACAGTACTAAAAAGCTACCCATGCATTATTAATTTAAATTAACTAATTAATAGTAACTATTTGTTCAAACGTTGACAACTATTCTTATTTCCAATTAATTATGCTTTATTTAGCCTTGCAGTGAGCAGGTCCTACTTAGGAAGACTTGGATACAGCTGGGAAGCACAGTAAAATATATACATTGAGCCCTATTTGACAGCACACAAACTGCCTTGTAATGAAGCCATAAATTGGATGGGGCTAATTTCCTCCGAAGCGGTAACCTGTACCCTAAAGCTGGCATGCTTGAGTCAATAAACTTTTATGGGCCTCTTCTCCTGAGTCATTCTCCTGCAGCTAAATTACCACAAGCCTATTATAAGGTGGGTTATGGTCATCAAACAGTAAACAGAAGCTTTATTGAAAAAAAGGTCTGCAGCCAAAAGTTCAGAGTTCCGTCCAGCTAACATCTATTATTTGGGCATAAAGAGGGAGCAGCGTACGTTATGAGATCATCATTCTGTTGACGGATTCTACTGAAGACGTCTCATCGGCCAGGGGTAAAGGTGATGAGTTTTATGGCCATCAGCTTGTGCCCAGTCTTCACTAAAATGACAATTACACCTGCCGTGCTCGGACTGGAGCCATTTACTGGCTCACCGTGGTAATAACAAGTTGAAGACAAGAGCTGCTGGGGAGTCAGCCACCTTTGTGGCTCAAAATTTTCAATTGTTTTTTATAGGCACTAAAGTGCTTTGAAAAATTTGTAAGAAGCACATCTAATGAGTATTTAAAGGAGCTAAAATTAAGCTTGATAAAATGCTGATGAAACCAGCCAAAGCATGTTTAAAGCTACAGCTACCACTCCTATTAAAAAGACATTACATATTTGTATTTTTTTTTTACATATACCTGAAAAAGAATTCAGTTGAATGTAAAAAGTTTGTAAAAGCAAACATTAAATATATTTTTTGTTTTATTTATTTTAAAATGTTTTTATTGAAGCTTTCAATAACAGGGTAATGTTATAATAATGACGTTCAGTTCAATAACAATTGTAGTCATACAATACATTATTGGAGCATGTGTACCCCACCATTTGGCTGGGGACAAGGAATAAGGCAATAGTAACATAGGTAGATACGGATATATACTGAGCTTTGGTGAGGTATAGAAAATGGTAGAGGGGTGTAAACATGGGGAGAACAAGAAGAAGGAAGGGAGAGGAGGAGGAAGTTATAATGGGATGGGGGGAGGAGTTATTTTTTGTTTTAAAATCAGCAGGTAAGTAACATTTAAAGTGTAAGTTTGTCTTTTGTGTGAGCTCATCTTTTGCTGAAGAAACACATTACAGCCGGTTATCAGCTCTCACTGCCCACACAGCCAGTGCAGAGATCCCAGGATTTTAAAGCCCTTCTCTTGTTCCTCTTCTTTCCTTAGGGCTTCTGCAACCAATCATTGAGATTCTGATTGGTCACGACCAATGGGAATCTCATCATGGCATTCTAAAACGAATGCCAATTTGACCCCATTAATGATTAGAAAAAAACAAACATTCTTAAAACAAAAAATTATGATCTAAATTTTACTAATGTAGAACAAGCTTAAAGCTGGCCATACATTAATCGTTTTTTTTTCAGCCAGTGGATTAATAAAAAAAAAATCCAATTTCCCCATCACACATTCCCAGTTGTGGCTCTCTGTTCTGACAGCAGGGAGACTTCCTGACCATCAGAGCACACTGTTCAGTGTTTGTGACTATAGCTGGCAGCACTGTTTGTTTGGGAAAACCAAACAGGCTGGTTGTAAAGAAGTAAATCAGTAGATTGATTTCTGTACAACCAGCCTGCTCATACATGGATCAAAATGTGGCCAGTCCCTGCTAAACCAGCCAAATTTCGATCCATGTAGGGCCGTCTTAAGTCTCTGAACAGTAAATGGAAGCAAATCTCCCCAAAGGAACACAGACAGCAAAAAACAAAGTGAGTGGGATTTTAGTCCTGCCCTACTCTATCTACATTGAAATCTACTAACAAAATGCCTCCAAAATTCCATAAATTTGTCTTCTCCTTGTGTCTGTGCTAGATGTCACTAGCTAGCCATGCACGAGTAGATTTTCGAAAAAGTTTGTATAAATGTTTGTACCAACATTCATAAAAAATTCTCAGTATATCTGATTAATTTTTTTGTAATTCCTTTTATTTGTACAAATAAAGCATACATACAGGCAAAACAAGGCAACAATATGAAAAAAAATATCCAGCAACTATGCACAGAAATTCCGCAGTGTACAGAAGATTCAAAATAAAGGTTGTCAAATCAGTAACAGTAAGCGTAAGTGTAAGAAAAAAGATCACAATTGAGAAAACATATTGTGAAAGATATCATGGGTCGAGGGTGCAGTACTAGCATGTGAGAGCAACCTTGAAGTGTAGAAGGCCAGGCAAACAATTAGGCAGAATGGGAGTTTCAGATCAGTTGATATCTCCAAACCAACATGAGCAGCATAGCTGGCCCACTATACTAGACTATCTGATGTGCATTCTTGGGGCTGGACAAAGAGCCCACAGGAATAGGCAGTAAAGACAAGAAAGGAATGGGGGAAATGGAGGGATGGCAAGAGGAGGAAGAGGAGGGTCATGAGGAGGAAGTGCTGGAGGAAGAAAGAGGAAAAGGGGAAGAAGTAGAGCACTGAGTGCCAGGTGTACCTCCTCTCCCTGGAGGCATGAGGCGGGGCAAAGAAAGGTGCACTTCAGTGGGGAGAAGAAAGCTTGTTAAAGTAAGTATCTGTAAAGACAAAGTAGTCCCAGGGGTGCCATGAATAGATTCCTCTTTGTTATGCAGGGTGGCTGTAAGATTTTTCTTGTCTCTAAGTTCATTCAATTTGGTGAACCAAAGAGAGGAAGCCTCTCCTTCCAGTGAAGTGGCATACAGGCCTTTGTTGCATTCAGCAATTGAATAGTAAGGGAAGTTTTATGTTTTTGGATGGGACTCGGGCACTGCAGAAAGGTACCCCTGCCTGTCCCACAGTTCCAGCAAACACTGGGCAGCTGGCGTGAGAAATGTTGAGAGTGGTGGGTACCCGGTACCAACTTGTAAGCAGTTTATAGTTGGTCTCCTGAATCCTGGTTGCCATGGAGGTCTTTTGGGCAAAGTGTAGAATTTTCTCCTTCTGAGGCTGTGTGAGGGTCACACCTAATTCCAACTCAAATTTGTGAAGGAAGGGAAAAGTCAGAAGCCTGGCAGATGGGAGAAGAGTAGATGAAGAGAGGCTATGTCGGATTGTTTCCCCCTTATGGCACAGGGTCTCAAGGGCCATCAAAGGGCGAGCTGTGCCAGGTGAGTGCAAGAATGAGCAGTGGTATGACCTCAGAGAGGTATGACCCCGAGTGAAATCAGGGGAACCATTGGTGATGGTGAAGGGGACAGGGCAGTACAACAGAACATCTCATGAGCCACCTCCAGAGTGGTGCTGTCAGGGATCCTGCCGCCGTGCAGCCGTGCGACAGTGATGGATACCCTCGGGCCATGGTGGTGCGAGTGTTCATGCGTGGGAGTGTGCGGGCGTGCAAGTGAGCGCATGCGCAGTAGCGTACATGTCACTGCAAGGCGGGCTATTTAAACCTGCAATACAGTGTAATCAATGCCTTCTGGTCTATAACGTCCTGCACTCCATAACCTGATTCTGTTGCCTGTATCCTGATCTGACCTGATTAAGAAAGAACTCCAACTGCACCGACCCCGGATATCCCTGATTATCCGCTTGCCTGCTCCCTTGTACTTGATTTGCTCGTTTGATCCTGACCCAGCTTGTCTGACTCTGCTGCACCTACTTACCTGTATCTGCACCTGGCTTGTATCCTGATTACTGCCATACTTACCTGCTGCTGCACCCACAGTCCTGCACCTGGCCTGCATCCTGATCACCGCCATACTTACCTGCTGCTGCACCCACGGTCCTGCACCCAGCCTGCATCTTGGTCACTGCCATACCTGCCTGCTGCCGCATCCACACTCCTGTGTCCAGTCCCAGTCTGCATCCTGATTGCTGCCATACCTGCCTGCTGCTGCACCTATGTTCCTGCATCTGCGCCGGGCCTGGATCCAGATCTCCTGGGTCTTCACCTACCTGCCGCCAGCTCCAGACCTACCCGTACTCCTGCCTCTCCTGGCTTTGTGCCCTCTGTTCCCACTATCAGGGGCTCCGAGCGGGAGTCATAAGAGGATGCCTCCTCTCCACGTCAGGCTCCCCAACCAGGTATGTGACAGGTGCCAAGGGTGGGGTGGGACCCGAGTTCTCTGGGTAATGGACGCCACAGCCACGGCCAGCTCTGAGCTGTGCCCTGGGAATCCTCCAAGGCAGCCCAGTGTTTAGCATCACCATGGCAATGCCAGCCAACTAGACGTGTGAGATGAACAGCTCTGTAATAAAAGTGGACATCGAACAAGCCCACCCCCCCCATACCTCTTGGGTAGGGACAAGAAATGTAGGGCAAGACGAGGCTTCCTATGGGACCAATAAAGGCTTGGAACATTGTGCTGATCTTTTTAAAGAAATGCGTAGGTAGTTGGATGGGAAAATCCTGCAGCAAGTATAATATACGGGGGAGAATGGTCATTTTCAGAGCATTACATTGACCAAGAATGTGTCAGTGGAGAAGGTCCTCCTTAATTTTGAGTAACAGGGGGGCAAAATTTGCGTTAAATAGATGCAAGAGATCGGACGTGATATTGGTACCCAGGTACCGAATCGAGTCAGATGCCCACCAGAAAGCAAAAAAGCTGACTGATCACGCAAGGATCTGCAGAGATATTTAACACTGAAGATTTCGCTAGATTATTTTTGAAGTACAAAAGAGTCTATTTGAATCTTGAAGCACCCGCAGAAGGTTAGGTAAGGAATTAAGGGGTCTGTGAGAAAAAAGATCAGGTCGTCTGCAAAGGCTACTACCTTTTGTACCCCCGAAGGCTTGCTTTATCCAGTGATGTCGGGGTCAGTGCAGATCTTGCAGAGCAGAGGTTTCAGTGTCAAAGAAGAAGATCAGTGGGGAAAGCGGGCACTCTTGATGGGTCCCATTGGAAATGGGAAAGAAATCTGATTTGGTCTTGTTGACCTTCATGGAAGATGAAGGTTGGAAGTAAAGGGATGTAATCCAGCGTAATATGGATGTTCTGAGGCCTATATTTGCCAATGTTACCTGCATGAACTGCCAGTTTACCTGATCAAATGACATCAGTAGAAAATAGAATGAGTGGGCTCTTGGTAGTCCTGGCGGCATGAACCAGGTTGAAGACACGTATGGTGTTGTCCCTCGGCTCCCTGAGGGGGATAAAGCCAGCCTCATCCATGTGTGTCAAGCAGGGGATAAGAGGCAGAAGGCAGTTCTCAAAAATTTTTGTAAACAACTTTGAGTCAGTGTTCAGGAGCACGATAGGGCAGTAACTACTGCACTGAGAAGGGTCCTTACCCTCCATAAGGATCAAGGAGATGTAGGCCCTAAGTGCATCTGGTGGCAAATCCTTTCCCTTAGCCAGAGAGTGCGCTACCATTTGAGGAGATATTGTGTCAAAAAGGTCCTGTGGTAGGTCAGTCCATCAGGACCTGGGGATTTGTTGGGTTGGATTGTGAAAGTGCCACCCTGAGTTCCTCCACTGTTCTTGGAGCATCTAGGTCCTTGCATACCAAAGGGATAAAGCAAGGCATGCCCAATGAGGCAATATAGGAGCAAATTCTTGACAGGTAGTCAAGGAGAGCCCTAAAGAGGGTATGGGCCAATGTTGTAGAGGCCTCGAAAAAAAGGAACAAAATTCGGATGCCATGGAAGTAGAAGAGGAGAGCTTTCACCCGGAGGTAGCCATGATATGTGTGCGAGTGCGGACGACACAAAGTGCCCGAGCAAGGAGAGTGCTGGGTTTGTTTCAGTATTCGTACATGGTTCTTTGAGTCCAGGCCAACTATGGTTTCAAAATAAAGAAACATAAGTAAGTGAAGACCACCATAAATAGCGCTCACTAATGAGATGCAATTCAATCCCCAAAATTGTTTGAAATATAAAACAATAAAAATTCATAAATACATATAAATAATACATAAACAATGAAAATAAAATAAATAAATAATAAACGACACTTCCACCGAACAGTGCAAAAATAAAAAGTATCAGTTTATAATATAAAGTAAAGTCCAAACCTTTCTTTCAAAAAAGTATCCACCACAACCGTGATCTTCAATGTGCTCAACGCCCCATCAAAGTGCAAACTCACCAGTTGCTGGTGATTAATCAGAATTAAATCAGGTACCAATGGAGAAGAAAATGTAATTCTTCTTTAGTCTTGAGGAGTTCCTGGTATGTGGACCTTGCCAGGCTTTCTTTGTGAGTGCCCTCCAGCTGCTCAAAGCATTCCAGTAGGGTATCGACCTGGAAAGAATGCTCCCACTTAAGTTTTGCGCTAAGCGCCATCAACATTCCCCGTAGGACAGGTTTGTGTGCTTCGCAGAGCATGAGGGGGCTGTCCAATGAGTCGGTAAGTAAAGTAACTCATTTAGGTGCCACAATGGAGGACTATGGGTGATCGGTCCCAATTGCAAATCCATGAAGATGGGTTCGTAATCTGACAAAGTAATGTCACCTATATTTGATGACTTGACAAATGTAATTCGAAAGTACATCACATTTTTCTTTGTTTTGAACATTCAAATTCTGGAATGAATATTATTTCCGGAACAAAACCATATACATTGTTAGAAATTCTATAGCTGAAGAAACATTTTTCATTCTGCTCCTTTTCATTTTCCATCCCTATGATTAAATGAACATCAATTTGACCTCACTGACCAGTAGAAAATGGAATTAATGTTACATAGTTACATAGTTAGTCTGGCTGAAAAAAGACACAAGTCTGTCTAGTTCAACCATTAAAGTGGGAAAAAAAATTAATATCATACACTACATAGGAAGGAAAAAAAAACATGATCCAATTTTCTCCAGCAGGGGAAAACATTCTTGCCTGATGCCCCAAGAGGCAACTGGATATTCCCTGGATCAACTTTACCTATAAATGTTAGTATCCAGTTATAATATGTGTATTTAGAAAAGAATCCAGGACTTTTTTAAAGCAATCTACTGAACTGGCCAGAATCAAGTCTTGAGGGAGTCTATTACAATTTTCACAGCTCTTACTGTGAAGAAACCTTTCCATATTTGGAGATTAAATCTCTTTTCCTCCAGACATAAAGAATGCCTCCTTGTCGTCTGTGATGACCTTAAGGTGAATAACTCTACACCGAGTTCACTATATGAACCACTGATGTATTTATACATGGAGATCATATCCCCCTTATGTATTATACATGGAGATCATATCCCCCCTTATGTATTATACATGGTGATCATATCCCCCCTTATGTATTATACATGGTGATCATATCCCCCCTTATGTATTATACATGGTGATCATATCCCCCCTTATGTATTATACATGGAGATCATATCCCCCCTTATGTATTATACATGGAGATCATATCCCCCCTTATGTATTATACATGTTGATCATATCCCCCCTTATGTATTATACATGGAGATCATATCCCCCCTTATGTATTATACATGGTGATCATATCACCCCTTACGTATTATACATGGAGATCGTATCCCCCCTTACGTATTATACATGGAGATCGTATCCCCCCTTACGTATTATACATGGAGATCGTATCCCCCCTTACGTATTATACATGGTGATAATATCCCCCTTATGTATTATACATGGAGATCATATCCCCCCTTATGTATTATACATGGAGATCATATCCCCCCTTATGTATTATACAGTTGTGGCCAAAATTATTCAACCCCCACTGAAATTGAGTGTTTTGGCCAGTTTGACATTGCTTTTGATCATTCAGTCATCTTGCTTACATTTACATTAAAGAGGCACTTGTAGGTCAGACAAATATAACATAACAGTTATAATGAAATAACCACAAATGTCTTTTCTGTGCTCACAGCATTATCAGTTTTATTCAACCCCCAAGTGACATTCAATCTTAGTACTTAGTACAGCATCCTTTTACAGTTATAACAGCTTTTAAACGTGAAGCATAGCTTGACACAAGTGTCTTGCAGCGATCTACGGGTATCTTCGCCCATTCTTCATGGGCAAAGGCCTCCAGTTCAGTCACATTCTTAGGCTTGCGCACTGCAACTGCTTTCTTTAAGTCCCACCAGAGGTTCTCAATCGGATTTAAGTCTGGTGACTGCGATGGCCACTCCAAAATGTTCCAGCCTTTCCTCTGCAACCATGCTCTAGTGGACTTGGAGGTATGCTTGGGATCATTGTCCTGTTGAAAGGTCCAACGTCTCCCAAGCCTCAGGTGTGTGACGGACTGCATCACGTTTCCATCCAATATCTCCTGGTACTGAAGAGAATTCATGGTACCTTGCACACGCTGAAGCTTCCCTGTACCTGCAGAAGCAAAACAGCCCCAAAGCATGATTGACCCTCCACCATGCTTCACAGTAGGCAAGGTGTTCTTTTCATCATAGGCCTTGTTCTTCCTCCTCCAAACATAGCGTTGATCCATGGGCCCAAACAGTTCTAATTTTGTTTCATCAGTCCACAGAACACTATCCCACAACTTTTGTGGTTTGTCCACATGGCTTTTGGCATACTGCAGTCGACTCTTCTTATTCTTTGGAGACAGCAAGGGGGTACGCCTGGGAGTTCTGGCACGGAGGCCTTCATTACGCAGTGTGCGTCTTATTGTCTGGGCTGAAACTTCTGTACCCACATCTGACAAATCTTTTCTCAGTTCCTCAGCAGTCACACGGGGACTTCTCTCCACTCTACGCTTCAGGTAGCGCACAGCAGTCGAAGTCAGCATCTTCTTTCTGCCACGACCAGGTAGCGTTTCAACAGTGCCCTTTGCCTTGAATTTGCGAATGATGCTTCCTAAGGTGTCTCTTGGTATGTTTAACATCTTTGCAATCTTCTTATAGCCATTGCCCTTCCTGTGAAGAGAAATCACCTCTTCTCTTGTCTTCCTGGACCATTCTCTTGCCTTCACCATGTTTGTAACCACACCAGTAAATGTCTAGAAGGAGCTGAGTA
Source organism: Staurois parvus (assembly GCF_062004578.1). NCBI lineage: Eukaryota > Metazoa > Chordata > Amphibia > Anura > Ranidae > Staurois > Staurois parvus. The sequence goes on along the minus strand of NW_028318504.1, from coordinate 4,798,903 downwards.
TCACAGTCATTTTAAAGCTGCCTAATTGGTGCTTATTATGCTTGATTGCTGCTCGGTGACATCCACAGGTGTTTTCAATACCTGATGGAAAGCACCTGTATGAACCTCTGTTCTTCAGAGTGGTAGTCTTTAAGGGGTTGAATAATTGTGGCAATGAAGAAACCACATAAGAACCATTTACTACTGTATTACATAAACAATTGATGTCATTTTAGTTGCATTTGGGTAGTTACAACGTCCTTGTAGGATTTGATTCTGAATACAATTCCAAATGTACACTATAGTCCCTAAACCCCTTTACAGCATTGGGGGTTGAATAATTTTGGCCACAACTGTACATGGAGATCATATCCCCCCTTATGTATTATACATGGAGATCATATCCCCCCTTATGTATTATACATGGTGATCATATCCCCCCTTATGTATTATACATGGAGATCATATCCCCCCTTATGTATTATACATGGTGAACATATCCCCCCTTATGTATTATACATGGTGATCATATCCCCCCTTATGTATTATACATGGAGATCATATGCCCCCCTTATGTATTATACATGGAGATCATATGCCCCCCTTATGTATTATACATGGAGATCATATCCCCCCTTATGTAATATACATGGTGATCATATCCCCCCCTTTATGTATTATACATGGTGATCATATCCCCCCTTATGTATTATACATGGAGATCATATCCCCCCTTATGTATTATACATGGAGATCATATCCCCCCTTATGTATTATACATGGTGATCATATCCCCCCTTATGTATTATACATGGAGATCATATCCCCCCTTATGTATTATACATGTTGATCATATCCCCCCCCTTATGGATTATACATGGAGATCATATCCCCCTTATGTATTATACATGGAGATCATATCCCCCTTATGTATTATACATGGAGTTCATATCCCCCCTTATGTATTATACATGGAGATCATATCCCCCCTTATGTATTATACATGGAGATCATATCCCCCTTATGTATTATACATGGAGATCATATCCCCCCTTATGTATTATACATGGAGATCATATCCCCCCTTATGTATTATACATGGAGTTCATATCCCCCCCTTATGTATTATACATGGAGATCATATCCCCCCCTTATGTATTATACATGGAGATCATATCCCCCCCTTATGTATTATACATGGAGATCATATCCCCCCTTATGTATTATACATGGAGATCATATCCCCCCTTATGTATTATACATGGAGATCATATCCCCCCTTATGTATTATACATGGAGATCATATCCCCCCTTATGTATTATACATGGAGATCATATCCCCCCTTATGTATTATACATGGAGATCATATCCCCCTTATGTATTATACATGGAGATCATATCCCCCCTTATGTATTATACATGGAGATCATATCCCCCTTATGTATTATACATGGAGATCATATCCCCCTTATGTATTATACATGTTGATTATATCCCCCTTAATCTCCTCTTCACAAGAGAGAGTACATTTCCTCATAGATGAGCACCTCCATGCCTCTTATCAGTTTGGTTGCCCTTCTCTGCACTTTCTCCAGTTCCCCGATATGCTTTTTGCGAACTGGTGCCCAAAACAAGTGAAAATTTAAAAACAAAATTCTACTAGTGTATGGCCAACACAATGGTCTCAGTTGAAGAACAGAATCAGGCATTAAATTAACTTTTGTAAAAGATGCTGTAGATCTGGGGGAAGTTTTTTTTTTTTTTTGCCATCATATATCATTTTGAGTTTTTAGCTCGAGCTCTGCTTTAACACCAATTAAGTCTATGAAATAGCTCCTTCTGTCATGCCTAAGCAGACAGCTATTGTTTAACTAAACAGCAGTTAACAGAATTAATAAAGTGTTGGCTAAGCACTATGAAATTAACCCATCTTTAAACAAAACACAATTCCTTTACAAAAAGAGCCATTATTTGAATCACAATCATCTTCAAAATGTGTTTTAGGCTCCATCATTTGAATAAAGCAGAAATATCCTGATATTTTTTGCTGTGTGAGTTATTTTACTGTTGATAGATTTGTTTCATTAAGACACCTTTTAATTCCCTTCCGTTGTATGTGCAGGGCTTTGTGTCCGATGGAGTAGGTAATGGAGTCCCTCGCCATTCAGTACTAAATTACTCTTCCATTAAGATGTTCTCATCAACAGTTTATATAATGGCTGCAGACAGATCCAAGGCATAGCGACGTAGCTGAAGAGCTCCTCTGAAAACTTTCCTGAAATTTATCTGCGGCAAATATCTTTATTTTGTGTCACATTGCTGTGTGATCTTGGCTTTACGAAAATAATTACGAGAAGGTCTGTTTATAGATTCCAACATGTTACGCCAGTCTATCTCTGCCATGCATGGACACAGAAATGGTTGCTTAATACATTTACTTTAAGCACTTGACCTCCAGAGGATTTACCCCCCTTAATGACCAGGCCTCTTTTTGCTACTCGGCGCTGCACTAATTCAACTGATAATTGCGCGGTCATGCAATGCTGCACCCAAACAAAATTTACGTCCTTTTTGTCACACAAATAGAGCTTTCTTTTGGTGGTATTTGATCATCTGTGCTCTTTTTATTTTTCACGCTATAAACAAAAAAAGGCCAAAAAGTTTGAAGAAAAACAATATTTTTTACTTTCAGCTATAAAAAATATATAGTAAACTCAAAGTTGGTTATAAATTTAGGCCAAAATGTATTCTGCTCCATGTTTTTGGTAAAAAAAAATCACAATAAGTGTATATTGATTGCTTTTGTGGAAGTTATAGCGTCTACAAACTATGGTATAAATACTGCAACTTACGCCATTTTTCTGCTATACAGCGTTGCGCTAGTTTAACGGACAATTGCGCGGTCATGCAATACGGTACATAAATGAAAATTACATCCTTTTTTTCCTCACAAATTGAGCTTTCTTTTGGTGGTATTTGATCGCCTGTGCGGTTTTTATTTTTTGCCCTATAAAAAAAAAGGCTGACAATTTTGAGGAAAAAAAAACAATATTTTGGACTTGTTGCTATAAAACATGTCCAGTAAAAAAAAAAATGCAAAAATCAAATTTAGTCATAAATTTCTGCCAAAATGTATTCTGCGACATGTCTTTGCTAAAAAAAAACCCAATACGTGTAAATTAATTGGTTTACATGAAAGTTATAGCGTTTACAAATGGCGGGAAAGATACTGGGATTTTTAGGTTTTTTTTTATACTAATATTGGCGGCGATCAGCGAATTATGGCGGCAATCAGTGACTTATAGCAGCGACCAGCGACTTATGGCGGGACTGCAGGACTGCGGCGGACATTCTGACATTGGGGGGTACTGACTTGGGGTCACTGACATCCCCAAAAACACTAATACAGTGATCAGTGCAAAAAAAAAAAAACACTGTACTAATGGCAATGGGGAGGAAGGGGTTAACTTTATTTTGCAGGGAAGGGTTATAGGAGTGAGGGGAGTGTTTTACTAGGGGGCGGGGGTGTGTACTGGGCGGGACAAGACTGATTGAGAAAGAGAAACTGTTTTTTCTCGATCAGCTCATCCTCGAGCTGTCAGGGAAGTGACAGACAGCACAGCTACTGCAGCTGTGCTCTCTGTCACTGATCGCCGGGACATAGTCGCTAAGGAGCGGCTGTGACCCGGCGACTTACATCTGCGGCAGAGAACCGCAGGACAAATAGGGCGGCGGTGGCGCGCCTCGCGCGCGCCCCCTATTTGTTTACAAAACACACGTCTTAAAACATGGTTTTGCCTGTGAGTGCCGCCCTGCCGCCGTACATGTACAGTGGCTGGACGGCATGCCGTTAAATGAAACCTGAATTTAGAGAGGCACGAAAGTTGCCAGTGATGAAAATGCTAGATGCCTGATTGTCATGCTGATCCATCTTCAGCACTTTGAGCCACTAACTTGAAACATCTATGTAGAACAGACTAGCTGAATTTGCTATAACTGTCCAGATCTACCTATTTGCTTTGCATCAGATATTAAAGCTAGAGGGTAAGTACAATAATCAGTCAACTAGCATTTTCAGAAGGTTAGAAATGGGGATATTTAAGTGTTCTTGCATGGCAGAAGGAAAATTATTTGTATATGAAATAGTAACCCCAAATGACCCCAAACCATTATGAAGTGTTCTTGCATGGCAGACCACTTACTGTTATCTCACATATATATTCCTATTATCATAGCCAAATTTACCACCCTAACTCCTCCCACAGTTTTTACACTACATAGATAGTAATATACCGAAACGTGCGGATTGTTCCCGATTGGTGTGCTATTACTTTGTGGAACGTTTCGCCAAATGGTTCACAAAATATTTTTGTGGTGAAATTGGTCCCATAGGAATGAATGGTGGGATGTTCAAAACTAGAGTGGGAGCTGACAAAAGCTAGAGTGTGAGCTGAAAAATCAGGACATGATTTCTAAACTGCCATCACTCCCTCATTGTCAAGCTCACCTACACAAATCCTATATCAAAACGTTCAGCTATCCCTGCTGCCACTAAAAATGTCCACGGCTAAGCCATAGTCCTGATAGTTTTCACAATATGACCATTTGTTTGCAACTCACACCGCCCATTGACCTTTTCACAGTTACTCTAGCCACTCCAACCACACAACAGTTACTCAAGCCACTCCACCCAGTTACTCCACCCATTTCAGTTGTAGACTACTGGTGGAGGCAAGAACACTTCACACAAGTTCCCCAGAAATTGTAGCTTTTCTAGTTTTATTTATTGTTTTCATGATGAGTTTACTTTAATACCAAGATGCCCACAATCTAATGTTCTTCAGCATGGTTCCCTGTGCTGAAAGAATTTTAATCTAAGTTCTAGTTAAGAACTAGAAGAGAGTAGCTGTGAACACTTTCAGTTTTAGGACTGCTCTTTTATTAACAATAAACAACCAAACACTGTGGCTCTCAAAATAGTGATCACAATGACAGCCAATCATTGTGACCATGTGGTCTGTTTAAAACCAAATTTGCTGCCTTCAGATATTTCTGTGCCTTGTATAGAGAGATGTCAATTGACAGCTTATAGTTTAGAACAATGACCTCCAAATTGTGGCTTGCTGGCCGGATTCGGCCATTTGCTTACCATTACTGGCCTTTTGGGCACTATTCCTCCCACTGATATGAGGCACTATTACGTCTACTGACACCAACAAGGAGACATCATTCTTTCCACTGACACTAATGATGGAGCACTATTCCTTCCACTGACACCAATGATGGAGCACTATTCCTCCCACTGACAGCAACAATGGGGCACTATTCCTTCCACTGACACCAATGATGGAGCACTATTCCTTCCACTGACACCAAAGATGGAGCACTATTCCTCCCACTGACACCAATGATGGAGCACTATTCCTTCCACTGACACCAATGAGGGGGCACTATTCCTTCCACTGACACCAATGATGGAGCACTATTCCTTCCACTGACACCAAAGATGGAGCACTATTCCTCCCACTGACACCAATGATGGAGCACTATTCCTTCCACTGACACCAATGAGGGGGCACTATTCTTTCCACTGACTCCAATGATGGAGCACTATTCCTCCCACTGACAGCAACGATGGGGCACTATTCCTTCCACTGACACCAATGATGGAGCACTATTCCTTCCACAAACACCAAAGATGGGGCACTATTGCTTCTACTGACACCAATTATGGGACACTATTCCTTACACTGACACCAATGATGGGGCACTCTTCATTCCACTAACACCATTGATGGGGCATAATTCTTCCCACTGACACCAATAATGGGGCACTATTCCTTTTCCTACTAACCAAAGGTGCCATGCAATGTTTTAATTTACACTAACCACAAAACGCTGTTTACTCCCATTGGCCAATGTGGGCCCCACAGAAGTCTGAGAGTGGCCCTTTGCTTATAAAGTTTAGAGAACCCTGGTTTAGAGATAGGAGAATGCAGCTGTGTTGATTCTTAGTTTTAAGACTGCTCTGTCACTAACAATAGGTAATTAGTCATTGTGGCTTTCAGTTATGCAATTGCAATGACAGCAAATCATGCTGATAATGAGGTTTGTTTAAAAAGAAACATGATGGCTTCAGATGTCAGTGTGCCTTGCACAGGTACAGTGACAGCTGACTCAAACCGACTACAGCTGTTACAATGCAACACAAGGAAAAAATGATTAAAGCATTTTATAATAAAAACTGGGGTCCTCAATTCGAATCTCAGTGAGAACACTGGAGTTTGCATGTTCTCTTTGTGATTTTTGTAGGTTTCCTCCCACACTCCAAAGACACACTGTCCTATGTAATATGTACTAGAATACCCAACTGCAGCCTCTTACAACAGAGCCCAGTAATAATGAGTAGCTAACACAGCGGCTGTAGATATTTCAGGCATGACACCATAGGAATTGTACCTTTTTTTTTTCAACAGGTAAGTTTTATTGCGTATACTGAAAAAGAATGAGCGCGGTAACATTAAACATTAGTGGCAAGCAAGTTGGTCAGACAATAAAAATTTTACAACAGATTGTACAGGTCACAATCACATAGTGATCCATAAGAACACATACAATACGCTAGTAAGTATACCAGTTATACCTTTTCCCCCAAACTGGACTACCATAGTTTCCATCCATAGACAAAGTACCCATCAATCAACTCCAAGACCATAAGGGTAACCATCTTGGGAGGGAGGGAGGCAAGGACAATGGGAGATCAGCTAATCACATGACAGCAACTCAATGTATTTAGGCATCTAAATGTAGTAAAGACGACTTGTTGAAGTTCAAACCGAGCATCAGAATGGGGAAGAAGGGGATTTAAGTGACTTTGAATGTGGCATGGTTGTTGGTGCTTGACGGGCTGGTCTTAGTATTTAACCACTAGCCTACAGGGCACTTATACCCCCTCCCTGCCCAGGCCAATTTCCAGCTTTCAGTGCTGTTGCACTTTGAATGACAATTGTGCGGTCATGCAACACTGTACCCATATGAAATTTTGTATCATTTTTTTGTGACAGATAGAGCTTTATTTTGGCGATATTTAATCACCTCTGGGTTTTTAATTTTTTCTTAAACAAACCAAAAACCACAGAAAATTTTGAAAAAAAGGTTTTTGCTTAGTTTTTGTTATAAAATTTTGTAAATAAGTGATTTTCCTCCTTCACTGATGTGCGCTAATGAGGCTGCAGTGATGGGCACTGATAGGCTGCACTGATGGACACTGATAGGTGGCATTGATGGAACCTGATGAGGAGGCACTGGTAGGTGGCACTGATGGGCATTGACAGGCATCACTGATGGGCACTGAAAGGCAGCACTCATATATGGCACTGATAGGCATCACTGGCTGGCACTGATAGGCAGCACTGACTGGCACTGTTAGGTGGCACTGACTGGCAATGTTAGGCGGCACTGATATGCAGCACTGATGGGCACTGATAGGCGGCACTGACTGGCACTGATAGGCGACACTGACTGGCACTGATTGGCAGCACTGATAGGTGGCACTGACTGGCATTGATAGGTGGCACTGACTGGCACTGATGGGTGACACTGAAAGGCAGCTCAGATGGGCACTGATATGTGGCATTGATATGGCACTGATGGGCACTGAAATGTGGCACTGATATGGCACTGATGGGCACTGGCAGGTGGCATGGATGAGCACTGAGAGCTGGCACTGAGGGGCACTGACAGGTGGCGCTGCTGGGGCTACACAGATCATCAGTGCTCTGATGATCTGTGTACATGTCCCCTCCGAGGAATACCGATTACCAGCTCTCCTCTCCTCACGAGCTGTCAGCGTGACAGCTCGTGGGGAGAGAAATGCTGATAACCGGCATTTCCCTGTTTACATGTGATCAGCTGTGATTGGACATAGCTGATCACATGACCGAGCTGACATCTTCAGCTCTTTCCGTGAATTGGTGATCCGCTGTGTCCGAGGGACACTGCGCACAGCCAATCGCCACGCTGAGCGCTCCGGGAGCCGCGCATGAGCGGTTAGAATGGGAGGACATTATATGACGTCCTCCCAGAACGAGAGAACCACCTTGCATCCGTCATATTACTATATGGCGGGCGGGAGGTGATTAAAAAACTGCTGATCTACTGGGATTTTCACACACAATCATCTCTAAGGTTTACAGAGAATGGTCTGAAAAAGAGAAAATATCCAGTGAGCGGCAGTTGTGTGGACAGAAATGCCTTGTTGATGTCAGAGGTCAGAGGAGAATGGGCAGACTGGTTCATGATGATAGAAAGGAAACAGTAACTCATGTCAATATGACCCAAAATCTCCAAGGAATGTTTCCAACACCTTGTTGAATCTATGCCAAGAAGAAATAAGGCAGTTCTGAAGGCAAAAGGGGTACTAACAAGGTCTACCTAATGAAGTGGCTAGTGAGTGAATGTATGGTGTCTGTACAAGACAATCTAAAAATATAAGCAGCATGGTCATTCATTGGTTAACATTGTGATGGGACTATTGGTTTAACCACCACCAGTCAGAATTTTATGAACATAGTGTGCATGTTCTACCTGAGTGGCAGGGGATTGTTCAGATCCAATATTATCCTGAAGGGTTAATTAGCTTCGGGCTAAATGTTTAAACAATACTTGCATGGCTGCCTAGACCTACAAAAGGCAAACTGTGAATAAATCTAAATGTTCTGGTTTAAAAATTCCCTGCAGTATATCATATGCTTGGATTCTGGCGGATGTTTAGATAATAATGTAATTTCATCATTTTATTTGAGTTTCAGAATAAAAAAAAAAAAAAAGATTCATATTCCATTTCAAGTCTGAATAGTGTATGAATCACAGTAATTTCTGTCACTCGGCCCTTGGGAGTCAGATATTAACCCTTTACTCTGGGTCTTAACAAGCCACATAATTCTCACTTGTCTGAGACTTAAGACACTTCCAGTTCCATCTGTCATCTTGCTCATTTTCACTCAAATTCAACCTCTTGTTCTCCACTTTTCTGCTATATATCTATTGGGCCAGATATGTGAAAGTGTCATATCATACAGCATTGTGAAGGAGAGGTTAGCACTCTTGCGTCGCAGCATGAAGGTGATCTGGTTTCAGCTCCTACCATGGATGCTTGCGAGGATGCATGGAGTCCATATGTTTTCCTCACCCTTATAGAGGGTTATATTTGAAAACATCTATTTAGGTTAACCAGATTGTGAGCAAATGAACCTGTGAGCCACTTACTGCATTACAGGCCAAAAGCCACTGATGTGGGAACCATTGAAATTGTGCCTGTTGTTTCTAGTTATGCCTCTGGTTATTTAATATTAAATAAAAAATAACTGATAGATGTTCTAATGTTTCCCCACCTCACTATAGGAAATTATTTGTTTCTTACATTTTTGTTCTGTATTGGAAAGGTTGCTTCCACTTCTTTCTTACACTATATTGCCAAAAGAATTGGGACACCCCTTCATTGGATTCAGGTGTTCCAATCACCTCCATGGCCACAGGTGTGCCCCTATGCATGCAGACTGCTTCTACAAACATTTTTGAAAAAATGGGTCGCTCTAAGGAGCTTAGTAAATCCAAGCGTGGTACCGTAATAGATTACTACCTGTGCAATAAGTCCATTTGTCAAATTTTCTTGCTACTAAATATTCCATGGTCAACTGTTAGTGGTTATAACAAAGTGGAAGCAACTGGGAACAACAGCAACTCAGCCATGAAGTGAAGTGATTAGCACAAAAGTGTGTAGAGAGCTTCATTGAATGGGTTTCCATGGCCAAGCAGCTGCATCCAAGCCTTACATCACCAAGTGTAATTCAAAGTGTTGGATGCAGTGAGGTAAAGCACGCAGTGGGGTAAAGGATGGGGGATTATGGTGTGGGCTTGTTTTTCAGCAGTTGGGCTTGGCCCCTTAGCTCCAGTGAAGGGGACTCTTAAGGCATCATCATACCAAGATATTTTGGACAATTGCATGCTCCCAACTTTGTGGGAGCAATTTGAGGATGGCCCCTTCCTGTTCCAACATGGCTGTGCACCAGTGCACAAAGCAAGGTCCATAAAGAGATGGATGAGTGAGTTTGGGGTGGAGGAACTTGACTGGCCTAAACAGAGTCCTGATCTCAACCTGATAGAACATGTTTGGGATGAATTAGAGTGGAGACTGCAAGCCAGGCCTTCTCCTCAGTGCCTGACCTCACAAATGTGCTTCTGGAAGGATGGTCAAATAATACCATAGACACACTCCTAAACCTTGTGGACAGCCTTTCCAGAAGAGTTGAAGCTGTCATAGCTGCAAAGGGTGGGCCAACTCAATAGTGAAGATTTTAATATGAGCACTAATTGACCCAGCTAAAATATCCTACGTGTTCATTTTTAGTGACAGGTTGCCTTTAAAGAGACTTTAATTTTACCCATTCAGAACAAAGTCTTTTACTTGTCCACCCTCTGACCCACTTATATTCACCTTTTAAGCACTCCCCTGATCTATTAATCCTCCATGAGTTGAACCCTTTGTAAGCTTTGTGTTGGATGGTGTCATGTGGTAAAACAGGGTTGATAATGTTAACACCTGCATCACATGATACTGATTGAGCTTGGTAATTGGCCACTCAGGCCTGAGAACTTAATTCTGGGAGGATGTCACATGTGCCTCCATACTTACAAGCAACAGGTAGGTTGAAATGTCTCAGAAGGAGCAACAAGTTAGTTGATAAGTTAGTTGAGCTAGACATGTTCACTATCCTATTCTTTCCATGGTCTCAGCTTGGATAGTGGGTCACACTCCTATGTAGTTAGCAGCCTCTCCCTCCTCCTGGCTTAATGTGCCTCCTGCTCTTCTTGGCTGGAAGCATTCCAGCTGCTAGGCAGTGGTTGGCTTGGGCCAAACTGCCTCCCCATCTTAAATGGCTATGGCATTGTGGCACTCTATTTGAGCATCATAGACCTAGATCTCAGGACTTGTGATAGTGTTTTTCTTCATGGCCTCCTACCAGTCATGTTTTGTTGGTCCTTGCCTGTTAACCTGTCTTGGATCCACTTTTTGCTGACCTCTGCCTCGAACTTGGATTCTTCCTTCAAAATTTTGCCAGCTCTTATTTCGATTTGTTCATTGGCTTATGCTACTGGCTACTGCCTTCCCGAACCACCAGCAGTTTCTAGACTGAGGTGCGTATTCTCATCTGCAGTGACTATATCCCTCACCTGACCAGCCTAGACTACAGGTACCCTTTACTGTAATTTTTGCTCAGTCTCGGTGCCGTCTGGTCAGGAACTATAGCATTGTGTAGTAAGACCTGGGGGCAACCAAGTACAGGTAGGCCTGCTTGCTGTAAGGGGGCTGCTAAAGGTGGAAGGAACTCTTGACAACTATAGTTCCTAGGCATTGGGCTGAACATCACAGTGTCAATGGCAGCAAGGGGAATGTGACTAGAAGTGAATTGGGAGTGAGAGATTTTGCCACTTCACCTATAATGGGAAAAGTGACATAGTCCCTTTAAAAAACCTTAGTCAATGTTTTCATAAGGAGTTTAAAATACTGATTTATGGATTTACTTGTAATATAGGAAAAAGGAGAACATAACTACATATATTCTATAGGTAAATTTAGTTGGGTTGCTCAGTGTGTAGATCTGTAACACTCTACATCTATTTCCGAGTTAGTTTTAGACTTTCCTCCTCATTGTGCACCAAAGTCTAACAATAGATGCCGGTGTCCTTCATAGACAATCATCTCCTGCCTTCACTGTCCATTGTGGCCTGTTCACCCTCCCCATCCGCTGCCCTCTGCCTTTGTCTCTCACTGGCTGACCTTTCTCAATGGAATGACCTCGTGCTGGCTACACGACAAGCATGCCTTCACAAAGAGTCACATTCTCGGCATGGAATCTCAACGGTCTTGGATTTCCGGACACGACTGTCCGATTCTTGACCTTACTGACTGTGGGCATAATAACATTAAAGCTGAACTTTTCTTTCTTGTTTTTGGTTTTAAGTAGAGTGAAGGAGGTTTGATGTCACCAGTGTCAGAAGTGTAAAATTCAAAGCAATTTTGAAGTCTCTCCATGAGAATTTTTTCTCTCTCCACCCCCTCACCCTGTAGTTGCCTTATTTATTTATGCTTTTCGTTGTGCTGTAATCTATTGAAGTCTTCGGTCTATTGGACCTGGGAAGGAGGATTCAAGAGGATGATGTGATTCTGGAGGGAGCCCTATAGGATCACTGCTACAACAGATACATGTCTTGCTATGACTGCCAGGAAGAATATGGATCAACCTGTTGACCTTCACAACAGAATACCACTGCACAGGGTGACAACACTGCATTGAATTCACCGCAGGGTAAAGAGTGTTTTCAGAACTGTGTTACATACCATATCATGTGGAATTCTGGATTTGGATCAACAATCATTTGCTACTAGATTTTTATGGTGGCATTAAAGCCCAACTCCAGGAAAATTTGCACTGCAATGGTTAAATGCTCATTCTCGTCTAGGGGATTTGAAAAATCACTTTTTTCTTACCCGATTCTCTATGAAACTAGACCAGTCCTCGCATGCTCTTCTTCCTTATGATCTGGCAATCTAAGGTCATCTGATGACATTAAGACCAAGGTAGGGACCCTATCCCTACATTGGACATGAAGACGCTGAGGAACAGTCCATTGCTGGAGCATGGGGGAGAGCTGTCTGCTGGGGGGATCAGGTAAGTAAAATGCCTTTATCTTCTCACATAGAGAAACAAACATTTAACCCAGGCAGTGCAGGCGCAGCCCCTCTGCAAAAGAAGAGTTTTAGTTTTCCTGGAGTTGGCCTTTAATATACATACTGTAGGTTTAATGGTTATAGCTTCCACAGAAGTGAATCATATTGCATTTTGCATTTCTGTGAGAGAAGAGCATATTCTTTAGCAGGTACCTGGTTTTAGGTTTAGAGATAAGGGGAAAGTTCGGACCATTTTTTAAAGGGGGAAAGGGGGAGGGAGGGCACGCTAATTCTATAAACTACCTTTGTATGTGTTTTTTAAAAAAATTACATTCATTTTAAAAGGGAAATATCATTATTGGTGTCTCTATAATTTTTCTTGGTTCTTTACTAGTTTGGCTGTGAGGTTTCCTGATCTAATATTTATAAAGGGATTCGGGCTCAAGGGGAAACACATTTCAAATCTTTACGTGTTGCACTTTGCAGGAAAAGGGGGGTCATTAGCATGCTCATTAGATATTTCAAAGTCCTAAAGTGATAATAAATCCAAAAGCCAACATTTATTATATTGCATTCTTTTTAGACTTTCGTTCCTCAATGTCAGGGGTGGGCAAACTTTTTGACTTGAGGGCTGCAATGGGTTCATATATTGGACCCGGGGGCCGGACCAAGAGTAGATGAATGATGTGTATGTGTGAATTAATATAAATTAAATTACCTTTGCTCCGCGCGTTCCGGTCTTCAGGGCGGACTGTGAGAGGAGCCTAGCTCCCCTCACGTTCGTCACGCTGCCCCGCCTACACACATCCTGACAGCCAATCACTGGCTATCAGGATGTGAGTGGCAGCGAGACTGGCCAATCATTGCATTTGAGCGCGCTGAATGATGCAAATGTTTGCCTGCCCTGGCTGTTTTTCTTTTGTATCACGCTCCGCGGGCCGGATTAAAAGGTCCTCCGGGCCGTATACGGCCCGCGGGCCGTAGTTTGCCCATTGCTGCTCTATGTTCATTTGGTGATCCAGCCAGTAAGTCTTTTTTTTCTTAAAGAAGAAGCTCCTTTGCAGATGTATCAATTACATGGATGAAACAAACCATTCAAAACTAAAAGAGGTGTTTACAATTATTAGTTTTATTTAAGTATATTAAACATTTATCCCAAAAGAAAAAAAAACAGTTTGCTGTAACTGCTTATAAAGTGTGAGCTGGAGTTCAGCTTCAATTTGTTAGTGTATCTAAATCTGCTAGTACATCTAACATTCTCCTCCCCCCAGAACGGACAATACTGCTTTCCAAAGATGCCCCCTGTGCTCCTTCATCCGGAGTGTGGACACTCTAATACAGGACATGTGTTATTGGCCAGATCACCAGGTGAACACAGAGGAGAACATTTCTGACAAAAAAGAAAACCAATGCAGCCACCACATCTAATGATCGGTAAGCTGCAATATATTACATTTTTGGGTTTGGGTTTATTACTGCTTTAAAGCAAGCTCTTTAGGAATATCAAATCAGCCCACAAGATAACTTTGCAAAGTACCGTACATACTCACCTTCCTTGCTCACACCATAGAAGGTTGCTCTTTCGAGGAGGAATGACAATCTCTTGTGTCCTCCTCTGCTCTCTATAGTTCCTCCTGTTGACCCCACACCACTATAGGACTCAGTATACAGTGGATTGTTTTTGACTGGTTCAAGTGTCCTGACAGGGCCACATTAACTAGCCAGAATTATGAAATCTTAAGGCCATTATGCATTTTGCTTTCATATTTTATATTTAAATGTTTTTATTGAGAAATTTTAGAAACATACAACGTAACAGATAACACCGGTATAAATGGTTCACAAGTAATACAAACATTAGATGTATCGCAGAGGATGGAGTGGAGGTATCCCGCCAACCGGCCGGGATAAATTGTAACTTTTGTCTTGGTTACATGAGAGGTATGCTCTAATTTTGTGAACCTTGCTAGAACTTTGATAGATATATATATGAGGGGATTAAATGGGGAGAAAGAGGGAAAGGGGGGAAAGGGGGAGGGTGGGGCACCTAAATTAGCAAAACCGTGTAACGGGAATATTATACAATCATTTTATTGAGCAATTGGGGTTTTGTAACCATCGAGTCCAATGAGTCTGAAATTTATGATATGAGGAGTTATGGAGGGCTGTTCTTCTCTCCATCTCGCATAGAAAGTTAAGGTCAGTTAATAGTCGGGATAAAGAAGGAGTGGTGATAGAACGCCACAGCCTGGTGATATTGAGCTTTGCAGCAGACAAAATGTGCACGGTGATGATGCGTGAAGATAATGGTATTTTATCTATGCCAATATGGAGGAGCGCTAAAGCAGGGCTTGGAATTATTGGTGTCTTAGTGATGGAGGAGATTATCTGGAAAACTTGATTCCAGTAGGAGGTGAGGGATTTACACTCCCACAATAAATGGAGAAGTGAGCCTGTTTCACCACAATGTCTCCAGCAGGTTTGGGAATATTGAGGATAGAATAAGGATAGTTTAACAGGGGTTAGGTACCATTGATGGAGTATTTTCAGGTACATTTCCCAATGTAAGCTGCACTTTGAAGCCTTAAAAGTGATGGTGAAGGTTTTTTCCCACATGCTGGGAGACATTAATTGGGGGATCACTCTTTCCCAGTTCGCTAGGGATGATGTGTATGTGGTAAATTGTGCGTCAATTAGAGCTGTGTAAAACATTGATATGCCTTTTTTTGGATAAGTTGTTCTTTGGAAGAAATGTTGCACTGATGCTGGGGTTTTATGTTGAGAGGCATATTCACCTTGTAAAGGATATGAGCTATACGTATATAAGTGAAATATTCAGTAGCCGGGATTTGGTATTTAACTCGGATAATTTGAAAGGAGTCTAATTTGTTTTTAGTGTATAAGTCTTGTATATGGGATATTCCATGATCTATCCATAGAGTTAAGTTTAGTTGCGGGGAGAGGAAGTGTAGGGACGAAAGTGGGGTGGGAATTGGAAGGTTGTCGTTGCGTAATTGATTATGATCAATAAAGTCATGCCAAGCTGCTAGGGAAGCTTGTATGCAATGGTGGTTATGCGGGTTTGTAAGTTGTGTTCCTCGGGGTACAAATAATAAGTCTGAGACGGTGTGTGGTAAGAACAGGGAGGTTTCCATAAGAGACCAGGTTTTACTTATTGTGGGCTGCCTCCAGAAAAAGAGCTGATCAAGTAGAGTGGCCAGGTAATATGATTTCACATGTGGGAGACCTGCCCCGCCTCTGGATGGTGGACGGATTAGAAGGTTTGTAGCACATCTGGGCTTTTTTGAGTTCCAAAGGAATTTGTTCAGAATTGCCTGGAGTTTCGTGAAGAAAGTGTGGGGGGCTGGGATAGGGAGTGTGCGAAAGATATAGCGTATCTTGGGCAGTATACACATTTTAACTGTCGCCATTCTGCCTAATGTCGAAAGAGTAGTGGTGCGTAGTCCATTAATCTCCTGAGGAATAGATTCAAGTAATGGTTTAAAGTTAGCAGTATAGAGTTGGTTTGTCCTTGCAGTAAGTTTAATTCCCAGATATGGGATACTAAGTTTTTCCCACGTGAAAGGGAAGTGTTTAGAAAGTAGGTTTTGAGTGATCTCAGGTGTGTGTAAGTTCAGTATGGATGATTTAGGCTCGTTGAGTTTGTAGTAGGATACGGATGTGTAATTTTGAATGTGCGTTCGTATCGAATTGAGGGATTTGTATGGATTAGTGATCATTAAGATAATGTCGTCTGCAAATAGGCTGATCTTGTGTTCGGATTTTAGGAATTTAATTCCCGTGAAATTAGGATCATTCCTAAGGTTAGTTGCTAGTGGCTCAATGAGTAAAGCAAAAATTATAGGGGATAGTGGGCAGCCTTGCCTAGTTCTATTGGAAATGTAGAAGGGTTGAGATAATGTGCCATTGGTTAGAACTCTGGCTGATGGTTTAGAGTACAGAGACAGAATAGCTGATAACATCCAATTAGATATTCCAAATTTTTGAAGTGTATGTGACATAAACTGCCAATGGATTCGGTCAAACGCTTTCTCAGCATCAAGTAAAAGCGAAGGTTGGGTATCTAATTCAAGATGGTGTATTAGGGATATGATACGTCTAGTGGCGTCTGGCGCCTGTCTACCAGGAATAAATCCCACTTGGTCTGGGTGAATTAGAGTCGGTAGGTAAGGAAGTAGTCTGAGGGCAATTATCTTGGCATATATTTTTATATCCGTGTTAAGAAGCGATATTGGCCTGTAGTTTTGTACTAGTTGAGGGTCTTTACCGGGTTTCGGGATGGTAGTAATTATTGACTGTAGCATGTCTTGGGGGAATTCCCCACATGAGGCGACATGGTTATAAAGGGCAGAGAGGTGCGAATTAAGGCTAGGGGCAAATGTTTTGTAATATTCATTAGTGAAGCCGTCATTCCCTGGTGATTTATTTAAAGGAAGGGTGCGTATTATTTTCCCAATCTCAGGAGGAGAGATCGGTACGGATATAGATTCAAGTTGAGATGGGGTAATGCTTGGGAGATTAATGTTATGTAAAAATTGTTCTATTGATTGTGTTGTTGGTTGGGCCGTATTAGTGTCATCTTTTAAGTTGTATAGGGTTTGATAGTAAGCCGCGAAAGCGTTGGCTATATCTTTTGGGTTTGTCAGGGTGACGTTGGAAGTAGGATGTCGGATCGTGGCTATTTTGGTTTTAAGTCGTTTTTGCTTAATGATCTTGCTAAGGAGCGAATTCGCTTTGTTACCAAGTGCATAGAATTTGGCTTTCGATTTTTGCAGATTGGCGTCGTATGTGTGCAATAAAATGGTGCGTAATTTATTTCTGTCTGAGTTTAGTGTTGCGGTTGTGGAGGGATTTGGATGTTGTTTATTGAGTTGCTCATTAACACGAATGGAGGTCATGAGTTGGTCAACTTGTTGGGATCGTTGCCTCTTAATGCGGGAGTTTAAATGTATGAGGATACCTCTCATGTAGGCCTTGTAAGCCGGCCAAAGTGTGGTGATGGATATGTCAGGGGTAATATTGGTATCAAAAAAGAGTTCGTGGGCTTCTTGAATATGTTTCTGATTCTCCGGTGATGTTAGGAGTGAGGAGTTAAGTCTCCAGATAGGTGGGAGCGCTACATTTCGATCGTCGTTTAGTGATATTTGGATTGGAGCATGGTCTGACCAGGTTATAGACCCTATTTTGGAGGACGTCACGTGTTGTAATGTCCATTTGTCCGTTATGAACATGTCTATTCGTGAGTATGAGAGGTGCGGGGGAGAGTAGTAGGTATAGTCTCTTTCAGAGCCATGTTGACATCTCCAGATGTCACATAGGTCGTTGTCATGAAGAAATTGGTTAAAAGTAGGTTTCGTGGATTTCGAGGTGGAAGACGAGTCCATGTCCGGGTTACCCACAATGTTGAAATCACCACCGATGGTGAGTTTCCCTTGTTTAAGTGAAGAAATGACTTTGTATAGTTTACGGTAGAAACGTAACTGTTTGTAATTTGGACCATATACATTCACTAAAGTATGAGTCTGGTCATTTATGTTGCACACTAGTATATGGTAGCGTCCTTGTGGGTCCGCCGTCTGTGAAATTATACGGAAGGTAAGAGAGTCGTTAATGGCCGTAATCACTCCATTTTTCTTTTTGGGGTTAGTTGCCATGAATAGCTGAGAGAAACGATGAAGGTATAACTTGGGTGTCTTTTGGGTAGCGAAGTGTGTTTCCGGTATGAAGAGTATGTCCGCTCGCGATTTCCTTGCTTCTTTAGATAGTAGTGATCGCTTATATGGTGAGTTCAGGCCTCGTACGTTTAATGATGTAATATTAATCATTAGTAGGCATGATTCTTAGATTTTCCATAGACTGGCGTGGTATTTGAGAGAAGCGTATGGTGCTGTATCTTTCAAGAAAATAGGTATTCATGTAGGAATGATAGGATTGAAGCTCAACCTGTATATTAATGGGAGTATTCCATGATGTGTCGAGGTGATGAACACTTGGGTCTTGAGTGGGTGTCCAGTGGTGCCAAGGTAAGGGAAGGATAAGGGTATAGAGAACAATAAAAAAACTTTTGCGGAAAATGCAAAAATGATGAGTAGCCAACATAGCTACTTCAAAACTGGGGGATCTAAATGGTCTTGACCACTAGGGGAGGTCAAGCCAATTATAAACACGTAGTATGAACTTCAATGGGTCTAGGCCGAACGCCAGAGATATCAAATTAAGAAATGGCTCCTGGGAGAGACTGTGAGCATGGTTCAGTAGAAAATATGTCTTGTAAAGACTATGTTACCTCCATAGAATTATGCGCGGAGTCCTGCGATTCCACAGGGAGGATATTCCAGGTTTTTAGTAAATCCAGGCCTGCCTCCAGTGATTTAATAGTAAAGAGCCTACCATGTTGCCGCACCGTTAATTTGATGGGGAACCCCCATTGGTAGGCTATGCCATGGTTTCTGAGGGCCTTGGTGATGGATACCATTCTTTTTCTGTTGAGGAGGGTAGCTTTAGATAGGTCAGCATATAAGCGAAGATTTGTATGTGATGGCGGGAGTGGCGGTGGATTTCGGGCTGCCGTCATAATTTTGTCTTTTACATGGTAAAAATGAATACGAGCTAATACATCTCTAGGGATGGATGCTGGCAGAAAGGAGGGTTTTGGTAAGCGGTGCGCCCGGTCAATTGCGATCTCTATGTCAGAAAGTGATGGAAGGAGAATTTTGATGTATTGCTGTATGTATGGTAGTAAGTCGTCGTTGGCGACAGATTCAGGAACCCCTCTGAACTTAATGTTATTGCGGCGTGATCTGTCTTCCAAGTCGGCTAGTTTTTGGTTGATTTGCTCAATATCGGTTGAGTGGTCAGCATGTGCGTCAATCAGGTTGTTGTGCGCCGTGGTTAAATCTCCCATGCTATTTTCAATGTGGCTTATTCTGTGTTCCTGTTGTTGTACTATAGTCGATAGCTGGGTGAGTGACGTAAAAATATCGTTGTGTAAAGATTGACGCAAAGATGTGAGCATGCTCTTCATGCATAACTCCGTCAGAGGCATGTCAGACGCAGGGAATGCGTCTATGTCAGGCATGGCCGAATAAGATGATTGTGACGGGGGGGTTTGAGGCCTGAAATACTGTACTGGGGACCTGATCTAATCGTGGCCTGGATTTAGCCGGGCTGAGTGATGTAGGGGACAGTGGGGGTGACAACTCACCAGGGTCCCCTGGGTAGAGCGAGTGCTGCAGCCTGGAGTCCTGTTGCTGGGACCTGTAGTCCTCCTGCTGGGTGCTGCTGCTGTCTCCCTGCTCACAGCCGCGGGCGACATCTTGGATTCTCGGCCCGACGGCCGGGAAGAATTGGGTTAATTTCCCGGGTATATTGGAGGTTTTTTTCCTCCGTGGCATGGCTGAGGAGGTGCGGGCACTGTATATAGAGGCAGCGGAGCCTATGTAGAGTCCCAGGGCCGGTGTGAGCCGCTCAAAGTCTGGCGGGTGGACGGCGCTGCTCTCAAAGCACGTCCACCATCAGAGCCGGCCGCGCATGCCTGCTTTCATATTTTAAATATGGGTATTGGTTGTACTTTAAATGTCATATAATCAGGGATTTCTTCCTTAGAGAATAGGTGTAGGTACTCCCCACTTCTGAGTTACCCCTTGTCTCTGCCCTCCACCCACCCCCATGCACCGTCCCTTGGTTCCACCCCCTTCCAATCTCCCAGTTCCGCCCTTTTTAGAGAATACAGAACCAAGTATTATTTTGAGGTGTTAAGTAATTTGTATAGAATTTGTTAATGATAATAAGAAAAGCAGTCAAATAGATCTTCTGCATCCAGCAACAATAGACCCCCCAGCAGCAATAGATCCCCCAGGCAACAAAAGACCCCCCAACAATAATAGATCAGCCAACAACAATAACCCCCCAGCAACAATAGACCCCCCCGCAACAAAATACCCCCAGCAACAATAGAACCCCCCAAAATAAATCGCCCCCCAGCAACAATAGACCCCACTTCTGAGTTACCCATTGTCTCTGCCCCCTACCAAACTCCTCCTTGGTTTTACTCTCTACCAACCTCCCAGTACCGCCCCTTTTAGAGAATACAGAACCAAGTATTATTTTGAGGTGTTAAGTAATTGTATAGAATTTGTTAATGATAATAGGAAAAGCAGTAAAATACATCCCCTGCATCCAGCAGCAATAGACCCCCCAGGAACAATAGATCTCCCAGGCAACAAAGGCCCCCCAACAATAATACATCAGCAAGAAACAGTAACTCCCCAGCAACAATAGACCCCCCACAACAAAATACCCCTCCCCCAGCAACAATACAACCACCTGAAACAAATTGCTCCCTTGCAACAATAGACCTCACTTCTGAATTACCCCCTTGTCTCTGCCCCCTACCAACCTCCAAGCACCGTCCCTTAGTTCCACTCTCTACCAACCTCCCAGTACTGCCCCTGTTAGAGAATACAGAACCAAGTATTATTTTGAGGTGTTAAGTAATTGTATAGAATTTGTTAATGATAATAGGAAGAAGGGGACACTCCCGAAAGCTTGTCCTCAAAATTGTATGTTAGTGCAAATAAAAAAAGTATCACGGACAGTACTCAATTGTTAATGATAATAGGAAAAGTAATAAAATAGACACCCTGCATCCAGCAACAATAGACCCCCAGTAGTAATAAATCTCCAAGGCAACAAAAGACCTCCACAACAAAATATCCCCCAAGCAACAATAGACCCCCCCAAAACAAATTGCTCCCCAGCAACACTAGACTAGCGCAGGCAACAATAGATCTCCCAGCATCCACCACCAATAGACCCTCCAGCAGCCAGGAACAATAGACCCTGCAACCGCTGATCAGTGTATTCTGACAGAGGAGAGTCCAGGTTTCAAAATACCATATCCCGTTCTTCTATCCACATCTCTTGTATGGATGAAGGAATCTGTTTATTTTTTTTTGCTGAGCCGACAGAAAACAAATCCTCTATGACCAGCTTTATGCCTTTACGCAAAGTGTCCTCAGTTTGTGTTTTGGCCAGAACACTATCTCCATAGAGTTTGCATGTTCACTTGGGTTTCCTTCAGGTACTCTGGATTCTTCCCTCTCCAAAGACATGCTGGTAGGGCAGTTAGCTCCAATTTAAGGTGTGTGTGTACAGATTGGCCATGCTCATGGGTTATCACACCCTGAATGCCAATCCCAAGATGAGAAATTGAGGGGGGTTGAAGCAAGACCAAGAGACTTACGTTGGAAAAATTCCTATTGAAAAAGCTTTCAAGCGTATCGGTCAGAGTGCCTAGAGAGTTGGCCTTAGAATTGCTGGGAGCTAGATTCAACTGAATTCATACAAGCAGATCATCAAGTATGTTTTCTTTTACCTTAAACTTTTATTTCATCCCCGTGTTGCAGATCTCTTGCAGGCCCTTTGCAACCACATCCTGTCTATATGCACTCCAGTGGTGACTGAATGACAACTCTTCAAAGTGGTTCTAAAGGCTGAAGGTTTTTTACATATGTATTCTATGCATGAAGGTAAAAAACCTTCTGTGTGCACGCCCCCCCCTTCCCCAATCCTTACCTGAGCCTCCTCCACTCCAGCGATGTCCATGGCTGCCTCTTCTGTCTGGGGACTCTTCCTCCTCATTGGCTGGGACAGCATTGGCTCCCGCCGCTGTCAATCACAGTTAGTGAGTCAATGAGGGGACAGCATGGGGGAAGGGGCTCTACGTATCTTATGGATGCATTGAGGAACAGTTTGAAGACGAGCATGCAGTGGTCCCCCCCAAGGTGAGCAGCATTTCCTGGGGGCAATACTCAAGGTGGAGGAGTGCCGTTGGGGACCTGAAAAGATGAGGGTCGGGGCTGCTCTGAGCACAGCCTCTGCAAGAGAAGGTAAGTATAGACCTGTTTGTTATTTTTTTTAAAAAAAAACAAGCATTAGTGTCACCTTAAGGCAGGTCCTGCATTTGCAGGGAAAGTCATGTGTTGAAATCGTCACCTAAACTCTCTATCAGAAGCCCATGTGACATGGTGACAACACAGGAGCATAACTGGGAGACAAAGACAAAGCGTTGTCACCTTATAACAGGAAGTGCCTGAACAAGGAGCCTTATGGGAGTTCACCAGGTACTATTTTAATGAAGGAGGTAGACTTAAAAATACTGAAAAACTGCAGACTGGCAGTTAATAGTTAATAATAGTAATTATAGTAATTAATGGTTAATAGTACAAGAAGATTTCACTTTGACAATAGTTCTTTAACTTTTTTTTAGTAAAACATCATTAGGGAGATGTTTCAGGATTGTAACTAAAGAGTGCAGAAACCAAGCAGGTTTTTACAAGATGCTGGCGGTATATGGGTGCCCCACACCAGATGTCAGCTCTCCCTCATTCTTTTTCCATCTGAAATCTGAACGGCCAGTCTAGCCCACACAGCAATCATTCACTACAATAATTGTTATTACTGTCTAGATACGGGAGCTGAGACTTGTGTTTTAGCACCGTAATCAAGAGCACAACATCCCCGAAATCCCCAAATCACAGAAGAGCGAGATGGAAAAAAAAGACTTTATTATCCGAAAAAAAAAAAACAAGAGAAGGCCGCAGTGTGCAATATTGTGACCAATTAATTTACTGTGTAGATGGCAACTAGAGATGAGCGAATCGAAGTATCCGAAGTGGAATTCGAGTCGAATATCGGAAAAATTTCGATTCGTGCCGAATCCGAAAAACAGCCTAATTCGGACGCGCGAATCGAAATTTTTCCGAAAATGGCGGCTGACATGTGCGGCGACGGAGCGGGGATGTCGGGGAAGGCGCGCAGACAAGGCGCGCTGCCCCATAATGCATTCCTCAACGACATGTGATCGCATCAGCCAATCAGCAGCCAGCCAGCCAGCACTGTGTAATGGTCGAGGTATATATAGCGGCCATTTTGGAAATCTTCATTTGCCTGCAGTCATTGAACAGAGGCAGACCGCTCTGTACTAGGGACAGGGACAGAGTTAGGGCCACAGAAACGAGAATTGGGGACAGAGAGAAGTTACTTAGGGACAGAGAACCATTACTCAGGGACACAGACTTGTTAATGAGGGCCACAGAATCGTTATTTAGGGACAAAGAAACGCTAGTTAGGGCCACAGAATTCATACTCAGGGACAGACAGAATTGTTACTCAGTGCCAGAGAATTGTTACTTAGGGCCACAGAAACGTTATTAGGGCCACAGAATTTTTACTCAGGGACAGACAGAATTGTTACTGAGTGCCAGAGAATTGTTACTCAGGGACAGACAGAATTGTTACTGAGTGCCAGAGAATTCTTACTCAGGGCCACAGAATTCATTCTCAGGGACAGACAGAATTGTTACTCAGGGACAGACAGAATTGTTACTGAGTGCCAGAGAATTGTTACTCAGGGACAGACAGAATTGTTACTGAGTGCCAGAGAATTGTTACTCAGGGACAGACAGAATTGTTACTGAGTGCCAGAGAATTGTTACTCAGGGACAGACAGAATTGTTACTGAGTGCCAGAGAATTGTTACTCTCACAGACACAAAATTGTTACTTGCACAGACACAGAATTGTTACTTGCACAGACACACAATTGTTACTCAGGGCCACAGAATTCATACTCAGGGACAGACAGAATTGTTACTGAGTGCCAGAGAATTCTTACTCAGGGCCACAGAATTCATACTCAGGGACAGACAGAATTGTTACTCAGGGACAGACAGAATTGTTACTGAGTGCCAGAGAATTGTTACTCAGGGACAGACAGAATTGTTACTGAGTGCCAGAGAATTCTTACTCAGGGACAGACAGAATTGTTACTGAGTGCCAGAGAATTGTTACTCTCACAGACACAAAATTGTTACTTGCACAGACACAGAATTGTTACTCGCACAGAGACAGAATTGTTACTCAGGGCCACAGAATTCATACTCAGGGACAGACAGAATTGTTACTGAGTGCCAGAGAATTGTTACTCAGGGACAGACAGAATTGTTACTGAGTGCCAGAGAATTGTTACTCTCACAGACACAAAATTGTTACTTGCACAGACACAGAATTGTTACTTGCACAGACACACAATTGTTACTCAGGGCCACAGAATTCATACTCAGGGACAGACAGAATTGTTACTGAGTGCCAGAGAATTCTTACTCAGGGCCACAGAATTCATACTCAGGGACAGACAGAATTGTTACTCAGGGACAGACAGAATTGTTACTGAGTGCCAGAGAATTGTTACTCAGGGACAGACAGAATTGTTACTGAGTGCCAGAGAATTGTTACTCTCACAGACACAAAATTGTTACTTGCACAGACACAGAATTGTTACTTGCACAGACACACAATTGTTACTCAGGGCCACAGAATTCATACTCAGGGACAGACAGAATTGTTACTGAGTGCCAGAGAATTGTTACTCAGGGACAGACAGAATTGTTACTGAGTGCCAGAGAATTCTTACTCAGGGCCACAGAATTCATTCTCAGGGACAGACAGAATTGTTACTCAGGGACAGACAGAATTGTTACTGAGTGCCAGAGAATTGTTACTCAGGGACAGACAGAATTGTTACTGAGTGCCAGAGAATTGTTACTCAGGGACAGACAGAATTGTTACTGAGTGCCAGAGAATTGTTACTCAGGGACAGACAGAATTGTTACTGAGTGCCAGAGAATTGTTACTCTCACAGACACAAAATTGTTACTTGCACAGACACAGAATTGTTACTTGCACAGACACACAATTGTTACTCAGGGCCACAGAATTCATACTCAGGGACAGACAGAATTGTTACTGAGTGCCAGAGAATTCTTACTCAGGGCCACAGAATTCATACTCAGGGACAGACAGAATTGTTACTCAGGGACAGACAGAATTGTTACTGAGTGCCAGAGAATTGTTACTCAGGGACAGACAGAATTGTTACTGAGTGCCAGAGAATTCTTACTCAGGGACAGACAGAATTGTTACTGAGTGCCAGAGAATTGTTACTCTCACAGACACAAAATTGTTACTTGCACAGACACAGAATTGTTACTCGCACAGAGACAGAATTGTTACTCGCACAGAGACAGAATTGTTACTCAGGGCCACAGAATTCATACTCAGGGACAGACAGAATTGTTACTGAGTGCCAGAGAATTGTTACTCAGGGACAGACAGAATTGTTACTGAGTGCCAGAGAATTGTTACTCTCACAGACACAAAATTGTTACTTGCACAGACACAGAATTGTTACTTGCACAGACACACAATTGTTACTCAGGGCCACAGAATTCATACTCAGGGACAGACAGAATTGTTACTGAGTGCCAGAGAATTCTTACTCAGGGCCACAGAATTCATACTCAGGGACAGACAGAATTGTTACTCAGGGACAGACAGAATTGTTACTGAGTGCCAGAGAATTGTTACTCAGGGACAGACAGAATTGTTACTGAGTGCCAGAGAATTGTTACTCTCACAGACACAAAATTGTTACTTGCACAGACACAGAATTGTTACTTGCACAGACACACAATTGTTACTCAGGGCCACAGAATTCATACTCAGGGACAGACAGAATTGTTACTGAGTGCCAGAGAATTGTTACTCAGGGACAGACAGAATTGTTACTGAGTGCCAGAGAATTGTTACTCTCACAGACACAAAATTGTTACTTGCACAGACACAGAATTGTTACTCGCACAGAGACAGAATTGTTACTCAGGGCCACAGAATTCATACTCAGGGACAGACAGAATTGTTACTGAGTGCCAGAGAATTGTTACTCAGGGAAGACAGAATTGTTACTGAGTGCCAGAGAATTGTTACTCAGGGACAGACAGAATTGTTACTGAGTGCCAGGGAATTGTTACTCTCACAGACACAAAATTGTTACTTGCACAGACACAGAATTGTTACTCGCACAGAGACAGAATTGTTACTCAGGGCCACAGAATTCATACTCAGGGACAGACAGAATTGTTACTGAGTGCCAGAGAATTGTTACTCAGGGACAGACAGAATTGTTACTGAGTGCCAGAGAATTGTTACTCTCACAGACACAAAATTGTTACTTGCACAGACACAGAATTGTTACTTGCACAGACACACAATTGTTACTGAGTGCCAGAGAATTGTTACTCAGGGACAGACAGAATTGTTACTGAGTGCCAGAGAATTGTTACTCAGGGACAGTCAGAATTGTTACTGAGTGCCAGAGAATTGTTACTCAGGGACAGACAGAATTGTTACTGAGTGCCAGAGAATTGTTACTCGCACAGACACAAAATTGTTACTTGCACAGACACAAAATTGTTACTTGCACAGACACAGAATTGTTACTCGCGCAGACACAGAATTGTTACTCAGGGCCACAGAATTCATACTCAGGGACAGACAGAATTGTTACTGAGTGCCAGAGAATTGTTACTCAGGGACAGACAGAATTGTTACTGAGTGCCAGAGAATTGTTACTCAGGGACAGACAGAATTGTTACTGAGTGCCAGAGAATTGTTACTCAGGGACAGACAGAATTGTTACTGAGTGCCAGAGAATTGTTACTCGCACAGACACAAAATTGTTACTTGCACAGACACAGAATTGTTACTCGCACAGACACAGAATTGTTACTCGCACAGACACAGAATTGTTACTCAGGGCCACAGAATTCATACTCAGGGACAGACAGAATTGTTACTGAGTGCCAGAGAATTGTTACTCAGGGACACCTAATCGTTGAATTAAATAGTATGTCAGACAACATGCAGAGGAGTGGCAGAGGAGGCAATGTTTTAGGAGCGAGCAGACGTGGCAGCAGAGGAAGGGGTCGAGGCAGCAGTATTCGCAGCCAGAGGCCAGTGCTCCCGGTGTCATCCAGCGGTCGTGTCTCCACCGACAACCCTGCCGTCATTGATTGGTTGGCTCGGTCGTCTTCCTCTTCCCAGGTCACCTCTGACACCTACAGCCAACGGTCGGTGGGTACGTCAGACACAACCGTTAGTTGGCATGGCCCGGGAGCAAGCCCACTGAAATCACGTGTCCTCTACCTGCCCCTGTCCTTTGCTGTTCCCTCACCAAGCGAAGTATCGCATGCTGTGGGCTCAGCCCCACTGTACAGTGAGGAAGAGCTAACAGAGGGCGGTCAGGAACGGGGGGAGACATCGGCCTTTTCAGCAGCCAAGCGAACAAGTACTGGCGAGGAGAGTGGCTCGGTAGCCGGTCTAGAGACAGGTCTGTCTCCTGACCCAGACGCAGCCGAGGGGGCTAGTAGTGAGGCGGAGACCCTACTTGATGATGAGGAGGTTGATCGCACTTGGCAGCCTCGTCGTCATCAGGCAATTTCTTCCGCATCATCAGGAGAAGAGGGTGGCAGCTTGGCAGCGAGCAAAACAGTCGGTGGGTTGCCCAGGAGACAGCAGCAGGGTCGCATCAGTGTCAGTGGAGCCAAACGTCCACGGAGTAGAGCACCAGCTCCACTGC
The DNA here is from genome assembly GCF_062004578.1 of Staurois parvus. Classification (NCBI taxonomy): domain Eukaryota; kingdom Metazoa; phylum Chordata; class Amphibia; order Anura; family Ranidae; genus Staurois; species Staurois parvus. Next base: position 4,770,695 of record NW_028318504.1, on the reverse strand, counting down.
AGCCTACCACCACGGCCAGTAGTGGTGCCGGTGCGCACGGAGGAAGTAGCAGTCAGCCAGTGAAGAGTAGCGGGGGCAAAGTTTCCTACTCGGTGGTGTGGCAATTTTTCCTCAAGCCGCCCGAGGAAGTAAACGTAGCCGTATGTCGACTATGTGGCCAGAAATGCAAGCGTGGCCAGGGGGCCCATGTTGGGACTACAGCGTTGCGTCAGCATATGCAGCGTCACCATTCGGTGGCCTGGGAAAACCGTGATAAACATACGGCGGTTCTGCCTGCCCCAGCCCCCGCTCCATCACCCGCTCCGTTACTTGCTCCGTCACCCGACGTCGTCAATCGCCCTCTATCAGCCAGTCAAGGCTCCAACACCTCTGCTGAGGGGAGTTGTCGCTCATTGGCATCTTCCGCTCGTTCAGATGCTCCTTCTCCTGCTACTCCTCTTCTCGGATTCCGTCAACAGTCTTTCTTGGAATCCGTATCCAAGAGACAACAGTTTGCGAGCACGCACCCGACGGTGCAAAAGCTGAACGTCCTCCTGTCCAAGTTGCTGGTGCTGCAGTCCCTCCCTTTCCAACTGGTGGACTCAGCACCTTTCCGAGAAATGATGGCTTGTGCCGCGCCGCGGTGGAGAGTGCCAAGCCGTCATTTCTTTGCCCAAAAGGCAGTGCCAGCCCTGCATTCACATGTAGAAGAGATGGTGGGCCAGTCTTTGAGCATGTCGGTCTCTGCCAAAGTGCACGGCAGCGCCGACGTGTGGAGCTGTAACTACGGTCAGGGACAGTACATGTCATTTACGGCCCACTGGGTGAACGTGGTGCCGGCACAGCCGCACCAGCAACTTGGACAGGTCACGACGCTTTTGCCTCCACGTTTGCACGTCCTTGGTCCAGCAAGCATGTCCGCCTCTACCACCTCTTTTTCCGCCGTGTCCTCAGCCGCCACCCCCGTGCCAAGTCCCATTACCCGACCGGCATATCACATGTGCAGGGCGCAACGGTGTCACGCTGTGCTGCACCTGGTATGCCTTGGCGAACGTAGTCACACAGGGGAGGAACTGCTGAGTGTAATGAACAGAGAAATCGACAGATGGCTGTCTCCGCGCAAACTAAAAATCGGAACCATGTTGACTGACAACGGAAAGAACATGGTGTCTGCTCTGCGTCAAGGAAGGTTGTGCCATGCGCCATGCATGGCTCACGTGTTCAATCTGGTTGTCAAGCGGTTCCTAAAATCCACCATCCCACTGCAAGACATCCTTAAAATGTCACGTAAACTGTGCATGCATTTCAGCCATTCCTACACCGCAAAGAACACCCTCATTGAGCTGCAGCGGCAGAACGGAATTCCACAGCATCGCCTGATCTGCGACGTTGCAACAAGGTGGAATTCAACCCTACACATGTTAGACCGCCTTTACGAGCAGCGAAAGGCCATCACCGATTTCCTGATGTTACAAGCGGATAAAGGTACTCCCCTGTGTAACTTAGATGTCAGCCATTGGCAGCTCATGCGTGACACCTGCCGCTTGCTCAGGCCCTTTGAGGAGGCCACGCTATTCGTGAGTCGGCAGGACTATGGGATGAACGACGTCATTCCTCTGTTGCACGTCCTGGAACAAATGCTGTTAACAATGGCTGGTCAGGGTGCGGTAGACGTGGCGCACAGATCTCAACGCCACATGACCCCTGTGGGGGCAGGACAGGAAGAAGAGGAGGAGGTAGAGGAGGACATTTGTGCTCAGGAATTATTGAGTGAAATGGGTGGTTTTTCCACTCAGCGGACAGGAGTGGAGGAGCAGGAGCATCTGGTAGAGGAGGAGGAGGAGGAGACAGAGGACCCAGACGCACCGTGGCAGTATGCTGTGGAGATGGAGGCAGGGAGTCCCTCGCATTCCTTGGCACAAATGGCCCATAGCATGCTCGGTTGCTTGCGTAGCGACAGCCGAATAATAACCATCAGACAGAGGGATGACTTTTGGCTGTCCACCTTGTTGGACCCTCGCTACCGGTCCAAAATGGTGGCCTTTTTCACACCTGCTGAGAGGGAGGCCAAAATTACGTACTATAAAAACCACCTATGTAGTCAGTTGGTCTCTGCCTTTGTGCGCCAACGTCCATCCTCAGACACTGTGGGCCCTGTGCGCTCGCGTTCCGCTGGCATGGCAGCAGGGGAGGGGTGGGGTGGTAGGAGCAGTGGCAGCTCCACCAGCAGTGGCTGCCTCAGTCTGCAGTCGATGATGAGTAGCTTTCTTCACCAGCGCAGTGAGGAAACTACTAACCAGCCGCAGCAGCAGCAGCAGCATCAGGTGGACCTGGAGCAGGAGCTCAAACAACAGGCTTGGGCCTACTTGGACAGCACCCTGCCAACCGAGGTAGACAATCCCCTTGACTACTGGGCAACGAAACTTGACCTTTGGCCCCAACTAGCTGAATTTGCCCTTGAAAGGCTGTCATGCCCGGCCAGTAGCGTGGCATCGGAGCGCGTGTTTAGTGCGGCAGGAGGTATTGTAACTCCGCGGAGGACACGACTGTCCACCCAAAGTGTGGAGAGACTCACGTTTGTGAAAATGAATCAGGCGTGGATTAGTCTGGATTTCAAACCACCAGTTCCTGACACAACTGACTAAATCCGCCATGAATCATGCCTCAAACATGTGCCACTTTGAGGTCTCCTCACACACTGCTGGTGTGTTGAATTTTTTGACATAGGGTGCTGGCAGATTATGGGCCTCCTATAGCTGCTGCCAGGCCCCTAATCTGCCATAGGCCCCTATATACCGCTTCCTCATGCTGCTGCCAGGTCCAGAGTCTCTCATGGGTCCCTGTACGGCCTCCCATTGCTGCTGTCTCCATCGCCACACTCTGCCATGTGCCACTTTCAGGTCTCCTCACACACTGCTGGTGTGTAGAATTTTTTGACATAGGGTGCTGGCAGATTATGGGCCTCCCATAGCTGCTGCCAGGCCCCTAATCTGCCATGGGCCCCTATATACCGCCTCCTCATGCTGCTGCCAGGTCCACAGTGTCTCATGCCATGTGCCACTTTCAGGTCTCCTCACACTGCTGGTGTGTTGAATTTTTTGACATAGGGTGCTGGCAGATTATGGGCCTCCTATAGCTGCTGCCAGGCCCCTAATCTGCCATGGGCCCCTATATACCGCCTCCTCATGCTGCTGCCAAGTCCAGAGTCTCTCATGGGTCCCTGTACGGCCTCCCATTGCTGCTGTCTCCATCGCCACACTCTGCTGCCATGTGCCACTTTCAGGTCTCTTCACACTGCTGGTGTGTTAAATTTTTTGACATAGGGTGCAGGCAGATTACGGGCCTCACATAGCTGCTGCCAGGCCCCTAATCTGCCATGGGCCCCTATATACCGCCTCCTCATGCTGCTGCCAAGTCTAGAGTCTGTCATGGGTCCCTGTACGGCCTCCCATTGCTGCTGTCTCCATCGCCACACTCTGCCATGTGCCACTTTCAGGTCTCTTCACACTGCTGGTGTGTTTAATTTTTTGACATAGGGTGCAGGCAGATTACGGCCTCACATAGCTGCTGCCAGGCCCCTAATCTGCCATGGGCCCCTATATACCGCCTCCTCATGCTGCTGCCAAGTCTAGAGTCTGTCATGGGTCCCTGTACGGCCTCCCATTGCTGCTGTCTCCATCGCCACACTCTGCTGCCATGTGCCACTTTCAGGTCTCTTCACACTGCTGGTGTGTTAAATTTTTTGACATAGGGTGCAGGCAGATTACGGGCCTCACATAGCTGCTGCCAGGCCCCTAATCTGCCATGGGCCCCTATATACCGCCTCCTCATGCTGCTGCCAAGTCTAGAGTCTCTCATGGGTCCCTGTACGGCCTCCCATTGCTGCTGTCTCCATCGCCACACTCTGCCATGTGCCACTTTCAGGTCTCTTCACACTGCTGGTGTGTTAAATTTTTTGACATAGGGTGCAGGCAGATTACGGGCCTCACATAGCTGCTGCCAGGCCCCTAATCTGCCATGGGCCCCTATATACCGCCTCCTCATGCTGCTGCCAAGTCTAGAGTCTCTCATGGGTCCCTGTACGGCCTCCCATTGCTGCTGTCTCCATCGCCACACTCTGCTGCCATGTGCCACTTTCAGGTCTCTTCACACTGCTGGTGTGTTAAATTTTTTGACATAGGGTGCAGGCAGATTACGGGCCTCACATAGCTGCTGCCAGGCCCCTAATCTGCCATGGGCCCCTATATACCGCCTCCTCATGCTGCTGCCAAGTCCAGAGTCTCTCATGGGTCCCTGTACGGCCTCCCATTGCTGCTGTCTCCATCGCCACACTCTGCTGCCATGTGCCACTTTCAGGTCTCTTCACACTGCTGGTGTGTTAAATTTTTTGACATAGGGTGCAGGCAGATTACGGGCCTCACATAGCTGCTGCCAGGCCCCTAATCTGCCATGGGCCCCTATATACCGCCTCCTCATGCTGCTGCCAAGTCCAGAGTCTCTCATGGGTCCCTGTACGGCCTCCCATTGCTGCTGTCTCCATCGCCACACTCTGCTGCCATGTGCCACTTTCAGGTCTCTTCACACTGCTGGTGTGTTTAATTTTTTGACATAGGGTGCAGGCAGATTACGGGCCTCACATAGCTGCTGCCAGGCCCCTAATCTGCCATGGGCCCCTATATACCGCCTCCTCATGCTGCTGCCAAGTCTAGAGTCTGTCATGGGTCCCTGTACGGCCTCCCATTGCTGCTGTCTCCATCGCCACACTCTGCTGCCATGTGCCACTTTCAGGTCTCTTCACACTGCTGGTGTGTTAAATTTTTTGACATAGGGTGCAGGCAGATTACGGGCCTCACATAGCTGCTGCCAGGCCCCTAATCTGCCATGGGCCCCTATATACCGCCTCCTCATGCTGCTGCCAAGTCTAGAGTCTCTCATGGGTCCCTGTACGGCCTCCCATTGCTGCTGTCTCCATCGCCACACTCTGCCATGTGCCACTTTCAGGTCTCTTCACACTGCTGGTGTGTTTAATTTTTTGACATAGGGTGCAGGCAGATTACGGGCCTCACATAGCTGCTGCCAGGCCCCTAATCTGCCATGGGCCCCTATATACCGCCTCCTCATGCTGCTGCCAAGTCTAGAGTCTGTCATGGGTCCCTGTACGGCCTCCCATTGCTGCTGTCTCCATCGCCACACTCTGCTGCCATGTGCCACTTTCAGGTCTCTTCACACTGCTGGTGTGTTAAATTTTTTGACATAGGGTGCAGGCAGATTACGGGCCTCACATAGCTGCTGCCAGGCCCCTAATCTGCCATGGGCCCCTATATACCGCCTCCTCATGCTGCTGCCAAGTCCAGAGTCTCTCATGGGTCCCTGTACGGCCTCCCATTGCTGCTGTCTCCATCGCCACACTCTGCTGCCATGTGCCACTTTCAGGTCTCTTCACACTGCTGGTGTGTTAAATTTTTTGACATAGGGTGCAGGCAGATTACGGGCCTCACATAGCTGCTGCCAGGCCCCTAATCTGCCATGGGCCCCTATATACCGCCTCCTCATGCTGCTGCCAAGTCCAGAGTCTCTCATGGGTCCCTGTACGGCCTCCCATTGCTGCTGTCTCCATCGCCACACTCTGCTGCCATGTGCCACTTTCAGGTCTCTTCACACTGCTGGTGTGTTTAATTTTTTGACATAGGGTGCAGGCAGATTACGGGCCTCACATAGCTGCTGCCAGGCCCCTAATCTGCCATGGGCCCCTATATACCGCCTCCTCATGCTGCTGCCAAGTCTAGAGTCTGTCATGGGTCCCTGTACGGCCTCCCATTGCTGCTGTCTCCATCGCCACACTCTGCCATGTGCCACTTTCAGGTCTCTTCACACTGCTGGTGTGTTAAATTTTTTGACATAGGGTGCAGGCAGATTACGGGCCTCACATAGCTGCTGCCAGGCCCCTAATCTGCCATGGGCCCCTATATACCGCCTCCTCATGCTGCTGCCAAGTCTAGAGTCTCTCATGGGTCCCTGTACGGCCTCCCATTGCTGCTGTCTCCATCGCCACACTCTGCCATGTGCCACTTTCAGGTCTCTTCACACTGCTGGTGTGTTAAATTTTTTGACATAGGGTGCAGGCAGATTACGGGCCTCACATAGCTGCTGCCAGGCCCCTAATCTGCCATGGGCCCCTATATACCGCCTCCTCATGCTGCTGCCAAGTCCAGAGTCTGTCATGGTCCCTGTACGGCCTCCCATTGCTGCTGTCTCCATCGCCACACTCTGCTGCCATGTGCCACTTTCAGGTCTCTTCACACTGCTGGTGTGTTAAATTTTTTGACATAGGGTGCAGGCAGATTACGGGCCTCACATAGCTGCTGCCAGGCCCCTAATCTGCCATGGGCCCCTATATACCGCCTCCTCATGCTGCTGCCAAGTCCAGAGTCTGTCATGGTCCCTGTACGGCCTCCCATTGCTGCTGTCTCCATCGCCACACTCTGCTGCCATGTGCCACTTTCAGGTCTCTTCACACTGCTGGTGTGTTAAATTTTTTGACATAGGGTGCAGGCAGATTACGGGCCTCACATAGCTGCTGCCAGGCCCCTAATCTGCCATGGGCCCCTATATACCACCTCCTCCTGCTGCTGCCAGGTCCAGAGTCTCTCATGGGTCCCTGTACGGCCTCCCATTGCTGCTGTCTCCATCGCCACACTCTGCTGCCATGTGCCACTTTCAGGTCTCTTCACACTGCTGGTGTGTTAAATTTTTTGACATAGGGTGCTGCAAGATAACGGGCCTCACATAGCTGCTGCCAGGCCCCTAATCAGCCATGGGCCCCTATACCGCCTCCTCCTGCTGCTGCCAGGTCCAGAGTCTCTCATGCCATGTGCCACTTTCAGGTCTCTTCACACTGCTGGTGTGTTTAATTTTTTGACATAGGGTGCAGGCAGATTACGGGCCTCACATAGCTGCTGCCAGGCCCCTAATCTGCCATGGGCCCCTATATACCGCCTCCTCATGCTGCTGCCAAGTCCAGAGTCTGTCATGGTCCCTGTACGGCCTCCCATTGCTGCTGTCTCCATCGCCACACTCTGCTGCCATGTGCCACTTTCAGGTCTCTTCACACTGCTGGTGTGTTAAATTTTTTGACATAGGGTGCAGGCAGATTACGGGCCTCACATAGCTGCTGCCAGGCCCCTAATCTGCCATGGGCCCCTATATACCGCCTCCTCATGCTGCTGCCAAGTCCAGAGTCTGTCATGGTCCCTGTACGGCCTCCCATTGCTGCTGTCTCCATCGCCACACTCTGCTGCCATGTGCCACTTTCAGGTCTCTTCACACTGCTGGTGTGTTAAATTTTTTGACATAGGGTGCAGGCAGATTACGGGCCTCACATAGCTGCTGCCAGGCCCCTAATCTGCCATGGGCCCCTATATACCACCTCCTCCTGCTGCTGCCAGGTCCAGAGTCTCTCATGGGTCCCTGTACGGCCTCCCATTGCTGCTGTCTCCATCGCCACACTCTGCTGCCATGTGCCACTTTCAGGTCTCTTCACACTGCTGGTGTGTTAAATTTTTTGACATAGGGTGCTGCAAGATAACGGGCCTCACATAGCTGCTGCCAGGCCCCTAATCAGCCATGGGCCCCTATACCGCCTCCTCCTGCTGCTGCCAGGTCCAGAGTCTCTCATGCCATGTGCCACTTTCAGGTCTCTTCACACTGCTGGTGTGTTAAATTTTTTGACATAGGGTGCAGGCAGATTACGGGCCTCACATAGCTGCTGCCAGGCCCCTAATCTGCCATGGGCCCCTATATACCGCCTCCTCATGCTGCTGCCAAGTCCAGAGTCTGTCATGGTCCCTGTACGGCCTCCCATTGCTGCTGTCTCCATCGCCACACTCTGCTGCCATGTGCCACTTTCAGGTCTCTTCACACTGCTGGTGTGTTAAATTTTTTGACATAGGGTGCAGGCAGATTACGGGCCTCACATAGCTGCTGCCAGGCCCCTAATCTGCCATAGGCCCCTATATACCGCCTCCTCATGCTGCTGCCAAGTCCAGAGTCTGTCATGGTCCCTGTACGGCCTCCCATTGCTGCTGTCTCCATCGCCACACTCTGCTGCCATGTGCCACTTTCAGGTCTCTTCACACTGCTGGTGTGTTAAATTTTTTGACATAGGGTGCAGGCAGATTACGGGCCTCACATAGCTGCTGCCAGGCCCCTAATCTGCCATGGGCCCCTATATACCACCTCCTCCTGCTGCTGCCAGGTCCAGAGTCTCTCATGGGTCCCTGTACGGCCTCCCATTGCTGCTGTCTCCATCGCCACACTCTGCTGCCATGTGCCACTTTCAGGTATCTTCACACTGCTGGTGTGTTAAATTTTTTGACATAGGGTGCTGCAAGATAACGGGCCTCACATAGCTGCTGCCAGGCCCCTAATCAGCCATGGGCCCCTATACCGCCTCCTCCTGCTGCTGCCAGGTCCAGAGTCTCTCATGCCATGTGCCACTTTCAGGTCTCTTCACACTGCTGGTGTGTTTAATTTTTTGACATAGGGTGCAGGCAGATTACGGGCCTCACATAGCTGCTGCCAGGCCCCTAATCTGCCATGGGCCCCTATATACCGCCTCCTCATGCTGCTGCCAGGTCCAGAGTCTCTCATGGGTCCCTGTACGGCCTCCCATTGCTGCTTTCTCCATCGCCACACTCTGCCATGTGCCACTTTCAGGTCTCCTCACACACTGCTGGTGTGTTGAATTTTTTGACATAGGGTGCTGGCAGATTACGGGCCTCCCATAGCTGCTGCCAGGCCCCTAATCTGCCATGGGCCCCTATATACCGCCTCCTCATGCTGCTGCCAAGTCCAGAGTCTGTCATGGGTCCCTGTACGGCCTCCCATTGCTGCTGTCTCCATCGCCACACTCTGCCATGTGCCACTTTCAGGTCTCCTCACACACTGCTGGTGTGTAGAATTTTTTGACATAGGGTGCTGGCAGATTACGGGCCTCCCATAGCTGCTGCCAGGCCCCTAATCTGCCATGGGCCCCTATATACCGCCTCCTCATGCTGCTGCCAAGTCCAGAGTCTGTCATGGGTCCCTGTACGGCCTCCCATTGCTGCTGTCTCCATCGCCACACTCTGCCATGTGCCACTTTCAGGTCTCCTCACACTGCTGGTGTGTTGAATTTTTTGACATAGGGTGCTGGCAGATTACGGGCCTCCTATAGCTGCTGCCAGGCCCCTAATCTGCCATGGGCCCCTATATACCGCCTCCTCATGCTGCTGCCAAGTTCAGAGTCTGTCATGGGTCCCTGTACGGCCTCCCATTGCTGCTGTCTCCATCGCCACACTCTGCCATGTGCCACTTTCAGGTCTCCTCACACTGCTGGTGTGTTGAATTTTTTGACATAGGGTGCTGGCAGATTACGGGCCTCCTATAGCTGCTGCCAGGCCCCTAATCTGCCATAAGCCCCTATATACCGCCTCCTCATGCTGCTGCCAAGTCCAGAGTCTGTCATGGGTCCCTGTACGGCCTCCCATTGCTGCTGTCTCCATCGCCACACTCTGCCATGTGCCACTTTCAGGTCTCCTCACACACTGCTGGTGTGTTGAATTTTTTGACATAGGGTGCTGGCAGATTACGGGCCTCCTATAGCTGCTGCCAGGCCCCTAATCTGCCGTAGGCCCCTATATACCGCCTCCTCATGCTGCTGCCAGGTCCAGAGTCTCTCATGGGTCCCTGTACGGCCTCCCATTGCTGCTGTCTCCATCGCCACACTCTGCCATGTGCCACTTTCAGGTCTCCTCACACTGCTGGTGTGTTCCATTTTTTGTCATAGGGTGCTGGCAGATTATGGGCCTCCCATAACTGCTGCCAGGCCCCTAATCTGCCATGGGCCCCTATACCGACTCCTCATGCTGTGACGTTGCAACAAGGTGGAATTCAACCCTACATATGTTAGACCGCCTTTACGAACAGCAAAAGGCCATCACAGATTTCCTGATGTTAAAAGCAGATAAAGGTACTCCCTGTGTAACTTAGATGTCAGCCATTGGCAGCTCATGCGTGACACCTGCGCTTGCTCAGGCCCTTTGAGGAGGCCACGCTATTCGTGAGTCGGCAGGACTATGGGATGAACGACGTCATTCCTCTGTTGCACGTCCTGGAACAAATGCTGTTAACAATGGCTGGTCAGGGTGCGGTAGACGTGGCGCACAGATCTCAACGCCACATGGCCCCTGTGGGGGCAGGACTGGAAGAAGAGGAGGAGGTAGAGGAGGACATTGGTGCTCAGGAATTATTGAGTGAAATGGGTGGTTTTTCCACTCAGCGGACAGGAGTGGAGGAGCAGGAGCATCTGGTAGAGGAGGAGGAAGAGGAGACAGAGGACCTAGACGCACCGTGGCAGTATGCTGTGGAGATGGAGGCAGGGAGTCCCTCGCATTCCTTGGCACAAATGGCCCATAGCATGCTCGGTTGCTTGCGTAGCGACAGCCGAATAATAACCATCAGACAGAGGGATGACTTTTGGCTGTCCACCTTGTTGGACCCTCGCTACCGTTCAAAAATGGTGGCCTTTTTCACACCTGCTGAGAGGGAGGCCAAAATAACGTACTATAAAAAACACCTATGTAGTCAGCTGGTCTCTGCCTGTCTGCGCCAACGTCCATCCTCAGACACTGTGGGCCCTGTGCGCTCGTGTTCCGCTGCCATGGCAGCAGGGGAGGGGTGGGGTGGTAGGAGCAGTGGCAGCTCCACCAGCAGCGGCTGCCTCAGTCTGCAGTCGATGATGAGTAGCTTTCTTCACCAGCGCAGTGAGGAAACTACTAACCAGCCGCAGCAGCAGCAGCAGCATCAGGTGGACCTGGAGCAGGACCTCAAACAACAGGCTTAGGCCTACTTGGACAGCACCCTGCCAACCGAGGTAGACAATCCCCTTGACTACTGGGCAACGAAACTTGACCTTTGGCCCCAACTAGCTGAATTTGCCCTTGAAAGGCTGTCATGCCCGGCCAGTAGCGTGGCATCGGAGCGCGTGTTTAGTGCGGCAGGAGGTATTGCAACTCCGCGGAGGACACGACTGTCCACCCAAAGTGTGGAGAGACTCACGTTTGTGAAAATGAATCAGGCGTGGATTAGTCTGGATTTCAAACCACCAGTTCCTGACACAACTGACTAAATCCGCCATGAATCATGCCCCAAACATGTGCCACTTTCAGGTCTCCTCACACTGCTGGTGTGTTCCATTTTTTGTCATAGGGTGCTGGCAGATTACGGGCCTCCCATAGCTGCTGCCAGGCCCCTAATCTGCCATGGGCCCCTATACCGCCTCCTCATGCTGCTGCCAAGTCCAGAGTCTCTCATGGGTCCCTGTACGGCCTCCCATTGCTGCTGCCTCCATCGCCACACTCTGCCATGTGCCACTTTCAGGTCTCCTCACACTGCTGGTGTGTTCCATTTTTTGTCATAGGGTGCTGGCAGATTACGGGCCTCCCATAGCTGCTGCCAGGCCCCTAATCTGCCATGGGCCCCTATACCGCCTCCTCATGCTGCTGCCAGGTCCAGAGTCTCTCATGGGTCCCTGTACGGCCTCCCATTGCTGCTGTCTCCATCGCCACACTCTGCCATGTGCCACTTTCAGGTCTCCTCACACTGCTGGTGGGTTCCATTTTTTGTCATAGGGTGCTGGCAGATTACGGGCCTCCCATAGCTGCTGCCAGGCCCGTAATCTGCCATGGGCCCCCGTACCGACTCCTCATGCTGCTGCCAGGCCCGTAATCTGTCATGGGCCACTGTTGTCGCTTGTTGGCATATTCCGCTCGTTCAGATGCTCCTTCTCCTGCTACTCCTCTTCACGGATTCCGTCAGCAGTCTTTCTTGGAATCCGTTTCCAAGAGACAACAGTTTGCGAGCACGCACCCGACGGTGCAGAAGCTGAACGTCCTCCTGTCCAAGTTGCTGCTGCCAGGCTCGTAATCTGTCATGCGCCCCTGTACCGCCTCCTCATGCTGCTGCCAGGTCCAGAGTGTGTCATGGGCCCCCGTACCGACTCCTCATGCTGCTGCCAGGCCCGTAATCTGTCATGGGCCCCTGTACCGCCTCCCCATGCTGCTGCCAGGTCCAGAGTGTGTCATGGGTCCCTGTACGGCCTCCCATTGCTGCTGCCAGGCCCGTAATCTGCCATGGGCCCCTGTACCGACTCCTCATGCTGCTGCCAGGCCCGTAATCTGTCATGGGCCCCTGTACCGCCTCCTCATGCTGCTGCCAGGTCCAGAGTGTGTCATGGGTCCCTGTACGGCCTCCCATTGCTGCTGTCTCTATCGCCACACTCTGCCATGTGCCACTTTCAGGTCTCCTCACACTGCTGGTGGTTTCCATTTTTGTCATAGGGTGCTGTATGGCCTCCCATTGCTGCTGCCTCCACCGCCACACTGTGGCTCCACACTCTGGTTTTGGCCCCGTGACTGCCCAAATGAGTGAAGTGTGCGGTGATTCTAAGATCGACGGCACTCATCTGCATGTCATACTGACTGACAGTATTATTTCTCTTCCCCAGCAGACTCCAAGGGCATTTAAATTAAAGGTACAGTGTTCTGCACTAATATTAAGTCTCTCTGAAGCCTAGAAACACCCTTTTTTAAGTTAAATTCACAGCGAATTTATTCGACTCGAATCGAATATTGTCCACGAATTCGCCGAATCAGTCGAATCGAATTTTTCATTTCTTCGCTCATCTCTAATGGCAACCATTGAGCAAGCTTTTCTGAACAAAACATAACGCAATGGGATACAATATTGATTAGCCATAAGAGTACAACATGGAATGTAAACAGACTCCATTTAAATGTTCTGTCTGGATTATTACATTGGGACTTTTTTCTGTTCTAGCTTTATCTTGTACTAAAAATACATTTCAAGTCAAACATGAAAATGTTGAAAATGAACTAACTTTCAGCAAGCAGCCTACCTGTCCAATTTGCACATTGACATTTATTTTCTGCAAGATAAATCTTGACGGTATATTAAAAAATTGTCTTTATGGCGCAAACGTGTATGGTGGTGTATGAGTGACCTACTTAGGCCTCATGCCCACTAGGCATTTTTTAAGCTACTGCTAGGAGCTTCAGGCATCTTTTTTTTAAACTCCCCTGCATGTTATCCTATGTAATAAACCAATATATAGATCTGACCTCATGCTTAGTTTAGATATATACAGTAAGTGGACTGCTGCACCTTAAAAAATCCTTAATACTGGACCTAGAAAATTCTTATGTGAAAAAAGTGCACTTTAAATATTAAATCTTCGCAAAAAATAAACAAATGATCAAAAATAAATAATACATTGCATATCCATAATATAAATACATATACTGTACATAGAAAATTCATAGCTTGTGCAAAATCAGATTGTTGTGCAAAACATAACATATGTGGACGTATAAATGAATAAAGCAACAGTTCATAAGCCACTCTTATTTTCAAAATATAAAAAGTCTATCCAAGTGCTATAAAAAGTGCCCAGTGCTCTGATAGGCAATAAAGTGCTCCAGTGCTAAAGTGCTTTCCCAAACAGTGAATCCTCTTACCAGACAGGATTGATCTCAAGAGACAGAGATCACTTGCGCATTGTTTATCTCACAATAGAGAGCCGACACTCTCACCATCGGATCTCATGACAGCATGGTGATCCCGTCAGTAAGATTCAGCAACAGTGTTCCCACCTTGGGAATGTATGCCTCAGCCTCTACTCCACCAATATGCTCCAGCAGCAAAAGGTATATATCAAATACAGAGCTGCTGTTAGAAACTATGGGGTCTCATACAGTCAACCTGACAGCCCCCCCCCCAAAAAAAAAACACAGTTTACTATGCTTCAGTTATGAATGAACTCAGTGAGTGGTTGGTATCGATCCCTCATTGTGTTCATTCACAAAGGGGCTGTGTACTTGCAGCTGCCGGTGGGAAGAAAAGGAGGGAATCCGGCAGCACTGCGGAGATGGGGCCACACAGGGGGCCCTGTGTAGCAGGGGGAAATGTATGGTTCACAGGGAGAGTGATGGGGGTCCTGGGTAGCAGGATGGGTGCAGTGGGGGGAGGGGGGCAATTACTGGAACCTATCCCCTTTATGGCTCTCTCTGCATCAGCTGAAACCAAAGGGAAGAATAGGAAAAGAAGCCACCAGCTTTTAGCAGCTGCAGAGAGAGAGCCATACAGGGGATCGGTTCCAGTAACTGACCCCCCCCCACCCTGCTGGTCACCCTCACTGCTCACATTTCGATTGACCCTTCTGACTGGGCTGGGCTGCCCTGCTGTCCTGGGAGGACTGGTGGTACCCCCTTTATCCACTGCCCTGATCAAATACAAAAAAGGAGAAGCCTCATTAGTGCTATAATGATAAAAGCCAGTTTTAATAAAAAGCAATTGCACTTAAAATGATAGGAAATGATAATGTACTAGGTGGTGCTAGTGTAAGGTATATTTATTTTTGGCTCATGGTAGTAAGTGAGCCTGAATTTCTGAGGGTTCAGTGTGAGGTCAGGCTGGATGACTCAGCAGGTTGGGACTCTAATGCCTCCACCTGGTTCTGGAGGTCCATGGAAGCTTCCAAAAGGGAGCTGGCGGAAGGGTGGAGACCTCAATCTGCATATTCATGGGAGTCTGACCAATCCCAGACCCTAATAATGTGGTAGACTATACCATATATATGAGAAAGCCATGCAAGCAGGAGAGTCGGGTGCAAGATGGATTGTTGAGGGGTGTTGCGGTGTGGCCTGGGAGGGAAGGGGTTCTGCCACCAGGCTGAGGCTGGAATCTAAAGAGAAGCTGAAAGAGGGCGCTCCACTGCTTTGCCATCCACTGTGGAAGGACATCCTGTAAAGCTTGGAGAGGAACCAGCCCAGCTAGAAGGCCTGAAAGCAGTTCTATACACAGCTTCAGGACAAACACAGTGTGCGTACCTCTACACCCCCAGGGCCTAGAAGGAGAGGTCTGTTGGATACAAGTTCTGGCAAGTCTTCAGGGTACAGTTCATAGCTTACCCAGTCCCTTGTCCTGGGATCAGATACCATAGCTAGATGGGCTGGTAGTCTGTGCACAAAGGAGATCAAGAGCTCCTACACATTGTCACATTACGAGAAATCCACTCAAGGGACAACAAGCTCCTAGAAGGGGATTAATATACTAAGGACTGTTATGGTTCCAACTGGAATGCAGTCAAGTGTCTGTTATTGTTGTACTAAGTGTGCTAGAGCACAAAATATCCTCATTCTGCTATTTCTTCAATCAAATTAGGCATCCCATAACCCCTTTACCCGATCCAAGTTTAATCCCTTAATCCTTAATAAATCCATGGACTGTTTATTGACATTGCACTGTGCAAGTGTGGAAAATGCATGTTGCCTTAGAGGGACCCAACCAAATCCAACGGCCCTTATGAGGGTAGTGCTACAATAGGTGGTGTTCACACTTCACAGCACGGCCACCGGACCTCTCAGCACCCCATGCATGATGACATCACAGACCTTGCTCTACCCAATGTGTTTCGCTGTAATAGGTGTCCTCTAGGATTGGAGACTGATTTTTTTATATTTTATATACCATATATCCTTTGGATAAGATATGAATTTTCTATGTTTATTTATATTATGGATATGTGCTTTATTATGTATTATTTTTTATCATTTATTTATTTTTTTGTGAAGATTTGATGATATTTAAAGAGACAGCTCACTTTTTGCACATACGAATATTATCCTATGTGTCCATACATGCATAGGCTTTTAGGAGCGTCTTGTGGCAGGAGACTAAACCCTAACACTAGGCACATTTACTGCTTAGTAGATGCATAGCCATGAGTCCAATGAACCAATCTTTATCAGGAATGTCAGGGGTTTACTTTGGTAGGCTTCCTTTTACAAGATGCTGCACCTCCAGAGAAATGGAAGAAATCTCTGATTCAAGACATAAAAACACACACAGTGGAGGATGCCATCTAAGTGCAGCATTAAAACATTGTATGATAAAAACTACTTGGCAACTCGCATGAAGTAAGTTGGTGAAGGCACGAAGAGCATAAGAAATGTGGACAACCAGGGAACCCTATAGCAGAGACATGCAGTCCAGGACCCGCTGGCTGGGAAGGCATAGGAAGTTCAGAGCAGAGTCTGGTCTGGAGGAGTCTCCACAGGGACCCAATGGATGACATAAGATGCTAGGAGATGTCCTGGGGGCATGGCTATGCATTTAAAGGCATCCCTGCCTTAGTCACTCCTCTCAGGCCATGAAATGTATTGCCACACCCCAAGATGTCCCCCAGCATCTGACATCATCAGTTGGGTTCCTATGGAGTCTCTTCCTGACCAGGAAGTGCTCTGAGCTTCCTATGCCTATACATTATGCAGCAATTGCATAAGGGTGTTATGAATAAGGGTGATCATGTGATATTGGGACACAGCCCAGGACACAGCATCATTGGGACAGAGCAACCTGGTGTGGTATATTCCCAGGACAGTTGGCATCTAATCATTGTCTAAATCCTTATCTGTTTACCAGGTGACCTCCAGATGCCCAGTGCATGGTGTAAATCAAACCTTGACGTCACCTTGGAATTGGAGCTGTGCTAGAAACACCCCACAAACTTCTGCTCGTGGTAGAAATTGCACATGCTCAGTTACTCAAGTAAGGGTGATATTGTGACCTTGAGACATAGCCCGGGACACAGAATCATTGGGAAAGATCACTTAGATCTGAGACTGTCCCATGAAATCCAGAACAGTTGTCATCTATGTATTGGCCAAATCCTTGTCTGTCTGACAGGCCAACCCCAGATGCCTAGTTCATGATGTAACTCAGGCCTTGACGTCAGCTTTGACATGAAGCTACGCTACAAATGCCCCACCAACCTTACTTTATCCTTAAACAGCTCTGGTATTGCTCGATGATGCATGAAACTGACTCTGCTGTGGTTTTTGTTAGGACAATAGGAAAGACAAGTCAAGCCCTTTTTTCACACTCTATGAATATTGTTCAAATGGGGCTTTCAATACGCTTTATTTAACTTGTGCTGCATCCCCACTGCTCAGACACCCCCTCCTGGAGCCAGCCCAGAGTCAAACACGTCTCACTTCTGGACTTTCATGCATTGTGCTAGCTCTGCGTTTAAGATTCAGCCCCAGACTTCAATTCATATCCTGTATTGTCATTCCTCTTTTTAATCTCAGTGGGCTGAAAGTTTGCAAACAGACGCTCTGTCTGAATGTTATTTGTCCAAATAAAAATGGTTTCAATTACTTGCTCTGAGTATTTTTTTTTTTTTAACCAACATTTTTCTTGTATGCGATTGTTCTTATGTGCAACATTTTTTTTTTTTTCAGAACTACTTTGTCAACACAAGTAAAGAGAATTTAAGAAGAATTCCAGGCAATCCATCATGTTTTGCCGCTGCCTCCTGATGCCGTCATATGTTACCATACAAGCGCCATTAATCCTCAAAGCACATAGATTTATACATAGATTGCATAACAAATGCATGTGCTAAATGCAGTTCGTCAATGCAATTTATTACTCTAACATCCATTACAGTGGACTCGTAAAACTGTTTAAATCATGGGTCTCCAACCTGTTATTGATTACTTAAGGAACACATTTTAAAGAATGTCAGCCCCCTAAAATGGTACCGATAGTCATTGATCGGTAACATGTCCAGTTTTTGAAATATGAAAGGAAAGAGATTTCACTTATTCAGCAAAGATACATACATGATCAAAGCAAATGAAAAAAATGATTATCTTAAAGTGTATGTAAACCCTAACAATGGACTTCTCTTATACGATCCATTTTGGACTGTTAAATATACCATTCTAAAGGTTTTGTTATATCTATTGAATAAGTAAAAAATAAATTCTTGTTGATTTTTCCAGATATCTTGTTTAGGTGATACTGCCTATGCTGCAATCTTGGCTGGTACACTGTTATTTATTACAGGTATATATAACACCAACAATTTACACAGCACAGTACTATACAGTCTGTAAAGACTACAGAACACTTTCCCCTTTATTATGGAGAAGAGGGGAAGCTGTTCTGTAGTCTTTAGAGCAGTCATTCTCAACCAGGGTGCTATGGAATCTTATGGTTCCTCCAGAAGTTGCTATGGATTCTTTGAACTGGAGCTGGTTGACCTCCCATTTGATGGTGCCCACATGGTTTCAAGGCCAACACCACTTGGCAGAGTCAGTGATATTTTTGGATATCTGTAGGGACGATATTCCAGCCATCACTGTAAGGGCAGCATTGACCAACAATGTAAGTGCTGTAGCTTTATCAGAAGTTCCCCAAGAACTAAAATTTCAAGGATTCCTTTAAAAACAGGTTGAGAAAGGCTTCTTTAAAGAATTTAGCTAAATCCTTGTCCTCGCCCTATGGAGAATAAGGTGGCGTGTAGGCCTCTCCTATGGTCATTCTAGAAGTGTGTTCCTGGAAGGATCATCAGACAAAAATAAAAATAGCCTACAAAAAAAAAGTGTAATAGTCTTTGGGCAATCCAAATGTTATCGTGACCAATCGCCTTCTCACTCCTTCACAAGTTCTTAGTAACCATGTAAAATAAACATACTTCCATAGTGTAATATGCATAAAATCCACTTTAATAGTAACAAAAATGTGCTTACATGTGTCATGGGTAAAAATGGCTTGTTCTCCAGTAGTCAAAATGGCCGCCGTGGCGCTCCGGTTGCGTCTGACGTCACATCCGACTAACACATTTCGTCATAAGATCGACTTCCTCAGAGGCAATCTTGCCATTTTGACTATTGGCCATTTTGACTATTGGAGAACAAGAACAAGTGCCGCCTATCAGTGCTGCCTATCAGTGCCCTTCAGTGCTGCCTATCAGTGCCCATCAACGCACATCAGTGAAGGAGAAAAATTACCTGTTTGAAAAATTTTATAATAGAAACAAATACATTTTTTTTTTTTTTCAAATTTGGTTGCACTTTTTGTGCTTATAGCACAAAAAATAAAGTGCCCAGCAGCGATTAAATACAACCAAAAGAAATCTCTATTTGTGGGAAAAAAATGATAAAAATTTCATATGGGTACAATCTTGCATGACCGCGCAATTGTCAATCAAATTGCGACAGCGCTGAAAGCTGAAAATTGGCCTGGTAAATAAGGGGGTATAAGTGCCCGGTAGGCAAGTGGTTAAGCATTAGAACAAGTTAGGAAAGGGTTGAAAACTCTATTTGGGGTTTGGAGGTTTTTTGAAGCTGGGAACAAGTCAGGCTAAAAATCATTACTAAAATAAAGATGTGGGCCGCTACATGGTCTGGGCCAACAGAGCAGCCAAGATGAACACTAGACTAAATTATGACATCAAGTTATAAAGATAGGCTGTAATGCCTCTATTCCTGATTTACTGCATTGTATCCTCAGGACTTTTTGAGGTCTGATCTTGGACAGTATGTGTTTTATGTTGGGTTAAATAAAATGCCCTAGGGTTTTCTGTGGGGCAATAGGTTTCTGGATGAGGCGTTGAGGAAAATCTCATCTGTTTTTCATTCAAACAAAGCCAGTCCTTTGCCAAGCCCAGTCGTCAGTACATCTATGCCACTAATCTCAGTTCTGCAGTCTCTGTCGTCTCTGTCAGCGCCTTTTATTTGAGCGGCTTCTTTCTCCTGCAAATCCTCCTGCGGCTCTTTTCCAGAAACAAACCACATTTATTTATTTGTGTGTTTGCACATATTTGAACAAGACGTTTAAAAGTTGTTTCCCAGAGGCAGCAGGCTGTAGCCACTGTTATTGCACACGACTTGCCATAGGCAATAATCAGTGATAAGGCCTTTGCCAAGATAGAGGATAAGCAAGGTTCTGTCGTACTTGTGTATGAATAATGGATTTTCACACTTTTATTGTATTTTGCTGCTTTCTCATCTTTGGCAGATTGACACTTGTGTAGTCAAGAGTGAATTTTTACAGATCCACTCCGCTGAGGATCCAGCTACTATAGCCATGCGACCTAATTTGCAGGGATTATATGTCATTCTATTGGCCAACAACTTGCTAGGTAAAAGATTTCTTTAGATCTCTTACTAGTTAACTTCTACATCTTCTGTGTTCATGAACATCTAAACCGGAGGTCGATGTGTAAGTAGGCCAGAAAGTATTTATACTAGGGGAGGACTGGGAACTCTTGGCTTGGGAGGCAAACATAACCAATCAGCCTTGTCAAGCATATTCCTATTAGCTAAAACAGGTATCCAACACAAAGTGATTAGTGAGCAGAGTGAACTATGGGTATTTGTATAATGCCTTTTCATATACGGGGAGATTTACTAAAACTGGAGCACACAGAATCCAGTACAGCTGTGCATGGTAGCCAATCAGCTTCTAACTTCAGCTTTTTCAGTTGAATTTTGAAAATAAAACTTGGAAGCTTATTGGTTTCTATGCAGAGCTGCACCAGGTTTTACAAGCTCCAGTTTTAGTAAATCTCTCCCTTAGAGCAGCCTTATCAGCAGCCAAGTCACCAAAATAAAACCTTGGTGCACCACACAGTTAAGAATTATAGAAACTATAAAGGCAAGTTAAAAAAAATAAACATGTCATACTTGCACTGTGCAATAGTTTTGCATAGAGAAGCCCTGATCATCTTGGGTCCCCCACAGGCTCTTCTGGCCCCTCTCTCCTACCAAGTGCCCCAACAGCAAGCAGTTTGCTATGGGGACACCCAAGCAGGCTTGCTCCTCAGCTGCTGCTCTGCATGTCCATTCACACACAGAGCCAAACTACGCCCTGCCCCCTCTCTTTCCTAATTTGCTCACTGGCTGTGATTGACAGTAGTGGGAGCCAATAGCTCAGCCAATGAGGAGGGAGAGTCCTCAGAGAGTTGAGGCCTTCATGCATATTGCTGGATCCAGAGCTGGCTCAGGTAAGTATTAGGGGCTTGGGGGCTTGCTGCACACAGAATATTTTTTTTTTTTACTGTCATGCATAGAATGCATGAAGGTAAACAACCTTGAGCCTTTACAACCACTTCAAGATGATGTGCAGTAGGCACTTATGGGACTTCCACAGGAGAGTAAGGTTAGATTTAGGCATGCATCTAAATCCACTGCTCTTCTGAAGAGTGGTATGAGTTTGGTTCACTTTTTAGAAGCAAATGACAAACAGCGAGGAAGTGATGGAATGCTTTATCACTGCCTTTTTTAACCTAATTTTTGCCAACAAAAGTACAATACAATGGGGGACATTTGTGGAGCTCCTACATGCCCTTGAATGGGTTGTGATGTGTTGGGTACTTTTTACTGGGGGCATGAAGAGAAGCCTTGCAACTGTGGCATGTAAACAACCTTATATATTAATTAAGGAAAGGAACTGATGCTGGGAGATGTTCTTCTTCCAGGAACTGTGATCTCAGGTCTAGACAGGCAGCAGGTTTTTATATAATGCTCAGCAGCTGTCTGACTGCAAGTCCTGACCTGCTTGAGATCTGAACAAGGGAAGTATCTCCACTCAGGGTAACCATCTGAATATATTTTATATGCACTGTCCTCCTCTGTATATAATATAATATAATATTGAGGTAGCACACAGCCTTATTCATGTGCCCTGATATCACAATGTTCCTTTATCTTGGCTACAAAGGTAGGGTTTCCACTAAGGAAGTGATCTAGTATGGGATCCAGATGGAACCATCTACCACTTCTCTGTTTGCATTGGGAAAGTGATTGAGAGAACATTTAATCCAGGTCAAATCCCAGTTTGGGTAAACAAGCCAACTTATTTATCACAACTGAAAATAAAGAGGTGTTCTCATGTCTAAATCTATGGAAGGATGCAGAGTTGTTGTTTTTTGAATAAGTCCCCCTTCAAGCTTCTTCTGTTCTCCTTTTCGATACACATATGGCTTTAAGAGGGTGTATAATTCTGATTAACTTGCATAAAATAAATAAAAGTAATACTACTTTTTTTATCTTAAATTTCGTAGCACACTAGATCTGTGTTACCTCCTTGGCTGGTCCCATTCTACTTAGGGCCTGCACTACCACTAGGCAAATTAGGTAGCTACCTAGGGCGCACTGTCACCTAGGGTGCTGATGGTTGCCTACTATCCGCCAGATCTAAGGGGGTTCTGGGGTGGGCTACACCCCTCTAGAGCTCAATTGTCCCCCCCCCCCCCAGGCTTGTCTTTCCATGGACACTGTGCCTGGCCGCTGAGTGCATTCCTTCTTCCACGCCCTGATGGCTGGGACAAGGGGAGAGCAGCCTGGAGCAGCAAAGCCTGCAAAGGAGCAGAACAGGATAAAGCCTGGAGGTGCCGGGATGTGCTCTCCTCTCCTGTCAGTGGAGCAATCTTGCATAAAGTAGATAACACAATGAAATTAAATTGTGCTAGAAGAGGAGTTTGGGTGGGAAGGAAGGATTTGTTCAGGGAAGGATAATGTGGAGGGGGTTGTGCTAGGAGAAGGGATTTAGGGGGATTTATGCTTGGAGGTGGGATTTGGGGGAGAGGATTTGAGCTAGGGTGAAAAATGTGGAAATTTTGAGGGGAAAGAGCATGTGTGCTAGGAGGGGTGAAGTAGGACTACAGGTGAAGTTATGTAAAGTCTCATGAAGGCAATTGATCTTGGACTGCACTAGCAAGATTTAAAGGGCAACAATCTGGACATTTTACATTTATAAAACAAAGACCTACTGGAAGTTGACCAGCGTTGAGTGGGATAGAGGTGATCCCAGGAAAATAGGGCTAGAGTTGATCCCAAGAGAGTAGGGATGGAGGCAATGAGAGAAGAAAAATACAAGCACTGATTCAAGAAGTGTGAGGCAGAATGTGACCAGAAGAGAGCAAGATCTAAAGTGATCTGAGCATTCCTCTTCTAAACTCCATGTGAGCCCCATGTCAGTCACTGTCAGAACTTACACCTGGTTAATGACTTGCTCCCCTGACCCACATGACGTGACATTATTTGGGCCTGGCGATTGGCAGTTGAAACATGAGCACGCCATCCTGGGGTAAGGGCAGCAGGTCACATACTTTCCCATATGTGGAAGCATCAGATAATTCTAAGGGCTCTGACAAAGAAAAAGAAAGGCCGGGGGATCATGGGCAAGATGAGTATAGGTAGCTGGAAAGGAAGGAGGGATAGGCTTTAAAGAAAACATGGCAATCTGCCCTGGATGTGCAAAGTGACAGATTCTCGAGCAACTGTCATCTCATCTGTATGGGTGCATTATACTGTTATGGTGAAGTGACTGTGGAAAGTGTGTGTGTGTATATTCTCAGAAATGACAGATGAAAGTTCCACTTTCCTTTTAGGGTACCATTGAAAGCTGGGACAGACCACCAAAAAAAAAACCCAGGCCTGTAGGAACATATGAATTATTTGGAGTCTTCCCTGTTCAGTAGCAGTGAGTGACTTAATTAAATGGGTAAAAGCCACTCTGACAATTGCATTTCAATTTGCTGCGAGAAGGAAATTTGGTGGATTGAAAAGGTAAGGCCAAATCTGCTCTCTGCCGTCATGGCAACAGCAGATGTTAAAAGAGATCCGTCCTTTGGCCTTTCTGTATTCAGCTGCATCCTTCTCTCTCTGCTGAACGAACAGCCTATTATTTGTATGATATTTCACTTCTCTGAATGCTTTACTTTCCCCCGATACATAGTTTCTATTTTGACTGAAATGACGAAATGAATGAAAGCTTAATGTTCTTTTATATATAGATAAAAAGAGAGAAAATGTATCACAAAAGGTCAATTTACAACAGAAAAAGTAGAAGAAAGTAAGTGCTCTATGTGTAATAGAGGTTTTATTTTAGAATAATGCAACTTAATGTAATAACTGTGTGAATATTTATTATGCAAAGTTGGAAGTGATTTAACATGGCCGTTCACAAAATGGCAGATTGGAGAACCAAATACATTTCTGTACATTGCAGGCATTGTTTTTGTATTTATACACCTAGCTATGCAATATACACTCACTGGCCACTTTATTAGGTACACCTTGCTAGTACCAGGTAGGACCCCCTTTTGCCTTCAGAACTGCCTTAATTCTTCATGGCATAGATTCAACAAGGTGTTGGAAACATTCCTCAGAGATTTGAATCCATATTGATATGAGTTACTGTTGCCTTTCTATCATCTCAAACCAGTCTGCCCATTCAAATCTGACCTCTGACATCAACAAGGCATTTTTATCCACACAATTGCCTCTCTCTGGATATTTTCTCTTTTTCGGACCATTCTCTATAAACCCTAGAGATGAGCAGTTTTTTTAAATACTCAGACAAGCCCATTTGGCATCAACAGACATACCACATTCAAAGTCTCTTAAATCCTCTTTCTTCCCCATTCTGATGCTCGGTTTGAACTTCAAAAAGTCGTCTTCACCACGTTTAGATGCCTAAATGCAGTGAGTTGCTGCTATGTGATTGACTGATTAGCAATTTGTGTTACCAACCAATTGAACAGGTGTACCTAATAAAAAGGCCAGTGAGTGTGTATTGGCTTAAACTTTTTTAGATCATTGGACATGCCACTGTTTTAGGGGTTTAAGTAAGTTTTGAAAGATAGGATGTTCTGCATAGATAATATATGGTTGACTTAAGGTTGTCTTGACATGCCTACTCACCTGTATGTTGTCAATCTAGATTGCTTCTTGTTCTCCCAAAGAAGCAAACAGCAAGCATAGTAGAGGAACAAAACAAGGGTCGGTTACAAATGGTAGCAGAGATAGGGTTGGCAGCAGGGGTGACTAGAAAGAGATATTGGCTAGATAGAGCATAATAAACTGGCAAAGAGGATGTACAAAGGCATTGCTAAAATAGGAATAGTAGGAGCAAAGGGTCCAAGGAGACATTGCCACACACAGCAGAGGTCGCAGATTCAGACCTGAGTCCTGACAAATAGTCTGTAATGTGAGCTTATACTTCTGTTTATACATAAACAAAGCAAGAAGTTCCTTCAACAAGGTCTGGTCATGTCTCTGAACAAATTAATACACCAGTGCCCATCAAGAGAAAAGGGATTATACCCGTCTCTCTGACATATACTCACAAACCAAAGGATAATAAAAGCAGAATGAATAGTCTGCAATGGCAGTCAATGTAATGCTGTGCCCCAATTGGGGATAAATGATGCGTTTCGGGAGACAAACTCCCTTCCTCAGAGCTCGTCTCCCGAAATGCGTCAACTTATCCCCAATTGGGGCACAGCATTACATTGACTGCCATTGCGGACTATTCATTCTGCTTTTATTATCCTTTGGTTTGTGAGTATATATCTATTTGATTACACAATAAACACGTGGTGTACCACGGTAATGCACAATGAGAGTGCGCCCCTTTTTTGTTTGTTGTTCGTTGTTTTTTGTTCTTTGTTCATTAGTATCCATATTTCCAGATCTTTGAAGGGCTGCACCTCTTTGTTTGCCATTTTGAAATCCTTTTAGTCTGCATGAACATCTGAGTACTGGTTTCATTTGTTTGTCTTTGGATTCCGTCTCTCTGACAGCCCTTGTTCTCCTACCTCCTCTCCATTTCATTTTTCTGCATTCAACATTTCTAAGAATTTTGGATACATGTGTCTCACCCTGTGTGCCATGGTCCCTTCCTCCAACACCTATGCCATTGCAGAGTCCTGTAATGAGGTATAGGTCAGAAGAATTAACCACAGGATGCAGTGGGGTACATGGCCATCCTATACTCCTGGAAGCAGGGGCGGACTGACAACTCATGGGGCCCCCGGGCAATAGGGGATCATGGGGCCCCTGTGTCCTTGCCCAAACTCAAAAAAGCCTATGAAAAAGGTACCAGGGGCATCTCATGGGGCCCCCTACTGACCCCGGGCCCTCGGGCAGTGCCCGAGTTTCCAAATGGTCAGTCCGCCCCTGCCTGGAAGTATCAAAGATTATCCTGTAGGTTGCAGCACTATAATGAAGAAAAGGTAAAAGACATGGGCTGCTGGAGAGGTGAATGTGCTACCTCTTACGTTGCAGTTACTGCAATGTTGAGATATCTCTACCAGAATTCTCAATTCCAGGACAAAGTCAAATGATGGTGCCTCACCCCCTCATAGATTCTCCACAATGCCAATAAATTGATAACCAGCTATAGTAGCCGTGGAGAGTAACATGGTTATATTGATCGTTTGAGAGATATAAACACCTGTTTGCAAATCTCTGAGAAATATACGATGTTGGTTGGTTATTCAACTCAACTGGCCTACCCAAAACCAAAATATCATTTTTAGGCAGAGTTGGCCTTTTGAGTCTGAAACATTACTAAATCAAAGCCAGTTCAATTTTTCACAATGCCATGAATATTACATTAATGGGCTTAATTACTCAGTACACAGAACAAAGGTTTGATAACGCCATCCTTCTTTGCACTGAAAACTATTTTAATCATTTGTTCCTAGCGGATGCGAGCAGCAGAGAAGTGAAGTCATGTCCACAGCATATTGAAGAGACACTGACTGTGCCAGTGGAAATCTATTTTCAAAGCTTGCTGTATAATCCAGAATAATTCTACATAAGAATGTTGTGAACAAGAATCGCTATTTAACCCATCAATGCTGCAAGTGTCTGTAGATGCTTGTGTATCAGCAAGTCTCCAACCCAACAAATCACAAGAGAGAAGGAATATCATGCTAAAACGGGGAATTGCTTTGCAGAGAATTTCCTACCTCCTAAAACTGCAAGCAATGAACTTCTTTGAATGCAAACTATAGTTATAATCCCTGTCTAGAAATTGTAATATATACCAGAGGTTTACTGTGCTTCTACAAGATGGATATGACTAAGGTTTTTTAGCCAGAATGTATTACAGTGCATGGTTTATTGCTTGCCACTACTAGTTAAGTTTGCCCCCTTACAATATACTGTACATGGCATATGGATCTTATCACCAGGTCTTTTTTTATATATAAATTGCATGTGTGTGTATTTTTAAATACGTATGTACAATGGGGGAAGTCATTTTTTTCCTTACATTCGCAAGTTCTCCTTGGCTATAAGGTTGACTGAACATTGCCCAATAGCCCTTCACCTCGTCATGACCAGTGCCTATTGATGCGTAGATGCCCAGTCTGGAGTTAGCAGCATCAGTATGCATCAGTTAACATACACATAATTGGTTATCGTTTATATATGGTGGAAGCCTCTAAATTAAAACAAATATATCAAACTAGTATATATTCCACTAATTATTCTTGTAAACAGTATAAGAGAATTTCAGATCTGGGTTTTACTATAGCATGTATAAAAAAATTGCTTTTAAGTGTGCATACCTTCAAACATCAATTATCAATATACAGTATAAAATGCCTTGGTGCCCCGTGTGCATCTGTTTCTCAACAAATAACATTTAATCCTAATTAAAAGGTATGCGCTAATAACAAACTTATACAAAGGTGTATATCATCATCCAAAAAACATTAGTGTTTTAAATAAATAATTATAGTGTCCAAACATAAATAAGTGTCCAAAAAATATATATATATCTTCAGTGACTTGAACCAATTGTGAAAAATCCACCACCAAAGGAGATTAAATGAACTCACCAGAGCTAATGGCTGGTCAGATTATAAACCAGCAACAGCGTTTGTGCTCTGGGAGCAATGAACCCGATGTCCAAATAGATATGGTGATGTTTCAGATACTTCCAGATAATAATAATCACAGACAAACAACTTTGCAGCCCAAGCTCTTATGATGAACTTCTCCATAACACAAAAATAACATTTAATAACACAAAATATTGCCACATAGTTTCAAGTTGTCAATTACAAAATAAATCTTTGTCCACTTTTCCAACCTACAGTTGTGACCAAAATTATTCAACCCCCAATGCTGTAAAGGGGTTTAGGGACTATAGTGTACATTTGGAATTGTATTCAGAATCAAATCCTACAAGGACGTTGTAACTACCCAAATGCAACTAAAATGACATCAATTGTTTATGTAATACAGTAGTAAATGGTTCTTATGTGGTTTCTTCATTGCCACAATTATTCAACCCCTTAAAGACTACCACTCTGAAGAACAGAGGTTCATACAGGTGCTTTCCATCAGGTATTGAAAACACCTGTGGATGTCACCGAGCAGCAATCAAGCATAATAAGCACCAATTAGGCAGCTTTAAAATGACTGTGATACTCAGCTCCTTCTAGACATTTACTGGTGTGGTTACAAACATGGTGAAGGCAAGAGAATGGTCCAGGAAGACAAGAGAAGAGGTGATTTCTCTTCACAGGAAGGGCAATGGCTATAAGAAGATTGCAAAGATGTTAAACATACCAAGAGACACCTTAGGAAGCATCATTCGCAAATTCAAGGCAAAGGGCACTGTTGAAACGCTACCTGGTCGTGGCAGAAAGAAGATGCTGACTTCGACTGCTGTGCGCTACCTGAAGCGTAGAGTGGAGAGAAGTCCCCGTGTGACTGCTGAGGAACTGAGAAAAGATTTGTCAGATGTGGGTACAGAAGTTTCAGCCCAGACAATAAGACGCACACTGCGTAATGAAGGCCTCCGTGCCAGAACTCCCAGGCGTACCCCCTTGCTGTCTCCAAAGAATAAGAAGAGTCGACTGCAGTATGCCAAAAGCCATGTGGACAAACCACAAAAGTTGTGGGATAGTGTTCTGTGGACTGATGAAACAAAATTAGAACTGTTTGGGCCCATGGATCAACGCTATGTTTGGAGGAGGAAGAACAAGGCCTATGATGAAAAGAACACCTTGCCTACTGTGAAGCATGGTGGAGGGTCAATCATGCTTTGGGGCTGTTTTGCTTCTGCAGGTACAGGGAAGCTTCAGCGTGTGCAAGGTACCATGAATTCTCTTCAGTACCAGGAGATATTGGATGGAAACGTGATGCAGTCCGTCACACACCTGAGGCTTGGGAGACGTTGGACCTTTCAACAGGACAATGATCCCAAGCATACCTCCAAGTCCACTAGAGCATGGTTGCAGAGGAAAGGCTGGAACATTTTGGAGTGGCCATCGCAGTCACCAGACTTAAATCCGATTGAGAACCTCTGGTGGGACTTAAAGAAAGCAGTTGCAGTGCGCAAGCCTAAGAATGTGACTGAACTGGAGGCCTTTGCCCATGAAGAATGGGCGAAGATACCCGTAGATCGCTGCAAGACACTTGTGTCAAGCTATGCTTCACGTTTAAAAGCTGTTATAACTGTAAAAGGATGCTGTACTAAGTACTAAGATTGAATGTCACTTGGGGGTTGAATAAAACTGATAATGCTGTGAGCACAGAAAAGACATTTGTGGTTATTTCATTATAACTGTTATGTTATATTTGTCTGACCTACAAGTGCCTCTTTAATGTAAATGTAAGCAAGATGACTGAATGATCAAAAGCAATGTCAAACTGGCCAAAACACTCAATTTCAGTGGGGGTTGAATAATTTTGGTCACAACTGTAAGTCATTTTTAAATTTTAAAAGGACATGGTAGGATAACATTATTATTAATATAATTATTCCTATGATTATTATTATTTTTCTCTGCTCAATTTTTTTCCTTTTTTTTATGGCCAGTCAGCAGCAGTTGAAAGCAGTGCCATCTTAATAGCATCATGGGCCCCTGGGGCACCTACCAGACTTCATCATGTGTCCACTGCACAGTGCGCCCTTTCATCAGGTGTCCCCGTCTATCAGGTGTTCCCATCACAGTATCCCCATATGTCATGTGTCCCCATCACAGTCCCCCCTTTCATCATGTGTCCCCATTGGAGTGCCCCCTTATATCATGTGTTACCTTCTATCAGGTGTCCCCATCACATTGTCCCCACACATCAGGTGTTCCCATCAGTGCCCCCAATCATCAGGTGCCCCCACCACAGTGTCCCTATCCATCAGATGCCCCCATCCATCAGGTGTCCCTATCACAGTGCCCCCATCCATCAGGTGTCCCCATCAGAGTATGCCCATCCATCAGGTGTCCCCATCCATCAGGCATTCCCATCAGAGTTCCCCCTTATATCCGGCTTCCTCCTTGATCAGGTGTCCCCATCAGAGTATCCCCATCTATGAGGTGTCACCATCACAGTGCCCCTATACATCAGGTGCCCTCATCTATCAGGTGTCCCCATCACAGTGCCCTCATCCGTCAGGTGTCCCTATCACAGTGCCGCATCCATCAGATGTCCATGTCACAGTGTCCACATACATCAGGTGTCCCTATCACAGTGCCCCCTTCTATCAGGGGTCCCCATACATCAGGTGTTCCCATCACAGTGTACCCATCCATCAGGTGTCCCTATCACAGTGCCCCCATCCATGAGCTGTCCCTGTCACAGTGTTCCCATACATCGGGTGTCCTCATCACACTGCCCCCTTATACCAGGTGTCCCCACCACAGTGTCCCCATCCATCAGGTGTCCCCATCACAGTGTCCCATCACCGTATTCTCTTCCATCAGGTGTCCCTATCGCAGTGTCCCCATACATCAGGTGTCCCCATCACGGTGTCCCCATACAGCAGGTGTCCCCATTACGGTGCCCCCCTTCCCCCTTGTATATACAATTTACAAATGCTATTCCCTCCTGCAATGAAGGCAGCTCCTCCCTCCTCTCCTGCGCTGAGACTGAGCTGGGTTCTCAGTGCTGGCTCTCTATTGCCCCCTGCATGAGGGGGGAGAAAGCTGAATATTCTCTCCAGCAGAAACCAGCTGCTGTGCCTTCTGACAGGAGTGATATTGCAGTTAGTCCTGTCAAAGAGGAGCAGCACAAGTGGCCAAATCACTATTACTCCCCCAAGCACAGCACCCAGGCTCCCTCCTTGTTCTGGCCCTGATCATGGGCCCCCAGTCACCTGGGGCCTCTGGGCAGTGCCCAGGTGTGCCCATTCATTAATGCAAGGCACAGTTACAGCTGTAGTTGGCAAGTTTGTTTTCTCTACTTTCTTCTTTGCAATTCAGAGGCAGCACGGTGCAGTGAACATGCTTGGGAATCTCTATACTACAAGCAGGGGTTACAAGCAGAGGCTATCAGATCACCAGATTACTGACATAAAGACTGGGGTGGTTTAGTGCAGAACACCAATGCCTGGATGAGAAAGTCCTGGAGTGATAGACTGCATTTGCATTTCAAGGAATAATTTTAATTCTATCTAGTGTATAACTTTAAGTGGGAATGCCAATAGCATTCCTTCACATAATGACCACAGGATGTAGACGCTAGAAATGAATGATGTGAAAGCAAATGTGTCACTTTACTAAATTTACTCAAGCCAAACTTATCTATGTAATAGAAGACAGTATGTATATTATTTGCATCTCCTGCTACCTGTGTTGCCCAACGCTGATCTGTTTAGTAGAAATGGTTCCCCCGAAGTCTGCAGAGAAATCAAGATTTTCTGGAGTATTGACCTCCTGATTCCCCCGCAGCTCTTACTGGTTCCTTCTGCTGTTCACACTTGAACAATTCTGAATCTCAGCAAAACGTATGAATGTCACATCAAACACGATGTGATTTTGCCACAATTGTTTTGCAAGAATCATAGCAAACGCTCAAAAATGCACCTGTCTCAAGGCCAAAATTTGGTTCATGAGCTTCTTTGGCATAACAAACACACATAGGGCAGCCCGTTCAAGTGAATGGGATGCTCTATGCACGACATGTGGAAATGCATGTGAATCCCTCTTTTAAAATCGTGAGCATAACTTCCGTTCTCACTATGTGATATGTGAATAGGACCTCACTGGAGCTCCGGGCAGAGGAGGTGGTGGGTGCAGCTGGCTCCAGCTTTCAACTGCATGCTTCGAGACAGAGCTATCGGTCAATCATACAGCTGTGTGGATCCTGACAATATTGTCAAGATCTTTCCTGGGCCTGGAGCTGCTCTGCCATGTCAAGTGATAGCCGGTAATAGCCCACTATTAGTTGACTCTGGTTCACAGGAGAGTAAAAGTAAGTGCACTACTGTGACCCACAAGAGAAGTATGGCCAGAAAGGCTTTGGTCATACTTCTCTTTTAAGAAGTTAAAAGATAGAACAGAACAAAAATCTCAGCAAATATCTATACACTACAGTATCCACGTTAAAGGCATATAAAACTGTGTGACTGCGAAAATGGTAATATTATATGGGTGGCACAAGAAACATGGACTGGGGGTGAAGCAAAAAAATTAAAACCTATCCCTGAGGAAGTGTACATATCCTCCAACCCTGGACACAATTAGGGAAACATTTTATGTTAGTTTTGTACATTTAACCCAGCATTAGTACCAGGCTATGTAATGAAACATTTGGCAACTCTCTTGTCAAGTCAGAGTGTCAGACTTGAAAAAAACTTTGTATCAGTAGACTGTTTTCAACTGGCTTCGGCACACATCCAACAAATGAAGCTCGTCAAACCAGAAGAAAGATTTTGCAATGAATTTTCCCAACCCAGCAGGGTCCCCATTAAGAAGCTGTGAAGGCCTTTATATCAGCCTCTATTACCCACCTGCTGAGTGCCTATCAAACAACACCCACCTTTTTTTTAGAATCCATTTTTTTCACTTTTTGTGGATAAAAGGCTGGTTTGAGCTGAATTTCACTTTAGAGAGCCAGCTGACACAAACTGAAGACTGACTTAAATCAGAGTTGAAAGTCAGGTCTATCACATGTGAAAGACATCAACCTCTTCACACATGGGTGTGGATTGCAGGGCCTTTGCTCTGGAAAGACTCAAAAGCCTTTAGGTGAAGGAGAAACAATTGGCTAGACAAAGTTTTGTGAATTTGTGCCGTAGCAATCACCATTCTCAGAAAATGTAAACCATTTTGAAACTTGGTATAGATACCGTAACACAACCATTTCACAATCAAAAATGATAGACACTATAGTTATGGCCTTTGCCTTTAGTAATACCCTTTTCCTTAAGGCCATACAAAAGGCAAATAGCTGAATAAACTTGTGAAATAAATATGTTGGAACTAGTTTACTTGTCTCCAGATTTGTATAGTAATACTGTTCTTGGAATTTAGGTTAGGTACCTCTGCCAGACAGCACAGCAGTAGCAGTAGCCCAGCTTGGTCAACCTGTTGTTTGGACTTTATGAAGGAGTTGCAGCACATAGACTAGGTCACTCCTCTTTTCTTTCTTCACTATTCACTTTAAGCACATGGGCACTGCTGCAGGATCTGATTGGTCCCTAGTGCTGCTCATCATTTTCTTAGTAACTGCTTGGATTATAGTTTTACACAAGAACATTGAGCACATAAAGTGAAGGTAGGAAATGGATGCAAATGAATGGGTGGGCTCCTTATGGATCTATGGTATTAACAAATATTTACATTGAAGAGAAAAATTACATGATTTTTCATAAACTTGTTCATCCACAAGAGA
Organism: Staurois parvus; assembly: GCF_062004578.1. Classification (NCBI taxonomy): domain Eukaryota; kingdom Metazoa; phylum Chordata; class Amphibia; order Anura; family Ranidae; genus Staurois; species Staurois parvus. Next base: position 4,737,384 of record NW_028318504.1, on the reverse strand, counting down.
ACAAAAATGTTAGTAATATTTCCTTAATGGTGATGTGATTCCTGATTATAATCTGTTGATGGCCCATCCCTAGGTAATAATAATTTATTATTTATTACAGGGACTTATATAGTGCTGTTAATTTACGCAGCGCTTTACACATATATATTGTTTATTCACATCAGTCCCTAACCCTCAAGGGGTGTACAATCTAAGGTCCCTAACTTACATTCATACATACACATATTAGGGCCAATTTAGACAGGATCCAATTAACCTAGCAGCATGTCTTTGGAGAGTGGGAGGAAATCGGAGTACCCGGAGGAAATCCACGCAGGCACAGGGAGAACATGCAAACTCCAGGCAGGTGGCGCTGTGGTTGGGATTCGTATTGTTAACTTATGTTTAACAATCAAGAACCAGTCAGTGTGGTTCTTTATTATTCTGCCTCCATTGGGGAAATTCATTATGCCTGACCTCCCTGCAATATTAAATTTGGCCATTAGATGGAGCCTGGAATAAATTTACTCTTTTCTAAAAGCCAAAGACTATTTAACTTGAGGGTTAGGGACTGATGTGAATGTATAATATGTATGTAAAGCGCTGCGTAAATTGACGGCGCTATATAAGTACCTGAAATAAATAAACTTTAAGTCATCCCTCATTCTAAGAAATGGAAACAGGTGCATTCTAAGAGTTCAAACTTCATCTTAAGAACAGAATGAGAAGAAACTAGCATCTGTGTAGTACATGTTGTGTACTTACATTCCCTATAGGCAGCATCACTGGTGAGCATGGACTTATTGCCATCTGCAGCCTAGTTATTTAATTGTGTTTTTTATGTTTCTTACATTGATTTATGTACTTCTTATCTATTTTTCCCATAGTTTCACCCCACCCTGTTTTGTTAATAAAGCTTCAAGATTACAATCAGTCTTGCTTATTGCAGAATAGGGTGGTTTAGCTGCATGTCAAGTTACAGGGAAACATGTAGTAAGGACACACACACACTATATATTTTTTTTTACATTTCTGTCCTTTTCTAAGCCTAAAAAAAATACATGACTGAATTTATTAAAGAAGTGTCATATAAAAATGATTTAGGTAGGGAGATTAAAGTTATTGTCACATTACTTGCCATTGCAAAGTTTGTTTTGGGCATCTTGTCTTCAATGACGTCTGGTTACAAGAGAGTTATCTATTTAATATACCCATCTATAAAATAAACTGACCTGAAATCAAAATTGTTTCTGCACATACCATACCCAAAGAAAATAAAAAGCTTTTTTTTTTCTTATCTTATTTTTTAGTGCAGTTTATTTTAATCCTTTTCATTAATTTACCTCTCTTCAACTGTGTTGTTTTCTGGCATGGCTCACAGTCACTGACCTTCCAAAACACAGTTACTTAATTTTTTGGCACTGATCTACACGACTCTTTGGCTGGACCAATTGGGGCACGGTTCCTGTTCAGTTGGCCCTAAACATCCACTTTGTTTATTTTTGCTCTAATGGGTGCCAGATTCATTAGCGTATACATATGTGTTGTGGATATAGATTGGGGCTTTGGTTTAGAACATAAAACAGGCAAAAATTTAAAAAACGTAAACTGCATTTATTTATTTTTTCCCGTCTATATTGTAATTATAGGAGAATATCAGCACAGGAAAAAATTGGCATTGGTGACCTCAGTTGAAGGAGGGAATAACTATATATGTGACACCCCAATTTGCCCAGCCCTGCCTGAACATCAGTCCTTTAGGCCCCTTTGGCTGAGGTCACATGACTAATGCATGGCTCATATTTAAAATAATATGTGTGCATTAAGCAGAGGACTAGCAAAATTAAGAGTTTTTATTATCAAAATGTTGTAAAAATCTGGAAATGTTTGCAAAATATTTTGTAGCCAGAACAAACAAAAAATAAAAAATTCTTCTTCAGACTTTGCCTGAGAAGCAACATGAGCAAAACTTTGAACTTCCTCTTTAACAGAATGTTGATATTTATGAAACTGATCATTTTGTAGCAAAATATTTTTCCCAGAATTCACTCTACTCATCCCTAATGCCTACTAAATCTTGTAGGGGCAGGATCACTTTATTTTTAGTACAGTTATCCTTTACAGGACAAACCTCATTATGCACTAACTCCTATCAAATCTTACACTTACCTATCAACACTCTCCAAAGATTTTTGCTGTGGGAAATGTGTAGGCAGGTGTAATATGGCATCCCTGCAAGGTTGGCGCTGTACAGTGGCCAACATACAGGGAGAGCGGAGTACAAGGGGGAACCCATGTGCCTCTGAGGCCTCCGCAGGTGTCAGCAGGGGAGCAGTTGTCTGAATGGATGCTGCTGCCCTGGCTGCCCTCTGTGACCATCTCTGGTGTGGGCAGTGCTAATAAACAGCATTGTCCCTCTTTGGTTGGAATGCATTTTGCAAGTGGTCAGGTTAGGAACAGATTGTCTAGCGTAGAGACCAGTTCCTTTGGAGGATGGACAGACTAGGGACTGTTGCTGTGTCTTAGGCAGCTGCCCTACCGTATTCAGACGTTCCATTGCTGGTCTTCCTTTCCAGCTGCCCCCTATATTGGATGCTGTTGGGTGTCAGATGTGTGGATGGATATCTCTTGTATGTTTCAATGTAAGAGCTTTGGACCGGTACACCCGTGTATGCAGCCTCTGTTATACTTCTTCAGGATCAACATGTTAATATACTTTGCCGCAACATCTGGTCTCCATGTGAGTTCTCTTCCCCTGTGTGCAATAAGTGCTGAACCTGGTTCACAAATGGCTTTTTTCTTGTGCTCCATGATATCTATCCATATCTATGGAAAGGCCATCTATATTTTGTCCCAGTGGTTGGTGGCTTTTCCATAGGAATGAATAGAAATCATGGGGCACATGCATGGAAGAACTCCTATCTGACTGGGAGACTTTTGAAGAAGAGGCTTTGCAGCTTCCAGCAGGATGTAACAAGAGCAATAGGCAAAAGTAAAACTTAGTGAGATGCTGGGGTCCAGAAAAAGTAAGTTTACCATTTAATACTTTGACATGCTTTAGTTTTTCACTGTAAGTATTTTACAGTGTACCCAGACAGAAAAGGTCCATATGAACATCTTTCTTTTTTTACTCGGCTCATAATTATTATTATTATTATTATACAGTATTTATAAAGCGCCAATAGTTCACTCAGCGCTGTACATTACAAAGGGGGACAGAACATGTGACAGAACAATACCAATACAATGCAAAACATGAGGGGATCGAGGGCCCTGCTCTTTCGAGCTTACAATCTAGAAGGGATGGGGCAGTGGTACAGGAGGAGATAGCTGTGGGGGATGGAGTGGTAGGAAGAGTGGAGGAGGTCAGCAAGTTAGCAGGGGGTGAGGTAGGCTTCCCTGAAGAGATGGGTTTTCAGGGTGCGCCTAAAGGAGAGGAGAGTAGGTGATAATCTGATGGGTTGGGGCAGGGAGTTCCAGAGGATGGGTGACACCCTAGAGAAGTCCTGGAGGCGGGCATGGGAGGAGGAGACCAGGGAACTAGAGAGAAGGAGGTCTTGTGAGGAGCGGAGTGTGCGTGCTGGGCGGTACTTGGATATTAGGTCAGTGATGTAGTTCGGGGCAGTATGGTGGACAGCTTTGTACGTCAGTGTTAGGATTTTAAATTTGATCCGTTGCGCAATCGGAAGCCAGTGGAGGGATTGGCAGAGGGGGGTGGCGGAAATGGAGCGGTTGGAAAGGTGAATGAGTCTGGCAGCCGTATTCAGGATCGACTGAAGCGGGGATAGCCAGTGGCGAGGCAGGCCAGTGAGGAGGGAGTTGCAGTAGTCGAGTCGTGATATGATGAGGGAGTGGATGAGCTGTTTAGTGGTTTCTGGGGTTAGGAACGTGCGGATTTTGGCGATGTTGCGGAGGTGGAGTCTGCACGAGTTTGTTAAAGATTGGACTTGGGGCTGGAAGGATAGGTTGGAGTCCAGAATGACACCAAGTACTCTGGCCTGCAGAGCGGGTTTGATATTGGCGTTGTTGGATGTGATGTAGAAGTCAATGGGGGGTGGGGTTCGGGCTGGGGGGAAGACAAGGAGCTCGGTTTTGGAGAGATTCAGTTTAAGGAAATGGAGCGACATCCAATCTGATATGTCGCTCAGTAGGTGTGTGATTTGGGCAGAGACCGAGGGGGTGAGGTGGGGGGTTGAGAGATAGATTTGTGTGTCGTCGGCATAGAGGTGGTAGTTGAAGCCGTGAGAGTGTATGAGTTGGCCAAGGGAGGAGGTGTAGATGGAGAAGAGAAGGGGCCCAAGGACAGAGCCTTGAGGGACCCCAACAGAGAGGGGGAGTGAGGGGGAGGTGGTAGCATTATAGGTAACGCTGAAAGAGCGTTGTGACAGGTAGGATGAGAGCCTGGAGAGAGCAGAATCTCTGAGGCCGAGGGAGTGTAGTATTTTGAGGAGGAGGGGATGGTCAACTGTGTCGAAGGCCACAGAGAGGTCAAGGAGTAGGAGCACTGAATAGTGGCCATTAGCTTTGGCGGTTAGAAGGTCGTTGGAGAGTTTGAGTAAGGCGGTTTCGGTGGAGTGTAGGGGGCGGAAGCCAGACTGTAGGGGATCGAGGAGGTTGTTGTCGTTGAGGTGAGAGCATAGGCGGGTGTAGACGAGACGCTCGAGGAGTTTAGATGTAAGTGGGAGCAGGGAGATGGGTCTGAGGTTGTTCGGGTCATTGGGGTCCAGGGAGGGCTTTTTAAGTATGGGGGTGATGTGTGCATGCTTCAGTGGGGAGGGGAAAGTGCCGGAGGAGAGGGAGAGATTAAAGATGTGGGTGAGGGAGCGTAGGATGGAGGGGGAGGGAGGTCGTAGGAATTGTGAGGGGATAGGGTCGAGGGGGCAGGTGGTGAGGCGGGCATCAGAGAGGATCTTGGAGACTTCCTCGATGGTAGTAAGGTCAAAGGTGTGGAGTGTTGGGGGAGCTTCAGTATGAGGAATGTAGGGTGGGGTGGGAGTGGAGGTCAGAGCAGTGGTGGGGCCGTGGGAGAGGGGTGATGAGGGGGTAGCTGAGTGAGGGGGAACGGGGTTGGAGGGAGTTTGAGCAATGACAAAGTCCCTGCGGGTAATGTCGAGGGGGAGGGGGGATGAGGGGGTAGCTGTGTGAGAGGGGACGGGTTGAGAGGGCGTGTGAGTTGCGGCAATGTCCTTGCAAATTGTGTCAATCTTGTTTTTGAAGTGATTGGCAATCTCAAGGGCGGTGAGTGAGGTGCTGGGTGGAGGTGGGGGTGGAGAGAGTAGAGAGTTGAAGGTGGAGAAGAGTCGGCGAGGATTGGAGGAGAGGGCCTTGATGAGGGTCAGGAAGTAGGCTTGTTTGGCTGCGTGGAGGGAGGAGGTGTAGGTGCGGAAGGCAGATTTGTAGCAGGTGAAAGCTTGTTGGGATTTTGTTTTGCGCCATAGTCGCTCCAGGGCACGACTGCGTCGTTTGAGGGTTTTGGTGTGATCAGTCTGCCAGGGCTGGAGCGGTCGGAGTCTGATGTTGCGTGTGGTTAAAGGCGCTAGTGAGTCAAGGGCTGCTGTCAGCGCGTTGTTGTAGGCAGTCATAGCCAAGTCGGGGCAGGACAGGGGGAGGATGCGGTCGTGGAGTTGATCAGCTGCAGAGTGGAGGGGGGCAGGGTTAAGGTTGCGGAGGTTACGGCTGGTAGTAGTGTGGCATTTGGAGGGGTAGGCATTGGAGGATGAGGAGATAGAGAAGGTGATCAGGTTGTGGTCAGAGAGAGGGAAGGGGGTGTTAGTGAGGTTGTGGGGAGCGCAGCGGTTGGAGAAGACAAGATCAAGGATATTCCCGTCGGAGTGGGTGGTGGATTGTATGCACTGTGCAAGTGTAAAGGAGGAGGTTAAGTGGAGGAGACGGGCTGTGTCTGGGTTGTCAAGGTTGACAGGGATGTTGAAATCCCCAAGAATGATGGTGGGTAGCTCAGAGGAGAGGAAGAAGGGTAGCCAGGAGGAGAAGTCTTCCAGGAAGCGGGGTATGGATCCAGGAGGCTGGTATATCACAGTAATCTTCAGGGGGGTTGGGGAGAATAGTCGGACACAGTGGGCCTCGAAGGAGGAGAAGGATAGGGAGGGGGGGTTTGGGAGGACTCGGAAGGTGCTCTGCGGTGACAGGAGCAGACCAACCCCACCAACTTTACGACCGTTAGGTCTGGGTGAGTGGGTCCAGGTGAGACCTCCATAGGAGAGTGCAGCAGGGGAGGTAGAGTCAGGGGGCTGGATCCAGGTTTCCGTGATCGCCAGGAGGTTGAGGGAGCGGGAAACAAAGAGGTCGTGGATGGCGGTAAGCTTGTTGCACACCGATCGGGCGTTCAGGGGTGCACATGAAAACGGGGGGGGATTTTAGGGAGCAGGGGGACAGATACTAGGTTGCGGTAGGACATGGAGGCGGGAGGGTGTTGTGCGGGTGAGGGAGGTGGTGGAGGGCCAGGATTCGGGGAGATGTCTCCCGCGGCTAGGAGGAGGAGAAGGGTGAGAAAGGTGGCATGGGAGCGGGATGTGCAGGAGCGTGAAAAACTCCTAGTGGAGGTGTTCGGGTCAGTGGGAGAGTGGAATAATAGGAGGAGGTGGTGGGTGCCATAGAGGGGCGAAGGAAGCAGTGAGGACACAATATACAAATGTTTAGGAGGAGTAGAGGGATATAGTGAATGGATTTTGGGAATGGAGGAGAGGAAAATGAGAAGGAGTAGAAGAGGCATTGTGGGGGGTGATGAGAGCAGTAGTAGGGAGAGGATAGCAATGAGGGGGAGATGTGCAAGTTTTGGGGTGGAGCAGAGGGGTAAAGAAATTAGATTTGGGAACAGAGGATAGTGGTATGAAGAGGAGGAATGTATTATATAAAGGTACACAGAGTGGGAGTCAGGCATGTAAGAGATGTTTCCCAGGGTGTTTGCTTGCAGTCTGTCCAGCATGCAGTAGAGTTTCTTGCTGTTGTTGTGTCTTTCTCCTGCTTTAGTTCAACTGCTGTGTTTAACTGCTTCGCACTCTTTCGAAGCCGCACTCCGTCAGAAGCAGCACCCCCATCAGAGACTATGCCCCCCATCATAGATCTCCCCCCATGAGCTGATCTGAATTTATAGGGAGATGCTCAAATGAGCATTCAACTCCACCCCAATTAGAAGCTGATAAGGCTCACATGAATGTTGGGGGATGTCTCATAGGAACCAGGCTACAGTCGTAAACTGGGTGCAACTGAAGGTGAGTACTGCTCAGCATACACACAAATATAAATACACCATTTGTTCTGAATATAACAGGAGTGAAAGCGATTTTGAGTTAGGAGTGGAGGTAGGAGAGGTGCATTTACCCAGGAGGAAAACAGCAGGAGTCAATGCGTTTGAGTTAGGAGTGGAGGTAGGAGAGGTGCATTTACCCAGGAGGAAAACAGCAGGAGTCAATGCGTTTGAGTTAGGAGTGGAGGTAGGAGAGGTGCAGGTTGGTTACGTCTCTCTCATGCAAGTCTTGGGTAAAGCCACAATGTACCCAGACAGAAAAGGTCCATATGAACATCTTTTCTTTTACTAGGCTCATAAAACTGGTTGGTTACGCCTCTCTCATGCAAGTCTTTGGTAAAGCCACGACGTACCTAGACAGAAAAGGTCCATATGAACATCTTTTCTTTCAGTAGGCTCATAATGCTGGTTGGTTACACCTCTCTCATGTAAGTCTTGGGAAAAGCCGCGATGTATCTAGGCAGAAAAGATCCATATGAACATCTCTTCTTTTACTAGATTCATAATGCTGGTTGGTTACTCCTCTCTCATGCAAGTCTTGGGTAAAACCACGATGTACCCAGACAAAAAATGCCCATATGAACATCTTTTCTTTTACTCGGCTCATAATATGGGTTGGTAACACCTCTCTCTTGGGTAAAGCCACAATGTACTCATACAGAAAAGGTTCATATGAACATTATTATTATTATTAATATACAGGATTTATATAGCGCCAACAGTTTGCGCAGAGCTGTACAAAATGAAGGTAGACATTACAGTTACAATATAATTTGGTACAAGGGGAAACAGAGGGCCCGGCTCGTTAGAGCTTACAATCTAGGAGGAAGGGTTGAGTGATACAAAAGGTAATAGCTGTGGGGGGGATGAGCTGATGGAGGAAATAAATGGCAGTTTACTAGGTAGAAGCAGGATAGACTTCTTTAAAGAGAAATGTTTTCAGGGATCGTCTAAAGGTGGATAGATTAGGAGACAGCCGGACAGATTGGGGTATAGAATTCCATAGGATGGGAGAAGCTCGGGAGACGTCCTGAAGGTGAGCATGGGAGGAGGTGACACAGGAACTAGAGAGCAGAAGGTCTTGGGAGGATCGAAGAGAGCGGCTTGGTTGATATTTTGAGACCAGGTTGGTGATGTAGCTGGGGGGCAGAGTTGTGGATGGCTTTGTAAGTTGTTAGTATTTTTAATTTTGTTAGTTGAGCGAGTGGAAGCCAGTGGAGGGATTGGCAGAGAGGGGTGGAGGACACTGAGTGGAAGCCAGTGGAGGGATTGGCAGAGGGGGGTAGCAGACACTGAATGGCTGGTAAGGTGGATGAGCCTGGCAGCAGTACTCATGATGAACTGGAGGGGGGATAGCCTATGTAAAGGTGAGCCAATGAGGAGGGAGTTGCAATAATCGAGTCGAGAGATAACCAGGGAGTGAATTAGGAGCTTTTTGGTATTGGTTAAAAAGGGATGTATTCTGGAGATGTTGCAGAGGTTGAGGCAGCATGATTTGGACAGGGATTGGATGTGGGACTGAAAGGATAGTTCAGAATCCAGGGTTCCCCCTAGCACCTTGGCATGCAGGGATGTGTTGATAGTGGTGCTATTGATCCTGACTGAGAAATCAGATGAAGAAGCACGTGGGGGAGGAAATATTATGAGCTCAGTTTTGGATAGATTGAGTTTTAGGAAGTGGAGTGACATCCAATCTGATATGTCTGTTAGTAAATCGGTGATACGTGTGGAAAATGATAGGGTGAGCTGAGGAGTAGAGTGATAGATTTGTGTGTCATCAGCATAGCAATGATATTGGAAACCATGGGAAGCTATCAACTGACCCAAGGAAGAAGTGCAGATCGAGAATAGGAGAGATCCAAGGACAGAACCTTGGGGGACCCTGACAGTAAGAGGAGTAGGAGATTAGGAAGTAGAGTTGTAAGTGACACTGAAGGTGTGGTGAGATAGGTAAGATTCAAACCAATGGAGAGTATAGTCACAGAGACCAAGTAAATAGAGTTTTTTTGAGGAGGAGGGGGTCGTCAACTGTGTGAAAGGCATCAGAGAGGTCCAAGAGCAAGAGTATGGAATAGTGACCATTGGTTTTAGCGGTTAGTAAGTCGTTTGTGAGTAAACCCAATTTGTGAACATATTTTCTTTTACTCGGCTCATAATGCTGGTTGGTTACTCCTCTCCTGTGAAAGTCTTGGGTAAAGCCACGATGTACCCAGACAGAAAAGGTCCATATAAACATCTTTTCTTTTACTCACCTCATAATGCTGGTTGGTTACACCTCTTCTTAGCTGTATAATTGAATTTCCTGCCCTACGCACAAATCTGCATTAAACTTCCAAAATTCTGCTAGTAAAACAATACAATATAATCAGTTTTGGCTCCTTTTCACACATTGTCCTGTATATTGAATTTACCATTTTAATTATTCTGCTGACTTGCCAGCACTTTAGGCATTACCTCCTTTCAGATTACTAGAAAATTAGCATTCTGTGGTATGCTACAACGCAGAGGAAATAAAGACATATAAGAAAAGCCACCAAGCGAGTATTAAGAGCTGACAGAGTATTGAGCCGAGTCACAATCTGTGCTGATACCCTGCTAAAAATGTTTGTTCAGCTTCTGCTTAACAATAGCAAAATGTGAACATGAAAGTGCCCTGGAAAGTGAAGAACAGACAATGAAAAGTTCTGCGAGGTTGGGTTTCAGCTCGGCAGGCAAACACTAAAAAATAACTTCTGGTTCACGGTGAGGATAGCCGCCCTCAACTAGAGTTGACATGTCAAACTCAGATGAAAGAGTGTGCTGAATTGTGAGGACTAAATCTTTAGGAGGATCCACATTATGTCTATTGTCAGGCAGTATATAAAAATAATACACAAAATGTCTTTACTGGTCAGGCAGCTTGCAGCTGAACAACCTCAGAGCCACATATACTGTATAAAGCTGGCCACAGGCATTGCAATCTGATTGTACAAACGCTATACAATCACTTAGGGGTTTACAAGTGTCTACATCTCTACAAACAATCTATTCAATATCTACCCAGTCCAGTAAGCCCTACACAATTTTTAATAGATCTACAAAAGATCCTGCAATCATATTGTGTGACCAGCTATTTCCCAGTTCTTAGTAAATCGAATGCCACTATTAAACTTTCATTTGTGAAAAAAAATGACCATATGTACCTATTAAAGTGGTTGTAAACCTCAGACATGAAATATGAACAAAGCATTTCCCTCTATAGTGTGTACTTGCCTAAGTAAAGAGCTTTAATTGTCATTTCTATCTGCTGGTTTGTTCCTCATGCTATCAGCATGAATCACTTCTGACAAGTTTTCCTGACACCAAGAGAAAGATTGCAACATGGGAGAGAGCTCCAGCACATTGACAACCTCAACCTGTTCCTGTGAGATGTGTGAAGAGGGTGTGTCCCTTCCCTACAATCAGCTCCCAGAGCTCTCCTCACTGAGCTCTGCAGTGTACAATTTCAGCTCTCTGCCCCCTTTTTTCTGTACTCTCAGACCAGCTTTATAAAATCTGCACTTTGAGTGGATGTAGAGAAGAGAAGACAGGTACAACTTATGTAGTAGGATTTGTTTCATCTCTGTGTATCACCTGAAGCCAGTAACTTCACTGGGTATATGTAAGGGTTTACAACCACTTTAACTATTTGCCTATCATTCAGCAAGACTTTTGACTTCTTTAAAGTATACATTGGAATTCATAACAGCAGATTAACTCCAGTCACAGGGTGTCACCAAAACAAGAAGTGAAGATAAATTTCCCAGATGGGGACACAGACAGTAAAAAACCCAGTAAGGGTTCTAAGCCTTCACTATGTTATCCAAACCTTTCAGTAGTGGATGCCACTGGCACCTTTAACAAGAATGAGCATATTCATGTGGGAAGATAGGGTGGGTCCTGTCTTAGTTCTGATCCTCCTTAAACAGTATTAACAGAGTGATGAAGAGGGGGACTTCAGGTTGCTAACTGCTAAGCAAAGAGTTAATTGTTCATCCGTCAATGTTTGCATTGATTGTATATGGCACTGTTGGCTATGCTCCCATCAGAGCACTTTGAACATGCCTCTAATGCAGGATTTCTCAACTAGAGTTCCATGGAACCCAAGATTCCTCCAGAATCTGCTAAGGGTTCCTTGAGCAATAAGCAATTTCTGCATCTCAGAAAAGTTCCCACTGACATTGTTAATCTTCTTAGCTATCTGTAAGAGGGAAATTCTTCTCAATGACCACAAGTGTAAGGATATTTCTTTGACCATCACACTAATGTATCATGAGTTGTAGATAGAGTAATTTTTAGCAGGGGGTTCCTGAGTTATTTCAAGTTGTTTAAAGGGTTCCTCTGTGTTGAAAAGGTTGCAAAAGACTGCTCTAATGGGTTCAGGCAAGAAAGGAGAATATCTGGTCCAACATGGGGAGTATGTGATCTGGAAAAAAGTGTTTTGGAGAAAGCTCTGATCATGATTTGAGACTATCATATCAACTTTTGAAACAAATATTTTCTGCTCTTGATTCACTATGATTGGAACATTTTAGTAAAATAAAGTTAATTTATTACCCACAGTTGTGTGGGCATTGATTACTCCTTATTCACTATTAAAGAACACCTGGTCAGAAGGTAATGTGAATACTTTAGTAGGGGAAGAGGGTTAACACTAGCTAAATAGAGGTCAAGACTGCAGAAATGGTTGGGACCACAAAATCAAGCAGTGGAGTCAAGAAGCCTACAGAGGATGACATAGAAGGGTTATGTTCTGTCCATATAGTAGAGGCACATCTGGATTGGTGAAGGCCTGCTGGTGTCTTCCATGGAGACAGGCAAAGAACACCAAGAAGGAGGTTAGACCTAGAATTGTGAGACCTAGCTGGGGATCCGCAATGAGATGCTTGCAGAGAAACACCTATGAACGAATGAATGAATGAATGAAAATCCCAGTTTTCCAGGGTGTAGCTGCCACCAAGATAAGCTTTTCCCTCTGCTGTTTGGCCACCCTTGTGAACCATAGGTTACAACTATGTGTACATAAAAAGGTTTGAGTTCTCCTTAAATTTTTGGTCTGGTCTCTGTAAAACAAATACATTTTTGGTTGGCAGCCTGAGTGAGCCTGCAAATTACTTTGACAAAGTACTAAACACTTTCTGTGCACTGAAAGAAATAGTTCATTTGGAAGTTAAAATATCCAAACAATGAGATTGTTGTCCCCCTCTGATTATGGAAGACTATGATCTGCAGATTTACACCCCAGCACCTCCTTTTGCTGCTAGGACTTGAGCTGCTGAAGGATGACTTCTAGATGTTCGCCCTGAGTGGTTTTGCCAGGCAAAGGGCTAATCGTTGCTGTGTTTGCAATAAAATAATTGCAGAGATGTCAAGCTGCTTTGTCATGAGATAATGGATTGCAATTGTTTATTATATCATTGCAGACATTGAAATATGTAATTAAATGACCATTTTAATATGATAGAGAACATGTAATGATCAATAGGCAGCCTTCTGCTGAGTCCTACATTTCAGACATTGCTTCATAATTGATATTGCTGGAGACAGACCATTTTTATGTCTGTATTTGAAAGAGGACCGGTCATACTGTATTCATTGATAGATTTGATTTAAGCTTTGACATTTTTTAATATACTTTTTTTGCAAAATATTTATTGTCTATGCTGTCTCTTTCCTTCAGGTGGGCTACCCAACTTTTAGCTAATAATCTGACCTACCGAGCCTATTCTAGGACATTCTTTTTACTTCTGTTTCATATCAGTTTTCCTTTACCTTTGCAATGCCAGCTTGTGGGTGGGCCTTACTGCTCCCAAATGGGACACGGAGAAAGCGCTCGCTAGTGCCCCCAAAGGCGGACAGAGGCTGCCATTTAACACAAGGTTGGAGTTAGGGCAACACTCCAATTTAGAAGCAATGCTTCTCCACAAGCTTTACATTGTTCACTATGGACATCAGTTCTTCAATACACTTCATAATTATTCTCTCGGTATTGAGAAGCATTTCTGAGTCTGTACCACTGAGTTTGTACCAGACTCCACCAGCCCAGTAACCCATCAACTCACTCCCAGTGACATTGATTTGTATGTTTCATCTAAATACTAGGAAGCTGAATTTCTCTACATAACCCATTCTCGTTCTTCTCTACGAGCTATCATCCACGACTCCCAGGCTGTGTCCCTAGGACACTCTGTACCACATTGTTGGACATAGCATTGTGGTCCTGATTGCTAGGGAAGAAGCCTAAGAATACAAGCTGCTTCCCTACCAGGGTCTCCATCACCCCTGCCAAGTCACTGTTTCCTGACTAGCTGGCTGTTTATGCACTCAGACCAGGCCAGGTTAAATAACAATAAACATTCTTTACTGAAGTTGTTTAAATGTAAAAAATTAACAGTTCAACAAATTATCTTCACTACACATTCCTGTACATGTTTTTCTAAGTGCTCTTTCGTTAGGCTCCTGGTGCCCCTGGATGCCCCACGAGGTAGTCATACCTTAAATAGGTGAGAAAGTCCTTAGAGTCCTTTGGTAATGCAAGAGTCCATATCCCTGGAACCCCAAAGGGGCTCCCACAGGGTGTGGTTAAGTGCAAGAAGTAGCTCAAATGATTAGCAGCATTCTGTTCCTTAAGTAGGGATACTAGGAACCGTGTTTCTGGCAGCCTTACTAATTATGGATCCCCCGAGAGGTGTTTCCTTCCCTTTTTATATGTTTTCCCCAGCAGAAGGTGGTACTTCCCCAAAAAGCCTCAGAAAACTTGGCTAGCAGAGGTAGCCCTTACTTCCCAAGGAGTACCACCTCAGCAGGACAAGAACAACTAAACAGAGCAATATTCTAACATAGAAAATCCAAAAACAGAGATCACTACAAAACAGTAGAATATTTTAATAAAACAAGCATTTAGCATCCACCTGCTCACAAGCTTTTACTGTAATGCCTGCTTGAACTTCTAATGGGCTCAGCACTGCCTGCATGCTTGCAGGCAGCCTGTATGTAAGTGAATGCAAATGGTCCACTCTCTATATTTTCCATCTAATGTAGCCTCGATAGTCAACCTAGTACAGAAAGGTTGCTACATATGTTTAGAAATGTGCTACTAACTTTTACAAACTTTGTAAGTTGAACAGTGAGCTCAACAACAAAAATCTACATAAATGAATCACTCATAAAGACAGGTGCAGGTAATTTAATATTAATCTTCACAGAAGTTCTATTACTTACAATTAAGCGTCTCTATGCAATTTGATGCATTTTCCAGTGCAAGCAAAATGCATGACAGAAAAAATATCCATGGTCATTCCCAGTATTGCACTGCAGTCTGTTGGGTATAAGTCCTGCAGGCTACATTTTGGGTGCATTGACCTATATTTTGCTATTCAAGCCAGTTCAAAATGAGCATTTTAAATTGGCAATGTGCCTGTTCACACATGCCATCTGGTGTAAACGGAGTTTAAAAACATAAAATGTTCACATAACCTAATACTGGTGATTTTTGTCATTTAATGAACCCTTAAAAGTTGGCCTAGCAAGGGTGGAGTTGTTATTTAACTGGCCCATCTGTAGAACTACAGGGGATGTATTTACCATATCATTCTTCAAGGAAGTGTGGTTGCGCCTTGAAGAATTTCTCGTTCTCTGCACTCACTCTCCCTTGTTCCTATCACTCTGCGTCTTGCCCTTTCTTTCTTTTTTTTTCTTTACCTTTCTATTCCTATTCCTCTTTTCCCTTTCTTTCTGCCTCTGTTATTCACCCTTTTTCTCTTCTCCCCTTTCACTTTTGATGACCTCTCATTCATTCTTTCACCACTTTTACTTCCACCCTTTTCCTCACCCTTACCCTCTCTTTTCTCACCCATTTCTAGGCCCATCTCTTTATCTTTCATATATTTCCTCCCACTTATAATTCCCTCTTCATTTCTCTGTCTCTCCACCTTCTCCATTTCACACCCTCTTTTTCTCCATCTAATTCCTCTCTTTTTTTCTCTTTTTCCTCACTCATTCTCCATACCATTCTGTGTATCTTATTTAATTAGACTTTTATCTGTTTCTCTCTTCCTCTCCACTACCTTCCTATCCCCCTTCTATTTCTCAATATCTCTCTCATTCTGTCCCTCTCTATTTCCTCTTTATTTCACACCTTTTTTTCTACATCTCTCACTCTTCCGCCCTCCTTTCTCATTTCTCATTCTTTCTCTTTTTCTCCCTCTCTCCTTTTTACCCTTACCCCTCTCCGTCACCTTTTTTTTTCTCTTGTCCTCCCTTTTCACTTTTTCTGTTTTCACCATCTCAGTTTCTTCTCTCCTTTTCCTCTCACACCATCTTTTCTTCCCTACTTCTTTCCTTTTCCTGTGCTTCTCACCTTCTCTCTTTATTGTTCTTATTTTTTTCC
This sequence comes from Staurois parvus, assembly GCF_062004578.1. Taxonomy (NCBI): domain Eukaryota; kingdom Metazoa; phylum Chordata; class Amphibia; order Anura; family Ranidae; genus Staurois; species Staurois parvus. The sequence continues at coordinate 4,721,734 of NW_028318504.1, read as the reverse complement.
TCTCCTGCTCTATTTCTTTCTTTGCTTTTGGTTTCTAATCCTCTCTTGGTTTTTTTATTCATCCCTTTATAATTCTCTTTTGTATTCTTACTATCCCTTTCTCTTGCTTTTTCCCTTTGTTTCTCATCCTATTTTTCCCTTTATCAATATTTTCCTCTCTGTTTCACACAGTTTCTTGTCCTTTTTTTTCTTTCCCTCTTACACCTCCATTTTCTTAATTTTGCAACGTCTCTGTCTCTCTCTGCCTGCATCTTTCACTTCTTTTCCCTCTTATTTTCTCAAGTTCACTATTTCTCTTTCTCCCTTAATCTTTTTCTCTCTTTTTTCCCCATGGTTTTCAAATCTTCAGCTTCTTCTTACCCTCTTTCTTTCTCTGTCACTTTCTTTCTCTTTCTCTTTCTGCCTCCATTTCTTAATCTATTTCTCTCTCTCTCTCTCTCTCTCTCTCTCTCTCTTCCTTCTTATTCCACCTCAGTTTCTACTGTCTTCAGATCTCTCTCTTTCTCTTTTCCCCTATTGGCTTATTTATTTCTCTCCCTCATCTCTTTTTCCCTTGGTTCTCACCCTCTGTTTCTCTCTTTCCCTTTTTTTTCCTGTCTTTTTCCACCTCGGTCTCTTTCCCTCTCCGTTTCTCTATGCTTTTCTCTCTCTCTCTTTCACACTTGCGCTTTCTCTCTCCATCTCAGTCTCTCATCCTCTCCATTTCTCTCTCTCTCTTTCTCACTCTCTCTCTCTTTCCTTCCCTGTTTTTCTCTCTCTGTTATTCTCTCTTTCTCTCCCTTTCTCTTTTTTCCCTCTCATTCTTTCACCCTCTCTGTTTCTCTCTCTCTCTCCCATTCTCTCTCTCCCTCTCTCTCTTGGTCTCTCACCCCCCCCCTCTCTCTCTCTCTCATACCCTCTCCATTACTCTCTCTCTGCCTCTCACCCTCTCTGTTTCTCTGCGTCTTTCCCTTTCCCCCTCTCTCCTTCTCAGTGTCTAACCTCCTCTGTTTATCTCTCTCCCTCTCTCTTTCCTTTTCAATCTTTCACCCTCTCCATTTCTCTATCTTGTTCTCTCCCGCTCTCTCTCAAATTCAAATGAGCTTTATTGGCAGGACCAAATAACATTTCAGCATTGCCAAAGCAGTTTGTATGGGAAGGGGGTAAGGGGTTATATAAAGGAGGATAGGGGAAAAGTCCATGTAAAGCATTTTTAAATCTTCAGTTTTTCATGTCCCTCTCAGTCTGTGGCATGCTGTCACATATTGTGCAGCTACTTTCCCATTGGCTCCTCTTCTCCCAGTAGAATTTGGAGTTTCCTCTTCTCTTCTATAGAAGCGAGGTCCAGGATGAGAGTGGAGAGTGTCTCCCTCCCTCTCTTTCTCCCTCCAAGTCTTTCTTGGTCTCTCACCCTCTCCCTCTCTCCCTCTTGGTCTTTCTCCTTTTTCCTCAATCTCTCTTTCTCTCAGTATCTCACCCTCTCCCTCTCTCTCTCTCTGTCTCTCACCTTCTCTCTCGCGCTCTCTGCCTCTTACCCTCTCACTCTCTCTCAGTCTTTCACCCTCATGGTCTCTCACTTTCTCTCTCTTTCCCTCTCTCTCTCCCTCTCCGTCTCTCACCCTCTCTCTTTTTCCCTCTCTCTCTTTCATCCCTCTCAGTCTATCATCCTCTTCCTCTCTCTCCCTCTCGGTCTCTCTCAGTCTCTCGCCCTCTCTGTTTCTCTCTATCTCCCATTCTTTTTCTCCCCCTCTCTCTCTTTGTCTCTTAACCTCTCTGTTTATCTCTCCCTTCCTCTTTCCCTCTCAGTTCCTTACCCTCTTCCTCTCTCTCTCCTTCTCATTCTCTTACCCTCTCCATTTCTCTCTCGCTCTCTGCCTCTCACCCTCTCTGTTTCTTTGTGTCTTTCCCTTTCCCTTTCTCCCTCTCAGTGTCTAACCCCCTCTGTTTCTCTCTCCCCCTCTCTGTTTGCTTCTCAGTCTCCCCCCCCCCCTCTCTCTCTCTCTCTCTCTCTCAAATTCAAAGACAAATGAGCTTTATTGGCAGGACCAAATAACATTTCAGCATTGCCAAAACAGTTTGTATGAGAAGAGAGTAAGGGGTAATATAAAGGGGGATAGGGGAAGAGTCCATGTGAAGCATTTTTAAATCCTGAGTTTTTTATGTCCCTCTTTTTATGTCCCTCTCACTCTGTGGCATGCTGTCACATATTGTGCAGCTATTTTCACCACTGGCTCTTCTTCTTCCAGCAGAATTTGGAGTTTATTCTTCTCTTCTATAGAATTGAGGTCCAGGATGAGAGTGGAAAGGGTCTCCCTCCCTCTCTCTCTCCCTCCCTCTTAGTCCCTCTCAGTCTCTCACCCTCTCCCTCCCTCTCTCTCTCCCTCTTAGTCCTCCTCGGTCTCTCACCCTCTCCCTCTTGGTCTTTTCTCCCTCTTAGTCCCTCTTGGTCTCTTGCCCTCTCCCTCTTCGTCTTTCTCCCTCTTGGTCTCTCACTCTCTGTCGGTCTCTCACCTTCTCTCTCTCGGTCTCTCACCTTCTCTCTCTCTCTCACCCTCTTCCGCTCTCTCCCTCTCAATCTCTCACCTTCTCCCTCTTGGTCTCTTATCTTCCTCTCTCTCCCTCTCAGTCTCTCACCCTCTCCCTCTCTCTCAGTCTCTTACCCTCTTCCTCTCACTCCCTCTCGATCTCTCTTTCTCTCTCTCCCTCTCTCTCCCTCTCGGTCTTTCACCCTCTCCCTTTCTCTCTTGGTCTCTCACCCTCTCTCTCGGTCTCTAACCCACTGCCACTCTCTTCCTTTCAGTCTCTCACTATATACCCCTCTCTATGTTTCTTACCCTCTCACTCTCTCTCAGTCTCTCACCTTCTCTCTCTCTGTCTCTCACCCTCTTCATCTCTCTCCCTTTCACTCTCTCACTTTCTCCCTCTCGGTCTCTCACCCTCTTCCTTTCTCCCTCTCTTTCTCCCTCTCCCTCTTAGTCTCTTACCCTCTTCCTTTCTCTTCCTCTCGGTCTCTCACCATCTCCCTCTCTCTCTCTCTCTCTCTCCCTCTCTCTTTCTTGGTCCCTCACCCTCTTCTTCTTGCTCCCTCTCAATCTCTCTCTCTCTGTCTCTCATCCTCTTCTTCTCCCTCTCTCTCTCTCTCTCTCTCTCTCGCGGTCTTTCACCCTCTCCCTCTCTCTCGGTCTCTCACACTCTCCCTCTTTCTTGGTCTTTCACCCTCTCCCTCTCTCTGTTGGTCTCTCTCTCTCTCCCTCAGTCTCTCACCCTCTTGGACTCTCACCCTCTTCCTCTCTCCTCCTCTCTTTCTCTCCCTCTTTAACTCTCACCCTCTTTCCCTCTCCCTCAGTCTCTCACCCACTCCCTTTCTCTCCCTCTTGGTCTCTCACAATATTCCCATCTCCCTCTCTCTCCCTCTTTGTCTGTCACCCTCTCCCATTCTCTTGGTCTCTCACCCTCATCCTCTCGCTCCCTCTCAATCTCTCTCCCTCTGTTTCTCTCTCTTTCTCTCTCTCCTTCTCGGTCTTTCACTCTCTCTCTCCCTCTCTCTCTCCCACTCGATCTCTCTCCCTCTCTCTGTCTCTAACCCTCACCCCCTCTCTCCTCCTCCCACTCTCTCCCTCTTCTTCTTGGACTCTCAACTTCTCCCTCTCTCTTTACCTCTTCCTCTCGGTCTCTCACCCTTTTTCTCTCTTCCTCTTCCTCTTGGTCTCTCACTCTTTCTCTCTTTCCCTCCTCCTCTTCTTCTCTCATTCTTTCTCTCTCTCCCTCTTCCTCTCGGTCTCTCACCCTCTCCGTTCTCTCTCTCTCTCTCTTCCTCTCTCTTTCTCTCTTGCTATTTTCTGGCTTTAAAGAGGGATTTAGCTGAAACCAAAATCCGCTCTGTTCCATAATGAAAACAGCAAGTTTTCAGACCTCTATGCCTGTCTGATCCTGACAAATCCTCTAATCATTATCCTCTCTACATTGTACGTTTATACTGCGCAACGCCTGTCTCAAATTAAACTTTACAAGCTTGAATAAAGCTACAACGCGCAGGAAATTTGGGGAGGGGAGGAAATTTGTGGTGAATAAAGCAGATGTGACAATGTGGTATTGTTACTACTATCTCCGGGATCCAGGATGAAATGTTTGTAAACAGTCTTTCATGTGAAGAAGAGATTTGAAAGGATAATGTGGTCACTCATCTCTGGCCAATCAGCTTCTGCCTTTTCACCTAATATGATATTGGTGGCATTGCAAATTCATGCTTGCTATTTGATATGCTAGGTTTGTTTTCAATATAAATCTGCAGTCATATTTAACAAGCTTTTCAAATGACTTATAAGTGGGTATGTAGGCTCTTGTTACATGATTCTGCACTGTGTAAGAATAGGCCATATTAACCTCTTGCTTACCACATTACACATATGTGTGGTGGCAAAGAGGGTGCTAATGCCCACACAACACACATATGCATCCGTGACAGCAAGGTTTGTATACTGAGATCATGCTCACTGCATGCTCCTAGCAGAGTGTCTGAGCTTTTGTCATGTTATTGGGAAGTCCACAAACATTCTCCCCCCTTCCTTAAGACCTAGTTAAAAAGTTGGGGCAGGAGGGTGGGAAGGGGTTAAATGGAACCTGTCAGCCTTATTAAATAATCAGATCTAACTGTCTGTGATTATGGGTTTTGGGCTTGTGTTGATATCATCTGTTTGATGAAGCTTCTGAGATCTTTCAGAATTCATTGACAGCCTTCTGACCCCCATTTAACTTATTTCGAGGGGGTTGTGCATTGTAGATTTGTATGCGAATGCAAAACCTGGTCAAAGTGAACCAAAGTTCATTGACATGGTACTACCATCAGGTATCTGCTATTACTTACCTTTATTAGCTAGCAAGCCTAATTCTTGAACCTTATGATTTAGTTACTGTTTTCACACAAAGCATATGATTAGGTCTGCCTGTCAATTTTTCAGGAGAACCTAATCAGACGGTCCAATCACCCCTATGCAATGGCAGGTGTATTTAAGCAACACTCTGTGAGGACATTCTTTATTTACAAAGGTGGGCCTTGTGCCAGAAAAATGAGAAAACTGTGATGGGAATGGGTCTCGGACATGAGGTAGTAAGACCAGGGGTAGACTGACAACTCATGGGGAATAGGGGATCATGGGGCCCCTGTATTCTTGCCCACACTCAAAAAAGCCTATAAAAAAGGTACCAGGGGCATTTCATGGGGCCCCCTACTGACCCCGGGCCCTCGGGCAGTGCCCGAGTGCTCGAATGGTCAGTCCACCCCTGAATAAGACACAAAATGGTGGAATAGCCTTTTCATAACAAGTGTGGGCATATCCTATCTGAAAAAGAAGCTGGGTGAAACCCATAGCCAGATTAGCCAGAACTGGCAGCTAATTCAGCTTTCTAACACACAAGTAAGACAGCTCCAATATAATTACATCCACTGCATATTTAGCTGTTTGCCCGGAGTTTACATTTTCATTCAACCACAGTTCCCCTTTAAAGGCTTAAAGTTCCAGTACTTAGCGTCCTTTGACTTAGAGGTGAAACAGTATTTTTTTTTAAAGAAAATCTGACTCAACGGAGGTGAAAATGCTTCACAGTCATAGTCTTCTCTGGATACGCTTGTTCTGAGGAATAATTAAACTTCGAATATTCAAGTGGTTATCTTTTATGCTCTCTGTGGGGAATTTCTTACGTTTCTATGAACTAAAAGCACTAGACCTTCTGTACTGTGCTATTGTTTACTTATAAATCAAGCTCATCATCAGCAGAGCACAACGTTTGGGGAAACAGCAGCAACTTAGGAAGGATGGTTATCAAAGGAAATAGCAGTAAGGCCACAACTGTGCCGGCCGTGACCCCAAATTTCCATTGAAATTGAATAGTATAGTATACAAAAGAGTATGAACTCCATTCATTGGGAGGAAAGGAAAATAGGAAAGGAGAAATCATAAAACAGCCTATTAAACCAATGTGGAGAAGGAAAATTATTTGTATATGAAATAGTAACCCCAAAGGACCCCAAACCATTATTAAGTGTTCTTGCATGGCAAGACCTCTTAATATCTCACCTTTATATTATTATTATTATAGCCAAATGTACCACCCTAACTCCTCCCACACTTTTTACACTACATAGACCGTAATATACCGAAACGTGCGGATTGTTCCCGATTGGTGTGCTATTACTTTGTGGAATGTTTCGCCGAATGCTTCACAAAATATCGGCGTTTTTGTGGTGAAATTGGTCCCATAGGAATGAATGGCGGAATGTTCAAAACTAGAGTGGGAGCTGACAAAAGCTAGAGTGTGAACAGAAAAATCAGGACATGATTTCTAAACTGCCGTCATGCCCTCATTTTCAAGCCCACCTACACAAATTGTATATCAAAACGTTCAGCTATCCCTGCTGCCACTAAAAATGTCCACGGCTAAGCCATAGTCCTGATAGTTTTCACAATATGACCATTTGTTTGTAACAAATAATAAATCTGTGTAGCAATCGTGCACACAGAGATGGATGCGAACCTCCATTATGGCAAAGGCCTCCATCTTGTATCATTTTCTACTCCCAAATCAGATGCCTCCGATATCCCCCCTCCCTCTCTGAGGAGTGACATGTGGTCTGTTTGATGCAGAGATCAAAGGCATCAAGGCCAGCGGGACAGATCATGTTTATAAACCCCAATTAGCCTGACCCCCAGATGTCTGCGAGACTCTGCTTGGAGAAGGATTATAAAACCATAAACCAAATCCTTCACTGAACTCAAAGACATTCCAGGTATTTGTAAAACAGACTCACATTTAAACATCCCCTTTTCCCCTATGATTACATATCTTGGACTATGAAAGACGTACATAAAAACCAGGCATATATGCAGATCGGTCTCGTTAATACAAGTCGTCTGATATATTACATCCCCTAGCTGGCATCAACAGGAGAGCAGAAAATGGTATGTCCTTAACGATCCCAGCAGGTATGTCATATTTCATACCTAGACGTTCAGCAGGTGATTCTGCGTATTAATCTACTAGTGGCAAGGCTGCTAAATACACTGAGAATAAGTTATAAACCATGACATCAACTGTGAGAGTTTTTGGTTCTAGCTTGGGTTCCTGCCTACTCAACTCTCTCCCCAATTGAGGCGATTGGTTCTCTGCTTTAAGAAGACACCCTGCTGAGTTCCAAAAAAAAGCTGAGCTAAGCTGTGTTGAGCTAAGTTGAAGATTCTCCCTTTTAACATCGGAACTAACTTTGGGAGATAAAGCACCCTTTCGGCTCAGGAAACTTGATCTGCTTAAACCAGGACATTTGGCAAGTACTTTACCTCCCTAAATTCCTTTCTGTTATCTCTTTGCTGGGCTATTGCTCTTTGTATATATATATATATATATATATATATATAGGCTACATCTTTTTCTGTAAATATTTTTATTGCACCCTTTTGACCTTTTAGTAATAAATCTTACTTTCTGAAAGTGTTGAACTGTTTCTAAAGCTCCTTAATGCAAACTAAGAACCCCTGCCTCTGAAGAGCGCTACTGTGTGTGTGTTTTAAGCTTCGGTATATCTCTGCCTGCGGTGACAGTGGTATACCGACGCTTATGCAAACATCATAGTGTTATTGCTGATATTGCCGAGTTTCCTCTTTCTCTGTACAAAAAGGAGGTGGTGGCAGTGTGAAGGGTTAATTGCGTAATTAACCTGACTCAGTAACAATGGCTCCCAGGCTGCAGGTACACAGATTATGGTCCATTAGGTGGAAAATCTTTGTGCAGGGTGCAGCTGGGCGTGGCATTGTTACGCACGTGACAGCGCGGTTTTAGATTGGCTAGTTCTTCGGTCACGAGTTTGATGAGAAGGGCTGGGGTCTGACGCCGCGATCGTCACACCTGGTGTTCCACTTTAACAGAAAACTGCCCTTTTGTAGAGTTAATATTATAAACATCCAGTAAATCCTGCACAAGCCATTCTGTAATTTAATGTTATTAAAATGTCCTTTCCACATCAATCTGCAGCCAGCTATAATTTTGTCACATTCAAATGTTTTTTCCTTGTGACCATGGCAACGCCAGGGATGATCGGTTTGGTTGTAATTATGACTTACCAACTGACAGGATTTGTAAAATGTCAGCCGAACCAACGTCACAAAATATCCTACTTACAATACACAAAACAGCACCTAGAGAGACCTCAAAACATCTGGAACAAAATAAATTGGAGTCCACCACAGATCTTTATGGTCACAGCCATGAACACTATGATTATGATATACAACAAGACCTATAAACAGAACTGCACCGTCCCTACTGTGAAGCATGGAGGTGTATCTCTGCTGTACTGGTGGAGTATGAGCTACAGCAGCAGAAGGAATTTAACAAAAATGTATGATAAGATGAATACAGCATATTATCAGAAAATACTGGAGGTAAATTTGCATGAATTATCCTGCAAGCTGTACTTGAATTTTTTAACATGATAAAACAACAGGCCAACTCAGCAACAGAAAAAAGTAAAGGTTATAGAGTGACTATACCAATCTGCTGACCTCAACATCATTGAACCACTTTGGGGAGCTCTGCAGTTAACACCAGACAATCTCCTTTGCTCCCCAACAGCTCCAACGCTCTGTCATGTTACCAGGCTCCACCTGACAGAATGGTGGAACTGTTGGGGAGTCAGGATCTTGCATGGCAGACAAGCTGCAAGAGTGAAGAGAGATGATGGTAGGATTGGGTTTACTGTTACTTGTGCTGTTTTAGAGGTCCAGATGGAGAAGTTTGTCAGGGTGAATTAGCTAAGCTCTTTTGCCTTTCCATAATAGAAAGGTAAAATATATTTGCTGAATACACTTCCAGTTTTTGTTGCTTAAAAGAGAAGTACGGACTTATAAAAAAATAAATAAATACTAGGCTAGGTGGATGCAACATCGATCCAATGCTGCATCCGTCCCCCACTGGCTCTGCAATGAGAACTGAGTGATCAAACACCGCTGTTCTCTCAGTTCTCCTCTCCACTCTGAGCAGAGAGCCATGACTGTCAGTCGCTGGCTTTCTACTCTGCCCCCCTCATGCTTACTGGAGTGCTGGGCTGTGGAGGGGGCAGGAAGGGCTGGCTCAGTCTTCTAGCAGATCTCTGAGAGGCTGAGCCAAGTGCCGATCCAGGCATCTGGGTGGATCCTGACTATATAGTTGGGATCTTTCCTGAGCCTGGGCTGGCTCTGTGATGTCAGTCAACAGCAGTCTTTAGCCAGCATTCAGCTGAAATTGGGTCACAGGAGTGAGGAACTAACTGCACTCCTGTGACCTACAGGAAAAGTAAAGCCAAAAAAGCTTCTCCTTTAATTGAACAAACTGAAGTAAGAAGATGATTGGCTACCATGCATAGCTGCACCAGATTTTGCACTCTCCCATTTTAGTAAATGGACCCCAATGTGTCACAATATATTGTATAGGACAGTGTTGATATACAGTGTAACATAGGTGGTGGTCATATATCTGTTGAGTGCATGCATATGCGCTATATTGTTTCTGATGTTATTGCAGTTATGTATCAAGAGGGCTTATATGCTAATATTTTGGGCTATTTTGTTTACTTTTAAGAAAACAGCGAGTACGATATAGGATTATATACTGTTTATAAACAAGATTCCATCAACATGGCCATCTCTTGCTTTTGTGAATCACAATGGCGCCCATTGCAGCTGCCACTGAACTGCTCAAATACTTACCTCTCCTTTGGATCGTAGTCCCGTAGAGTCCCCTCTGTCTCATTCTCCTTTTCTGTCTGTTAGCCTTGGTTAAAGAGGGGCTTTTTGTGGAGCAGAGGCAGAAAAACAACTAAACTATGGAGTTCAGGTTGACTTTGTTTGACCCTTGGGCTTCAGACATTGAATTATTTAAGGGACATCTATAACAAGGATGTAAGGCAATAAAAAAGCCACATCTCCCATTAAATGTATGTTGTTAACTTTGTTCTCTACATTCATTTGTATGTTGCAAGTTTGAAATTTTTTAAATTATCTACTGAACTGAAGATTTATTGCACTCTCGAAAAACTTTACTTTTGCAAAAATTCCTTGTTACGAAAAATTCCAGTACAATATTATGTTGTACAGACTTTTCAAGAGGGAATTTTTGTAAAAATAATTAAGTTTTTCATAAGTGCAATAAAGCCTTTGTTCTGGTTTCAGTTCATATTAGGCAGAATGTAAGCCGGTTAGAACTAGCTAGTTAGGTGCTGCCCTGGACAGGAGGGCTAGGATTAACTTTCCTGGGTTTTTCACTTGGCAGGATCTTTGTGTCTGACCCGCTGCTCCAGTTGATATCAAAAGGTACAGTAGTCCAAAGCTAAAGAGGCCCTGGAGAAAAAAGGAGGTTCTCAGGAGTTCCCCTGGAGGTGTTTGAGAGCCTTGCAGCTTGTTCATCACCCATATGCCGTGAGGGTACAGCCACCTAAGCCCATGAAAGATGTGAGAGCCATCCTACCTAGGGTTTGCCCTGAAGATACCAGCCACTGGAGAATGCCATTTATGGAGCTTAATTCACATGGACTCTACCTTTGCAGGTATGCTGGGACAGCACATGGCCTGATTAGGGTTAGGGACTAGGGACTTAGGGATAATGACAGTTTTATTGAAATTCTGTTGGACTGTCCTGTCTGCTTTGGACTCTTTTGTACTGTGCATGATTTTCTACAGTAAAATGTTGAAACATTACCTTTTACCTGAACTAAAGCCCTTGAAAGGAGTGTATTGCAAGTAACTGGCACAATTCCACACTTAGACTGCAGCTTGGGTCATTAGCATATGGTGCATGAAGAGTCAGCATGTTAAGACTCATCCTGATGGAAGTTATTCATGTGGTTGCCATGGACAATGAAGGTACAGTCAGCAAGCAGCCTGACAATAACTTGTACCTGTTATAGTTGACTCTTGCCAAGAGGGAGATGTTTTCGGCACTCCCTATACTGAATTCCATCTCCAATAACAACGGGTACAGAACTGCATCATGGAGGTCCTCATCTTATACTAGGCGTGGAAGTTCAAGAGTTAAAGTCAAGTGCACAGTGGAGTTTGTGCTGTGTGCACAATGGGGTTCCATGTTGCTACCGGAACTGGTAGTAGGAAAATGCTGGACAGGTGGCTGTGGTCAGTGTTCGATATCACCCGCCTAATTGCAAGCTACAGTGGAAAGATGTACATTTAAACAGGGCCACAATAGTTACCTGGAAAACAGTTAAGGTGCAAAGTGTACATAGTGTATCTGTCATCTCTAATGCTGGAGGCCTGACTTAAGATCGATGGCAGCCTCAAGGTTGTCCCAGGGTATTGATGAAACAGCATTAAAGCAAAGTTACTCCATGTGTAGGGGAGTGACCCTGTCCCAGGTGCCTAGCACAGCCAAGAAGAACCCACCTTGGGGGTAGTCCTCTCATGTGACTTGGCGCCCAACAAGTTAATTGGGAAACATGGAGGAAAGGTCTGCCGTCACCTGCCTAACCCCATCACTCCCTTTCATATCTTTCGGTGTGTGCTTTCATGTGTTTTTACATGGGTTATCCATGTGCATTGTCATACTTTTTTATGCACTGCCCTTGTCATCAATAGGCCCTTACAGCCAGTAAATGTTGCACAGATGTGAACTGGCACCATTTTATCCAATTGATGTACACAGGTTATCCATTGTATTCAATGGATAACCTGTGTACATGGGTTAAAGCAGAATTAAGCACATCGATGTAATGATTTAAAATATGATACATTCTTGGCATGGTGGGAATGCTGACTGTCACATTTGCTTTTGTTTTCAACCAAACTGTCAATCCATCAAATGGCTGGCGTCATAACAAAACAACCGTGTAGCACCATGACAGTTGCAGATCAAACAGAGGCTAAAATGGCAGATTCTTTGGCTGAAAAGGATAGGAGAGCGTAGTTCTGCCTTAAGATTTGCTTTAGCGAAACAAAACAGCGCACCAACGTTGCGCATTACCTCAGTAAACCAAATTTTATTGAATACAAAATGATAATCACAAACAGCGAAGTAAATCAAGCATGTAAGTCCTCAAAGGAACTTAAGAATTATGTAGCCTGCGAGAGTCCCATCATAGGGGTAGACTCTCAGAGTACGGCTGACGCGTTTCGAAGGGCGTCCCTTCTTCATCAGAGCTAACTGAACAGTGAGTGCTCTCTACCATATATACCCTAGAACTGAAGCTGGACCCTCCCTTCTGGGTTGGGTCCAGCTTCAGTTCTAGGGTATATATGGCAGAGAGCACTCATTGTTCAGTTAGCTCTGATGAAGAAGGGACACATGGATGCATAACCGTGGAATTAAACCTAAAAGTCTAAAAAAAAAAGGGAAAACTCTGACAGGTGGATTAATGTGACAGGAGATGCCCTATGGGTCTCCACTGTTTTAAAGCCTTCTCTATGCCTGCCATCATTTGTGTAGACTGAGCAGTGCATGTACAGCTCAGCATACGTTTATGGCACGGCTTTGTGCCATGATGAAGCGACTCCTATGTGCATGCATGGGAGTGGCCAGGCCAATCTAACGGCTGATGTGCCATGATGAAGTGACTCCAATGCGCATGCATGGGAGTGGCCAGGCCAATCTAACGGCTGATGTGCAGTGATGAAGTGACTCCTATGTGCATGTATGGGAGTAGCTAGGCCAATCTAACAGCTTAAGAGTTAGAAACCAGAAGTAAGTTCCAGAGAAGGTGGAAGCACCCATGACTAAATGGAGTGTGGACAATGCAGCAGTGCTTCAGTGGTTCCCTTGCCATGAAAGCCTACCATAATGGCCATTATAGCTAAAAACATTTTAAGGCCAACTTTTCAGATTTGTTTCCAGAGGTTTAATTCTGCCCTAATGGCATGGACATCAAGGTACCAATGACCAGTGGCCATGATGGTGTTAAATGCATTCCTATTTGTTGGCAAAGAATTTATTTATTTAGGCCCTCCCCCCACAGATTACAGTTCCTTTCTAACAAAAGGCGATAAAGTGTAGCAGGTGTTATAGGAGCAGTCCTCTGTACCAATTTGTAATATATTTAATGATGGTGACAATAATTAATGCGCTTAGAATAAAAGAGAGCGGAATTACCTGGGAGTGTGTGGAAGTTCAAGGCGCACACATTAAAAACTACCTTTGTATAAATAAAAATAACACTCTCCTTTTTATTAGACCACTTTGAAGGCGAATTTGTTAGATAACGGTGGGGAAGACGGTGGGGGGTTTGAACAGCGCTGTGCATTTTCTTAGGGAACAAAGCAGTTTCACACTAAGTGACTCCGGATGGACGCGCCTTGGGTTTTTTTCCAAGGCAGGAGCAGTAAATCATTATTTCCTGGAAGCAGCCAGGTGGCCTATTGATAACTGATTAGTGACCCTCGTCAGCTTTAACCCCAGGTCCTATTAATCAAATCAGAAATACCCATTGACAGGTCCAGCAGAGAGCACAGATATGAAAAGCTACTTATTGGAGCAGAAATAGAATGTATTAGCAACCATAGGACTGGTGTCTCCTAGATCAATGCTCTTTGTACAGAATAACAGGCTACAGAATAAAGAGGATGGTATGCAAATGTTTTCTTAAAGGGTCAGTCCACCCAAATCTGAAATTTCAGTGGATACAATATGTTTAAAGCATGTTTTTTTTTGTACCCCATTCCCCTGGCTGGGAAGAAGGGAAAACCCCAGAGCAGGGGGTGGGCTGACGCTACCCCAGAATGAATCATTTTCTGTAGTGGAAAGTAATAACAACGAAAGGGAGCCTGTTGCTTTTGTTTTTTTCAAATATTTATTGTCCCAGCTCACAAAAAGGAGGGTTAACACTTCAAATAAATCCAACCAGGGCCTAGACAAGGGGTGAGCAGGACGGGCAGCTGCCCTGTGCATAGAGGAGTGAGGGGGCAGAGAATGGACACAGGGCATTAAACTCGCTCTATGGCAACAGCGGAGGAGGGAATGCAGTTCCGCATCCTTGCGCTGGGCGCTAGATGATCTTGTCCAGGTACAGACTCCAACAGCCAGGGTTTCAGACTTCAACACACTTCTTCTCCATCCCAGGGAGTACCAGGATTTTCTGAGGGCAGACCCCCTCCAGCAGGGCTTCTTCCTCTGGTTCTTCCCCTTGGGTGCTGCATCCTCCACGACCAGGCACAGCAGCATGAGAATTCTGTGTTAGACCCAAACAGGCTCCTGGCCTAATCAACACATAAAACTGCACTAACCTCCCCAGGCTGCAGAGAAAAGGAGAGCTCACAGGGCAACTCTACAAATATTTATACTCCCCCTCCAGCATGCATCCCAGGCCATGAACCACCTAGTGGTTGGCCAGAAGAACATAAATATTCATAACTCAAAATTGTTATAGCTCCCATGTCTATTGCCCCAAGTGCCAGTGACACCCAGTGGCAGCAGCAGGGAACAGCAGCAACCCTGAATTTAGAGGAAAGCCAAGTGAAAAGCTATAAATTGGGCAGATTACTACCCAGCAGAACTAAATTGATCAGTCGCAGTCACTTCTGCTTACAGCAGGATGGCTACACTTGGATAGAGTGTGTAATGGTGAAAAGATAACTAAACCCAAGAACAAAAATGTAATACAATGCAACTTACCATCCCTTAGGTGTGGTGGCTGTGTTAGTTTTTATATTCAAGCGAACAACATTTACAGCAAGCACAAAAAAGATCTGTTGATTCAGAAAAAATGCAGGTTGGATCTTAGTCCAAACCTGCCTGAGCTATACCACCAGAAAGCTGTCACTGCAGACTGAAAATCATAAGCAACCTAGAACTTCCCATCCCGCAGCCACTTGCACATGCAGCTGCAGGGTGAGGAAAGTCTTGGCCGGTTATGATTGGTGGCAAAGACGGACTGACAACTCATGGGGCCCCTGGGCAATAGGGGATCATGGGGCCCCTGTCTCCTTGCCCAAACTCAAAAAAGCCAGGGGCGGACTGGCCATTTGGAAACTCGGGCACTGCCCGAGGGCTGGGGTCAGTAGAGGGCCCCATGAGATGCCCCTAGTACCTTTTTCATAGGCTTTTTTGAGTTTGGGCAAGGACACGGGCCCCATGATCCCCTATTGCCCGGGGGTCCCATGAGTTGTCAGTCCACCCCTGGTCAGTCTGTCCCTGATTGGCGGTGTACAGCATTCTAGCGGTATAATTCTGCCTGGAACCCAAACACGTATGCAAATGTGTTATTTGCAGGATCACCAGTTGGAAAATGGCTGAAAATAAAATGACTGAAATATATGAATTTTCTGACTTTATATACACTTTAAACCCTATGCAAAATAGGAGAAATTTACCGTTTGTCACCAGGACAAAAGGTTATGGGATATCCAAAATTGTGGTGTAATAGTTGAGGGGAAATCTTCCAAAGGTAATTCTGGTTATGATGACAACTGTCTAAAGGGGATTTTTAGAAACTAACTTCCTGTCGTCAGGACAGGAAATGAAAGGAAATTTCACCAAAGAGATACAGACAGCAAAAAGACAAACAAAAAAAAACGAATGGCTTCTAAGCATTTCCTACCCTACTAATAATAAAAAATAAATATAAATATACAAAGCTGGCTACCTTCTTATACATATCTAGCTATCTTTACAAAGACTACTGTTTTTATTTTTTCTTAACTTTTGGACTGATAATGTGAGTTTGTATAGATCCCCAGGGTTCCACTTCTATTACAAGAAAAAAAACCAACATGACTATGTGCATTGAATGTATACTCAGGCTTGGCAATGGAGCGATCCAATACAATTTCATGTAAACAGATAAAGGTTAGGAACTTTTCTCCTTACGGGAAATCACATTTGATTAAATGGCTCCCACATCTTCAGCATAAAATGTAAAAGACTCTTTTCCAATACAGTTCCTGGTACCCTTCAACAAAATTACTAGAAAAGAATCAATATTGGTTTAATATATTAGTGTCTACAACAACATGTTCTCCCCTCCTGTCCACAGAGCTATGACCAATGGTCTTGTCTATAGCATAGAGCACACCAGTTTTCCCTGACGGCAACTAATATTCATCAAGCAGGGCTCTGTTTTGCTTCTTGGCTTCTTTTTTTACATTCTACACTTGTATTGTCTTCTGAAAAGTTTCCCCTTTGCAGAATATCTGTGGGCCAATGAATATGAAATTATAAAAAAAAAAAAAAAATGTGATGATTAAATGTCAAGGAAGATCTTCCACATTGCCAGTAGTATATCCTCCTATGTGTTTCAATTTGGTCAGATGCTTGTAAGTCACCTGGTAACCTGCTCCTCCTCGGAAGGTTGCCCAACCCGCCATACTCTACTTTACAGTTTATGTGTATATAAATGTATAGGAGGTTTGACTCAATATAGGGAGATGGAGCTGGAAATTCTTGGATGGACATCCTACTCTGTCAGGTATTTATGACTGTTATAAAGGAGAGAAGTGGAGAAGCTGAACGGTAGCAATGACAGTCTATGCCCCAAAGGCCAAGCCAATGACTATGTATACAAAGACTTTGATTTTTAAATTTTTTCAAAAGTCAAGGAATTATTTTCCATGTTGCCAGTAGTAGGTCCTCCTATGTATTGCATTTTGTTCAGATGATGGTGAACTGAGTTACTCAGTCACCTCATTTTTCCAGTGATCCTTCTGGGAGAGTTGTCTCACTCTTCCTACTAGACTTTACATTTAATATTTGGAAATTTATAGGAGGATAGACTCAGTGAAAGGAGGTGGAGTAATACATTCTGGAGGATATATCTCACCTCTGGAGTCCTCAAGGGGCCATACCTTCTGTCTAGAGTTCAATACCAAACAAATCATTCAAGTTGTAAAAAGGAGCTCAGAATGGACATGTTATTTTGTCAGGCAAAGATGGCTGTCATACAGGAGAGAAATGGAAAAGCTGAACAGTAGCACAACAGTCTATAACCCAAGATCTAGGTCAGCTGTCCTATGTACAGGAGTAGCTCTACAAATAGCCGTTTGTGTCAAATAACTTATATTAGAACATGTCCTGACATACAGGCAACAAGGAGACATGAATATCATCTCATATGCATCTTAAACACAAGCGGAATGCCAATAGAAGAGTGGTGCCAGGGACCATCCACAAACTCTTATTATTATTTAATATTATTATACAGTATTTATAAAGCGCCAATAGTTCACTCAGCGCTGTACATTACAAAGGGGGACAGAACATGTGACAGAACAATACCAATACAATGCAAAACATGAGGGGATTGAGGGCCCTGCTCTTTCGAGCTCACAATCTAGGAGAAGAAAGAATGTCCTAAAATGGACATCATAGACCTCTCAGACAGAAATGTTTGTATGGAATTGGCTCTACTTATTTTTGGAAAGTAACAAAAGTGTCACAACTCACCTCAAACCAATAAAAGGTAATTCTGTAAGAAACGGTGTTGGCAATGACATTCAGTTTGGTTGAAACAGCGTTGCTAACAATGGACCTGGTGGCTTACTGAGCCCAAAGCACCTGGACAAAGGGTGATGCCTCTAGCTCTTGAGAGGGCCCATTTTGTTATTCTTTGAAAGGTGTTGAGTAATGAAAATTTGAAAACCTGTGAATGCCTTTTTACCATTCCTGGAGCATAATTGATTGATTTACTAAAGGGAAATAGAATATTCACTTTGAAATAGAATTTGCACTTTGCAAGGGAGTTTCCCTAAGCTTAGTGAATGAGGTGAAGCTCTGGTGGCTTTCATCGTTCAATCACATGCAAGCAAAAATACACTTTTTTATTTTTCTTGCACATGATTGGATGTATTTGTACCACATTCCCTAAAGCCAGCCATAAACAATTTGAATCTCAGCCAGTTCAGCAAGAACTGACCGAAATTCAAACCATGAATGAACAGGCAGAATGTACCCACACTGATTTATTCGATCAGCTTGGATATAACTAGCCTGCCAGATTTTACATTTAATTATGGCTAGCAGCTTTTATAACCATCAGCAATATTCACTGTGCTCTCCTGGTGCGCATGGCTTTCCCTGCCAACCAGGAGAACACCATGGCTTTGTGGGAGGGATTCCCCTGTCAACACTGTTTGTGTTGATGGGAGAATCAAATTTCTTTCCTGTAACCCATGATTGCGGGAAAGAAATTTGTTCTGTCTATGGCCAGCTTAAAGTGTTACTAAACCCAGGACCCTGCATTCACTCTATCTGGTCTCCCACAGTACACACAACATGGAAATGCAATTATTTTAGTAAATACAAACTGTTAAATACCTTTTCTCATGAGAAGTTAGAGCAGTCTTGTGACTTCAGCAGAGCACCGGTTAAAGCTTGTAAGAGGAGATTTCTTTCTGCTCTAGGAGGATGTGAAACCCCTGACTCTCTGTCTGGACAGTGCTGATTGGCCCTGTGCTGATCACATGCACCATCCCAAGAAAAAAAAATACCTCTCTAGCAATACACACCAAACTGAGCATGTGCATATGACCACGGGTTTAGTCTGTATCAGGTGGTCATTTCAACAAGAGGAGGGGCAGAGAAGACAGGATCAAACATCCTTTTTACACAATGCAGAGGATTAACCCCTTAGGTTCCACAGTGAGTATAACAAGCATGTGTTCATGTATATACAGACTGATTTTACTGTTGTGGGTTTAGTAACACTTTAAGGGACAATACCCCTGCAAAGTGAACAGCCTATTTGCCTTTAGTAAATCAACACCATTGAATCACCGTTGAAAGACTTCCAGAAGTTTGACCCTGTGAAATCTGAATGTTTTTGCATCATGTTGCTGTGTGTGGTTTGACTCTTGTAGTGGCCTGTTTGATACAGTAGAGATCAGTCAAGTTGTCCTGCATTGCATTGAATGACATTCCCCATAATGGGCTATCACTCCTATTCTCCTGGACATAAATCTCCATCATCGGTGACAAGGTTGATGAATGAATGAAAATACATCTAATGCTATTTGAATGGGAAGAACATCCCTCTGTGGTGACAGTGGAGCTCTGCTGACCCAGCAGAAAGCCTGTGTTCTGGCAGCTCTGCATTATAGATCGGGTGGTGTAAGGCTACTGACCTGAAACTTGGGCCAGCCTAATGAGACAACTGAACGTCTAATACATTATCATAAACTCTCCTTGTCAGGAGGGCGCACTCAGGAGCACCGCATAATCAAGGCAATGTCTATTACTGATACCCTAGTTAAAAGTCATGAGGCAAAATCAGATTACAGGGAGACATGGGTCTCCCAGTAGCCCCTAATGTTAAATGAAGTCTGACAATGGAAGGGAACTGATCTTATGAATATCTACAATACACTGAAAAAGTAAAGCTAGGCATTTTTGGTGGAGATAAGAGGGGGGCAGAATGTGCCTCTATAGTGATACATGGCAATATGTTTACCTAGGCTGGTGTTGCACCTCTCTCAAAACAGTAACAAAACCAGCATTAAAAATTGAGTAAAAACAAAGAAAAAAAAAAAAAAAATTTTACAATGTAAAGATAAAGATAGTTTTCATGCATATGTCAGAAAAAATCCCAACTCCGGGAACAATGGTCCAAAGCTTTTATATTCTTTGGCAGAGGAGAGGCACGTTAAATGACCCAATCTTCTTCTCTCCCCAGCAGATGGTGCTCCCTACCCTCCAGCAGTAGACTGTTCCTCGATTCTTAGGGACTGATCTAGCAGCATGGGGAAGCAGAGGATCCAGTAAGTAAATTTACTTTCAACAAGTCCGCTAGACCTAAATAAGCACAGCCCAGGGGCGGACTGACCATTTGCAAACTCGGGCACTGCCCGAGGGCCCGGGGTCAGTAGGGGGCCCCATGAGATGCCCCTGGTACCTTTTTCATAGGCTTTTTTGAGTTTGGCCAAGGACACAGGGGCCCCATGATCCCCTATTGCCAGGGGGGCCCCATGAGATGCCCCTGGTACCTTTTTCATAGGCTTTATTGAGTTTGGGCAAGGCCACTGGGGACATCTTGTTCAAGCGGCAACAGAAAATGTTCGATTTTCCTTTACTTTAATCATGGTGGCAATGGCCAGAACAGCAAAAACAGTGACTGAATCTCCCCACAGACAGAAATAAAAAACCTAGCTTGTCCAAAACTACCTAGAAGTTTTAGCTGTAGATCCACTTTAAAGTTGTAGCAAAGTCATTTCTTTGATTTTTACCTATAAGTGAGCCTATAATAAGGCTTACCAATAGGTACAGTAAATATTTCCTAAACGTGCACCGTTTAGGAGATATTCAGTTGGTTGACAGCCGGTGATGGCACGGGCACATGCGCTCTGATGGAACAGCATACCCATGCCAATCTTTCAGAGCTCTGTGCCACAGTTGTGACTCCTGTGCATGCATGGGAGTGACGTCATCGCGGCTCTGCCATTCATATGGCTGAAGCCCGTGAACCCAGAGGGAAGATTGGGCGAGGATGTAAGCATCATGACCTGTGACAGTATGTCGCTGCAGGGCTTTGGTTTCAGGTAAACCTGTCATAATGTGCTAGTACACAGTGCATACTAGCACATTATGACTAAAACCACCAGGGGGGGAGCATTTTTTTCATCTTTGTTGCTGTTTACTACAGCTTTAAGCATCTCTTATATTTACTATTTACATCTATGCGCTCATAGTATTATGTGTTACAGCCCGTGTATTTAACTCCCCTTAAAGCAAGGTATATATGTGTGTTGGAACTTATGCATTCATTTGTAATGCACCTCAAGGTACACACAGGTACATCACAATAAATTAGAATATCGTCACACAGAGTGATATATTTCAAGAATTTCTTTCTTTTAATTCTGATGATTATGGCTTACAGCTATTGATAACCCAAAATTCAGTATATCAGAAAATGAGAATATTATATAAGACCAAAAAAAAGGATTTTTAATACAGAAATGTTGGCTTACTGAAAAGTATGTATATGTACAGTATAGTATGCACTCAATACTTGGCCAGGGCTCTTTTTGCAGGAATTACTGCATCAATGCGATGTGGCATGGAAGCAATAAGCCTGTGGCACTGCTGAGGTGTTATGGAAGCCCAGGTTGCTTTGATAGCGGACTCCAGCTCCTCTGAGTTGTTGGGTCTGGTGTTTCATCTTCCTCTTGACAATGCCCCACAGATTCTCTATGGGGTTTAGCTCAAGCAAGTTTGCTGGCCAACCAAGCAGTGATACCATGACCGTTAAACCAGGTATTGGTACTTTTGGCAGTGTGGGCAGGTGCCCAGTATTATATATAAATAAACAGCGCAAAATAGACCTAAAATCAAGTATTAATAAATCACAAAATATAAATGTCCTATATCAATTAGTGCATATCTGTATCAGAAAAAATCTTCAAAAAAAGGACACCATAAAGTCCCTTGTGGTGAGAAATAAGAACTCCAAATAATTTTTCTAGCCTTCCACCTTTCACCCGTGCACACCAACATCAAATGCACTGACCAGATTTTGGTGAATGAAAAACCTTTAAGTATTTTATGGGGAATCCTAAACCCTCTTTTCATCAGCTCAATGATAGCCTCCCCAAGATAAGATCCTTTTTCAGGTCCTCACCGTGGCTTCCTAGTTTGCTCCACCGTATCATCAAAGAGAAAAACGTACATAGTGTAATATTGCCAGATCAATCTTATACCATAACGAACAGAATCCAGACCACTCACATTTCAATAGCTTGTAAAAGGCACATTTATTAAGCCCATGACAGCCTGATGATCAAAACCAGCCACATACTCCAGGGTTCCCACACCAATGTAGCCAGATGGAGCAGAGGACAGTATTGCTTCAAAATGAAGTCAACATCTCCATAAAGCTGGTCAGCAGAGGGAAGCATGAAGTGCTCTATAATTTCCTGGTAGAGGGCTGAGCTGACTTTGGACTTGGTAAAACACAGTGGACCAACACCAGCAGATGACATGGCTCCCCAAATCATTACTGACTATGGAAACTTCACACTGGATCTCATGCAACTTGGATTATGTGCCTCTCCATACTTTCTTCAGACTCTGGGAACTTGATTTTACTTTAATTCGGAAAGAGGACTTTGGACCACTGAGCAACAGTCCAGTCCATTTCCTCTTAAGCCCAGGTAAGAGGCTTTTGACGTTGTCTCTGATTCAGGAGTGGCTTGACACAAAGAATGCGACAGTTGTAGCCCATGTCCTGGATATGTCTGTATGTGGTGGCTCTTGAAGCACTGACACCAGCCGTAGACCACTCCTTGTGAATCTCCCCCAAATTCTTGAATGACCTTTGCTTCACAATCCTCTCATGGCTGCAGTTATTGCTGTTGCTTGTGCACCTTTTTCAACCACACTTTTTCCTTTCACTTTCCATTAATATGCTTGGATACAGAACTCTGTGAACAACCAGCTTCTAAAGCAATGACCTTTTGTAACTTACCCTCCTTGTGGAGGGTGTCAATGACTGTCTTCTGGACAACTGTCAAGTCAGCAGTCTTCACCATGATTGTGTAACCTACTGAACTAGAGTGAGAGACCATTTATAGTTGATTAGAGTGTGTCACCCTGAGTCTACAAATCATTAGTAAGACCTCATCTGGAATATGCAGTTCAATTTTGGGCACCAATTCACAAAAAGAACATTGGGGAACTGGATAAAGTACAGAGAAGGGCAAGCAAACTGATAAGAGGCATGGAGGAGCTCAGCTATGAGGAAAGAGTAGAGAAACTGAATTTATTCTCTCTTGAGAAGAGGAGATTAAGGGGGGATATGATCACCATGTATAATACATAAGGGGGGATATGATCACCATGTATAATACATAAGGAGGGATATGATCTCCATGTATAATACATAAGGGGGGATATGATCACCATGTATAATACGTAAGGGGGGATATGATCACCATGTATAATACATAAGGGGGGATATGATCTCCATGTATAATACATAAGGGGGGATATGATCACCATGTATAATACATAAGGGGGGATATGATCACCATGTATAATACATAAGGGGGATATGATCTCCATGTATAATACATAAGGGGGGATATGATCTCCATGTATAATACATAAGGGGGATATGATCTCCATGTATAATACATAAGGGGGGATATGATCACCATGTATAATACATAAGGGGGGATATGATCTCCATGTATAATACATAAGGGGGGATATGATCTCCATGTATAATACATAAGGGGGGATATGATCTCCATGTATAATACATAAGGGGGGGATATGATCTCCATGTATAATACATAAGGGGGATATGATCTCCATGTATAATACATAAGGGAGGATATGATCTTCATGTATAATACATAAGGGGGGATATGATCTCCATGTATAATACATAAGGGGGGATATGATCTCCATGTATAATACATAAGGGGGGATATGATCGCCATGTATAATACATAAGGGGGGATATAATCAACATGTATAAATACATCAGTGGTTCGTATAGTGAACTCGGTGTAGAGTTATTCACCCTGAGGTCATCACAGAGGACAAGGGGGCACTCATTACGTCTGGAGGAAAAGAAATGTAATCTCCAAACACAGAAAGGTTTCTTCACAGTAAGAGCTGTGAAAATGTGGAATAGACTCCCCCAAGAGTTGGTCCTGGCCAGCTCAGTGGATTGCTTTAAAAAAGGCCTGGGTTTTTTCTTGCATACACAGACTATAACTGGATACTAACATTTATAGGTAAAGTTGAACCAGGGAATATTCGATTGCCTCTCCGGGGATCAGGAAGGATTTTTTTCTCCTGCAGAAGCAAATTGGATCATGTTTTGCTGGTTTTTTTTGCCTTCCTCTGGATCAACTGTGGGTACAGGATTAGAACTTTTTTTTTTTTTTATGGTTAAACTGGATGGACTTTTGTCTTTTTTCATCCAGACTAACTATGTAACTATGTAACAATATTGAACTTTTTCACAATATTCTAATTTTCTAAGATGCTGAATTTTGTGTTTTCACTAGCTGTAAGCCATAATCATCAAAATTAAAAAAAAGAAATGCTTGAAATATATCACTCTGTGTGTAATGAATCTACATAATATATGAGTTTCCCTTTTTGAATTGAATCACTGAAATAAATTAACTTTTTGGTGATATGCTAATTTATTGAGATGCACCTGTATATGCAATATTAAGAAATACATTTGCTCTACACAACATCATAATGCACAGATGTGAATACACTGTGCCCAAAAGTAGTACAAGTATGTTAATTTGAGGGGTGGGGAGAAGAACTAGGAAACAATTCATTACAAATTGAAATTTTCTTTATTTGGAGATTCTGATCTATCTAAATTTACGAATCACAATAGTAATGAATTTCAACTAATCCAAAATACTTTATAACGAAAACAGCTAGTTAATTCATATTCATTCATTTCATTTGTTTGTGACTTTAGAGTGTTTTGTAAGTTTAACAATATGGGGTTTATTTACTAAAGCTGGAAAGTGCAAAATTAGGCTCATTTCTGCATAGAAACCAATCATTTTCTAACCTCAGCTTGCTTAATTAAGTTTTGGCAATACAGCCTGGAAGCTGATTGGTTTCTATGCAGAAGTGAGCCTGATTTTGCACTCTGCAGCTTTAGTAAATAAACTTCTACGTATCCTGTATGTGTGTGTGCTGATTGACTAAAGCAAAAGTTGTAAAACATCAATGTCGCAAGCAATTTGCATCGAAGTTGCAAGCAAGTTACAAGCAAGCATCAAAGTTGCATGCAAGTAGCATAAAAGTCACATGAAAGTCACATCAAAGTCGAAACAAGTTGCTGAAATAACCTAAGGCTAGAACGGATGAATCTGAATCTTGTGAAATAACTTCTGAAAACATGAATCGATTCAGAACAACAAGTATACAAAATGAATTACGAAAATAAATCATTCTAACATAATAAATATGTTGAAACAAAATGATTGGCTTAACAAATTAATTCAAAATGAAACGCAACAAATTTTTTCGTAGTGCATTTATGTAGTGCACATCATTATCTTTGAATGTTCCACTTTGTGACTTGGTTGCCCAGTCTTGACATGCAACTAATGGTGAAGCTGTTAGTGATATTGCATCCTTATAAGATTACAGAAGAGCCTCTTGTAGTAACAATTCCACAGAAAAACCAATATTGAAAACAAGTGCATCCTGTTGACATCTAAAGTACATATGAAATTATTCAAATAAGAGAAGTGCCTTGTTAGGATTTACACACTGTACGCTTAAAGGTATCCTCTGTTGATATTGAACAAAAACATTACATTCACTAAGTCCATGTTTGTGCCTCGAACTAAAGTACTAGCAGAGCTGGGGAGTTATGGGGGCACCACATTTATATTCCTAATACCTATTTGACCTATTTTATTCCCTATTTTTTAATCACACGACTACACACATTAATTATGTGTAAACCTGATGCTATTACAGATTATTTATACAAATAACATAAGTCGCAAATATCCAGCGTTCAGTATGATATCTAAGGATTAAACACATTCACTCAATAGGAACAGAGAAGGAAAACTGCAACAATTCCTTTATCTAGTCCTTAACCCCTTCACGCCAGCGCCTCCCGGCCCTTTAAGAGTTTTAGAAGCTGGGAGGCGGGATGGGCGGGGCTGGGTTTAGGGATCATGTTCAGGAAAGGTCCCGATAGAAAGAGGAGACCGGAACCTTTCCGTGAGTACCGGACATGTGTGCTGGGAGCGCGCAGGGTGCGTGCTCTCAGCACATATGTTTTTTTTTTAATAGAACGCCGCTCGGCGTCCAGACCCAGATGCCGAGAGGCCACACATTTGTGTGCGGCCGGCGTGAAGAGGTTAAAATCTTTTAACATTTTATACAATTTATTGCTGTTGTCTATTTTGCACGTAGAAACATTTTTCTTTTCCAGCCTAGAATTTTACAACATTTATAGATTTGCACATTCATATTAATTAGAATAGTACTTCTAGTTGGCCCTTTATACAATAATGTTAAAGCCATGAAACATTCTTCTTACCATATGTTCCCTAATTAATAGAAAACATTAAGTTCAACTGTTGCCCACAACCTCGTTCTGCCTGTGCACTGAGATTCACCTTGAGCAACCTAGTTCCCCCACAGTTGGCCTACCTTGGCCCATTGAGCTAGACATTGGGCAGTCTGGAAAATCTAAACAACCGGTATCCTTACTATTTATAAATCCCTAGATGCAAAGATGTCACTTTCCCCCAGAAAGTCCAAAACAAAACAAAAAGTCTCTCTCAGCATCCGTGTATTGAAATATCCCTATTACATGAAAGATATGCTTCTTCTTCTTATTCAGTGTTCAGCCACACGTGAATCTTAATCCATCTTCTACTTAGTATCCTCAAAAAATACTGTAGATAAACACACATAAAAATGTGTAGCAAATCCGTGCTAGGTCACTCCACCATGTGGTCACTTCTAAAAGCCTGAAATTCCTACCCTTACCCTCTGTGTGTATATATAAATGGCTTATCACAGATTCCAACAGTAGAACTTTTCCAATCACACCTTCTTCATATCTGTGCTCCCTTCCATGAAAGATATGACCTCAAAAACTATATATTTATATATAATATAATACCATCAATAACTAAAAGTGTCCTTGCGTGTTCCACTCAAAATCAATGGTGACCACCAGTGACATGTGATAAATCACTCCACACCACGCAGACCATGCACCTTACTGGACTATGTCAGCCAGAAAGCATATAGAATAAACCGCACATCCAAATCCACAGTATACCCAGTCTTCCAATCAGGGGCGGACTGACAACTCATGGGGCCCCCGGGCAATAGGGGATCATGGGGCCCCTGTGTCCATGCCCAAACTCAAAAAAGCCTATGAAAAAGGTACCAGGGGCATCTCATGGGGCCCCCTACTGACCCTGGGCCCTCGAGTTTCCAAATGGTCAGTCTGCCCCCGCTTCCAAAAGACCCCTGGGGAGGAAGTAGAGAGGGGACATTGCTGGAACTGGCAGCAGAGATGCTGAGAGAGACTTTTTGTTTTGTATAGTCTGGAGAAGCTGGGGATAGACCACAAGAAATTGAGTTGAGAACCAGGTTCTTCTTTTAGCCCAAAGTATATAGACAAAAGGCAACCCCCTGCTTTACATCAAGTTATGCAGACCATAAAGTATTACATTGCAAAGAATTCTTGGTTAAACCCATAAGTGCTTGTTATCATACGTGTTTTCTTTGTACTGGCTTCACAAAATAACAAATACAATAATTTAGAAGGTTGGATACAATTTTACATTCAATAAAACCATTTCAGTAACAAACTAGTGCATTTTGTTATTGCTGTTTATAAATCAGACCAATGAAAATAGGAGGAATAAGGGCCAAAGGTATTTAGTTCTAAAAAATGAACTGTCTGGGGCCACGGACAGCAATAGGAAACTGACAGAAGCATTTATTCTTGTCTGTAGTTAGGCTTTAAATAAGAATTTCACAGGTTATTTTAAGAGTCTACAGATCATTCTTTTTTAACCTTTTTAACCTGAAAGAACCCTTGAAAAAATGTCATATACCAGAGAATTCCTGTTAAAAACATTATATATACTACTCACTGAACTTACCAATACCAGCAACTAGTGGGCAGTGGAGAAATACCCCTCTACTCTACATGGGTGGGCAATGGTGAAATGCACACTGGTCAGTGTAAGGCCCCTGTACGCTGGTGATCGATGGGGAAGTACCCATTTACATTGATGGTAAGTGGTGTAATCACCTCTTACGTTGGTGGCTAGCGCATTATCCTCTAACACTGGTGACAGTGAAAAAATGTCACCTTACATTGGAGATCAATGTACTGCATCCTTTTATTGGTGGCAAGTAAAGTGCTCCCTTATGTTGAAGGTCAATGATAAAGTATTACCTTATAATGGGGGCCAGTAAAAAGTTCTATCTTTTATTGGAGGTCATGTAGTACCCCCTTACATTTGAGGTCAGTAGTGAAGAGCCCTCCTTACTTAGGTGGTCAATGAAGAAGTGCCTTCCTAAATTAGTAATCAGTGGAAAAGAGCCCCCTTACACTGCATATCAATGTATTGCCCCCTTTCATTGGTGGTCAGTAAAGCGTCCCCTTGCATTGTTGTTCAATGGTGAGGGACCCCTATATACTGGTGGTCAGTATGAAAGTTGCCCCTTATATTGAAGTGTATTCCCCCTTTACATTGGTGGTTAGTGTACAAAAACCCCACACATTGGGTGTCAATGGAAAATCCAACCTGTTACATGCTGGTCAGTGAAGGTGGAAGATCAGTCCACCAAGTTACCACTGGCAACCTCTGGAGGAACCCTAGATCTCCATGGAATGCTGGTTGAGTAATGGTGCTACAGACTATCAGACATGTATTCCTTTGAACATGTCTTTGCTGTTAAACCAGTTTCCTTTCATGTTTGTGGACCATGTGTATGTGCATTGGGGTGAAATTACTGGAAAAAAA
The DNA here is from genome assembly GCF_062004578.1 of Staurois parvus. Taxonomy (NCBI): domain Eukaryota; kingdom Metazoa; phylum Chordata; class Amphibia; order Anura; family Ranidae; genus Staurois; species Staurois parvus. The sequence continues at coordinate 4,693,295 of NW_028318504.1, read as the reverse complement.
TTCAATTTCTCCAGCTTCACTTTCTCACTAAATGTAACATTTGAAGAAATGCCTCTGGCTCTAAGAAACCTTTTTAATGTAATGCAAACCAGAATGGATCCTTATTAGCTTATTTTTAACCACTTTTATACCAAGTAACTCTGCTTCAGTAACTATTACATATTCGTCATTCCGCAAAATTAGAAATCAAACATGTGAATCATTTACCGTGCTGTCCTTGTCATCCATCCCACTTAAGGATGAAATCAAGCAGGCTCAGTTAGCAAACGCTGCAATTAATTGATGCTTACCTGGATCGGAAAAGAAGGGGTTAATCGGTTTCCGCTCCAGAAAGCAGTCTTCCAGTAGGTGACTGGTGCCAGTGGAACAGGGAGCGCGGAGCGAGCTGTTTGTGGATGTATAATTATATTTTGAAAGCTGAAAATTAGATGCGTCTCCTCAAGCAGAAACGTAAGCCACCTTTTAGCCCAACTAATGGCAGCGCGGTCTGAAAAAGCATTAATGCGCACTTCCCAGTTGCGCTGTCTCCAGCGCAGGCAGGAAGAAAGTTGCTCGAGATTACTGGAGCATGGACCTGAAAATTACTCAAGTAAACTTACCATAAGAAAAGAGAAAGTCTTCAAATGTTCCAAGGAATAAAATAGAAAAGTATGTTATACAGGTTAAAAGGTGCATGAGATTCCAGCTTTTATTTGAAAAGTAATTTTACAAATGGGAGTTGCATGAATACAATGTGCAAAACACTCTGCAAGGTTGTACATACAAGGTGTGACAATTTAATTCCTGGAATACCTGAGGCATATGGTGGTAAGTCACACAGCCATTCACACTTGTGAAAGCGTGTTCTGACATGTTGTAACTTGCACTTACCTGGGTCGCAGACCAGTTGAATCTTTACAGAGTAGTAGAAGAAATAACACATACCTGCGTTGTGCTGTTGGCGGAAAATGACAATAATCTGGAGTAGCAGATTAGCATCAAATTTTGCATGAAAATTGGAAAAAACTGCAAGTTAAACTTTAGCTGTGTTAAAATAAGCTTATGGAGAACATTCCTTGAAGAAATCAAGTGGTTTTTAATGCCACAGGTGGTTTAACGAAGAACGGAAAGATGTCTGCGATGAGGCAAGAAATAGGCAGCCAAAAATGCAAAGGATGGATGCAAATGTGAACTCTTGTATGCTCAGATCAAAGACTTGAGTGTGTGAATGATGGCAGGAACATTGAACATAAATAGGGAAACAATGTGGCAGATTGTAACGGAGGATTTGTAAATGAGAAAGATTTCTGCAAAGACGATGCCTCAAATCTTGACAGCAGATCAGAAAGAACGTTGTATTCAAATTTTATTCAATCTTTTGAAGAATGGAGTGGTATTTGATATTTTTTTTACAGTGCATTCTGGGAATTAAATTGTCACACCAATTACATTTTGCTGTGAAAAGAGGTAAAGACCAGTTCGAGGCTCCCTCCTTCCAGTGACATCCTTGTTTTTTCTTACTTACCTTTTTTCTGATGTGTTCTGATAGGTCACTGGATCTGCACTGCACTGGGTCCTCTTCCTGTTAAGGTTTCTCCTGAGTTAATAACATGGTTCTATACACAATGAGTGCTAAGAGGATGAGGCCATGAAGCACTGCACTAACATTCTTTTCTTAGTCTTCCAAGTTGAGTACTGGTGGGTGTTGTTCAACCAGAAAAACTAAGGGCATATTGTGACAAAGAAAGTAAACCTGCCAGGGCAGTGTGAAAGGTCATCTTAATAAGTTACCCTTCCTCTGACTTATAGTGGTACATGCAATGATCATCAATTCAATGAACAAAATTCAGCGTTCACACAATATAGAATAGGATGGTAACAGTACGCAAAAATAAAGTAAAAGTTAGGACTGACTGTACAAAGGATGTGGTGACAGTAGGTCACAGAGTCAATATGTCCATGAGATGGGCCAATGGAGGAGGATGCAGACCAAGGAACCAGGGCACGTGGAATGGAACTGGCAGATTCTCGTCAGGGATGGTGAGGCAACAGATGTGGTGACAGTTGTGGAAGCAGTCAATCTGTCCTGGGGCTCAGCAGAATAAGGAGGGAATGGACCAGAGAGGCAAGGTACCTGGGATGGAACCGGCAGCTCCTCATCAAGGATATGGGGGATCCCTCGAAGACAAGCAGAAGAGAAAGGAGGGCACCAGGTCAAGGTGAGTATAAAACATGTTTTAACTCAGTTTCAGATGTACAGTAAGTCTTCTGTAATAAAGTTTACATATTTTTTATACTCACCTTGACCTGGTGCCCTCCTTTCTCTTCTGCTTCCTTTGACTTATGCTTAACTTTCCAGACTGCTTTCCCCAACCATTTTCCTGCTGGAGCCTTTAGAATTACCATGTGCTCTGAGCAATGATGCAAACCAGTGTTCAAAACTGCTGTGACCAATCACCAGACCCCAGCACTGTCACATGTGGGTAGGCTCTTAGCCTTGTCTTAGCTACGACACATACTGGCTCAAGGCACTTTCTACTCAAGTCTCTGGCTGGCAGAGTATGGGGAAGCTAATCAGTAGGAGGGGGTGAAATATCAAGAAAAGGGATACACATTATAGCTAAAAGTGTGCACCCAGAAGTACCAGGATTTTTACAAAGGCTGTAGCAAATCAAAAAAGCAGACAGGGAAGATAATTTGAGGCACTGGAGAGGTCAGTTTGCCTTCTCATCCTCTAGATGCAGGCTGGCTGCTGCAGTGCGAAGAATATGAAATAAAATTGTACAGCTCTTATGCACCCAAAGCAGCTCAAGCCACAATTTCGTAAAGAGGCAGCATGTTTTTATTGCCTGTCTAAGGCAGGGTCGCCATTTTTGAGAAAGTATAGGTAAAATAATGAATTCTTCAGTTTTGGGCACAAAGAGAAAATTTCCCATCAAAATCCCTTGCCACATCCTTGAACCTTGATGGAAAATCCAAATTTTGTCACTTGAGAAGAAAGACATAGAAGGGAACACTTCAAAAAAGGACACGTGCTTTGTCAAAGGGAATTTCCCTTAGTTTGGAGATTCTTCATCTTACTTGAAAGCCTTTTTGAAATGGTTGCTTTTAGTGCTGTCAGAAGACTTTAGTCTTTATCTAACATTAGCACAGGTCCCTTAGTGCATTCTGTCATGATTTCATTCACATCGACTGCTCAAGCACTGAGGTAGGGGGGAGACTCTTTTCCACTGAAACGCGTTGCCCATATTTGATGCTCCTAACCATTAAATGTTTCAAAAAAGCTTTCAAGTGAGATTAACTTTTTTACCAGGCACTTCTCAGTGCACACCTAGGAATTTACCATCTGGTGAGTGCTTCTTTTATAGCTAGGACCAGAATAGGGTCCATTTATTTTATAAGTGGACCTATAGCACTTATCTCAACCACAGATCTGCTTCTTTGAAAGAAAAATCACTTTAAAGTAGATCAGCGGTTCTCAACCTGGGGGTCGCGACCCCTTTGGGGGTCGAACGACCATTTCCCAGGGGTTGCCTAAGACCATCGGAAAACACATATTTCCGATGGTCTTAGGAACCGAGACACCGCTCCTCCGTCTCAGGCGATGTGTGGGTGGGATGATACGCTGCTCCTGTCACCTGGCCACACCTCCGGGATCGCTCAGCAGCTCCGCCTCCTCGCCGCTGATTGGCCACCGGAACTGTAGCTCAGGAGAGGCACACAGGCGGCCAATCACCGGCGAGGAGGTGGAGCTTGGAGGAGGAGCCGAGCGGCAGCGCGCGTACATCAAAGAAGATCGAGTGAGCTGCCGGAGCGAGTGAAGAGGAGAGCGGCCAGAGAAGAAAGACAGCTGACAGGTAAGTGAGAGAGCGAGCCCAGGCTGGAGCAGGGGTCAGCAAAGTAAGTATCATTGGTGTCAGTGGGAGGAATAGTGCCCCATCATTTGTGTCACTAATACCAACGATGGGGCACTATTCCTCCCCCCACTGACACCAACGATGGGGCACTATTCCTCCCCCCACTGACACCAACGATGGGGCACTATTCCTCCCCCCACTGACACCAACGATGGGGCACTATTCCTCCCCCAACTGACACCAACGATGGGGCACTATTCCTCCCCCCACTGACACCAACGATGGGGCACTATTCCTCCCCCCACTGACACCAACGATGTGGCACTATTCCTCCCCCCACTGACACCAACGATGGGGCACTATTCCTCCCCCCACTGACACCAACGATGGGGCACTATTCCTCCCCCCACTGACACCAACGATGGGGCAGTATTCCTCCCCCCACTGACACCAATGATGGGGCACTATTCCTCCCCCCACTGACACCAACGATGGGGCACTATTCCTCCCCCCACTGACACCAACGATGGGGCACTATTCCTCCCCCCACTGACACCAACGATGGGGCACTATTCCCCCCCCCCTGACCCCAATGATGGGGCACTATTCTCCCCTCCACCACACTGACATCAATGATGGGGCACTATTCCTCCCACTGACACCAATGATGGGGCACTATTCCTCCCCCCACTGACACCAACGATGGGACACTATTTCCCCCCCCCCCCTGACCCCAATGATGGGGCACTATTCTCCCCTCCACCACACTGACATCAATGATGGGGCACTATTCCTCCCACTGACACCAATGATGGGGCACTATTCCTCCCCCCACTGACACCAACGATGGGACACTATTTCCCCCCTCCCCTGACCCCAATGATGGGGCACTATTCTCCCCTCCACCACACTGACATCAATGATGGGGCACTATTCCTCCCACTGACACCAATGATGGGGCACTATTCCTCCCACTGACACCAATGATGTGGCACTATTCCTCCCACTGACACCAGTGATGGGGCACTACTCCCACTGACACCAGTGATGGGGCACTACGCCCCCCACTGACACCAGTGATGGGGCACTATTCCTCCCACTGACACCAATGATGGGGCACTACTCCCCCCACTGACACCAATGATGGGGCACTACTCCCCCCACTGACACCAATGATGGGGCACTATTCCTCCCACTGACACCAATGATGTGGCACTATTCCTCCCACTGACACCAGTGATGGAGCACTACTCCTCCCACTGACACCAGTGATGGGGCACTACTCCCCCCACTGACACCAGTGATGGAGCACTATTCCTCCCACTGACACCAATGATGGGGCACTACTCCCCCCACTGACACCAATGATGGGGCACTACTCCTCCCACTGACACCAATGATGGGGCACTATTCCTCCCACTGACACCAATGATGGGGCACTATTCCTCCCACTGACTCCAACGATGGGGCACTATTCCTCCCACTGACACCAACGATGGGGCACTATTCCTCCCACTGACACCAACGATGGGGCACTGTTCCTCCCACTGACACCAACGATGGGGCACTGTTCCTCCCACTGACACCAACGATGGGGCACTATTCCTCCCACTGATACCAACGATGGGGCACTATTCCTCCCACTGATACCAACGATGGGGCACTATTCCTCCCACTGACACCAACGATGGAGCACTATTCCTCCCACTGACACCAACGATGGGGCACTATTCCTCCCACTGACACCAGTGATGGGGCACTATTCCTCCCACTGACACCAGTGATGGGGCACTATTCCTCTCACTGACACCAGTGATGGGGCACTATTCCTCCCACTGACACCAGTGATGGGGCACTATTCATCCCACTGACATCAGTGATGGGGCACTATTCCTCCCACTGATACCAACGATGGGGCACTATGCATCCCACTGACATCAGTGATGGGGCACTATTCCTTCCACTGACACCAGTGATGGGGCACTATTCCTCCCACTGACACCAGTGATGGGGCACTATTCATCCCACTGACATCAGTGATGGGGCACTATTCCTCCCACTGATACCAACGATGGGGCACTATTCCTCCCACTGATACCAATGATGGGGCACTATTCATCCCACTGACATCAGTGATGGGGCACTACTCCTTCCACTGACACCAATGACATGGCACTAGTCCTCCCACTGCAAAATTACAGTTATGAAGTAGCAACGAAAATAATTTTATGGTTGGGGGTCACCACAACATGAGGAACTGTATTAAGGGGTCGTGGCATTAGAAAGGTTGAGAACCACTGAAGTAGATCCATTGGAATCAGCTTTCATTTCTAGTGGTCCAGCACTATCACACATAACACTAAGTTTGAGCAGACTTGATCTCCATTCCCAGAATGAACAAACAGGTTGGCCGCACTCCAATGACTTCACAAAGTTTTATTATTCTTTGACTAGATCACAGAAGACTCTGCCCAGGCTCAAACCTATGATCTAATCTTGGGATAATTAAGCTTTGTGAAGGCTGATGTCATTATTGGAGTGTGCCAACTTGTTTGATGTTTCCATGTGTGAAGCACTGACAAACTCCATTGGCCCCTAGGCAGGTGTAGGTTGACCTCCCTACACAGGTGGTGCTGTTGCACCACTGTGCAGGGAGAGTGGAAGATGGGAGGAATGCCCATTCTTCTTAGGCCTCCATACGTGAATCGGGTGGTTTGATGTCTGATTGGACCCTGCCACTCGGGTGACTCCTACGGCCAGCTTTAGTGAGGGCAGTGCTTTAAAGTACTGGATCACTATAGTTGGTACACATTCTGCATGTGGCTAGGTTAAGGACAGGAACCAGCTTGACAGGAGGAGTGTTCCAGAGGAGACAGGACAGCATAGGGATTGTCATTATAGCTTTAAGCGGGAAACCTTTCTGCTACTAGTCCTTACAGCACCAACCTTCTAGTCACCCCCTGCGCCATGTGCTGCCAGTCTCTGTGCATTGCCCTCTACAAGTGCTACTGTATATAACCTTCTGTGTGTGTTCTTGCCAGTTCTAATTTGCTTAATAGTCATTGTTACTGTATCTTGGAATGTGACAATACAATTCCTGCAAATTTCAACAACTGTGTGTGTCCTGCCTTCCCTTTGGGGTGCCTACAAACCCAGTTCCTTAAAGCCTACAGGTCATCACCTGAAACCACAGAGATGTGCGGATTGTGGCCTTTGAGAGGCAGTTCCATTTGGTTCTTCGCCCTTTCCTTGTGTCTCCAGGAAAATAAATGGGAGACAATCTTCCCATAGCACATAAATGGCCAAACGATCCCTCTCTATTCTTGCCAAAAAAAAAAGTTCTGGTTTTAGATATCGTAAAGCCAGTTATGCTTGGAATTTTGAACATTGCAAAAGTCTGTAATTTAGACAACTTTCGATAACAAAAGGTAATTATGGCCCAGTGCTGAATATATTCAAGAGAAAAATAGATGTGAAAAAAGCAGGGCCCACAACAATGTTGCTCTTAAGCTTTTTTGTTATTGTTTGTTATTTGTGGTTCATGTAATTATAGCCTATTGGCCTTTTCATCTTGGCACATTAATAAAAGATTTTCATTTGATAAAATTATGGTTAATAATATGTTCATTATAAGTGTGAAAATAAAGCTAGTCATGTTTCAGAAATATACTCCCCCTATTAAATCTGAACTCCAAGGCAAACAACCTGATACAAAGATAAAAAAAAAAGTATACACACTATATAGCAGGGGTCTCAAAACTACTACCTGCAGGCCACATCTGACCCTTTACAAGATTTTATTCGGCCCACAGCTAGGGTCTGCTGGACTCTGATGGGGACCATGATATAAGGGGGACTATGATGTTAGGAGGGACGCTGATATAAAGGGACAATACAATTCCTGCAATTTGTGTGCCATGCCATCCCTTTGGGGTGCCTACCAATCTGGTCCCCTAAAGCCTACAACCTAGCACCGGAAAACAAAAGAGATGGGTGGATTGTGGCCTTTGAGTGGCAGTTCCATTTGGTTTTTCTCCTTTCCCTTGTGTCTCCAGGGAAAAAAAGATGGACAATCTTCCCATAGCACATAAATGGCCAAATGGTCCCTCTCTACTCTAGCCAAAAAAAAAAGTTTTGGTTTTAGGTACCATAAAGCCAGTTATACTTGCTATATTGAACATTACAAAAGATGGTAATTTAGACAACTTTCTATAACAAAAGGTAATTATGGCACAGTGTCAAATATATTCAAGAGAAAAATGGATGTTGTGAAATAAGCAGGGCCCACAAAAATGTTGCTTTTAAGCCTTTTTGTTATTGTTTGTTATTTGTGGTTCAGGTAATTAGGGCCTATTGGCCTTTTCATCTCGGTGTATTAATAAAAGATTTTCATTTGATAAAATTACGTGTGAAAAGAAGGCTTGTTACATTTCAGAATTATACTGCCCCTATTGAATCTGAACTCCAAGGTAAACAGTCTATTAGAGAGATAAAAAAAATAAAAAGATATATATATATATATATATATATATATATATATATATATATAAAAGAATATATATACTATATAGCAGGGGTCTCCAAACTACGACCCGTGGGCCACATGCTGCTCTTTTCAAGATTTTATTCACCCCACAGCTAGGATCAATGGCCATAGATTAAGGATTACAGTCAGCAAAGACTGCTTATTGCCTCTACTTCAACACCCCCCTCCTCCCCCCAACCTTCTGCTGGACTCCGATGGTGACGATGATATAAGGGGGACTATGATGTAAAGAGGGACAAGATATAAAGGGGACTCTGTTTAAAAGGAAATCTGGTGGGCACCCAGATGTAAGGTGAGCTCTGGAGGGGATTTTTTCAACCTGCCAATAATGTGTAAAATATACAATGTAGCTCTCATACTGAAAAGTTTGGAGACCCCTGCTATATAGGGAAGGGGATCTGATCTTGATCTGTTGCAGTTTCACCTTTGGTTGTAGGTCTTATCCCTCCCACAACCTGTAACTAGACAGTATATGCAGAAGCAGTACACTGATGAAATGAGCTCACCTTTCTTCCACTCTGCTTTCTCCTCCTATTGGCATGCTCCTTACAATGCTACACATCTGGTTGGTTCCATGTTCTGCTTGTCCCTTTCCCTCTTTGAGCCCTAGTGTACATTTCTCTTCCACTCTGCTCTCTCTTCCTATTAGCGTGCTCTTGCAATGTAACAGACCTGATTGGCTCTATGTGCTGCTTCTCCCTTTCAATGTTTGAGCTCTGGTGTACATGTATTGCAGGAAGATGATACCAAGTTAAATTCAGGTACATAGACTGTCTGCAATTAATAAAAATATATTTAACAATGTATTGATTATTTTAAAACTTTTAATCTGCAAATGAGTTTAGCTTTAAAGCTAAACTATTGGTGTTAGACTAAATCTATCCTTGTAGTGAGCCCCCTTCCTCCAACACTGCAAGAGTTAACTGCTTAATCTGGGGGTGTAGAGATAAGGTGTACTAATGTCCTGGCTCCAGCAGGCTCCCTACATTCATCTGCTGGGCCTCCCATAGTAGCCTCTTTAACCAGCTTTGGGCCCTGGTTGCAGGCTCGCCTCTTCATGTACAGTGCTGGGGAGCACATCCACAACCCAACCACAGCCCAGAGCATGGGGAAAGCACTGGAATCTGCCAGAAGGAGGGAAAGGGCAACTACATTTTATCCATGCACCTCTAGACTAACCCTTACAGTGTTGGGGATCCCCACCCCAAGGCTAAACATTGTCTCATTCCCAGAGTTTAGATTTAAGTATTTTTTAGTTTGCCAGAATAACTCAACTTTCCTTTCAGCTGCTAGAGGCCTATATATCATACATGATAAAATGGTCATGAAACTATGGAACACTGCAAGAGTTAACTGATTGTTAATCTAGGGGTGCAGAGGTAAGGTGTACTAATCTCCTGGTTCCAGCAGGCTCCCTACATTCATCTGATGGGCCTCCCATAGTAGCCTCTTTAACCAGCTTTGGGCCCTGGTTGCAGGCTCGCCTCTTCATGTACAGTGCGGGGGAGCATCCACAACCCACCTACAGCCCAGAGCATGGGGAAAGCACTGGAATCTGCCAGACTGAAGGATAGGGCAACAACATTTTATCCATGCCCCTCTAGTGTAACCCTTACAGTGTTGGGGATCCCCACCCCAAGGTTAAACTTTGTCTTGTTCCCAGAGTTTAGCTTTAAATATTTTTTAGTTTGCCAGAATGACTCAACTTTCCTTTCAGCTGCTAGAGCCCTATATACCATACATGATAAAATGGTCATGAAACTATGGAACACTGCATGAGTTAATGGCTTGCTAATCTAGGGGTGCAGAGGTAATGTTTACTAATATCCTGGCTCTAGCAGGCTCCCTACATTCATCTGATGGGCCTCCCATAGTAGCCTCTTTAACCAGCCTGGCTGCAGGCTCGCTTCTGTACAGTGCGGAGGAGCATATACTACCCACCCACAGCCCAGAACATGGTGAAAACACTGGAATCTGCTAGACTGAGGGATAGGACGATGACATTTTATCCATGCACCTCTAGACAAACCCTTACAGTTTTGCCGATCCCCACCCCAAGGCTAAACATTGTCTCGTTCCCAGAGTTTAGCTTTAAGTATTTTTTAGTTTGCCAGAATGACTTAACTTTCCTTTCAGCTGCTAGAGGCCTATATATCATACACGATAAAATGGTCATGAAACTATGGAACAGCAAAACAAGTAAATACTACTTTCGAATAAACTTTGAAATAATAACTCAGCAGGAGCACTCTAATAAAACACATTATGGTTTCTCCTTAACATTCTTTCGTCTAGTCAAGGATGTTCAGTACACTAAGCGAGCCCATTAATTTCCTGGTACCAAAGATTAATGGCATCCGACCACGTAGCTAGTCTCACCTGACATTTCCATCGCGGCCGTAAGCAAATAAGACTGACATAATTTATACATTCTGATCTGTTTTCAATATGTGCCATCATCCAGGATTATGTACAAGGTGTTTGCTTAATTTATTTTCATATCTCCTCTGTTGAGAACTTCCAGCTCTGTATTTGCAAAATAATGAGTGATTTAATTATTAAGCCTGAGCTTTAAGGGGAAAAGAGACTTAAGGGCAGCGCATTGCACCGACGCCATCCTCAACCTGTGCGCTGGCTTGCAGATCGGCAGGATGGAGCGTGCTACGAATTAGCAGAGTGAAGGTTGTGAGCCGGATCAGGACTTGTGCTGAATACAGGAGGTGGGATTATCGAAGTCAGCGGGACCTCCAGAGTGCCCTCGCATATAACCTAGTTCATTAACTTGATTGCAATTAATCATAAAATATTTTTTGTGTGAAATTTTTAATCCTCACACAAATCCTCACACCACGAATTAATTGGAAAGATGTTTACTCAAGGTACCACAGGCTGCTTTTTTCTTGCGGCTATATTCTGCTGGTACAGCTTAAATTGTCGGGAAACTCAATTTTTGTTTCATTAGAGGCTTCCAAAAATGTGTTTGTTTCTGTCTGCTCTTCTTTTACTGTAAAACCATTTCAGTAATTAGTAAATACCTGGGGATCCCGCCAGTAGCTTGGACATTCTCATTTCAGGTGACAACGCTCTTTAGGCTGATCTTCCCTTTGCAGCATTCCCACCTGCTTGAGCATGTTTCAGTTTGATTCCAAAAACAACACAATGGGGCTGTGCGTTGGGCACCCGGACGGAATGCACACAGAGACCAAGGATTGTGGTAAATTGTAATAACTTAAAGTCTTACTAAACCTCCCACAATCTCCCACAGTACACAGAACAATAATTTTAGCAAATATAAACTGCTAAATACCTTTTCTCATCAGCAGTTAGAGCAGTCTTGTGACTTCTATCAGTGTCCAGCAGAGCACTGGTTAAAGCTTGTAGGAGGAGTTTTCATTTTTCTCTAGGAGGATGCAGACTCCTGACCTCTGTCTAGACAGTGCTGATTGGCCCCGTGCTGATCACATTCACTCTCATAAGAAAAAAAAACACCTCTCTAGCAATACACACCAAACTGAGCATGTGCAGAGTGGCTCCACACAATATATCTTATCAGGAGATAAGAGGGGGACATTGGAGACATTGGAGAAAGGGGAGGATCAGAGAAGTAAGGATCAAACAGCCTTTTTACACAATGCGGAAGATTAACCCCCTAGGTTCCACAGTGAGTATAACAAGCATGCTTTACTGCATATACAGACTGATTTTAAAGTTGTGGGTTTAGTAACACTTTAAAGTGGTTGTAAAGGCTCAAGGTTTTTTTACCTTCATGCATTCTATACTCAAAGGTAGAAAACCTTCTGTGTGTAGCTGCCCCCCCCCCCCCCCATCACTTACCTGAGTCCCATTCCAATCCAACAATATCCATGACAGCCTTGGTTCTCCGGTGGCTCTCACTCCTGATTGGCTAAGGTCAATCGCAGCCAGTGAGCCAATCAGGAGCGGGAGAGATCAGGGCTGAGCTGTACCTCTGTGTGTGAATGGACACACTGATCCATGGTTCATGAGCGTGTCTGCTCAGGTGCCACCATAAGAAGCAGCTTGCTGTGAGGGCACCAAACAGCAGGCAGGGGCAAGGGGTGCCAGCGGGGGACCCAATAAGACAAGGTTCCGGGCTACTCTGTGCAAAACCACTGCACAGAGCAGGTAAGTATGACGTGTTTTTTTTTCTATTTAAAAACAAGACTTTAGTATAACTCTAAAGTTCTGACAAACTGGTAACAGAGTCTGTGTAACGTGGCTGAAATGGTCCTGCAGCACTTACAGAGAGTCTGCAGAGAATATCCAAAAACTACGGATGATGCCCAGCAACATCTGTCAGAGGAGATGGATGGAAGGCGGTCTGGCAACAAGGAACCTGAATGCAGAAGGGCTCCTGGCTGGCAACACAGGTGAGCAGTCCCTCTTTGTCCGTCCTCCACTGGAATCTTTCCCGGTGCTAGACACGCTGTCCCTCCCCAACAGGTTTCGGTCTCAGCAACTTGTGCGCCAACTGAAGGGGACAGTGCTATTTATTACAAGATGGCTGCTTAGCTCAGACAGGTTCCATCGTACAGCTGCTCTCCTGGTGATACCTACGGAGGCTTCATGAACATGAGTTTCCCTTGTCCTCAATTCTCTCTGCATGGTGGAAGCCGAACAGTGCCACCTGTGCAGGAAAGCCAAACTGTACCTTTCAACACACAGACATGATTATGCAGAGTGTTATCTCATAGGTATGCTCTGTTTTACCCATGTGATGTGCAAATTCATCAATCCCTTGCCACCAGCTCCCTCTGACCCTTTAAAAGATTGTATATGCGCTTCCAGCACAGTTACTGAGCTTTCACCAACAGTTCATGGACTCTGTTTAGGATCAGTAGCCAGTGGGGTGGGCTCTTGATCATGTGGCCCCTGTGACAACCACAGTGATCACATGATCAGGAACCCATCCCACCATTTTCCAATTGTAAACAGAGACCGGAAGCTGGAAGTGACAGCTCAGTCACTGTAAAACAAGGAAAGAGAGGGCACACCTCTCACTTTGTTTATATTCTCAACCATGTGGTAACAGATTGGGGAAGATCCTTTTCTGTTCCCAGCATAACTGTGCCCCTGTGTACAAATCCAGCTCCATAAAGGCATGAGCTTGGCCAGTTTGGTGTGGTGTGGAGGAACTCAATTGGCTTTCACAGAGCCCCGACCTCAACCCTTTCTGATAAATTAGAATGCCAAATGAGAGCCAAATATTCTCATGCAAGATCACACATGTTTATGGGTGGTGGGCTGCCTCCCTTGTGGCCTAAGCAAGCAGCTGAGCCGAGCCGACAACCAATGTACCATTGACCTTCTGGGCAATCCAACTCTTTGCCCAATGACTCTCCCCAATGAGTGAATGGTGGGCAGAGTCCGACCCCGATATAACTTCCTGGCTGAGGGCTTAGCCCCCTCACTCCCAGGGTCTCCAGACACTGACCCACCTTTTTCAGGGTGACAGCCAGGAGACACCAGCATAACTCTCACTCACTCTCACTCTCTCCACATACTGAGATACAGGCTGAATGAATGCATTCCAAAGGCTTAGTATAATGTAAAGTCTTTACTGAACAGTGCAGTCAGGTACAGTCAATACATTGAAGGCACTGCTCTTCACATAATAGCTACACAATGGATTTCGTCAGTAGCCATATAATTCATGTTGGCCGGCATAGGGGAGATGGCTGAATTTGGCTGAGACCTTAGACTGCTTTACCTCCATGCTACTTCTATCCCTTGGTAGACCCAGCACAGTCCTTCAATGTCCCATGTGTAAGTCCAGGCCTCAGGAAGCCTCTTCCTGGTCTAGCTTTCTTCTTTCCCCTTCCTCCCCCTCTTAAAGAGGGGAAGAAGGACAAGTCCTGTGAAAAACCTTATCAGAACAGTGTACGCTTGTATAGCTGCAAATGGGGAGCCAACTCCATATAAATGCCCATAACATGAAATAAACTCATAGGTGTGGTCAGATATTCACAACTTTGTCTATATAGTGTAATTTACATAATTTACAGCAAACCACACAACCTTCACAGACTGGTCATGGAGACCATATTTTGTTTGTATTTACTTTCCCTGTCAATCTGGTCATATCTTGGCTCTCGATGTGGAGGAACTGCACATATGTATGTTTTCCCATCACGGCAGCAAAAATATGTATGTGTTGGCCGCAACTGTAACAAATACCATGATATACCAACATTTCTGATATACAAAAAAAAAATGTTTTTTCCAACCCCTTCTGTGTGAGGAAGACATGATTCATGTTCGTCTGCAATTAAAAATACATTTGCTCTTAGCAAGAGAAATGATGAGAAAATTGTTAAACAAGGTACATCTCAAACTGCATTAGTCTGGGAGGTTTAAGCCACTTGAGTCCTGACAGGATTTTCGAATGAGAGAGAAGGGGTATAAAATCCAATATGTGTAGCGAAGAGCCGCATCCGCAGGTATAATACTCGGTGGATAATACAGACTGTTTTCTACTTGAGTTTTAGACTAATTACATCTGTCTAGCTGCTGCTTGCAGTTTGGAGAAACAAGAATGAGGATTAATATCTTGCCCGCGTGGAAGGAGGAGAGTGGAGTGTGGCCCACCTACCAACGCAAACTACACCGTAATGAGCCTGCCAAGCTGCAGGGACATGAAATGATTAATTTTTAAAGTCTTTTGTATTGTACCTAGATTTCAGACACTTTCGAGACCTGTAATTCCTATAATTCATAGTCAGGTTTTGGCCTGCTTCAGATGTAGGATCAGAATACTGCTGCTGTCAAGTACATGAAGAGGACTGTCATTTTAAATTAAGTTACTCTTCAATGACTTGGTCCGGATGACACCTAGCTCCATCTTTCCCAACAAACCATCTTTTTCTCTGCCTTATGTTAATGAAAGTTTTACCTAGTTAGCTTTTTGGGGGTGTATGCTGTGGGGTTACCATGTGTTAAAGAGAACCTGTCACAATATTACATAAGGGATTTGATGTGTTGATGGCAAAAACACTCTATGGGTATAAGTTTGCAGACACCTAAACAATTTACCATTTCCATGGGCTTGCAGTGAATCTCTGGGATTCACAGAGTTAACCTACAAGTGGAGAACTTTTGGCAGAAAAATTTGCAGTTTTGCTGCTAGAACACAATAATAACCTTTAATGCAGTGCATAGCCTTCTACCTGGTCAGCTGAGCCCCAGGAGCCAATGATTTGAAGGAAAAGATAACCCAGTTTCCTTTTTTTAAGAGGGTGGACATACAGCATTGTAAGTGTTTAGGGAGATATACTGTTTTTTATATCGTTACTCAATGATTGACGTTGGTGCTATTCCCACATGACTGCGTCCAATTTCCCATGCCTTTTGTTTGACAAAAAACAAACATGAGGAAGCAAGTAAAGGGGACTTTAAAGGCACCAACAAAGAAAACACAAACCTAAAAAATGGAAAATGTTATTACAAAAATATTCAGAGCTTTGAGGAAGGGGGTTTAGCTTCCGAAACGCATCAGCATATCCTTATCAAGGACACAATATCTTTGTGACTGTTTTTGTGGACCACTTACACTGCTTTTAATATCGTTGCTTTGTGAGTATACGTCCATTTGTCTTTTTAATAAACACGTGGTATACCACGATTATGCACGATGAGAGTGCACGCTTGTCTGTTCTTTTTCACAGTACATACAATACAAAAGCTTGGTCTGGTTGGCTTTTGGGATCTGCTAACCTTGGGATTGCCATTTTCTTTATGGAGCTAAAATTTGGTAGGGAGTTGCTCATTCCATCTTCTTTGTGACTCAGCCATTATCTTTTAATATATGCATATTGCCTTGATTTTGGCTAGGCTTAATATTGAGTGAATCTACATATACAAATTAAGTGGCATATTTCCCAACACTTAAGAGGCCCTTTCCGCAGCCTGCTTATGAGAGTCCAGCGACCAAGTGTGAGAGTCACTTGTGTCCTTTGTGCTTTAGAAGTCTGAGCCCTATCCACAGGTAGTGGATCTTTGATCCCCTGGGGAATGTTGCCTATTTTAATGTTGGTCCAATCTAACCACCTTGACATTACCCCCTGAGAAAGATTCATATTAAGAATTGAAACTTGTCAGGGTTATCATATGTTATCATGTATTCATATGCTTCATGGTGGTTCTAGAAATGTTGTTATGGACCAAGCTTTTATAATTGTATGTACAGTGCTTTAACTGAATATTTTTGTACTCAAATTTTCTATTTTTTAGGTTTGTGCTTCCTTCGTTGGCACCTTTTAAGTCCCCTTCACTTGCTTTTTTTACTGCGTTTTGGGATGCGGCACTTATTTTTTATCAAAATGGACTTCATTTAAAATTTGATTGACAATAGCTTGCTTGTTGGCTCTACAAATATGCAGGGTTAAATAATAAGATACCCCCCACTGACTTCAACAGGGTTCACAGAGAAGCTCTTGTGTTTTGACCTTCAAGCTAAATTGGCGAAACTGTTTGTGACCTGATTCCAGGCAGATTTGATCATCTCTAATGACCATCACATCCATCAGAGCTTGTTAGACATCCAGTTCTAAAACCATGAGCATTATTATGGAGTTTTCCCCTTCATTTGCAGCTTAAACAGCCTCCACTCTATTGGGAAGGCTTTCCACAAGTTTGTATTTCTCTGTGGGTAATTGTACCCATTCATCCAAAAGAGCATTTGGAAGGTCTGCTACTGATTTTGGAAAACAAGACCTGGCTTGCATCAGGCTTTTAAAATTATCCAAAAGGTGTTCAGTAGGGTTGAGATCAGGGCTTTATGCAGGCCATTCAAGTTCCTCCACCCCAAACTCATCATATCATGTCTTTATTGAACTGGTTTTGTGGACAGGGACAAAGTCATACTGGAACAGACAAAGGCCTTCCCCAAACTGTTACTACAAGGCTAGAAGTAGAAGCACCTAAATGTCTAAAATGTATTTATGCACTGAAGCGTTAATTAAACCCTTTACTGGACATATTTGAACTCAATAACTTGGAGGGGTGTCCACATACTTTTGCCATATAAATAGGTGTAATGGTCAGGTGTCCACAAACGTTTATATTATATATGTATGTCTGGATGTTTACTTAAACTGTACATGCTGAAAAAAATTTTCTAAGGTGTCCACTTTTTACTATTTATAGGGATTCGGTTAATTCAGTTGTGTTATAACACTAAATAATGCCTGTAAAATTCTTTTATGGTCACGTATCCCTACATTGTTGGACATATATTGTATGATGTTCCTAATCTTCATTATAGTTATCCTCTTTATCTGTGTTGTGACCTAAGCCAGCCATAGACAGACTAAAATTTGTCCAGTTCAGCAGGAACCAGGCAAATTTCAATCCATCTATGAACAGACTGCTTATACTGAAATCGATCAATCGACTTCAGTACAACCAATCTTTGAGGTTTTTTAGTATGATTACTGTCGCCAGCTGTAGCATGCAGCAGCAATCATTGTATTGTAAAGGAAGACCACCCCCTGCTGTCAGAATACAATAGCAAAACAGAAGGGATTCAGTCAATGTTGATGGGGGAATTGAGCAATGTTCTTTCCATCAACCTGTGGTTGAAAGAAATAAAATTGCATAATCTATGGCCAACCTGCACTGTCTGCTTTGCGCCATTATCTTATTTGACTGAGTTATTTTTCATTCTTAGTCTAGTTCAGTGTGTTTCCATGCTATTAGGTTAAAATGATCATGGCTATAGCAGGTAGACCTGTGAAAGAATAAAACATGATAGGATCAACTGTCATGTAGCAACACATTACTTGATAATTAGGGACATCAACCTTTTTTGTCAATCTAAACTTCATGCAGAAGCGTAGTGAGTTGATATTAAATGGTCAGTCTTTCCTACGTGAAAGAATGGAGCCTGGCAACCTAAATATCTTGGGTACTCCAAAAGTAAGATCTCCCTACCATAATTTTTTGTTCTGGGAGTTGTTGGCTTTCTCATCTAACCTTGTGTGTTAAGATCCTTCTGTTATATTCTCTATAGTATTAAATAAATAAAAACCCAACAGGGAGAGTGGGCACCGCTATCCCAATTGGCCACAGAAAGTGTAAAAAAACAACATCTCATCACAGACAGCCCTGAGAGATAGATGAAAATGTCAAGTCTTTTACTGTCTGGTGTCTGTAAAACCACCTCAGGCTGTTGCCATAATTCCAAAAGGATATAGACAAATATGTTTAGCCTTAAAAAGCAAATGGGACTTTAAAGGTAACTCAACTAATCACTAAAAATACGAAATCATTTTATTACACATAGCTAACAATTTCCATCACAAAAACACATAGTAATAAAAAACATATATGGCGGCTATAATAAATGAGTACAGTCCTCCTTCTCCAGCTGATGGAAGTGAACAAAACAGACTTCTTTAGTAGAGTACCCAACGCATTTCAGAACAACTTATTTCTTTCATCGGGGTCACTGAGGTCACTCAGCAACATCCAAGGCCATATTGAAAACAGGTGGAAAAATGGGTCTCAGGAAAGTATAGATTAGCTGCTATTGCTCACAAGAATGGTGTTATTATTATTATTATTATACAGGACTTATATAGTGCCAACAGTTTGCTCAGTGCTTTACATTATGGAGGGAGACAGTACAGTAACAATACAGTTCAATAAAAGAGGGATTAGAGGGCCCTGCTCCTTGGAGCTTACAATCTAGGAGGGAGGGGATAGTGGTACAAGAGGTAATTAGCTGTGGGGGATGGAGTGATAGAAGGAGTAGGGGAATCCAGTATTAGCTGGGGTCGGGGTAGGCTTCCCTGAAGAGATGGGTTTTCAGAGTGCGCCTAAAAGTGCGCAGAGTAGGCGATAGCCTGATAGCTTAGGGTAGGGAGTTCCAGAAGATGGGTGAAGCCCTTGAGAAATCCTGGAGACGAGCATGGGAGGAGGAGACATGGGAGCTAGAGAGTAGGAGGTCATGCGAGGAGCGGAGAGTACGGTTTGGGTGGTATTTAGAGACAAGGTTGGTGATGTAATTAGGGGCAGTGTTATGAAAGGCTTTATACGTCAGTGTTAGTGTTTTGAATTTTATCCACTGGGGAATTGGAATCCAGTGGAGGGATTGGCAGAGAGGGGTGGCAGATACAGAGCGGTTAGTAAGGTGAATGAGTCTGGCAGCAGCATTCATGATGGACTGGAGTGGGGATAGCCTGCAATGAGGTAGGCCAGTGAGGAGGGAGTTACAGTAGTCAAGGCGTGATATAATAAGGGAGTGAATGAGTTGCTTAGTGGTTTCCGAGGTTAGGAACGGTCATATCTTGGAGATGTTGCAGAGGTGAAGTCTACATGAGTTTGTCACTGATTGGACCTGGGGCTGAAAGGACAGATTGGAGTCTAGGATTACACCTATATAGGATAATAGGTAAATATCAATACTAATTTTGGAGGTCTATTTTACCATTTTTCTTCAGTCTACCCCTGATGAAAGAAATATGTTGTTCTGAAATGTGTTGGGTACTCTACTGAAGAAGTCTTTCTTGTTCACTTACATCAGCTGGAGAAGGAGGACTCAGATTTACATCAAGCCTGCATTCATATATTGTACATTCAGACGTCTTACATGTTTTTTATTACTATGTGTTTTTGTGGTGGAGTGTTTTGGCATTTTGCTGTAAAATTGTACAGTTCAGCAATGGTTATGGCTCTTGTAGACAAATGTGCATGTGTATATCCAAAGGAATAAAAATATATTTTTGGTTTTTTTGCCAGTTTTCCTGATTTGTAAATGTCCCCTTGAATAATAACCACCAAATTCATAAACTCATTTCTGGCATGCCATTTAGCAAAAGGTAAATGTAAAAATCTGGGCTATCCTTGCAAAATCGGGCCAGGTCAGAGCTAGGGGGCAATCAGTTCGAAGGTCTCTAAACATGGTGATTGTGTTGGATTCACCTTATCAAAATGTAATAACTATGACATGGTAGAGGAGGCTGAACCAAGTAAAGCTCTTTCAAGTAAGAGGTCTTTCATACTGTGTTGGCATTTAAAAAACACCGAAGAGAAAATATGTCTGGGGTTTAATCCATATCTCATTTTCCTGTATACGTCCTGTTGAGTGATTCTACCTGGCAATGTTATTTGTTTTCATATTGGCATTTACTCACGTTCACCGGCTACAGTGAAATATGATCCTGAGCGATGTATTTATCAATGGCCATAATTTGGCATGCAGTTACTTCTCTTCATCGTAGTTCATTTAGCAATATATAAATTCTGCTACCCTATGCATGTATTGAACAGCCATAAGTGTAATTGCAAAAGCGTATAGTGTACATGAAATGATCACCAAAGCAAAAGTTAGATTTTTTTATTTTTTTGAGCTACAATGATTGTCTTTGCTAATAGAAAGGCTTTGAAATGGGAGTTTTTATCTATTTATACAACACCCATGTATTCCACAGTATATTATAGAATACAAGAAAAAAGTTTGTGAATATTTTGCCCTAACTTGGAGTGTTTTATGAAAGCAGTGGGCCTGTGTGCAAGACTATAAATTGTGTCCCCAGCGCAGTGAATAAAATGTGGTGTTCACAGTGTGCCGTGGCAAAAATGGCCGTGCTGACCCCTAAACTCTGCATTACTTGCAACTGACGTCAACTCACTATCGACCCCTGAACTCCGCTTCACTTACTATTGACCCCTGAACTCTGTGTTACTTACTGTTGAAACCTGAACCCTGCATGACTTAATGCTGACCCCTCAACCCCTGCATCACCCCTAACCCCTGATCTCTCCAATATGTGTTCCTGACCCCTGAACTTTACATCACCTACTACTGACCTCTGAACTCTACATCACCTACTACTGACCCCTGAACTCTGTGTCACTTACTACTGACCCCTGAACTCTGCATCATTTATTATAAACCCCTGAACTCTGCATCACTTACTACTGACCCCTGAAATCTATGTCACTTACTACTGACCCCTGAACTCTGGGTCACTTATACTAACCCCTGACCTCTGGGTCAGTTACTTCTGACCCCTGAACCTTGCATCACTTACTATTGACACCTGAACTCTGCATCACTTACTACTGACCCTTGAACTCTGTATCACCTATTACTGACCTCTGAACCTTGCATCACTTACTAGTGACCCCTGAACACTGTGTCACTGGCTACTGACCCCTGAACTCTATGTCACCTACTACTGACTCCTAAACTCTGTGCCACTTATTACTGACCTCTGAACCTTGCATCATTTACTATTGACCCCCTGAACCTTGTATCACTTTCTACTGACGTCTGAACCTTGCATTACTTGCTTTTGACCTTTGAACTCTGTGTCACATATTACTGACCACTGAAATCTGCATCACTTATTACTGACCTCTGAATCTTGCATAACTTACTATTGACCCCTGAACTCTGCACCACTTACTACTGACTCTTGAACTCTGCATCACCTGTTACTGACCTCTGAACCTTGCATCACTTACTACTAACCCCTGAACTCTGCATCGCTTATTACTGACCTCTGAACCTTGCATTACTTACTATTGACCCCTGAACTATGTGTCACTGACAACTGACCACTGAACTCTGCATCGCTTATTACTGACCTCTGAACCTTGCATCACTTACTATTGACCCCTGAACTATGTGTCACTGGCAACTGACCCCTGAACTCTGCATTGCTTATTACTGATCTCTGAACCTTGCATCACTTACTATTGACTCCTAAACTCTGTGTCACTGGTTACTGACTCCTGAACTCTACATCACCTACTACTGACCCCTAAACTCTGTGTCACTTGATACTGACTCCTGACCTCCGTGTCATTTACTACTGACCCCTGAACCTTGCATCACTTGTTATTGACCCCCTGAACTCTGCATCACTTGCTATTGACCCCGGAACTCTGCATCATGTATTACTGACCTCTGAACTCTGCATCAATCACTATTGACCCCTGAACTCTGTGTCACTGGCTACTGACTCCTGAACTCCATGTCACCTACTACTGACCCCTAAACTCTGTGTCACTTATTACTGACCTCTGAACCTTGCATCACTTACTATTGACCCCTGAACTCTGCATCACTTACTACTGACCCTTGAACTCTGTATCACCTATTACTGACCTCTGAACCTTGCATCACTTACTATTGACCCCTGAACTCTGCATCACTGGCTACTGACCCCTGAACTCTGTCACCTACTACTGACCCCTGAACTCTGTCACCTACTACTGACCCCTGAACTCTGTCACCTACTACTGACCCCTGAACTCTGCACAACATGCTCCTAACCTTGAACTCTGTGTCACATACTCCCGACCCTTGAACTCTGTTACTTACAAATTACCTCTGTGTTACTTACTAGTGGTCTCTGTAAAGGTGTGCATGGGTGGGTAAATGATCCCTGTGTCCACCCAGCCGCTGTGTCCCCATAGAAAAACAGGCCACAGCACCCGTTTGAAGGAGCCCTAACCCACACAGAGATCACATATACTTCCTGCTCATCTGTACAGCTCTCCAAAAGGACAGCACCATCTTTATTCAGAATTATGTAAATCCTTGTGCCTGTTCAGTTCTTGGCTGTCTTCACGAACGGCTGCTATGGATCCGCTCCTTCTGTACCAACTCTCTTTGTGGCTTGTTACAAAATTACAACACTGTAGTCCGGTCACTGGAGGAAAGGATGAGGCTTCCTTCTGCCTCCAGCAGACTGATGGCAGCATCTTAGCCTAGGCAATGTCACCAAATTGAAGCTGAAGGGCTTCTTTTAGAAAAGGTAATATAAAAAAAGTAGAGTTTAAAAAAAAAAAATTGTACCGTTGCTGTATATTGTACCAAATGTATTCATACAGACTTGTAAAGTTACTGAAAGGTTCACGGTCTTTTCACTGATATTATTGGGACGAAGTGGAAACACATTCACCTGTAATTTTAATGTCATTTACTTTAATGCTATTCTGATTTTTTTTTTTTTTTTTCATCAAATAAGCAGAACGTAAAATTGCCTTCTCTAAAGTTTTTGCTTTTTCAGATGTACAGACTGAAGTGCCTACATGTAGTCTTGAACAGGAAAAAAAAAGGAAATCTTTCAATGGCCAACACTGATGTAAAAATACTAAACCTGACATTTGCAATCAGCAAGGAAATACTATACGGAAGAAGAAAAGCCTAGTAGTGATTTTGGCACCATTGTTACATTTCTGCTACCGACTGTAATAGTTTCCATAAATCATATTTGTTGCCTTTGAAGCAGAGCCTTAAAGTCACGATTGACAGCTTGACTACAATGAAACATATATAGATGTACGAGTGTATGTGAGCCTTACATGATGCCGTGAGATAAGCAATGGGAATTGTAACCTTGGCATAGTTTCTAAACCTTGCCTCCTCTCAAAGAGTCCCTTTCTGTCATATTTATTGAAAAGAGGTCTACAAAGGCTTGTCAAATACAGAATGATTTGCGGTCAAGCAATAAAGAGCACACATAGCCATCTGAATGGTTAAATTTCTATCTCCCCTGCTAACAGTATGCCTTTGGTTTGCAAGCCTGCTAGGGAAAAAAAACATCTGAAAGAAGAACTGTCTGTGTTGTCTCAAAGCAATCAATCACAACTGAAGCCACATACGGTAAGAAACCAACTACAACAGGCTTGTTGTACTCAGATGTAAGATAATTACGTAAATGGCTCCATTACTTGTTCTAAGGGCCACACTTACATAATTAAAAAAAAATACAGCACTTTGTTGATTAAAGTAATTAAAGCACCATTCGTTAAATCCAGTTATTTTTCAAATATGAAATAATTGGTATAATAGATAACATTTTTGCAACTGATAAATGTGCAAAAAATGATTCCATGTATTAACTGCAATATTTGGTAAAAAGACAGCCTTAGTATTCCATTAAACAGTTTTGGGCCGTATTCGATTTCAATGCTTACCTCGATCTAAGGCTGTTGATTCTTGCAACTTTGGAAACAGCAGTTTAAAGTGAACTTTTGCTTTGACTGTCCAAGGCAATGCAATAGGTTCAATTTAATGGTGGCTCCACCAGCTGCAAATTCTTCATTCCCCTTCAAATCCCTGCCACTCCGTATGGCTACCATAGTGAAGATGAGCCTTGCCTTGGGGGACAATTGACTGAATCCCTTTCCTTCCAAGATGTCACATTATTATTTATTACAGGTACTTATATAGTGCTGTCAATTTACGCAGCGCTTTACATATATATATATATATTGTACATGTGTAAGACTTCATCTGGAATATGCAGTTTAGCTTTGGGCACCAATTCACAAAGAGAACATCGGGGAACTGGAGAAAGATCAGAGAAGGGCAACTAAACTGATAAGAGGCATGGAGGAGATCAGCTATGAGGAAAGATTAGAGGAACTGAATTTATTTTCTCTTGAGAAGAGGAGACTAAGAGGGGATATGATCAACATGCATAATACATAAGGGGGGATATGATCACCATGTATAATACATAAGGGGGGATATGATCTCCATGTATAATACATAAGGGGGGATATGATCTCCATGTATAATACATAAGGGGGATATGATCACCATGTATAATACATAAGGGGGGATATGATCTCCATGTATAATACATAAGGGGGGGATATGATCTCCATGTATAATACATAAGGGGGGTATATGATCTCCATGTATAATACATAAGGGGGATATGATCACCATGTATAATACATAAGGGGAGGAATATGATCTCCATGTATAATACATAAGGGGGATATGATCACCATGTATAATACATAAGGGGGGATATGATCACCATGTATAATACATAAGGGGGGGTATGATCTCCATGTATAATACATAAGGGGGGATATGATCACCATGTATAATACATAAGGGGGTATATGATCACCATGTATAATACATAAGGGGGATATGATCTTCATGTATAATACATAAGGGGGGATATGATCACCGTGTATAATACATAAGGGGGGATATGATCTCCATGTATAATACATAAGGGGGGGATATGATCTCCATGTATAATACATAAGGGGGGGATATGATCACCATGTATAATACATAAGGGGGGATATGATCTTCATGTATAATACATAAGGGGGGATATGATCTCCATGTATAATACATAAGGGGGGATATGATCACCATGTATAATACATAAGGGGGGATATGATCTCCGTGTATAATACATAAGGGGGGATATGATCACCATGTATAAATACATCAGTGGTCCATATAGTGAACTCTGTGTAGAGTTATTCACCTTGAGGTCATCACAGAGGACAAGGGGGCACTCGTTACGTCTGGAAGAAAATAAATTTTAATCTCCAAACACGGAAAGGTTTCTTCACAGTAAGAGCTGTGAAAATGTGGAATAGACTCCCTCAAGAGTTGGTTCTGGCCAGCTCAGTGGATTGCTTAAAAAAAGGCCTGGATTGTTTCTAGATACACAGAATATAACTGGATACTAACATTTACAGGTAAAGTTGATCCAGGGAATATCCAATTGCCTCTCAGGGGATCAGGAAGGAATTTTTTTCCCAGCAGGAGCAAATTGGATCATGGTTTACTGTTTTTTTTTTCCTTCCTCTGGATCAACTGTGGGTATATCATTATAACTTTTTTTTTTTAATGGTTGAACTGGATGGACTTTTGTCTTTTTTTCAGCCAGACTAACTATGTAACTATGTAACTATTCACATGATGATAGTCTTCAGCTCTATGTTGCGATATGGAGCTTACCAAAGGTTAATGCTCTTGCTCATGATGGCTAAACAGAGATCCAGGAGAACAAAGGGAATGTGAGGATAAGCTACTGATGAGGCACCCAGTAAAGTGAACTTGCATAGGCAAAGCACAGATTCCCTTTAATATGTTTGGTCTAAAGGAAACAGTTCTTAGCCTCAGGCAACCAATCATTACCACCATTAGAGAGCAAAAGAGAGACTCTGAGTGGTTGGTGTTTATGTTTATTGCTCAGGCAAGTTGCTTGAAGGAGTAATCCTTCAAATTCATTATTTCAATTTCTATCCTGTACTTGAAGGATGAGGAACCTGGTTGGTATTTAAAACGGAACTCCACCCAAAAGGGGAGGTTCAGCTTGTCTGCCTCCTCCCCCTTCCATTGCCACATTTGGCACTTTTTTGGGGGGAGCGGGTACCTGGTTTTGACACATACCCTCTCCCACTTCCAGGTTAGATCGCTGCAATGATCTGAGATGGAAATTCAGCCCCCCTCCTAACCAACGCCACCTTCTGGAACACTTCACAGGTCCCAGAAGACTGCGGCCCATTCACAAAGTGCAGCGCTTTACGAATGCACAGTGGGAAGCCGGCTGTGAAGTCGCAAAGGATTCACTTCCAATTTCCATTAAGACCTTAGGGCGTGTCCTACTTGATTAAATTTCTAACTGGAGTTAATGAGCTTTAGTATGGGTGTTAGATAGGCGTTAATGAGCTTTAGTAGGACTGTTAGACTGGCATTAATGAGCTTTAGTATGAGCTTTGGCCAGGCATTAATGAGCTTTAGTATGGGTGTTAGACAGGTGATAATGAGCTTTAGTATGGCCATTAGCCTGGCGTTAATGAGCTTTAGTATAGGCGTTAGACAGGCGTTAAT
This sequence comes from Staurois parvus, assembly GCF_062004578.1. Lineage (NCBI taxonomy): Eukaryota > Metazoa > Chordata > Amphibia > Anura > Ranidae > Staurois > Staurois parvus. Next base: position 4,666,282 of record NW_028318504.1, on the reverse strand, counting down.
GAGCTTTAGTATGAATGTTAGACAGGCGTTAATGAGCTTTAGTATGGGCGTTAGACAGGCATTAATGAGCTTTAGTAGGACTGTTAGACAGGCATTAATGAGCTTTAGTAGGACTGTTAGACTGGCATTAATGAGCTTTAGTATGAGCGTTGGCCAGGTATTAATGAGCTTTAGTATGGGTGTTAGACAGGTGATAATGAGCTTTAGTATGGCCATTAGCCTGGCGTCAATGAGCTTTAGTATAGGCGTTAGACAGGCGTTAATGAGCTTTAGTATGGGCGTTAGACTGGCGTTAATAAGCTTTAGTATGGGCGTTAGACTGGTGTTAATAAGCTTTAGTATGGGCGATAGACAATGAGCTTTAGTATGGGTGTTAGACTGGCTTTTTATAAGTGTTAAAAATGCTCCCCAAATGCCCCATGTGCTGTTTTGAAGTGTTTTCTAAGCATCTGACAAGCAGTAAAACCACACCACAAACTAAATAAACTTTAATGTTATTAACGCGCTGCAACTGCACCACAAATGCCCCGCAAACTGAATCTGGGTCCCATGAGCGCAGAACTAATTGCACTCCCATGACCTACAGGAGAAGTATGGCCAAAAAAGAGCTTTGACCCTACCTCTCCTTTAAAGATCGCCAGGCCTTGTCAAACACTCCCTCCTTCTACCTCCAGTCCTGCAATTTTTTTTGACTAATATAGTAACATAATGACACCAAAAGTTGGCATTATTATATACCATATACTTCACTCCATAAGACGCACTTTTTTCCCCCAAAACAATGGGGGGAAATGTCTGTGCGTCTTATGGAGCGAATATGGAGCGGCTGGCCCGTATTCCCCCCGCCGCCGTGTTAGAATACTGGGCTGGCCGCTCGGCTCTTCTGTGCAGCAGAACCTGCTCTACGGTCCTACCTGTTCCTCGGTCCAGCGGTGTCCTCATCACCTCATCATCTTTAATGTGGGCACCCGGCTGTGACAGCTTGCGGCTTAACAGCCGGGTGCCTACTGCGCATGTGCGAGAAGCGCTGCACTTTTTGAATGGCCCCGTAGTCTTCTGGAACCTGTCACGTGTCTCAGAAGACTACAGGGAGAGAGGCGCTTGCAGCGGAAGTGGTAGCGGGAGCGGGTACCTGTCAAATTTCTGGTCATCTCCTGTATTATGTCCGCAGTCTCTGGTCATCTCCTGTGCTATGTCTGCAGTCTCTGGTCATTTCCTGTACTATGTCCGCAGTCTCTGGTCATTTCCTGTACTATGTCCGCAGTCTCTGGTCATTTCCTGTACTATGTCCTCAGGCTCTGGTCATTTCCTGTACTATGTCCTCAGGCTCTGGTCATTTCCTGTAGTATGTCCACAGGCTCTGGTCATCTCCTGTACTGTGTCCGCAGTCTCTGGTCATTTCCTGTAGTATGTCCGCAGGCTTTGGTCATTTCCTGTACTATGTCCGCAGTCTCTGGTCATTTCCTGTACTATGTCCTCAGTCTCTGGTCATTTCCTGTACTATGTCCTCAGTCTCTGGTCATTTCCTGTAGTATGTCCGCAGTCTCTGGTCATCTCCTGTTCTATGTCTGCAGTCTCTGGTCATCTCCTGTACTATGTCCGCAGTCTCTGGTCATCTCCTGTACTATGTCTGCACACTCTGGTCATCTCCTGTACTATGTCCGCAGTCTCTGGTCATCTCCTGTACTATGTCCGCAGTCTCTGGTCATCTCCTGTACTATGTCTGAAGTCTATGGTCATCTCCTGTACTATGTCTGCAGTCTCTGGTCATCTCCTGTACTGTGTCCGCAGTCTCTGGTCATCTCCTGTACTATGTCCGCAGTCTCTGGTCATCTCCTGTACTGTGTCCGCAGTCTCTGGTCATCTCCTGTACTATGTCTGCAGACTCTGGTCATCTCCTGTACTATGTCTGCAGTCTCTGGTCATCTCCTGTACTGTGTCCGCAGTCTCTGGTCATCTCCTGTACTATGTCCGCAGTCTCTGGTCATCTCCTGTACTGTGTCCGCAGTCTCTGGTCATCTCCTGTACTATGTCCGCAGTCTCTGGTCATCTCCTGTACTATGTCAGCAGTCTCTGGTCATCTCCTGTACTATGTCAGCAGTCTCTGGTCATCTCCTGTACTATGTGTGCAGTCTCTGATCATCTCCTGTACTATGTCTGCAGTCTCTGGTCATCTCCTGTAGTACATCTGCAGTCTCTGGTCATTTCCTGTACTATGTCTGCAGTCCATTGGTTCAGAATATTTTTTTTCTCATTTTCCTCCTCTAAAACCTAGGTGCGACTTATGGTCAGTTGAGTCTTATGGAGCAAAAAATATGGTATTTGTTTGGTAAGAATTTTAGACCCTGCTTTCTATTTTTGTGTCTGGCCCCATATTTTAATGAGGAGGCCCTGTGTAAAATTGCAGCTCGTTTTTTCATACTGCTGAAGAAACACAATAAATACTACAATGAAATTGCTTGACATGACATTACTCAGTTATTGCACCACTGTTATCAATTTGGGTAATGGCTTCTGACGTGTAAACACAGTATGTGGTAGGCCAATCCTCGAAGCGCGGCAAACGTATAGGCCTAGCGACCCATGTAAAATAGATCCGAGCGGAATAAATACATAATTTATCAATGTTTATTGAACTACAATTAATAATAAATGCGCTCTGCAATGATAGTCCCAGCTCCTCTCTATCCAGACTTCCCTCATTAGTTCCTATGGTTCACATACTCCACATAAGTAGTGTGAACACATCTCTTCCCTCCACCGTCTGTGTCTCCAGCTCTGTCATTAGTCACGGCAAATTTGTCCCAAACAACAGCTGCATCAAACTCTTTATGGGCCTCTGCCAGGAATAAACAATATTGTGTGCGACACAGACCAAAACCTGAAGCAGCATTTTAGGGATGACGTTACATTTGGCTGCCGAGTTAAAGTGCTCCCATACCGTAGGGAGAGTAAGAAAGAACTGGGCCATGTTGGCTCCTTCTAGAAGAAGGAAGACACAGAGTTAAAGGACACCTTATACTGGCTGCATAAATATACATTTGCAAGATTTTGACATAGCTCAGTTGTCTTTTCACCCAAATGTTATAGCAATTTGTTTTAGGATTCACAACTATCTGCAAACACTGTAAAGCATAGTATGTTGGACATCAGGGATCGGTCAAATTGACTGTTTTCATTACCTTTTTATTGTAAAAATGGGGACATTTTAGAAAAGTTTCACCCTTTAGGCATTGGAGTCAATAAAGGAAGGCAAATGGTGTTTTTAGTGTTTTCTATAGGGCTTTCAATAGATCATGAGGTTACATAAATGTCTTCCAATTATCTTGGACCTGTTCTTTTTCCAAAAAAAAACCCTTTTTAGACTCACTAAATACCAACACTGGGGAATAATTTCTCCCATTGACACCAATGATGGGGCACCGTCCTTTCATTCATGTCTATTTTTTTTTCAGAAAATAATAGACAGCAAATAAATAAACAAATAAATAAACAAACAAATAAATCAATGTGATAGTACACCAATAGTGATCTAATACAGAAAAAACATAAATACACAGAAAAACAATACCCCAATAAAATACAAACTCTAGATCAACAGTCTACAAACAATGGCCCATGGGCCAGATGTAGCCCTTTGCTTGCCTTTATCCAACCCTTGCTGTACTACTCCTCCCACTGATTTGAGGCACTATCCTCCCACTTACACCAACTATGAGGCACTGTTCCTTCCACTCACATCACCAATGGGGAATAAGTCCTCCCACAAATAACAATGATAGGGCACTATTTATCCTCTAATACCAATGACTGGGCACTATTCCTCCCACTAATACCAATGATGGGGCACTATTCCTCCCACTGATACCAATGATGGGGCATTATTCCTCCCACTAATACCAATGATGTGGCACTATTCCTCCCACTAATACCAATGATGGGGCACTATTCCTCCCACTAATACCAATGATGGGGCACTATTCCTCCCACTAATACCAATGATGGGGCACTATTCCTCCCACTAATACCAATGATGGGGCACTATTCCTCCCACTGATACCAATGATGGGACACTATTCCTCCCACTGACACCAATGATGGGGCACTATTCCTCCCACTAATACCAATGATGGGGCACTATTCCTCCCACTCATACCAATGATGGGGCACTATTCCTCCCACTGACACCAATGATGGGGCCCTATCCTTCCATCAAATAGTAATGATGGGGCACTATTCTTCCCACTAATACTAATGATGAGGCACTATTCCTTCCACTGACACCTATGAAGGGGCAATATTCTTCCCACTAATGTCAATGATGAGGCACTATTCCTTCCACTGACACCAATGAAGGAGCAATATTCTTCCCACTAATACTAATGATTGAGCACTATTTCTTCCACTGACACCAATGAAGGAGCAATATTCTTCCCACTAATACTAATGATTGAACACTTTTGCTTCCACTGACACCAGTGAAGGGGCAATATTCTTCTTACTAGTGCCAATGATGAGGCACTTCTCCTTCCACTGACACAAATGAAAGGGCAATGATCTTGCCACCAATTTGAAATATAAGTATCAACCAAAAAAAACATTTAAATGTGACCTAGACCCATGGGGAAACACTGAGATATGCGTTTACCAGCCAACGTGGCAAAGGCTGATTATTTTGAACAGTTAATCACAAGTTCTCTTTAGCTCTCACTGCATGATTTCCTCCCTGGCAAGCCATAATGGATATTGCACTTTTTCCTCTAAGCTGCAGAGAGTCACCTTTAAAAGCGACAAACTCTTCAAACGGGTAGTGCATGTTACCATCCTGTGAATTATAAGATTATTGCTCGGCAAACAATATTAGCTAACAGAAAAGCTGGCAAAAATGAGATTAGTTCAGACTAAAAGTCAATGTTGGAGCGACAGGCTTATTTCGATGGAGTCACCCAGATGACACATTCCCATTATACACATTCTGCAACGTGCCGAGGCACCTCATTTATATACAGCGGGATGAGTGGTGGGGGAATGCAATTGTTGTTGGTATGCCCTTTATCCAACCCTTGCTGTACTACTCCTCCCACTGATTTGAGGCACTATCCTCCCACTTACACCAACTATGAGGCACTGTTCCTTCCACTCACATCACCAATGGGGAATAAGTCCTCCCACAAATAACAATGATAGGGCACTATTTATCCTCTAATACCAATGACTGGGCACTATTCCTCCCACTAATACCAATGATGGGGCACTATTCCTCCCACTAATACCAATGATGGGGCACTATTCCTCCCACTAATACCAATGATGGGGCACTATTCCTCCCACTAATACCAATGATGGGGCACTATTCCTCCCACTAATACCAATGATGGGGCACTATTCCTCCCACTGATACCAATGATGGGACACTATTCCTCCCACTGACACCAATGATGGGGCACTATTCCTCCCACTAATACCAATGATGGGGCACTATTCCTCCCACTGACACCAATGATGGGGCACTATTCCTCCCACTGACACCAATGATGGGGCACTATCCTTCCATCAAATAGTAATGATGGGGCACTATTCTTCCCACTAATACTAATGATGAGGCACTATTCCTTCCACTGACACCTATGAAGGGGCAATATTCTTCCCACTAATGTCAATGATGAGGCACTATTCCTTCCACTGACACCAATGAAGGAGCAATATTCTTCCCACTAATACTAATGATTGAGTACTATTTCTTCCACTGACACCAATGAAGGAGCAATATTCTTCCCACTAATACTAATGATTGAACACTTTTGCTTCCACTGACACCAGTGAAGGGGCAATATTCTTCCCACTAATACTAATGATTGAACACTTTTGCTTCCACTGACACCAGTGAAGGGGCAATATTCTTCTTACTAGTGCCAATGATGAGGCACTTCTCCTTCCACTGACACAAATGAAAGGGCAATGATCTTGCCACCAATTTGAAATATAAGTATCAACCAAAAAAAACATTTAAATGTGACCTAGACCCATGGGGAAACACTGAGATATGCGTTTACCAGCCAACGTGGCAAAGGCTGATTATTTTGAACAGTTAATCACAAGTTCTCTTTAGCTCTCACTGCATGATTTCCTCCCTGGCAAGCCATAATGGATATTGCACTTTTTCCTCTAAGCCGCAGAGAGTCACCTTTAAAAGCGACAAACTCTTCAAACGGGTAGTGCATGTTACCATCCTGTGAATTATAAGATTATTGCTCGGCAAACAATATTAGCTAACAGAAAAGCTGGCAAAAATGAGATTAGTTCAGACTAAAAGTCAATGTTGGAGCGACAGGCTTATTTCGATGGAGTCACCCAGATGACACATTCCCATTATACACATTCTGCAACGTGCCGAGGCACCTCATTTATATACAGCGGGATGAGTGGTGGGGGAATGCAATTGTTGTTGGTATGCCCTTGTGCCTCTACACACCATCTCCTCCATTTTATAAGAGCACAAAGCTCTTGACGGCCAGCAGCTTTTGTTTTGGATCCAGGCGATATGTTTTTATTGGCGTTAAGAAATAAATCCCCATGTATCTTTACCCTTACTTGAGGATTTACTGCCACTGGTTTTTATTAGTAGCCACGCCAAGAGCAACAAAGACGCAATTACAAAATACTTAAGTGCAGAACATGGGCACTAATTAGAACAGGGATGGAATTCCCAGCTGCCATGTTTGTCTGTCAATAAAAGAAGCTTTATTTGTACCTTATCTAGATTGCTATACTGCGGATAATATTGAAGAAAAGAGATAAAGGATTTACTGAGATAGTACCAGGGATCTCATAAAGGGTATACATAAAACAGAAGTATTTTTGAGTGGTTTTCTTACCATTTTTTTTCTTCAAGTGGCAGCTGGTAATTATTGTCAATGAAATTACTAGACAAGACTACATTTATCTTAATGATCTTTAGTGCTTTTACATGATCAGAAACTAATACTAAGCACATATTTGAAACTAAGACCATGTACCTCCTCACAAAAGAAAGAACCTTGGCCCTGATCCCCCAAGGCGCAAGACTCCCGGTGGGGACTGGGGTACTTGTGGTCCACTTGACCAAAACCAGGCAGACCCCATTCTTCAGGGGACCTGCTGAGGCATGGTCCACCCAAGTACTAGGTGGGGCTCCCCCAAAGGGGGATTTTATTTGTTTGATATGTTCACCGTGCTTATGTTTAACCTCCCTATGATCTATGTGATCAAATAAAATATTGTCTGTAATTTTTGAACCCATATTACTCTGCTTGGATCCTTTAGTAACCTCCTTTTCTTCGGTAGGGGTGCTCTGGTCACACTACCATATTGTTCAATATGTATTTCTTGGGTTTATGGATCCACACTTACAAGTTAAGTGAGTTGGAGATGTGATTATGACACTAATATTCGTGTCAATATAGGTGGCCCCTTTTTTCGTTCTATTTTTGTGATATATTTGTTTAAAGGTTACTATAACCTGTTCGGCCACCTTTTGGAGGTTTTGATTGTGTTTAAACATCTACACGGTGTACATTGACTGCTGGACAAATAATATTCCTTGACCAATTCATACGATAGGTTTATTCCCCTTTCTCTTTGGGAGGGGAGAATATTAAGGGGGGGAAATGGCTTACCAAATCAATGAGGAGATGGATGCTGAAATTAGATCTGCATTTACAAAGAACTTTGACCCCCGGGTAGAGGGGAGTGAAGGGGACATCAAGACTAAGTTTAAACTACACAAGAAGTTAACTACTAAATATTTGAATAGAAAGTGGGATATTACATCCCTTGAATCATATATAGAGAGAGGGCTTGTTCCCAGGGGACTAAGGGAGAGAGTAATTCCAGCTGAACATCTTCACACCCCCAGATTTTTGGAAGGGTGGAAAGAGGTCTGTATCAAACATGGCATAGAGAACATGCGACTAATTGTGGAAGAAGATAAGGTTCAATTAAATGAACTCTCTAATGAAATTGATGAAAGTGCGAAATTACTTGATCCCCTGAAGAATGATCCCGAGTTTGAGAAACATAATGACTTCCTTAGAAAAGAGATAGAAAAAATACAGAAAAACTTGAAATTTACGAAACAACAGAAATTCAGAAGAGACCTATAGGACTGGGAGAAAGGGGAGATATTTGATCTATCAAATAGTAGAAGAAGGAGTCGATCAAAACGTAAAAAACATTTTTCTAGGAATAATAGACATTATTCGTCAATGAGTGAGGATGATGATGAAATTAACAAGAGATCTGTTAGTTTTTTAGAGGAAAAAACGGTCGGCGAAAACCAGGGGATACTAAAACAGACAAACAAACAAACAAATGTGACAAAGGAAGAAAGAAATACCACAACTGCCCTGAAACCACCCAATCAAAATCAAACCAGAAGTCACAAGAGGTAAAGACTAATCTAGAGGAGGGAACCAATGATCTGAAGGTAATTAATCTCTCTAAGTTTGTGCTGAAAAAAAGACATTATGATCTATTACGGAAAGGTTTAACCTTTTCCCCTACGGATAAAATGGACCTCTTTGAGGTCTATAAAGATTTAAACTTATTTTTGAGAAAGATCCTTTTAAAAATTCCATATCTACCTAGAGAGGAACTAAATCCCTATGACCTTAACTCAGAGAGGGAACAACAGGCACTAGGTGATCTCATAAGTCTTCTTGAGGAGACCCCTATGAGTGGTGAGACTGGGGAGAAGGAGGCCTCAAATAAATGGAAAAGACACACTAGACTTAAAACCCCATCTAGAAGAATGCCCAATATTAGGGAAAATAAATGGCTAAGTACTTTTTTAGACTTAGTACATGATGATCTTGGTAAAATCGACTGGACAGTGAGGAACCCTGATAACCTGACTAAAGGTGAAAGAACAGCCCTTAGGGAACTCAAGAATGCTAAAAATATTGTGATTAAAAAAAGTGATAAAGGGGGAAATGTAGTATTATTAGAGAGTGTGGAATATGAAAAGGAAGTACTTAGACAACTGAGGAGCCTCGATACATACTGTAAATTACATACTAATCCTTTCCCCAAAATTGTTGTTGCCCTAAATAAAAAAGTAGAATTAGCACGTGAAGCAAACTTTCTAACTAAACAGGAATGCGACATGTTGACAGTTGATATCTACAATATCCCCACCTTCTATGTAATCCCAAAAATACATAAAAATCCTACTCAACCACCGGGACGCTCTATAGTGTCTGCTATTAAGGGCCCGCTGGAACCAATAGGTAGATATGTGGATGATCTAATTAAGGACTTGGTCTTGGAACTTAGATCCTATGTTAGGGACACGGGAGATGTATTGAAAAAGATTATAAACGTGAAAGTACCTGAGGGTGCACTTCTGGTGGGTATTGATGTGGAATCACTATATACCTCTATCCCACACATTTGGGGACGGAGAGCTGTGGCTTACTTTTTAGAGACAAACTTCTCTGAAATGGAAGCCCAAAATGAATTTATATTGGACCTGCTGGAATTTATGTTGACCCATAACTGCTTTCAGTTCTTAGGTTCTTTTTACCAGCAAATATGCGGTACCTCCATGGGAGCACCTTGGGCCCCGGCATTTGCATGTTTGCATTTAGGCTTATGGGAAGAGGAGTTGGTATATCCCTCCACTCCCTATAGGCAACATGTAATAAAATGGCTGCGTTATATTGATGATGTCCTCATGGTCTGGGATGGAGGTATGGATCAGCTTGAAAAATTCATGGAATTTTTAAATGAGAATGATAGAAACATCAAACTTACCTATATAGTTGATAGAAAGGTAATAACATTTCTGGATCTATCAATTTCGATACAAGGAAATAAATTAGTTACTAAAACGTTTAGAAAGGAAACAGCGGCGAATACACTTCTGCATGCTAATAGCTATCATCCAAGGAGCTTAAAACAGGGCATACCTATTGGTCAGTTTCAGAGAATAAAAAGGAACTGCACAGATGAAGCTGAATACAGAAATGAATCTATTCAGCTTTATAAGAGATTTAGAGAAAGAGGCTACTCACATAGAACCCTAAGAAGAGCAAAAAGAAGAGCCCTAGGTAGAACAAGAGAGGAGCTCATAAATAAACCAAAACCAAAGACAGAGACGAATTCGGTAAATCAACCGATAAGATTCATAACTAAATTCGGACAACAATGGGGGGAAGTCAAGAAGGCCTTGGACTCTCATTGGCACCTACTAACACAAAATTCACAGATAGCAAGAGTGGTAGGAGAGAGCCCTCAAATGGTAGCAAAAAGAGCTCGGAATCTAAATGACATACTGGTACAATCATAATTTCAGAGGGCACCACAAAGGAACTGGTTAACTAGGAGGACAGGCTTATATGGTATGTTCCCATGTGGCCATTGTCAAATTTGTCCATTTGTACATAAGTCTAACCAGTTCTTTAATAATGACAAATCTAAGGTATTTCAGATACGAAGCTTTATTAATTGCTCCAGCAGTAGAATAATATACATGATAGAATGTCCATGCAAGAAGATGTATATAGGTAAAACGAAAAGGAACCTCAGAACCAGGATTGGTGAACATTTGAGAGATATCAGAAATGAAAATAGGAACGTAGGGAAGGGAGATAAAGAGAATCCACTGGCACAACATTTTAGAGAAGTACATGGAGGTAAAACAGAAGGCTTGAAAGTTAAAGGGATTTTCCTGCTGAATATTTCAGCTCGACGGGGTGACTTTGACAAAGTCCTCCTACAAAAAGAAAAATTCTGGATCTATACCCTGGGTGCACTGGTCCCATACGGACTAAATACAGAACTCAATTTTAAAGTCTTTCTAAATTGAGTTCCCGGGAATTTTTACCTTATCTTGAGCCACAAACTGTTTTGGGTTACTTTGAATTGAAATCAACATGGATCTACTTGGGTAAAATATAAATTCAACCCCGGGGCTCTTTTTTCCACTGAAGATTGAATTTTTATAACAATTAGAATAATACTAAAATTTGAATTCTGTACTTGGTCTTGATGGTTTTCCCCTTCTGAATTATAATAATTATTCTTTTCCATTATCCCCCTTAAAGGATGATATGGTTTACTTCAGTATGGTCCCCCTTATCTATTTGCCAGCAGTCAATTTTAAATTTAAATACATGTTTTTTAAGTCACTTTGGATTTCTGAATGTAGTGATATCTTTTCAACACAAGAGGGCGACATGGAGACTCCTTGGTATGCAATTAGAGCACCATATAAGGCAAAGGAAAGAAGTCCCCTCCCAGTTCTGACGAAGTCTGCGGTGATTGGCGGACGAAACGCGTCAACGTAATGACGTCACTACGCTCGGCGTCTTCATAGGGTGCGGCGCCCACGAGGTGGGAAGGAACAGCGGTGTCACAGCTCCTTGCTAGGAAGGCACGAGGCCCTCGGAAAACTACCATAAGGCTACTATTACAGCGGTTCGCAAACAGCAATCCTCTATGGGAATATATCTTCCACCGGTGGCAAGTTACTATAGCCTACTGCTGTTTAGACTTATAGAGCATATATGGAGTTAAGAGGGAATGTTATATGTGCCTGATTTACCCTGCGTCTTTTTTGGGGAATTTTTTGGAAATCCTCTTTAGAGGAGAATATATATATATATATGCTATCCCATATAGGCATTGTATGCTGTGACAAAGCCATATCCTATAAGAACCGCTTCATTTTTCTCAGATTGAGTAATTTTTGGAAACCCTTCATTGGGTATATATACTCAGGTATCCACTGCCTGCTATATACATAATACATGTTCTTGGAATTCATTTATTGAGACCACCTGGCTTCCCACCCCCATATGCACCTTTGAACAAGCATCAAGGACCTGATCCTATTTCAAGTCGACAGGAGTCTTCTTGATCATAATTGATGGTAATATACCCATACTTTGCGTTTGTTTTCAGGGTTTTTACTTGATGCTCGTGATCTATACAATAATTTTTATATATATCCTCAGAATCATTTGGTACTGTGGACTTTGTTTCACTTGGGGTGGTTACCCAGGAAGTCTCCACACTTAAGAAGCTGGTATGACAGTCTAACTACTGAGAAGGTAATAAAAGTGTCTATTGACTACTGTATAGGGTGGCTTAGTATGGCTTAGGTGCGATTTAGCTCCTTGATTATCACATATATTTATTTATCTCATCTTTATGTTCCAGTTTCCACATACCAGGAGGTTACTCTACATACCCTGGCTTATACCAAGAACATACCTGTTGAATACACGGTTTACTTTAATACAAGTTGGAAATTTATGGAAACCTAGGATCAGAACCACACCACTATTCCACATTGCCCTATATGGTACCCTATTTGCCAATATGACCCAGAAATGAGGACGCCAAGTGCTTTTAAAATGATTTTATTTGTTTGATATGTTCACCGTGCTTATGTTTAACCTCCCTATGATCTATGTGATCAAATAAAATATTGTCTGTAATTTTTGAACCCATATTACTCTGCTTGGATCCTTTAGTAACCTCCTTTTCTTCGGTAGGGGTGCTCTGGTCACACTACCATATTGTTCAAGACCCCATGGGAGCCAGAGTACCCACCCACAACACCACATATCCTTCCTCCAAGATTTTCAGGACAAGCCTGAGGACCTAAACCCTACTAATCAGCAGTGAGTAAAGTACATACGTGCTGTGCAAAAAAGTACAAAATAGTTAATTGCTTAGGGGGTGCCAAGTATAAAGCATTGGCGGTCCTTAACTGTCTTTTGCAAGCAAACATAGCAACAGTATGACTTCTATATAATATTTATAACTCATTATTATGTAAAGTGATAGTATAACCATAAGGTTTTTGATGAGATAGGACTAAAGGAAGTAAAAAGCATCAAACTCTAATAACTGAATAGCACAGTAAAACTTTCTTAGAAAATAAAGTATCCATCATTCCATCACATATCCCAAAAACAAAAGGATTAGTCCTCATTTCAGGACAGTGGGCAGAGCCATGTAATTCATTCCTTTTTTATGCAAACAGCCAATTGCACATCCAGAACCACTGGTGTGTGGTGCAAATATTATCTAATATGAACAAGAATCTGAAAGAATCGCAATGCGCAACAATACACATCTTTGGCAATAAATCAGGTGATCTGCAAATTCTATAGGTCAGTACAGCTTGGATTTACCACCCACCAACTTCCACTTGTTCGGGCCAATGAAAGACAGTCTTCAGGGACAATTATTTGATGACACAGACAAGATGAAAGTAGCTGTGAAGAAGTGGGCACAACGGTGCACTCTGAATTTTTTCAAAGAGGATTCATAGGTTGGGATCAAAGATGGCACAAAAAGAGACTATGTTGAGTAGTACCTTTGTATAGAGGAAGAGTTACTCTACCAACATGTGAAGTTTGAATGACTTACTGTGTCTCTTCATTCACCATGTTTGGAGAGGCAGCATCCTTAAACCACAATTATGTAATTTCTCACCATGGATTTTAGATCTACATCAATTGTACCCTAACATATATTGGTCCAGAGGTACCAAACACACTTACTAGATCTCAAAATTCAGCATCAAGGAAAGGACTGAGCTTGCAGTTGAGCCAAACCTTCATACCAACACTTTGTGAAAAAGGAAGGCTCTCTATGAGCCCTTAGGGCACTTCTTTTGACAGTAGAATTGCAGGACATTCTAAAGCTTTATTGCTAAATCTTCAGCCATTATTATATTATTAGCATTATAGGCTCTCTAATACTAATAATGGCTCATTTATTCCAAATGGCATTGCTATGTAATTTTCTAAAAATCCTTGTTACCATGCACAATTTATCATTTTATGAGCAAATGGGAACAGCTAAATGAATTTATTTAGCATTGCTCCCTAAAAATCAGCCTAATAGGTTTAACGGAAACCCTCATCATTCAACTCTAAAAAGGACTGCAAAGTGTTGAGTTGGGAAAACAGCACTGGAGAGAAGGGGAGTATTGCCATTAAAGTGATTGCAAAGACTCAGATTTTTTAAAAATAACATACATGCTAGACTTACCCACTCTGTGCAATGGTTTTGCACACAGAAGCCCCAATCCTCATTTCCTTGGGCCGCCTGCCAGTGCTCATGGCTCCTCTCCCATGATGAGTGCCCCCAGAGTAAACTGCTTGCTCTTTGATCACTTGTGCATGCATAAGACATGCAGAACGTGGCTCAGCCAAACCGCTCGCTCCCTCCTCACTGGCTGTGCTATGCTTCAGCCAATGAGGAGGGAGAGACCCAGGAGAGCTGCTGCTCTCATTCACATTGCTAAATGTGGCTCAGGTAAGAATTGGGAAGGCTGAGGAGGGAGCTGCACACTGAAGATTTTAACCTACATGCATAGAATGTTTTCCTTTCTTGAGAGGAGGTTGTACCCAAGGACCAGCAGTGCAAGGACCTCCTTTCTTCTGCTACATCCATTCTGTAGATATGTGCTTCCTCCACCTCTCCTGCTGCTTCTTCATCAGTCTTCTTACCAGCCATCAGATATCAGATTATGAGTCCTGGGGGAGCTCTGATATGAAGAAGCCTTGCCTCTAAAAATATGGCCAAATCCACACAGAACAATGAAGAAAAAAACATCCATGAGGCACTGGGACTTTGATGTCAGTTCATACAAAGTAGCAAGAGGACAAAAACATTTAGAGAGCTTCCGGGCTCATGTTAGGCTGCTCACAACAGACAAGGCTACCTTCTATTTTGTACCCCAGCAGTACGGAACAATACAGAACAAGGCATTATACTGTAAATCAGTGTAGCACCCACTACATGGTAGTGTAAGGTAAATTTATTTTTGGCTTCTGGTAGTGAGTGAGCCAGAATTTCTGTGTGTTCAGTGTGAGGTCAGGCTGGATGACTAAGCAGGTTGGGACTCTTTTGCCTCCATCTGATTCTGGTGGTCCATGGAAGCTTTCAAAAGCCAGTAGGAGGAAGGGTAGAGACCTCAGTCTACATATTCATGGGAGTCTGACCAATCCCAGGCTAACAGGCCCTGGTAGTGTGGTAGACTAGCCCATAAATATGAGAGAGCCATGCTAGCAGGGGAGTCAGTGGAAGATGGATTGCTGAGAGGTGTTGTTGTGTGGCCTGGGAGGGAGCCACAGAGGAGGGGGGTTCTGCTTCCAGGATGGAGGCTGGAAGCTGAGAAGCTGAAAGAGGAAGCTCCATTGTCTATGCAGTCCACCAGGAAAGGATAGCCTGAAAGGTTTGGAGAGGAACAACCCCAGCTAGAAGGCCTGAAAGCAGTTCTATCCACAGCTTTAGAACAAGGGCAGTGTGAGTACCTCTACACCCCCAGTACCTAGAAGGGAGAGGTCTGCTGGATCAAAGTTCTGAGGCAGTTCATAGCTTACCCTATCCCTTGTCCTGGGATCAGATACCATAGTCAGGTGGGCTGGTATTCTGTGCACCAAGGGGACCAAGAACTCCTACACATTGTCAGGTTACTAGAAATCCACTCAGGGGACACCAAGCTCCTAGAAGGTTATTACTTTACTAAGGACTGTTATGGTTCCCGCTGGAACGCAGTCCAGTGTCTGTCATTTTTTACTAAATGTGCTAGAGCAGGAACGTCCTCATTCTGCTATTTCTTTAATCAAATTGGGCATCCCATAACCCCTTTACCCGATCCAAGTGCGGAAAAATCATGTTGCCTGTCTGTGCAGAGCATAGGGGGACCCAAACAAATCCAGCAGCCCTTACGAGAGTAGAGCTATATCAGCAATGGGGAAAAAAAATCAGTTGTAGTGAGCAATCAGGCATTGCTGCTGCATAGTCTTTCTGCCTTTTCTTACTTTTTACACACAGCTTTGATAGTTTGGGTCCAAGGTTGTACTAGCAGTATGGTAATTCATGCTTAATGACTTGATTTTTAATTGAAGCAGTTTCTTATTGGTTTCTGGCCTAGGCTAAAATTATGTCATATATCCCAGTAGTCTTCATATTCATTATTTTTTCTTTCATCTGGAGGAAGGGTTTTCTTAGCTAAGCAAACCACCTTTCTGTATGCCTGAGCTAAGGGCAGATGGAATCCAGGAAGTAAATGCTAGATGAATCATCTGCCCTTACTCAAGATGGCTGCAGCCTGAAATGCTAAGGAGTGTTTTTCAAAGTGATTTCTCAACAAAATAAAGCATGGAGACAAGGATGGATGGGGGAGGTTGCTTTGAATGTTAAAGCCTGAGGCTTTCGGAGGAGGGCCTTGAAGGTCGTAGGTGGATCTGAGGAGTGGTTGTCTGCACTTTTGAGGGACCTTAGTCTATCCCCAACTGGAGGCTTGGCAAGGGACTGGACTCCCTTAGAAGCGATGGAGCCTGCTTAGTGGGAGGAGAGTCGGGTGGAAGAAGGAGAGAGGAAGATGTGAGCTGGAGGTGGAAGGCTGCCAGGAGGCCTGGTGAGATGGGGCCTGGCTGCAAGCCTGGAGCTGGAAAGGTAGAAAACTCAGGACTCACTAGCCCCCTGAGAGAAGACCACCTGTAGGGCAGGGAAGGAGCAGCCCAGTTGATAGGCCTGGTAGCAGCAGCCATTCTGCCAGCAGTACAGGAGAGAATCTGAGTGAGTACACCTGCACCCCCTGGGAGGATAGGGAAAAGAGCACTCTGATGGGAAACCATATTAACCCTCTGCTAGTGACTGTACACCTTAATTAAAGAAACTGGAGCCAGATCCTCTGCTCAGGAAGAAAGTCTTCAGACTGCTGGGTAAAAAAGGAGTTAATCTAGGGTCTGGGGTAGTACACCTGGAGCTGCTGGCTAGCTCTCCAAAAGAGATTGCATCATAGAAGAGAAGCTGTCACTAGTTCAGGAAGTTGTCCTCAGATTTCGGTTTCCCAGGGCATCCTATAGACCCCTTACCCTATCCAAGTTTAATCCCCTCAATAAAATAACAAAACCAATGCTCAAGGCCTGATTTCTGTCTGTGGACGAAAACGGTGTGAAAAATGCTAATTGACTGGCTGTGCAGGTCTATAGGGGACCCAAATTCATTAGCAATCCCTCAGGGGGTAGTGCTACAGAAGTTTTGCTTCAAAACTTGCAAATAGTCTAAACATTAGAAGCACCTAATCATCTCCATTCTATGAAAATACGGAACAATAATGTAGAGTGAATTATTTTACTCTCCTGGTGCAACAAAAATTTAACATAGACAAAATAAATGGCATCTGCACATGTGATGATACTTTTCTATTATTACATTCTGAGCTAAAAAAAAAAAAAAAAGTGCTTACGCTTTAAAGATCTCCTGGCTGACAGTGAGCAATTAATCTGCATTACAGCCACACTGCTGATAAACTCTAAAACACCCGAAGGTAAAAGTACTGTATACATAACTATCCGTTAGTCTAAACACCCACATGTAATAACTCTCCAGCAGGCCATATGGCCAACCAGCCATGGCTCCTTGCAGAGGCGATAATTTGGAATCCACCACCAGATGTTAATATAGGAAGAAGTCATAAGCATTTACTCCACCTCGGGCTTTTTCCTATAAGAGGAGTCAAGCAGATTTGGCATTTATCGCCTGTTACCTTCCACTGCTGTCACTGTGAGTTATCAGGCATAAACAGCTTATTTCTCTTACTGTACAAGATCAGCTCCACGGGCTTTGGGGTGTTTAGCTTTTTCACTTTTTATATAAATACTATATACACAGCACATCCTTGATTATCCTTGGTAGGAAGGGGGGAAGTGGAGCTGAAAGATTGGAAGTTGAATAAATCAAGGACTGAAAGCTGAATAAATCTATGAAAATGTCTCAAATTGTCTAAAATAGAAAGATACAGCTACAGTAAATAAATAATAAATATATCTGTGACCTTTTCAACCAGCTGAAGATTTGTAATTCTGTTTAGTCAGTCATGTGGTTTCCACACCACGGCCACATGGCACAGACACACCATTATGGAGTAGCCTTGCAGCTTCCTATCCCACCTTTAGGTACCAGGAAAAAGGGGTGTATTCTGTTTGGCTATGCAATTTGCCAGTAGTGTGTGAACCACGAGGCTAGCTTAACTGAATTCCTTTAAAACAGTTCACATGCATGTGTTTTACTTGCTGACAAGTCACGTACCTGGTATATCACTGGTATTCAAGAGGTTGTACTTGGATGATAAACAACAAGAAAAAATGCCATAATTTAGGGTATAACCACCCATCAAAAAGTTTCTCTGACTCACCCTATATAGAGGTGTGGATTATTAACCGAATATACTAACTTTCTAGTGTACTGGGATGATGCCTGCAGCTGTACCATTATTTGCAGCCGATGATCAGCTTTCTTGTAATAGCAATCGGAGCGGCTAAAAAGCCACTTGATCACTATTACAAGCAGCAGGAGGGGGTGCTCCTCCCTCTGCCTTCCACCATTTTCTTGGGATCTCCTGTCCTGCCAGGAGTCCCGATCATCCAACCAGTGCTGTCGATGGTTGGTCGTGGAGCCAGACAATGACCGGATCGGCTTTGTTTTATTAAATTTCTTTAAAAATTATAGGTACTTATATAGTGCCGTCAAATTGTGCAGCACTTTACATTTATATATTGTACATTCACATCAGTCCCTAACCCTCAAGGGATGTACAATCTAAGGTCCCTAACTCATACGTACACATACTAGGGCCAATTTACACAGGAGCCAATTCACCTACCAGCATGTCTTTGTAGTGTGGGAGAAACTGGAATACCGGGAGGAAACTGGAATACCAGGAGGAAACCCATGCAAGCACAGGGAGAACATGCAAACTACAAGCAGATGGTGCTGTGGTTGAGATTTGAACCAATGATCCTAGTACTGCCAGGTGGAAGTGCTAACCATTTAGCCACTGTGCTGCCCATCTGTTCAGCTCCATTAAGCAGTAAACCGGAAGCGATGACCTGACATCACTTCCAGGTTACTCAGAAATACACGTCACCATTTTTAAAAAAAATGAAAGCATTCAATCACACCGATCTTGGTGTGATTGAATGCTTTTAAGGGCAGAGGAGGGATTTTGGGTCTTATTAACAACAGATCCCCCCATAAAGGGTACCTGTCACAGGCCTATTGCTGTCATAATGGATGTTTGCATTCTTTGTGACAGCAATAAAAGTAATACAAAAAAGTTTTTTTAAAGTTACAGTGTAAAAAAAAAAATACAGTAACCCTGCCGCACACCCACCACCCCCCTCTGCTTGTGCGCCTAGGCAAATGCACTTGACGGGCACACACACACGCATACAAAGATTGTACCACTACATATACTATTCAAAGGGTAAAGACAGAATTGTGGATCAGGACACCTCATAGAGCTACAAACTCAACTTGTTGAAATAAAATATCAAAATATATATTTATTAATGTAAAAAAGGTAATGAATTATACACACGATGTTCCTATGTCAATTTTTTATCTGTGTTTTAGTGTGTTGGGAGGCCCACAGAAGATACACACGTGTTTTGATGTGCCTGCACTAGGTAATAACAAGCCTTAAAGTGGAACTTTAGCCAAAAAATTAAGTACTGCTAGATCACTTCAGACCAGGGGCGGACTGACCATTTGGAAACTCGGGCACTGCCCGAGGGCCCGTGGTCAGTAGGGGGCCCCATGAGATGCCCCTGGTACCTTTTTCATAGGCTTTTTTGAGTTTGGGCAAGGACACAGGGGCCCCATGATCCCCTCTTGCCCAGGGGCCCCATGAGTTGTCAGTCCGCCCCTGATTCAGACTGGTCTATTACAAACGTGCCTATACTGTTTGTAACCCATTAATACACTGTCTCACCCTGCTCTGCACATGCTCAGTTGCTCTCTATTTTTCAGCACTGTGCCTAAAATGTAGAGACCAATCTGCTGACAGCTTAAAGATTTAATGCTGCTGGGGTGCTCTGGCCTTCAGTAAAATGGTAGCCTCCAGCAAGAAGGATCGGAACAATGCTGGAGGCAATTTACAGCATGCACTAATTTTGATAGCAGGATTTAATGTGGAATGTATACTCCCTGCAAAGAACATTTTTTTTTTAAAAGCTGCTATTGGTAAAGATCAACTTTAAAACTGTTAATCGATCCACTCCAAATTCTAGATTTAAAAAAAAGTGCATTGAAAATGCAGATCAACGCTCTTCAAAATGTGTTTCAGTTCTCAGCAGAAAACTATATTGATGCATGACGCATAACTACGCACCTACCCAATGCTACAAAAGAAAGCACATCCGCACAAGAATAGATCTAACAGCAAATTCAATCACAGCTTTCTGCAGCCACATCGGCAAAAGAGGAATTCTCATGGTTGATATAGGTAACTGTACTTTGCACATGCTGTGAAATATTCGGGCTGATAAAAGGAGAGAAGATTACAAACGATTTGGTAGCATTTGCATGCCATTACAGGCTACGCTAGGAAGGTTTAAACAAATACCATACTAGAAAAAGTCCATTTTCCCTCCAGCACTGACTACGGAAATAATTCAAGTGACACATATTGCGCAGAGAGCTTACTCTGAACACATAAAAGTTTATTTCCCATGATAGCCTGCTGGAGAAAAAGTACACATTGATTTATTTAAAGTTTTCATCTCCTATGCAATAATAAGGCGTGCTATGTCTCTACACGCTCTTTTATGTTTTACAGATTTGTGTAAACTTGACAGTTCACACTGGCCTGTGTTCCTAACTCACACTGATAGCCTTGTCAATACAGTCTCCGAGTGCAAACAGACAGCTGCCTGCACGCTCCTTCCTCTCCCAGGGCATAGCACTCTTTATATCCTGCTAAAACAATTGATTCTGAGCAAACAGCAGGCTCCAGGACACTTTCCCGCTAGTGAGAACTCTGCGACAGCTGCAGAAATGGTGCGATCCCTCAGTGAGAGTTCTCCCCTCATTATTCCTTATCTATTTCCTTTACATCATCGCTGAACCATCTGTCCCGAGGTCCCACATCCTCTTCATTAGTCAAATCCTCTTGTTAGATGGAACTTGTATTATGATATAATGAAATAACTTCACATAGACGTATTTCAATCAAATACTCAGAGAGAGAACGACACTTTTCCCACTTCTCGGTGACCTACGTTAGATTCAGAGGCACAGCTATTGTACATACAATGGAGTCCTACAATGGAGTCAATGAAGGACACTCTGACTCTCTAAAAGCAGAACTAAAGTTAGAAAATGAAAAACTGCCAGAAAACAGGCATAAAATGTATATTCTGCAATAAAGTCAATTTACCTATTTATTCACAGCCCTCCTTAGAATGAACACTGAGCTGTTAATATGCAGCTCGATGTACATTCATGGTGCCAGCATGAAGGGACTCCTGTACCCATGCATGGGATTTACGTAATTACAGTTCAGCCAGTTAAGATGTCCTAAGATCCTGCACACGGAAGAAACCAGGAAGAAGATGTCAGCTTGCAAGCAGGGGTTAGTACCACTTTTAATGAGGTCCCTCCCTTAATTGTAGTTATGGATATAGTGTGTACCCCAACAAGGGCGGACTGACAATTCATGGGGCCCCCGGGCAATAGGGGATCATGGGGCCCCTGTGTCCTTGCCCAAACTCAAAAAAGCCTATGAAAAAGGTACCACAGGCATCTCATGGGGCCCCCTACTGACCCTGGGCCCTCGGGCAGTGCCCGAGTATCCAAATGGTCAGTCCGCCCCTGTACCCCAATATAATCTGTGAGGGAGAAGGAAAATGGGAACAGGCTACCCCCACCCACAGACCCCCATAATCATGGTTGCAGGGAAGAGGCCCCTGTCCCCATTGTGCTTTGGGGGGGCCCAAAAGCACCCCCATGTTGAGGGCATGTGGCCTGGTATGGTTCAGGAGGGGGGGTTCGCTCGTCCCGTCCCCCCTTTCCTGACCTGCCGGGCTGCATGCTCGGATAAGGGTCTGATAAGGATTTTGGGTGGGGACCCCCAAGCCATTTTTTAAAATCCATACCAGACCCGAAGGGGTTGGTATGGATGGAGGGGGGAACCCCATGTCGTTTTTTGAATTATTTTTGTAATTGCCGGCAATTCTTTATTTTACATTCAGCTGCCGGTGGGAAACCCCACTGACAGCTGAAACATTAACGTATGTTTTTCACTACTAAAATACCACATGATATACTAAAATAACTCATGCGGTATTTTAGTAGCGTTTTTTAGTGGATTCAGATTACCGAATTACTGGGATGCTGTAAGATACCGTTTAGTGAATTGTACCCAGTGCCTTTGACATACCTCCTATGGGAATTGTTGTGCTCTGATAAGGAAATAAAGTATGTTGTATACTTTGCTGTTAAGTCATTGAACATGTGCTTATTCTGCAAAGTAAACATTTGCTGCAATCAAACATGCTGGATTAGTCTCTGATTGCTTCTGAGAAGACAACAGTGTACCCAATGCCTAGGTAAAAAAGATGTGAATGGGCTCTGCAGGGAAGGAATCATTGGCCTGTACAAGGAGGACACTGTGTTAGAGCTAAGATTTCGGTCCCCGACTGATCACCAAAAGGCTGCACGTTGGTCTAGGTGGAGCTTTGGCCTCTTGAACATTGCTTGAGAGGTCTCTCAAGTTAAGGTGTTCTTCTATTGCATAGTAGTCAACCAACAGTTAGGGCCTGGGATACCAACCCTCCTATAACTGAATTATTGGCAATTTGTCCTTACAAATTCGGAGGGTTAGAGGAACTTGCTGGAAGGGAAGTTACATGCTGATCTCTTCCAAATTCTTTCAATCACTTTCTGTCTACATGCGCTGACTCCATAGATGACTGCACATCTTTGCCCAGTGACAGTCGCTGACCAAGGCTGCATAATGTGTGTGTCAGCATGACTGCTTGTAGTTTCTACCAGGATTGTAGGTCATGGGGTGACAACATGTTGTCCTCCATAACAGGAATTGGCTGAAGGAACTTCATGGTACCATCACTGGGTATTCTTTTATAGAAGGCTGCATATTTAAAAAGATTGAAAACAACTTCTGAAATTACATTACCAAGTTAAATATTAGTTGAGATCTTAGTAGTTGAGTTTAGGTGTACTTCATACATTTTGTGTCATTGCCAGTAAACATCTCTTCATTTATGATTTCCTAAGGGCT
This sequence comes from Staurois parvus, assembly GCF_062004578.1. Lineage (NCBI taxonomy): Eukaryota > Metazoa > Chordata > Amphibia > Anura > Ranidae > Staurois > Staurois parvus. Next base: position 4,643,187 of record NW_028318504.1, on the reverse strand, counting down.
TGCCTTCCCACAATTTGCAAATTGGTGGCCATCGCTTGCTGGGCCTTTAGACATCACAAAAGTTTTTCCAACACAATTTTATTTGATAGTTCCTAGAGGGGATATTAAACAGGAGCTGCACATCAAAAATAAAAAGTGCTAAAATAAAAGCAGACATCTGTACAGTTCTTCTGCAGAGTACGATCAGATGAGGCGCTTTTGAGATACTAGTGTTAAATGGAACATTTGACAGTGGTATATGGGCATGAAAACAGGGGTCAGCCTTCGAGATGAAATCAGAGTGTGTTTATCTGCCGAGACCCATGGGCAATGTTCATACTATCGGTGTAACGACACAATTTCAAATATAGTAAGCAGAAGAGCTGAGTCATAAATAAGTGCTCTATAATTTGTAACGACAGACAGGTCAGGGAGTGAGGAGTGGGCAGATGATGTACAGGCCATGGGAAGATGTGCTTTGTAAATTTACTGGAAATCAGAGAAGGCCTAAAGCTTTGTTGAGAGATGTATTGCTGGTCAGGAAGCAACACTTTTCCATTGTTCTTAAAATACAATATGTGGATTATCTGATAGACATAAAGCATGAAGGAGGAACTGATTCAACATCTGAGAGACACTTATGGAGCTATCACTGACCAGAACAAGGGACGACACTGATTGCCACAACAAAGCTTGAGCAAATTTTAAGATGTATTGTATACCAGATCTGTCATGTTAGACATGGAAATAGCGTTTTAGCACTGCCAGGCAACAGAGTTTAAAGTGAAATCCGATAAATGTTTTAACATGTTAATGTCATTTAAAAAAATATTTAAAAAATGTTTAAAAATACAGCTTTCATTAACATAATATCTGTTGATCATGTCATGAAGATACTTGTTCTCTAAGTCCCTCACTCTGGCAAACCTTCTTGTCTTCATTAAAACATTAATGTGGAAAGAGTAGCTTGATACCAAACTACGCAAAGCTACCTTAATGGAAACAATCTTTAAGAGATGCCCTTTCATTTATCATATGAACCTTCAATGTCACTGACATAATCACAATCGTCCAACCATTTCATTAGACAACATGGTACTCAGAGGAAGCCCTCTGTGGAAGCTGGGGATGCTGGCAAAATTAATCAGTGTCAAATGCCACATACTGTAGCTCATTTCTGTCTGATATGTGTGTAATAGTGCTGAACCAATGGAAGTGAGGCTTCCTTTAAAGGAGTTGTTTTGCAATAAAGGTGTAGTCTATACTACTACTACTACAGAAGTCTATAAAGTTCAACCAATAGAAAAATAAATAAATAAATTTGTCATATATACACTCACCTGCCACTTTATTAGGTACACCTGTTCAATTGCTTGGTAACACAAGTTGCTAATCAGCCAATCACATGGCAGCAACTCAATGCATGTAGGCATGTAGACATTGTGAAGACAATTTGCTGAAGTTCAAACTGAGCATCAGAATGGGGAACAAAGGGAATTTAAGTGACTTTAAATGTGGCATGGTTGCTGGTGCCGGACGGGATAGCTTAGTATTTCTAAAACTGCTGGTCTACTTGGATTTTTACACACAATCATCTCTATGGTTTACAGAGAATGGTCCAAAAAAGAGAAAATATGCAGTGAGCAGCAGTTGTGTGGATGAAAATGCCTTGTTGATGTCAGAGGAGAATGGGCAGACTGGTTGCTGCAACTTTTCTCATAATCATGAGAAAAGTGAGGGATCAGCCCAGAACTACACGGGAGGAGCTTGTGAATGATGTCAAGGCAGTTGGGACCACAGTCACCAAGCAAACTATTGGCTACACAATATGCCACCATGGATTGAAATCCTGCAGCGCCCGCAAGGTCCTCCTCTTCAAGAAGGCACATGTACAGGCCTGAAGTTTTGCCAATGAACATCTAAATGATTCAGAGAAGGACTGGGAGAAAGTGCTGTGGTCAGATGAGGCCAAAACTGAGCTCTTTGGCATTAACTCGATTCGCCATGTTTGGAGGAAAAAAACATGCTGACTATGACCCCAAGAACACTATCCTACAGTCAAGCACAAAGGTGGAAACATTATGCTTTGGGACAGTTATTTTGCTAAATGTACAGGCCGAATTTTCTGCATTGAGGGGCCAATGGACAGGGCCATGTATTGTAAAATGTCTTACATAGTTACATAGTTAGTCTGGCTGAAAAAAGACAAAAGTTCATTCAGTTCAACCATTTAAAAAAAAAAAGTTATAATCCTATACCCACAGTTGATCCAGAGGAAGGCAAAAAAAAAAACCCCTAGCAAAGCATGATCCAATTTGCTCCTGCAGGGGAAAACATTCTTTCCTGATCCCCCGAGAGGCTGCCGGATATTCCCTGGATCAACTTTACCTATAAATGTTAGTATCCCATTATATTCTGTGTATCCAAGAAAGAATCCAGGCCTTTTTTAAAGAAATCCACTGAGCTGGCAAAAACCAACTCTTAAGGGAGTCTATTCCACATTTTACAGCTTTCACTGTGAAGAAATCTTTCCCTGTTTGGAGATTAAATTTATTTTCCTCCAGATGTAAAGAGTGCCCCCTTGTCCGCTGTGATGACCTCAGGGTGAATAATTATGAACTATATGAACCACTGATGTATTTATACATGTTGATCATATCCCCCTTAATCTCCCCTTCTAGAGAGAAAATAAATTCAGTTCCTCTAATCTTTCCTCATAGCTGAGCTCCTCCATGCCTCTTATCAGTTTGGTTGCCCTTCTCTGCACTTTCTCCAGTTCCCCAATGTTCTTTTTGTGAATTGTTGCCCAAAAACGAACTGCATATTCCAGATGAGGTCTTACTAATGATTTGTACGGGGGGAAATGATATCTCTCTCTCTGGTGTCTATACCTCTTTTAATACAAGAGAGGATTTTGCTCGCTTTAGAAACCGCAGCTTGGCATTGCATGCCATTATTAAGCTTGTGATCTACCAGAACTCCCAGATCCTTCTCCACCATTGATTTCCCCAGTTGTACCCCCCCTAGTATGTATGATGCATGCATATTCTTAGCCCCTAAGTGCAGAACCTTACATTTATCAACATTAAACCTCATTTGCCACATAGTTGCCCAATTAAACAGTGCATTGAGGTCGGCTTGTAAGTTGGAGACATCCTGTAAGGACGTTATTCCACTGCACAGCTTGGTGTCATCTGCAAAGACTGAAATGGTATTTATAATCCCAGACCCTATATCGTTTATAAATATATTAAAAAGTAAGGGTCCCAATACTGAACCTTGGGGTACACCACTGACAATCCTAGACCATTTAGAGTATGGATCATTAACCACTACTCTCTGAATATGATCTTTTAGCCAGTTTTCTATCCATTTACATATGGATTTTTCCAAGCTTGTAGACGTTACCTTACATATTAGCCATGTGTGGGGAACTCTGTCAAATGCTGTTGCAAAATTGAGGTATACCACATTCACCGCCATCCCTCTGTCCAAGGTTTTGCTCACTAAAATATTTTTTTACCAGCAAGAACTCGTCTATGTGGTCTTTTATTAAACTCTCCAGTATCTTCTCAACTATAGAAGTTAAACTAACAGGTTTATAATTACTTGGTAAAGATTTTTACCCCTTTTTTAAATATTGGCCTTACGCCAATCCGATGGAACTATGCCAGTCATTAAAGAGTCCCTAAAAATTAGAAACAATGGCTTTGAAATGACAGAGCTCAATTCTTTAAAGGACCCGTGAGTTTATGCCATCCGGTCCAGGTGCTTTATTCACCTTTATTCTGTCTAAATATTTTTGTATCATACCAGTTGTGAGCCAATGCGGATCATTTGGAGCTGTGTCAATACCATGCCCATTATGGACAAGAGCTCCCCCATGCCCCTTTGTATACACAGAGCTGAAGAAGATGTTTAATAAATTTGCCTTCTCTTTGTCCCCAGTTGTCCACTCTAGATTATTTTGTAAAAGGCCTACATGCTCGGAGCCTCGGACCGGACCTTTTTACTATAAAGATGAGAACCTTCTTCCTTCAGCCAGAACATTGAAGATGGGTCATGGATGGGTCTTCCAGCATGATAATGACCCAAAACAAGAAACGGCTAAAGAAGCCAATCTCCAGACCTTAATCCTATAGATAATCTATGGAGAGATCTGAAACTTTGAGTTGCCAAGCGGCAGCCAAAAAACCTTAAGGATTTAGAGAAGATCAGTAAAGAAGAGTGGACCAAAATTCCTCCTGAGATGTGTGCAAACCCGATAACCAACTACAAGAAACATCTTACCTCTGTGCTCGCCAACATGGGTTTCTCCACCAAGTACCAAGTCATGTTTTGCTTGAGGATCAAATACTTATTTTACTTATTAAACTGCAACTCAATTTATAATATTTGTATCATGTGTTTTTTTCAGGATTTTTGGTTGATATTCTGTCTGTATCATTTAAAATACAACTATGATAAAAAAAAGTATAGACCCTTCATCTCTTTGTAAGTGGGCAAACTTTCAAAATCTGCAGGGGATCAAATAATTATTTTCCCCACTGTATGTACCTATTTGAAAAAGCCTGTACATGGTTACATCTTGTTAACTTTGCAATGAAAAGCCTGAAAACCCTGTCCCTATCTTCTATTGCCCTCAAGGGCTGTCAAACCAGCTGCTGACAAGGTCTGTGCTTGTAATCACACTGGAAAAAATAACATTAAAGGTCCAGTTCACTTCTAGTCTATTGACATTGTTTCCAATTAATTCCTGATAAAGGGGATGTTTTTGGAGCTCTGAAACAGATATTTTTTAGATTGTCCCTTGACTTTTATTGAATACATTTGCATCTGGACTTCTTAGCAGTGGTGTGGCACTTCAATTTCCATTTTTATTCCTATTGCTCTTCTGCGTTGTCATTCCATCTCATGGGCTTCCAATGGAAAATAGAAGTGGTTGTTTTGGCACATATTACACAGCCATTTTCCCCAGTTGTCACCATCAGAAAACCCACCCTGAGAAATACCATACAGCCATTACCGGAGCACAAAAAGCCTGTAGGAGATACGCAGCGCTAAAATGGAACAAAAGATGAAAAAATTTAAAAGTTGAACATTGGTGTTTTATTTTTTAAAAATGCATCTGTTTATCATCTTCCTGAAATAACCCAATCAAGGAAACATTGCATTATGGCCACTAGACAGAGCTGCCGATCATAGTAAGTGAACATAAAACATAAGGTGATTTTTTTGTGACTTCTGTACAAATGCGTAACACATTTTTTTGTAATAAATGGACCCGTATCTGTGCTGGTTGGTATGGTTGACATTTGACTTTCCTCTGTAGTTCTCAAACCATGTATTTCCCTTCTTTTTTCTGATTAATTTTTTACACAAGAAAGAAACATTTAAAAAAGTAAATGAAAATTGTAAATGCCATACTAGGAACTGCCCATTCTTATCTAGCTGCTTTAAACACAAGCCATTGAGTACTTGGAGAGAAATCTAGCCATATCGACATCTTAAACTTCTAATACTTCTTGAGTTTCATCTTTAACCGCCTCCCGCCCGCCATATAGTAATATGATGGATGCAAGGTGATTCTCTCGTTCTGGTAGGACGTCATATGACATCCTCCTATTCTAACCGCGCATGCGCGGCTCCCGAAGCCCGCTGCGCAGCATTCGGTGGTGCGCTGTGTCCCTCGGACACAGCGGATCACTGATCCACGGAAAGAGCTGAAGATGTCGCTTTGGTCATGTGATCAGCTGTGTCCAATCACAGCTGATCACATGTAAACAGGGAAATGCCAGTTATTGGCATTTCTCTCCCCACGAGCTGTCACGCAGACAGCTCGTGTGGAGAGGAGAGCCGATAATCGGCATTCCTTGGAGGGTACATGTACACAGATCATCAGAGCACTGATGATCAGTGTGCCCTGATGATCAGTGTAGCCCCAGAAATGCCACCTGTCAGTGTCCATCAGTGCCAGCTCTCAATGCTCATCCATGCCACCAGCCAGTGCCCATCAGTGCCACATATCAGTGCCCATCAGTGCCACATCAATGCCACATATCAGTGCCATCTGATCTGTCTTTCAGTGTCACCCATCAGTGCCAGTCAGTGCCACCTATCAGGGCCACCTATCAGGGCCAGTCAGTGTCGCCTATCAGTGCCGCCTATCAGTGCCATATATGAGTGCTGCCTTTCAGTGCCCATCAGTGATGCCTGTCAATGGCCATCAGTGCCACCTACCAGTGCCTCCTCATCAGTGCCCATCAGTGCCACCTATCAGTGTCCATCAGTGCAGCCTATCAGTGCCCATCAGTGCAGCCTCATTAGCGCACATCAGTGAAGGAGAAAAATCACTTATTTACTAAATTTTATAACAAAAACTAAGAAAAAAATGTTTTTTTTTCAAAATTTTCAGTGGTTTTTGGTTTGTTTAAAAAAAAAAATACCACCAAAATAAAGCTCTATCTGCCACAAAAAAATTATAAAAATGTCATATGGGTACAGTGTTGCATGACCGCGCAATTGTCATTCAAACTGCATTAGCGCTGAAAGCTGGAAATTGGCCTGGGCAGGAAGGGGGTATAAGTGCCCTGTAGGCTAGTGATTAAAATGACTAGGGGATGTCAAGATATGTTCCATTTCAGAAGTGTAACATGAAAAGGATAAAAACATAAATAAGACAGGAGGCACTACATCAAACAGGGAAGACTTGGTTAACCTGTTGCTGCTAGCCATGAATATACAGAGCGGTGTTGGGATATAAGACTATGGTGACACACATATGCATACAGCTGCTGGGTTTTTTACGCTGAGAGAGTTCCCCCAACACTCAGACCATGCTGTCACTGACAGCTTCCTGTTTCAATTATCACTGTGACAGCCACTCACAAGGTGCCCATGAAATGCCTTTGGTATGAGGCTCCATGCACACGGGGCGTTTTGATAACGCTGGTAACGTTAGCTGTGTAAAGTTGCATTAAAAACGTATGTTTTTCCGCTTTTTTAATAGTTTCCTGGCATTTTTCCGCGTTTGCGTTTTTTAGCTTTTTTTTAACCAAAACAAAATATTTTTTTGGTAAAAAAAAAATCCAAAAATGCCGGTTTTCAACATTTTGCCGTTTTTTCAGCATTACAGCATTTTTACAGCTAAAAAGATCCTCTAGAAACCCACTTCTTCTGGGTTTTTTTTCCAGCCAAAAAACGTCCCAGCCAAAAAACGCTGATTATAGTCTATGTGTGTATGGACACATAGGATAACATGCTGGGGAGTTTACTGGCTGTAGAAAAAAACATCAAAAGCCAAAAACAGCCGCTGTAAAAATGTCAAGTGTGCATGAGGACTTAGGAACCAATTAAAGGAATGGCAGGAGCTGGCTGTAAGGGTCTGAGGTCCATAAAGTCTGTTTTAGTTTGAAGCAAGAATAAATCAAACCACACAGAATTAAGTAAAACAAAACACAGAAAAAAGATAAAATAAACACATCAATCCAGTAATAACAATAAAGGTCAAGCTCAACTTACATAGTTAGTCAAGTTAAAAAATAAACACAAGTCTATCTAGTTCAACCAATAAAAAAAAAATAATAATAATAATATAAAATAATAAATAAAATAAATATTATAAATAAATAAGTAAAAATCTCTAAATCCAGGGGACAGCAAGAAATCTTATAAAGGGCGGTCCAACTTGGCAATGAAGTTATCAGTCTGTTGCTTTTTATTTTACTGTCCAATCACATGCTGGGGGTTGAGGAGAAAAGCTATGATTGGGCAGTGAAAGGAAAGCTGATTTATATGTCACTCTGCTCTCTTCTCCTATCAACATGACAGCTTTGCACTATAGCACGAATGGCAACGTCTCTCTGTGCTGCTTCTACCTCAACTTTCTGAGCTTTGCTATACAGTGGACTGCAAGAAGCCAATACAATGTCAATTCAGGTACTTTTGCTCTTTGCATTTAAAAAGTCCCCTTCAGCCTACTTTACTAAAACCCAAACATTGTCTATTTGATTTGAAAGCTGCAACATATTCACTGCTGTATAGAAGAGTTAAAAAAACATCAAGAGTTACAAAAAAAAAAATCAAGCCCTTAGAGGATCATTTAAATGATCTCCATGTTTGTTCACCATACCGCTACTTCCTCCTGTCAATTCCTCCATCCCCTTACAGGATTAATTTAAAGGTAAGTACTCCTAAAGTTACAACAAAAAAAATAAAAAAAATAAAAAAAATTGAGTATTAACGATTCCTTAAGCTGTTCAGAAATAACTATCCCTTGTTAATAATGTTTTTCTATTACCATGATAACAGCATTACTACACAACAGTGTGTGCATATTACTGGACTATTATCACACATCTCCGCTAATTGAAGGCTTGTCTTGTTGTTTCTCGATGTCTAATTAACAGATAATGAACCATAAATTCAACGTGAGATGCAAAGATGATTAACAGGAAGTGAAAAGTAAATAGCTGTCACTGCAATAAAGTTTTTTTCTTTTTTTTTTTCTTTTGCGTCTTCAGCTGTCAACACAATTGTCTTTAGTAAGTAGAAAAAGAGACTCCCATTGTGAAGAAAAGGCAGGGAGGTGACTGATAGAAACACAGAAACCCCCATTGTCTTTTATTGTACGTATAATAACTTGTCTCATTTTCATGGCAATCAAAGTATTGGAAAGCAGATTGAGCTCACAGAGAAACTGGGACAATTTTAGTTTATGTTTTGTAATGTTATATATTTTTACCACTTCAGCTCCGGAAGGTTTTACTCCCTTCATGACCAGCTATACCGCTCTGTGCACTGCGCTACTTTAACTGGTAATTGCACGGTCATGTGACACTGCACCCAAACAAAATTAAACATTTTTTTTATTTTGGTGGTATTTGATCACTTTTTTATTTTTTATATTTAAAATTTTTGATATAAACAAAAAAGACAGAAATGTTTTTTAACTGCTTTCTCAACCGCCCTATAGCAGAAGTACTGCTACAGGGTGGCAGGGATGAGCAAAATCACATATATATATACACAGTATATATATAGATATATGTTTATATATATTTGTGCAATTTGTATTTCTGGGTAGTAGGTGGCGTGTGCTCCCTACCTGTGCCGCTACTGGCTCCTCGGCATGTCAATCACAGGGTCCTGTCTGCCGATTCTTGGCTGCAACTCGGTGATCTTCAGCGGAGCTGACAAGGGAGAGGTCTGTGTGTAAACAATACAGATCTCTCCCCTGTCAGCACAAAAATGCTGCTTTGTATTGCTCTGCAGACCAATACAAAGCAGCATGTCTACATAGTAAAACACACACAGCACACCATTAACCCTTTGATTGCCCCAGTTGTTAACCCCTTCCTGCCCAATGTCATTAGTACAGTATTCTTTATTAGCACTGATCACTGTATTAGTGTCACTGGGGGTGTCAGAATGCCCGCCGCAGTCCCGCAATAAGTCGCTGATCACCCCCATTTCTAGTATAAAAAAATTAAAATTAAAATTTCAGTATATATACCGCCATTTTAAATGCTATAACTTTCATGTAAACCAATTAATTTACATTTATTGGGATTTTTTTTTAGCAAAGACATGTCGCAGAATATATTTTGGCCAAAATTTATGATGACATTTGATTTTTAAAATTATTTTTATTGGATGTTTTATAAAAAAAAATCAAAAATATACTTTTTTTTTTCAAAATTGTCGCTCTTTTTTTGTTTATGGCTCAAAAAATAAAAAACACAGAGGTGATCAAATACCACCAAAAGAAACCTCTATTTGTGGGGAAAAAAAAAGACAAAATTGTAATTTATGTATAGCTTTGCATGATCGCACAATTGTCAGTTAATGTAATGCAGTGCCGTATCCCAAAAAAATGGCCTGGTTAGGAAGGGAGGTAAATCATCTGGAGGGTAAGTGGTTAATATTTTTTACTTTCTGCTATAAAACATATTCAATTAAAAAAAATAAATAAATACTGGAATTTTTATTTTATTTATTTATGTATTTATACAGTGCTCAGTATAAATGAGTACACCCCTTTTGAAAAGTATGATTTTAATCAATATCTCAATGAACATAAGAACAATTTCCAAATTTTTTAGAAAACTGAGTTTTATAGCACATTTGTTTAGCTCATTACATGAAAGTAGGGTTAATAATATAAAAATAAATTCACCCCACAACAAAAACTACTACATCTAGTATTTTGTATGACCTCCATGATTTTGTAAGGACAGCACCAAGTTTTCTAGGCATGGAATGAAAAAGTTGGTAACGTATTGCAACATCGATCATTTTCTATTCTTAAAGAAGGACCTCTTTAAGAGCCTGGATGCTGGATGGAGAGTGATGTCTCTTCAGAATTCCCCATAGGTGTTCGAATGGGTTCAGATCAGGAGACATACTTGGCCACTGAATCACTTTCTTTCTGTTCTTCTTCAGAAATGCAACAATGGCCTTAGATGTGTGTTTTGGATCATTGTCATGTTGGAAACGTGCACGACTATAAAGTGATGGTAGCATCTTCTCTTTCAATATAGGGCAGTACATCTGTGAATTCATGATACCATCAATGAAATGTAGCTCCCTGACACCAGCAGCACTTATGCAGCCCAACAGAAGGACACTGCCACCACCATGGTTCACTGTAGGCACAATGCATTTTTCTTTGTACTCCTCACTATTGCAATGCCATAAAGTTTCAAAGTCATCAGTTCCAAAAACATTTATCTTGGTCTCATCACTACAGGGTACATAGTCCCAGTAGTCTTCTTCTTTTTCAGCTTGAGCCCTAGCAAGTTCTAGGCAGGCTTTTTTGTGCATGGGCTTTAGGAGAAGCTTTCTTTGTGGATGACACCCATGCATGCCATTCCTCTGCAGTGTACTCTGCATTGTGTCACCAGAAACAAACACCCCAGTTTGGCTTTCTACTTCTTTAGCTATCTGCAGTGAACTTGCATGGTGATTTTCTTCAACCATGCTCATCAGAAGACGATCCTGTCAAGGTGTTATCTTCTGTGGACGTCCTGGACTTCTCTGTGAGATGGTTGCAGTTCCATCTTTATTACATTTTTTTAATCACTTTTGCTACAATATTCTGTCTGATAAGTAAAGCTTTGCTGATCTTCTTGTAGCCTTCACCTTTCTTACATAAAGGAATTTTTTTCTTTCTCAGGCCTTGTGACATTTCTCTTCCATGTGGTGCCATTGCTGACAGCATGAAATGGGAAGGGGTTTTCTTTGTTAAGTAACAGGCTTTTATAACCAACTGTCTGCCGGCCATCTGTTTAATGAAGAATTAGACTCACCTGGAGTTGAATTCTTGTCATTTAGGATTTTGTTGTCTAAAATTTAGCCTTGCTCCTAAGACTTTCATTGGGGTGTATTCATTTTTGCAACATGGTCTTGAATGAAATTGTTAGGAAAAATACTTTGTTGTGTGAGCAAATTATTGTGGTGTACTCATTTATGCCATATATATATATATATATATATATATATATGGGATTTTGCTGTCCTGGACATAATAAAAAGAATATATAATAGGCTTTAAATTAATTTAATTAAAACTATATGCACAAAAATGAATGCAGTGAATGTTTGGGAAATATCAAATTCACAAATTCACCGCTTTATAGATATATCTCTATGTAGCCTTTTCATACTTTTTATGTACTTCTGTACTGCATACATGAATTTAAGTAAATGGTGGTATAATTATTTTGATTAGCCTATCAAAGCCTTTCTTCTATATACTGAATACTGATTATGTGTAATAGGGCATGGACTGTAAGGAGACCCTCTTCCTTTGCTCTAGACAAAAGTATAGAAAGCCATTCTGTAGAAAAATTAGTATTTTTTATTCACATTGGTGAAGAATATTATAATATACACCGATCAGCTATAACATTATGGCTAATTCCAAGTATAGTGAATAACATCGATTATCTTGTTACAATGGCATATGAATGGCAGCAAGTGGACATGTTGTTCTTGAAGGTGGTGTGTTGCAAGCAGAAAAATGGGCAAGTGTAAGGATTTGAGTAACTTTGACAAGGTTTAAGTTGTAATGCTAGGTTACTGGATTAGAGCAACTCCAAAAATTGCAGCTCTTGTAGGATGTTTCCAGTCTGTAGTGGTCAGGACTGACCAAAAGCGGTTCAAAGAAGCAAAACTGGCAAAATGGCAACAGGGTTATGGGTGGCCAGCCTCATTGATGCATGTGGGGGGCAAAGGCTGGCCTGTGTAGTTCAATCCAATAGCAGAGCTACTGTAGCTCAAATTTCTGAAAACATTATTGCTGGTTCCAGTAGACTGGTGTCAGAACACACTCAGAATCTGGTGCACCTGTGCATGGTAGCCAATCAGCTTCTAACCTCAGCTTGTTCAATTAAGCTTTAGCAATAAAATCTGTAAGCTGATTGGTTTCTATGCAGAAGTGTGAGATATTCTGAATGAACCGGCTTTAGTAAATAAACCCCACTATTGCATCTTGGTTTGTTGTGTATGGGGCTGTGCAGCCACAGACTGGTCAGAGTGTCCATGCTGACCTGTGTCCACAGCCAAAAGCACCTACAGTGAGCACTGGAGCACCAGAACTGGACCATAGAGCAATGGAAGAAGGTGGTCTGGTCTGGTGAATCAGACCATCATGTGGATGGCACCAGGACACACTATAGGAAGAAGGTATGCTGGTGAAGGCAGCCTGATGCTTTGCCATAGCCCAACAGCAATTAACTCCTATGCATTTCTCCTATATGGACATTTCTGGTAAATGGAAACTTTCAATTTTGCTCACCTGTGTTTCTGGTGACTACTTTGAACAAGTTAATATTATATTACTCAAGGTTTGATCACAGGCTGTCTGCATTAATACACCCATCAAACCCTAGATGCTCTGCAAGGTTCCACATCTCTTTTTATGAGCTCTCCTTTCTTTTAAAGGCAGAACTTGACAGCAGAAGATGCATAGGAATTACTGTACGTCCCAATAATTTTTAAATCTGTATACATTCCATTTTCAAGGAACAATGGCATTTTGGGCCCTCAAGTACACTCGAAGCTGTAGAAAGGAAAACATCAAGTAATTATCGCCCAACAGCTATTGACTCCAATGCATTTCTCCAAAATGGACATTTCTGGTAAATGTAAACTTTCGATTTCGCTCACCCCTGTTATGGGTAGAGAAGTCATCATAAACTTGCTCAAAGTTTGATCCCAGGCTGTCTGCATCAACACACCCCTCAAATCCTAGATGCTCTATAAGGTTCCTTCACATCTTTCCTTAGGGGCTCTCCTTTCCTTTGAAGCCCCAACGTAACAGCAGAAGATGCATAGAAATTATGTTCCAATAATTTTTCAATCATTATACATTCCATTTTAAAGGAACAATTGCAAATAGTTGTAGTCCAAAAGCTGCAGCAGCCCTACAGTGCTTTGAACAAGTCATCATCATCTTGCTCAAGGTTCGATCCCTCCCATCAACACACCACTAAAAACCTAGATGCTCTACAAGGTTCCTTCATGTCTTTCTTTATAGGTTCTCTTGTCGTTTGAAGCCCTAGTGTAAGAGCACAAGATGCTTTGGAAATGTGTCCCAAACATTTTTAAATTTTTACACATTCTATTTTGTAAGAACAATGACCTTTTAGGCCTTCAAGCCCACTGGAAGCTGTAGAAATAAAGACATCAAGCTGCTATAGCCCAACAACAGTAAAAAGTTGAAATAAAATGAGCAGTAGAGAAATACCCTTTACTTCAAAAGTTCTAGTACTGGCAGATGTGTGTAAAACCATCCCAAAACTAAGCTTTCTCAATACTCTTAAAACAGGAATTAGAGGGGTTTTGTTTGACAGCTGTGGATTATATGTGACCTCTATTGCTCAAGTCCTTTGATGACCTTGTTAGATTTCACCAGACAGATGTCTTTTTGAAAAGTGTACCTGTCACTCATTTTGGAAAAACCACTAATAGGCCAGCTGACAACTAGACATTTTTTTTTCAGTAAGGAGATCAAGACAGGTTCATCTTTGTGCTGCCAAAAAAGGGTTAAAACTGATGCCATTGCATGTGGCTGTAAAAGCAGTCAGATAAAATAATACCAAGTAATTAGAACAGAAGGTTTTATTTTCTAGTGTGCGGAACACACAGGCGAGTCAGGGTGACACTGTTCATTTGTATGCTGTATTGGATAACATGGATTCTAGTGATGGATAATTACTATTTGTTACTTCAAAAAATACAATTAATGACATTAGCTTTTCTCACCAAAAGCAGTCCGTGTTACTAGTCACATCGTGTCACCAAAACCATGTTACCAGAAGCAGAACATGGAGTGTTCTGATGTACACAAATGAAGAAGTCTGCCTGATTCAAACCTGTAATCTATTTTTTAGTAGGTTCATTCAATGCAGTCTGAGACCTTTTACTGGCTAGGTAGGACTGGTTGTGGGCATTTTAAGTTGCACTCCAAGCATTTCCTATTGGGTGCTATCTTGACCCATTTCTCTTTAGAGGCACATGGATCCATCAAAGTGTTTGTGTTTTTATGATTTCTTTGAAATGGTTTATAGTATGTATACATGGAATCATGCCAGGTGGTGCATATATGTTGCCAATGCTTACCAGGTGCATTGTTGACGCACAATATATATATATATATATATATATATATATATATATATATATATATATATATATACATGAGGGGCATTCAAGTCAAACCGGGACTTTATTTTATTATTTATTTATTTCACGTAGTTATATAGCGCCATCAATTTACACAGTGCTTTACATATATATTGTACATTCACATCAGTCCCTAACCCTCAAGGGGTGTACAATCTAAGGTCCCTAACTTACATTCATACATACACATACTAGGGCCAATTTAGACAGGAGCCAATTCACCTACCAGCATGTCTTTGAAGTGTGGGAGAAAACCGGAGTACCCGTAGGAAACCCACACAGGCACAGGGAGAACATGCAAACTCCTGGCAGGAGGTGCCGTGGTTGGGATTTGAACCAATGACCCGAGTACTGCAAGGCAGAAGTGCTAACCATTCAGCCACTGTGCTGCCCATATATAATAAAATATTAAACTGCACTTATTTTTCGACACCCCTGCTACATATATATATATATATATATATATATACTGTATAGTAAAGTATGCCAGAGCTGTGCCATGGACTGGAGATATATTTCCGCACTATATGGTCTGTTGTCCCTTTAGGGGGTGGGGGGACATTTTTCAGTACTAGGGGTTCTCATCAATGCAGGCTGATGGGTTCCAGGGTAGTCCTGCTGGAAAAGAAAGGACTGATTTCAGTGCACTATGGATTGGTAAATCCTCATTTGGGACCCAGAATTCAGAGACTCAGAGAGACTTTGGGTGGAAAAGAGCTTCCAAACTATGATTACAGGAGCCAGCAAAGGAGGATTGACAAACAGCAGGAAGGGCATCTACAGGCAAGAGATGAAGTTTACATAAGCCAAGCCTTCACCATAGGTTCAATACCTTTGATGTAAATGGAAATGAAGAGGGATTTTAAGAAAAGATTTGTCCACTTGGAAGACTGATGTGAGGGCTCCTGAGGGGACAGCAGAGGTATGTGAAGTGGCGCTGCGTGATTTGGAACTTCTGAACTCATAAATTTGTGTTTCATATTATCCACACACGTGTTTTAATCTCCTCACACAGAGATTATTAAATGTAAAACTCTATGTTTGTAGCAGGCATTATTATTTATTGATAATGTGTCAATATTTCCAGGAAATTCGCAAAGCACATCCATGAGGTAGTTAATAGGTAAGGTCGATATAGGCTGTGGCCCACAGCTGACGTCAATCAGCCATGTTTGTGTCTTTGTAATACGATTTTAGAATTGTGAATGAACAAAAGAGGTTATTGATACGTGTCTATTATTTGAACATAGAACAGGTATGCTAGAACAACAGTATATGAAAATTCCACTTCACCCTGTGTTTTACCTTTAACCCTTTGAGGGAACGCCAAAAGAACGCCAAAAGAATCAATTTTTTGTTTTTAAAGTTCATACACTTCAGTTGCTGTAACTAAGCCATTTCATGAAATAACTGGCAAACAGCTAGATCCATTTGTTGATAAGAACTAATATTTTGACTCAAAAAAAAAAAAAAAGGATTTTAAGTTTTTAATCAGATGATACAGGCAATTAAAAACATGGGACAAATACGTCCCTTGGTCCTCAAAGGATGAAGGATATATTGGATTGATCTGGTATCTTATATAAAGCTGAATTTCAGGTACAAAAACTTTCATCTTAGAAATTCCAGAATAATGTGTACAGATACGAGATTGGATCATGTCCTTTTTTAACCATCTTCCAGCTTTGCTGTGACGGAGCAACCTCCATAATTTCGTATCTATTGGTAACTCTCTGTTATATATCTTCTCTTGTTCCTTTTTACTGGTAGTATGATGTTCTATTGGTTAATATACAGTGGTATCACTTCTTGTGTTAACTTATGTACTTCTCAGAATGTATTACTATGTTTCAGATATGATTTAGGCCTGATAAAGGGTGTATAGTGAAACTGTTGCCACAAAGTGTATAATGTCTGCTTCCATTTAAATTTAAGTAATTATTAAATTAGAGATTACATCATGTAGGATTATATAATGGGTGTCACAATCTGCAATCCTTTGTGGGGCTAGTCCTATTTTGTTAACATGCATCAGTATGCTGTCCACCATCAGTGCCATATGTAATATATATATATATATATATATATATATATATATATATTGCATATGGCAAAATCCAAATATATGTAAACCAAAATGCTCTTTTTTATCTATCATGCACCTGACTGGGTATTCTTTACAAAATGAGGCTTTATTACCCTCACTAAGCTCTGGGGAAAATGAGTGCCACTGCATTTGAAAAGTGCACAGTGTAATTGCCTTTTGTAAATCAACCGCAATGATGTACTATGGGTTAGCTAAAGACATAACAAGGAATTCATAGAGTAATATGAGCTAGTAAAGACATTATGAAGGATTCCTAGAGTACTATGGGTTGGCAAAATATATAATGAAGGATTTGTAGTGTACTATAGGTTAGCTAAAGACATAATGAGGGATTCATAGAGTACTATAGGTTAGCTAAAGACATAATGAAGGATTCATAGAGTACTATGGGTTAGCCAAATACATAATGAAAAATTCATAAAGTACTATGGATCCACTAAAGACATAATGAAACATTCATAAAGTACTATGGATTAGCTAAAGACATAATAATAATAAAAAAGGATTCAGAGTACTATGGGTTAGCTAAAACATAATGAAACCACTAAGGGTTAGCTAAACACATAATGAAGGATTCATATAGTACTATGGATTAGCTAAAGATATAATGAAGGATTCATAGAGTACTATGGGCTAGTTAAATACATAATGAAACATTCATAAAGTACTATGGATTAGCTGAAGTCATAATAAGGGATTCATAGAGTACTATGGGTGAGCTAATAGCATAATGAAAACACTACGGGTTAGCTAAAGACATAATGAAGGATGCATAGAGTACTATGGGTTAGCTAAAGACATAATGAAGGATGCATAGAGTACTATGGGTTAGCTAAAGATAAAATTAAGCATTTAACGATTACTATGGGTTAGCTACAGACATAATGAAAGCTTCATAAAGTTCTATGGGTTTGCTAAAGGCATTACAGTATACGAAAATCATAGAGTACTATTGGTTAGTTAAAGACATAATAAAGGGTTCAAAGAGTACTATATGTTAGCTAAACACATAAAAAGGATTCATAGAGTACTATGGGTTAGCTAAAGATAAAATTAAGCATTTAACGATCACTATGGGTTAGCTACAGACATAATGAAGGATGCATAGAGTACTATGGGTTAGCTAAAGATATAATGAAGGATTCATAGAGCACTATGGGTTAGCTAAAGAAAAAATTAAGCATTTAACGATTACTATGGGTTAGCTACAGACATAATGAAAGCTTAATAAAGTTCTATGGGTTTGCTAAAGGCATTACAATATACGAAAATCATAGAGTACTATTGGTTAGTTAAAGACATAATGAAGGGTTCAAAGAGTACTATATGTTAGCTAAAGACATAAAAAGGATTCATATAGTACTATAGAGTAGCTAAGGGGAAAACACAATTGTAGTTTTTTATGACACAGAGATGTGTCTGAGTGAAGCTAAGCAACTGGATAAGCGATGGGTGACTGTGATGAGCCAATAACCTGTAGGTATTTAACCTTGAGCTATTGATCGATGTCAATAATACCATTTTTAATTTAGGTGGTAAAGCGATAAAGAGAATATTCGGAGAGTTCCACACATTGACTTTATAAAATGCTACTTAAAGCCTAAACTTTGTTAAATAATTAAAAAAAAAACAGCTTCCCAGCATACTCTGCAATTGTAATCTACTGGTGCCATGGGGGTTAGTAGAACCACGGGACCTGTCACAAGCACTCAACAAGAGTGCCGCCTATGCCCGCCCTTTTCACCACCCTCTTTTATTTATAGAAGCTGTACTTAGCTATTATAGACCGATTTTCATTAATGGAAGTTATAGTACAGCTTCTATAAAAGAAAATGAGGACAGATCTTGATGATCTGTGTTTTTTGGGGGTTTTTTTCCAACAGATTATAGTATGAAAATATGCACAAACCACTATAGATCTCCTTTAATGTTGCGATGGAAGGAAATAACTAGTACATGTAGAGAGGGTTTAGTTAGTATTGGAGTTATGTCTTAAATGTTATTTTCAAAATACTCTAAAAAATCTTTCTCACTCAGAGATCATTCGGTTTAGGGTACGGATCCAGTGTAGGCTAGGGTCTAGTGTACATGGTCAATTGAATTGCATCTGTTATGCGTTCACATCTGTTTTCCATGCATTTGTCATGCAGCCACAAAGCACAAGCTAATCTCAAACTGATCTTTACCACTTCCTGTCCGGCCCATGTACATAAATGGCCAGACCGGAGCAGTGCAGGAGCTGGTTGCCATTTATAAACGGTGCCCACATTCACAGCTTTTGCGTGCTCCCTGGGAGCGCGCAGCACCGCGATCCGGTGCTCGCTGTGTCCTCGGTCGCTGTACGGGACCTCTGTATGAGGTCCCAATTTATGTGATCCCTGATTGGCCAATCAGTGATCACATGCATAGTTGTAAGCAAGATGTTGATTCCTGACATCATTGCTTACTACTTGTGAAATCTGTGAATGATCACAGGAGTCACATGGTACAAGGCTATTCACAACAGCTTTGTACCATGTGACAAGCTGTGACCAATCACAGCTATCACAGTATTTCTTAATGGCTGCAAGAATGCAGCCAGAGAGAAGGAGAAATTATTACTTTTACAGCCTTTATGTGTGTAAAAGAAATCAATGTAAAAAAAAAAAAATCTTCATCACCCCCCACAAGTAGTACAGTGTCTCTATGGTGACACTACTGCTAGGGTGACAGTATGTTAAAAAACAAAAACATAAATGATAATATAAAAAAATAAAACAAAAATGTAAAAAAAAAAATTTAAAAAATGATAATTTTTGGTTATAAACTAATTTTTTTTTTTACCAAAAAGATAAATGAATACATTTTGGCCAAGATTTATAAAGAAAGATTATTTATTTGCAAAATTATATAAGAAAAATACTTTTTTTCAAAATTTTTGAACTTTTTCATTTATATAGCAAAAAAAAAAAATCCCAGTGGTGAATAAATACCACCAAAATAAAGTTTTATCTGTCTCAAAAAAATGGTAAAAATTTCATATGGGTACAGTGTTGCATGACCGCGCAATTGTCATTCAAAGTGTGATAGCACTGAAAACTGAAAATTGGCCTGGACAGGAAGGGGGTAAAAGTGTCTGGACTTGAAGTGGTTAAAGAGCCTCCAAAACCCATGTACACAATCCCTTACATGACCATGCAAGCTCCTGTTTCTAGATTCTTGTGGTCAAGCCATGTTGGTGAAACGTGTTAAGGCATGGTGATCTTTGGGCAGGGACATCATGGAAGCAGCTATATTACGGATGGTTCAATAAAGAGCACTTAGAAGTTTGGGACCTGGAATTCAGAGGCTAGGAGAGACTTTGGATGCAAATGAATCTATATCTTTCAACAGCAAGTGGAGCCATTCTTTTTTTGAGCAAGCACCCAAGACTCCTATAGAGATCTCACAAGGCACAGGTCTGGAACAGTTCTGTATGCGTGGAGGTTTGAACTACGTGCCACGTGTTTATGTGTCAGGCCGGCATCTCAGTGTAGGAAGTAGCTGCTGTCCCAGGATGGTACCATTCTTGTAGGAATGAAGTAAGATGATAAGATGAAAGTATTACCTGGGGAAAACTATAACCTCTGTGCCTTGTAATCTATATAGTACCTGTGAATGATACACTTTACAAAGCATGACTGCAGCCCCCTCCAGCCAAAAAAAAAAAAACTTTTTACAATCACATACAAAGTTCACTTTTCAGCTGCATTTCAGCACAAAGTCTAGCAAAATAAAATAAATGATGTACTAAATTAAAAAAATTAAATCTTTTCCTGTAAAATGGAAATTTAAATTACAGGTCAAATTGTGGTCGTAAAAAATGATACTGTTAACGCTTCTTTTTTTTGCTTGGTCAGCTCCCTTGCTGTAAATATCATGTAATCTTTACTCTGTTATTTATTACTAAACATATCCCCATATCACTATGAATTTAAGTCTCTTCCCTGCCAGGGCCATTTTTTTTTCTTTCTGCACATACATAGTAAAATGCACATTGTTATTACATGAAATACATTTAAAACCACTGAGTCTCAGTTCACATTACTACGACCTGAAAGTCGCGCACTTACAGGGCGACTTTGCCAGGCGACTTGAGTATTATGGATAAAATAGTGCAGCGCTAAAACAAATGATGTACTGATAAACTTATAGAAAATTAAAAACCATGTGTTATGTATGATAAAATCATATATGTGAGCTCCTCTAGTTATGTGAAGAGTGCTGGTATGTGAATCCAAAAATGGATGATATTGTGACAGCTCTGTTATCCCAGTATGAACTCCAATCTGATATCCGGTGAAGAGAATGGAAAGATTGCCCACTCACCGGAAGCGCAATCTTAATGCGCATATAGAAATCCTAACGGCCGGAGGTCTCGTGAAGGTACAGCCTGGTAAGAGGTGATAATGATGTCCCTCTGGAGGTCCCTCTACTGGGCTGTAGGTATGCAGGTTTGGTCTAAGACTTCCCTCCTCTGGTTCGAATGGATCACCTTCGGACCTTTCTTTTACACTTGGCACATTAGTAGTCACTGCATAGTGACATGTCAGAGCACTGGTTTATCATTTTATTTATGGATACGCTTTTGTCATGCTTTACTCATCTTGACTAATTCATTTGAAGTGTTTTTTTTCAAGTAATAACAATACGTGTCTCATGCTATTTTATGCGATTTTAAACTATTCATTGGTTTTGATGTTTTCAGGTTCTACCGATTTCTTAACATCATTTTGATCTGGTTATTTTAGCGCTACACCCTGCTGTTTACTATTTGATTTTAGAGGTTTTTCTGGTACCTTTGGTGTTTAGCAGCTGATAGACTTTTAGCGCTCGCTTATTCTTTTCTTTTTAGCTGTATACATGTCATATCACTATAATGGAGTACAGGGGAGGAGGAATATACATTACTGTATACATGTCATATCACTATAATGGAGTACAGGGGAGGAGGATATATATTACTGTATACATGTCATATCACTATAATGGAGTACAGGGGAGGGGGGATATATATTACTGTATACATGTCATATCACTATAATGGAGTACAGGGGAGGGGGATATACATTACAGTATACATGTCATATCACTATAATGGAGTACAGGGGAGGAGGATATATATTACTGTATACATGTCATATCACTATAATGGAGTACAGGGGAGGGGGGATATATATTACTGTATACATGTCATATCACTATAATGGAGTACAGGGGAGGAGGAATATACATTACTGTATACATGTCATATCACTATAATGGAGTACGGGGGAGGGGGGATATACATTACTGTATACATGTCATATCACTATAATGGAGTACAGGGGAGGGGGATATACATTACTGTATACATGTCATATCACTATAATGGAGTACAGGGGAGGGGGATATACATTACTGTATACATGTCATATCACTATAATGGAGTACAGGGGAGGGGGGATATACATTACTGTATACACGTCATATCACTATAATGGAGTACAGGGGAGGGGGGATATACATTACTGTATACACGTCATATCACTATAATGGAGTACAGGGGAGGGGGGATATATATTACTGTATACATGTCATATCACTATAATGGAGTACAGGGGAGGAGGAATATACATTACTGTATACATGTCATATCACTATAATGGAGTACAGGGGAGGGGGATATACATTAGTGTATACATGTCATATCACTATAATGGGGTACAGGGGAGGGGGGATATACATACTGTATACATGTCATATCACTATAATGGAGTACAGGGGAGGGGGGATATACATACTGTATACATGTCATATCACTATAATGGGGTACAGGGGAGGGGGGATATACATACTGTATACATGTCATATCACTATAATGGAGTACAGGGGAGCTGGGATATACATTACTGTATACATGTCATATCACTATAATGGAGTACAGGGGAGGGGGAATATATATTACTGTATACATGTCATATCACTATAATGGAGTACAGGGGAGGAGGAATATACATTACTGTATACATGTCATATCACTATAATGGAGTACAGGGGAGGGGGATATACATTAGTGTATACATGTCATATCACTATAATGGGGTACAGGGGAGGGGGGATATACATACTGTATACATGTCATATCACTATAATGGAGTACAGGGGAGGGGGGATATACATACTGTATACATGTCATATCACTATAATGGGGTACAGGGGAGGGGGGATATACATACTGTATACATGTCATATCACTATAATGGAGTACAAGGGAGCTGGGATATACATTACTGTATACATGTCATATCACTATAATGGAGTACAGGGGAGGGGGGATATATATTACTGTATACATGTCATATCACTATAATGGAGTACAGGGGAGGGGGAATATACATTACTGTATACACGTCATATCACTATAATGGAGTACAGGGGAGGGGGATATACATTACTGTATACGTGTCATATCACTATAATGGAGTACAGGGGAGGGGGGATATACATTACTGTATACACGTCATATCACTATAATGGAGTACAGGGGAGGGGGGATATACATTACTGTATACACGTCATATCACTATAATGGAGTACAGGGGAGGGGGGATATACATTACTGTATACACGTCATATCACTATAATGGAGTACAGGGGAGGGGGGATATACATTACTGTATACATGTCACATCACTATAATGGAGTACAGGGGAGGGGGGATATACATTACTGTATACACGTCATATCACTATAATGGCGTACAGGGGAGGGGGGATATACATTACTGTATACACGTCATATCACTATAATGGAGTACAGGGGAGCTGGGATATACATTACTGTGTACACGTCATTACCCTATAATGGAGTACAGGGGAGGGGGGGATATACATTACTGTATACATGTCATATCACTATAATGGAGTACAGGGGAGGGGGATATACATTACTGTATACACGTCATATCACTATAATGGAGTACAGGGGAGGGGGATATACATTACTGTATACACGTCATATCACTATAATGGAGTACAGGGGAGCTGGGATATACATTACTGTATACACGTCATATCACTATAATGGAGTACAGGGGAGGGGGATATACATTACTGTATACACATCATATCACTATAATGGAGTACAGGGGAGCTGGGATATACATTACTGTATACACGTCATATCACTATAATGGAGTACAGGGGAGGGGGGATATACATTACTGTATACATGTCATATCACTATAATGGAGTACAGGGGAGGGGGGATATACATATTGTATACATGTCATATCACTATAATGGAGTACAGGGGAGGGGGGATATACATATTGTATACATGTCATATCACTATAATGGAGTACAGGGGAGGGGGGATATACATTACTGTATACACGTCATATCACTATAATGGAGTACAGGGGAGCTGGGATATACATTACTGTATACATGTCCTATCACTATAATAGTGTACAGGGGAGGGGGATATACATTACTGTATACATGTCCTATCACTATAATGGAGTACAGGGGAGGGGGGATATACATTACTGTATACATGTCATATCACTATATTGGAGTACAGGGGAGGGGGGATATACATTACTGTATACATGTCGTATCACTATAATGGAGTACAGGGGAGGGGGATATACATTACTGTATACACGTACTATCACTATAATGGAGTACAGGGGAGGGGGGATATACATTACTGTATACACGTCATTTCACTATAATGGAGTACAGGGGAGGGGGGAGATATACATTACTGTATACAGTTTTATAATTTGGACTCTTTATTCTAAAGAAAAATGTAAATTCATAGGCGTTAAGGGGGCGTGGTTAGGGGCAGGGCTGGGGTGGGGTTGGAGGCGGACCTGGGCAAGGTTGGGTGGGGCAACTGGTGGAGAGTAAGGTTTGTGCCTGGCTAGTAGGTCTAGACTCGAAATTTTAAGCCCTGTATTATATGTTGCATAATCATCATTTTTGTAGCTGTTTTGTTATGTTTTGGGGTTGTCTTGAGTATTTTTTGTCTCATTAAAGAAGAAAATGGGGAGATGACTGGACCCACCCATGTAACTGATACCCCATAACATCCATCAACAGGAAGGGGGTCCATTACCAAGCCAGTAATACACCCAGCCTCTCTCACTCTCTGTATCTCACTCAATGTATGCCAGGAGGACATGGCAATTAGTTCTGTTGGAGTCCCTAACCAAATGCAACGAGGCAAATGAGCACTTTGTAGTTCATGCTCGATACAATTGAAGATGGACTCTAGCGTCCAAAGATACACTTCCCAATCCTATTGCTTCAGTGTTAGTCAGCATCACTCCATCACCTCCATGATCCCACACTCTCAATAGCCAAGTCAAAGTTCCTTCTCCAGGTTTCTCTCTATACTTCTGTCCCAACTCAGTTAGTTCGACAGAATAATATGACCGTGTCTCCTCTGTTCTGTTCTGCAGATGCTCCCTGTGCTGGTCTCAAGTCTGTGTCACCATTCAAACCCATCATACCACCAATTCTTTCCCTTTCTTCACGTCTTTGCCTAGTACTGACAATTGGTCTTACTGATTCTTGTGTTTCCTCAACTCCAGTTTCCTCATCTAGATCAGCGCCTGACCAATGTGCAACCTCCTCCCAGATACCTTGTGAAATCAGTTTTCTAATAGTGGCAGAAGCCATGCCTTTTTAGGAAACTGTTTTTTACAACACTGTTTTTGTTGCACAGCATTAATCACATATGCTGAAAATTACATAGTTACATAGTTATTCTGGCTGAAAAAAGACAAAAGTCCATACAGTTCAACCATTAAAAAAAAAAGTTCTAATCCTACACCCACAGTTGATCCAGAGGAAGGCAAAAAAACCCAGCAAAGCATGATCCAATTTTCTCCTGCAGGGAAAAATTCCTTCCTGATCCCCCAAGAAGCAATTGGATATTCCCTGGATCAACTTTACCTATAAATAATAACCAGTTATATTCTGTGTATCTAAGAAAGAATCCAAGACTTTTTTAACCACTTGCCCTCCAGAGGATTTACCCTCCCTGACCAGGCCATTTTTTGCGTTACGGAACTGACAATTGCGCGGTCATGCAATGCTGCACCCAATAGAAATTTACATCCTTTTTTTCCCACAAATTTAGCTTTCTTTCGGTGGTATTTGCTCGCCTGTGCATTTTTTATTTTTTAGAAAAAAAAAAAAGGCCAACAATTTTGAGAAAAAAACAATATTTTGGACTTTTTGCTAATAAACATGTCCAGTAAAAAAATTAAAAAAATCTAATTTTGTCGTAAATTTAGGCCAAAATGTATTCTGCAAAATGTCTTTGCTAAAAAAATCCCAATCTGTGTAAATTAATTGGTTTAAGTAAAAGTAATAGCGTTTACAAATGGCGGTATACTGAGATTTTTTTTTTCTACTAGTAATGGCGGTGGTCAGTGACTTTTAGCAGGACCGCAGCGGACATTCTGACACTGGGGGGGAACTGACTTGGTGTTTCTTACATCCCCAGTGATACCAATACAGTGATCAGTGCTAAAAAAAATGAATGGACAATATACTTAAGTATACCATCTATTGAGAACGCTGTGCCGTGACTCCCACATGCATGCACATGGAATGATGTCATCACGGCTGGCCATTCAAATGACCGGGACTCACAAATCCGAAAGGGAGACAGGGAAAAGATAGAAATGCTGACGGTGGTGATGCTGTGTAGAGGCTGGGGATATCACTGAATGGACAGTATACTTCAGTATGCCATCTATTGAGAGTGCTGTGCCATGACTCCCACACGCATGTGCACGGAGTGACTTCATCGCTGGCTGGCCATTCAAATGGCTGTAGCTCGTGAACCCGGAAGAAAAAAACGGATAAAGATGGAAGCGCCAAATGCTTGGGATGGCATGTAGAGGCTGGTGATATCACTGGCACATGTACACTGTGCTCTGAATGGGCAATATACTTAAGTATGCCATCTATTGAGAGCGCTTTGCCGTGACTCCCACATGTATGCACACGGAATGACGTCATCACGGCTGGCCATTCAAATGACAGGGACTCACAAATCTGGAAGGGAGACAGGTAAAAGATGGAAACACTGACGGTGGTGATGGTGTGTAGAGGGTGGTGATATCACTGAATGGACAGTATACTTGAGTATGCCATCTATTGAGAGTGCTGTGCCATGACCGTGACTCCCACATGCATGCACACGGAATGACGTCATCACGGCTGGCCATTCAAATGACCGGGACTCACAAATCTAGAAGGGAGACAGGGAAAGATGGAAATGCTGACGGTGTTGATGGTGTGTAGAGGCTGGTGATATCACTGAATGAACAGTATACTTGATGCCATCTATTGAGAGTGCTGTGCCATGACTTTGACTCCCACACACATGTGCACGGAGTGACTTCATCGCTGGCTGGCCATTCAAATAGCTGTAGCTTGTGAACCCGGAAGGAAGAACGGGTAAAGATGGAAGCGCCGAATGCTTGGGATGGCATGCAGAGGCTGGTGATATCACTGACACATGTACACTGCGCTCTGAATGGACAATATACTTAAGTATGCCATCTATTGAGAGCGCTGTGCCGTGTCTCACACATGCATGCACACGGAATAACGCCATCGCAGCTGGCCATTCAAATGACCGGGACTCACGAATCTGGAAGGGAGACAGGTAAAAGATGGAAACACTGATGGTGGTGATGCTGTGTAGAGGCTGGTGATATCACTGAATGGACAGTATACTTGAGTATGCCATCTATTGCGAGTGCTGTGCCGTGACCGTGACTCCCATACGCATGTGCATGGAGTGACGTCATCGCTGGCTGGCCATTCAAATGGCTAGAGCTTGTGAACCTGGAAGAAAGAACGGGTAAAAATGTCAGCACCGAATGCTTGGGATGGCATGTAGAGGCTGGTGATATCACTGACACATGTACACTGTGCTCTGAATGGACAATATACTTAAGTATGCCATCTACTGAGAGCGCTGTGCCTTGACTCCCACATGCATGCAAGCGGAATGTCGTCATCACGGCTGGCCATTCAAATGACCGGGACTCATGAATCCGGAAGGGAGACAGGGAAAAGATGGAAACACCGATGGTGGTGATGGTGTGTAGAGGCTGGTGATATCACTGAATGGACAGTATACTTGATGCCATGTATTGAGAGTCCTGTGCTGTGACCGTGCGATAGAGTGACGTCACCGCTGGCTGGCCAATCAAATGGTTAGAGGTAACCCGGAAGGAAGACTGGGTAAGGATGGAAGTGCCAAAAGCGATGACAGCGTGTCACTGAAGGTCTTAGTTTTAACATAAGCAGAGGTGGACTGACCATTTGGAAACTCGGGCACTGCCCGAGGGCCCAGGGTCAGTAGGGGGCCCCATGAGATGTCCCTGGTACCTTTTTCATAGGCATTTTTGAGTTTGGGCAAGGACACGGGGGCCCCATGATCCCCTATTGCCCGGGGGCCCCATGAGTTGTCAGTCCACCCCTGAACATAAGTATGTCATAATGAGCTAGTGTGCGGTACATACTAGCACATTATGACTTAGACCACCCAGGGGGTCTAATTTTATTTTTTTTGGACTTTACTACAGCTTCAAGGTAGCCTATTATTTTAATTGTGTGAAAGCACAGGATCCAGTTCTCAGACTCCAACTCTGTTATTCTGGAATGCTGGCAGAGGCCTTTGTGTAAATGAAGCCTGCAATCTCTGCTCACAGGCTTCATTCATAAATACATTGTTACAATTATACACATGTAGAGCATTGTTTACCTGCCACAGGTTTATTTTTTTAAATTTACACTCTGATTGAATGAACATATAGTAGTCATATAGAATCTTTGATTATTTATTCCCTAATTACACACTGAACAAAGCATCACACATTAACAACATAAAGAAGATTTGCCGCTTCCCTTGCAAATCATTTGTTTTCTGGGCATAACCTAACAGAATGATATTTTTGCGGCGTGCTATGCAAAGACAGTGTGTTACTCACCTCCCTAATAGAAATAAATATTAATGGTGTCTGGAAGATGCTGGATAAGTCTATAAAATGTGTCCTGCTCTCTAACGCATCAACATATTTTATCTATATGGGGTGTCAGTTATGCGGCTGCTGTCTGAGAATAATGTAAACAAGTGTTTTAATAAAATATAATTCAATCGCTGGGAATAAAGTTTCATTGTGAGAGATTTACGCCTCTTTTAACACCACAAGTTGGCGGAGACGGAGGCTGTATTTTAATTTTCCGATATTGTCATTGTGCGAGGCAGCGGGTCTCATGGCTGAATAAAATGATTTTTCATTGGCGTCAAACCGTCTGATTTGTCATATACGGCTTCCTACGATGCTTTGGTGTTTACGTGACTTTTTAAAAGTTAGTCTAGTTCCGGATGCACCTATGAATACAGAGCACAAGAGAATCTCATGACTAAAGCCAGCCATACATAAATCTTTTCTAAGAATTTTTGTTTGAATTTTGCACCATTAGTGAGTCTCAGCAATGCCCGTGTGACTTTCGAGTGATCGGGCATGTTGTAAATTTTTTGAAAAACGAACGAATTTCGAATCATGGATGGGAGAATTGTGCAAGTAATATAAAGGTGTGACCTGGAAAGAAAAGACAATTCTTAGCCACAAAAATTATTTTCTATAGCAATATGAGGAGAAAGTGAAGGCTTGGTTGGTTGAATTTCTAATTCAATGGTGGCTCCATCGGATTACAAAATGCACAAAATTCCCGATTTTCTAAAGAAATTTGTTTGGAATTCGACCCATGCATGGCCTGCATAAGGCTCGGTTCACACTGCTGCGACTTGGGATCCGACTTGTGAGAACCCCAAGTCACATGACATGTGAACTCCCATGTTAGTCAATGAGAGCTGTCTTAATTAGCACTACTGAAGTCGCTCCGAAAAGGTTTCTGTACTACATGAAGCAGGGGCGGACTGACCATTTGGAAACTCGGGCACTGCACATCGAGCTGCAATAGCACCAAAAAGAAGTCTCACCATGATTTGTAAATGCTGGTAGAGTCCCCCATGCAGGGGCAGACTGACCATTTGGAAACTCGGGCACTGCCCAAGGGTCCTGGGTCAGTAGGGGGCCCCATGAGATGCCTCTGGTACCTTTTTCATAGGCTTTTTTGAGTTTGGGCAAGGAGACAGGGGCCCCATGATCCCCTATTGCCCGGGGGCCCCATGAGTTGTCAGTCCGCCCCTGACATGAAGGCGACTTCTATCCGACTTGTGCCCATAGACTTCAATGGAAGTCGCCTCCAAGTCGAATCCTCATCTATATTGATGTGATTTGGATCCGACATCACAGGAAGATTACCCAGGCATTCCCTGGAAGTTGCTTCACAGTAGTACTCAAGTCCACTGGCAAAGTCGCACTGTAGGTGCGCGACTTTCAGGTCGTAGTAATGTGAACCAAGACTCAATAGTTTTAAATGTATTTCATATAATAAAAACATGGATCCGACATTACAGGAACATTACCCAGGCGTACCCTGAAAGTTACTTCACAGTTGCTTCAGAGATGCTTTAAAGTCGCTTCAAAGTAGTACTCAAGTTGCCTGGCAAACTTCATCATAAATTTACACCAAAATGTATTTTGCTCCATGTCTTTGCTAAAAAGTTTTAATTTTTTACTAGTAATGGCGGCGATCAGTGACTTACTGCGGGACTGCGGCAGACATTCTGACATGGGGGGGGGGGGGGCAACTGGCTTGGTGTCACTGACATGCCCAGTGACACCAATACAGTGATCAGTGATTAAAAAAAGCGCTAACACTGTACTAATGGCACTGGGCAGGAAAGAGTTAACATGAGGGCGATAAAAGGGTAAACTGTGTGCTGTTTTACTATGGGCTGTGTCCCGGTGTTTCACTGTAAGCACACTGCTTTGCATGGCTGTGCTATGCAGAGCCATACAAAGCAGTGTGCAGGAGCTGACAGGGGATAGATCTGTTTTGTTTACAAACAGTTCTCCTCCCTATCGGAGATGCTTGGCAATCCCCGGGCGCCGGCGAGTAATCATCAGCTGAAAGCTGGTGATTGACAGCCGAGGCCGCGAATGGCAGAACGTGTGCCCCTTACCCGGAAATGCAGAAATCACGTATGTATACATGATTTTGCAAACCCATGCCTCCCTGTAGCAGAATATCTACTACAGGGTGGACGGGAAGCAGTTAAAATCACCACTGGGTGTTTAATGTTTTGCACTATAAATGAAAAAAGACCAAAAATGTTGGGGGAAAAAAAAGTTTTTCTTTGTTTTTATTAAAAAATTTTGCAAACAGATCATTTTTCTCCTTCACTGATGTGCATTGATGAGGCTGAACTGATAGGCACTGTTCAGGTGGCACTGATGAACACTGATAGGCTGCACTGATAGGCACTGTTGAGGTGGCACTAATGGACACTGATAGGCTGCACTGGTGGGCATTGATGAGGTGGCACTGATGGACACTGATAGGCTGCACTGATAGGCACTGTTGAGGTGGCCCTAATGGACACTGATAGGCTGCACTGGTGGGCATTGATAAGGTGTCACTGATGGACACTGATAGGCTGCACTGATAGGCACTGTTGAAGTGACACTGGTGGACACTGATAGGCTGCACTGGTGGGCATCGGTGAGGTGGCACTGATGGACACTGATAGGATGCACTGATAGGCACTGTTGAGGTGGCACTGGTGGACACTGATAGGCTGCATTGATGGGCATCGATGAGGTGTCACTGATGGACACTGATAGGCTGCACTGATAGGCACTGTTGAAGTGACACTGGTGGACACTGATAGGCTGCACTGGTGGGCATCGGTGAGGTGGCACTGATGGACACTGATAGGCTGCACTGATAGGCACTGTTGAGATGGCACTGATGGACACTGATAGGCTGCACTGACAGGCACTGTTGAG
Source organism: Staurois parvus (assembly GCF_062004578.1). Lineage (NCBI taxonomy): Eukaryota > Metazoa > Chordata > Amphibia > Anura > Ranidae > Staurois > Staurois parvus. The sequence goes on along the minus strand of NW_028318504.1, from coordinate 4,611,454 downwards.
GTGACACTGATGGACACTGATAGGCTGCACTGATAGGCACTGTTCAGGTGACACTGGTGGACACTGATAGGCTGCACTGGTGGGCATTGATGAGGCTGCACTGATATGTGGCAATGATAGGCGGCACAGGCACAGATGGGCAGCACTGTTGGGGCTGCACTGACAATCAGTTGTGACAGTGTGAGGAAAGTACTGCTGATAACTGACAAGTATATTTACATGGCGATCAGCTGTGATTGGACACAGCTGATGACGTGGTAAGAAGCTGCTGTGATTGGCCCTTTACCGTGTCATGTAACAGAGAGCACCAGGTGCACGCCACTGGGGGGCGTGTTCTGGGAGGATGTCATATGACACCCTCCCAGAACTGGACAAACGCAAAATGCATCAAAACGCATCAAAAACGCACTACATGCTTTTCTGCAGCGTCTCCATTAAAGTCTATAGAACCAAAGACACAATGTTTTGTGTTGAAAAAAAACTCCCTGACCCTTTCCAAAAAACGCATCTGGTGAAAAAGCGGAGATGTGAACCTGTCCCATAGGAAATCATGTTAAATGGACTGTACTGAATTTCCTCAAAACGCAACGGAAAACGCATAGGTGTGAACCTAAAACAGAAAAGGAATGCAGCCATCCCACTACGAAGCAGTAAGCTGCAATATTATCAATGTTGGCTTTTGGGTTTAATACGGCTGTAATTCAGAAACATGAAATGCGTTTCTTCGTCCTGCAGAAGCCGTGTAGGGATCAGCGCCGCCTCCTCTGCCTATAACAGGACTAGCAGGCAGAAGAATGGTGCTGATTTCCATTCCCGGCGTCTGCGGCTCCTCGGCGGTAAACCTGTGCGATTGTTGTCCATCTCACCGCCGGCTCCTGAGAGCTGTCTGTAGACAGGATCCAAGATAAAATACAATATTAGCCTTGTCAGAGGAAAGCTGCCGTGCTAATTAGGGTCTGCGACCTTACAGAAGAGAAATGTCTGCTCTCCACGGGGACGTCACGCCGGCCTCTCGGCTAATTTTTAGGTGCTTCTACATCGCCAATTTCCCGCAGCTTCTATCAGTGGACGCCCAGTTATCACTTAAAGGGAAATTCCTGCCATTGCACACAAATTGCGTGATTTTAAATTGCAGCGGTGTGACCGGTGACTAGAGACATTGGTGCAATTTCAGGTGCAATTTGTGGATTGAAATCGCATCTAATGAATGATAGTGTCTTATCATATGCAATTTGCTGCAGCGCAATTTCTAAAGCAGTTCTTGCATTACTTTTTCTGCATTTTTTTGAGATTTCACATACATAGAATGTAATGGAAATCAGACTGCAAATTGCAAGAAAATCATTGAAAATCTTCACAATTAGCAATAGAGTCTTTAGAAATCGCAGCAAAATTGCGCACAAATCACGTGATTTTAGATCGCAGCGGTGTGACCACTGACTAAAAGGTTGGTCATACCGGTGCAATTTCAGGTGCGATTTGTGGATTGAAATCATATCTAATGAATGTCAGTGTCTTATCATGTGCGATTTGCTGCAGCGCGATTTCTAAAGTAGTTCTTGCATTACTTTTTCTGCATTTTGTTGCGATTTCACATACATAGAATATAATGGAAATCACCCTGCAAAATGCAAGAAATCTCTGAAAATCTTCACAAGTAGCAATAAATTCTGCAGAAATTGCACCCGAAATCTCGTTGAAATTGCACACAGATTGTGTGATTTTAAATTGATTGCATCTATTGAATTTTAATGTCAGTGTTTTAACATCTGCGATTTGCTGCAGCGTGATTTCTAAAGTAGTTATTGCATTACTTTTTCTGCAGTTTTGTTGCGATTTCACATACAAAGAAAATAATGGAAATCGCACTGCAAATTGAAAGAAAATCATTGAAAATTTTCACAATTAGCAATAAAGTCTTTAGAAATTGCACCAAAATTGCACATAAAGCACGTGATTTTAGATCGCAGCGGTGTGACTGGTGACTAAAAGGTTGGTCATACTGGTGCAATTTCAGGTGCGATTTGTGGATTGAAATCATATCTAATGAATATCAGTGTCTTATCATGTGCGATTTGCTGCAGCGCGATTTCTAAAGCAGTTCTTCCATTACTTTTTCTGCATTTTGTTTTGCAATTTCACATACATAGAATTTAATGGAAATCACACTGCAAATTGCAAGAAAATCATTGAAAATCTTCACAATTAGCAATAGAGTCTTTAGAAATTGCACCGAAATTGCACACAAATCGCGTGATTTTAAATCGCAGCGGTGTGACTTCAGGTGCAATTTTCCAATTGAAATCATATCTAATGAATGTGAATGTCAGTTTCTTATCATGTGCGATTTGCTGCTGCGTGATTTCTAAAGTAGTTCTTGCATTACTTTTTCTGCAGTTTTGTGCGATTTCACATACATAGAATGTAATGGAAATCACACTGCAAATTGCAAGAAATTGCTGAAAATCTTTACAAGTAGCAATAAAGTCTTCAGAAATCGCACCTGAAATCTCTTTGAAATTGCACACAGATTTTAAATCGAAGAGGTGTGACCAGTGACTAAAAGGTTGATCATACTGGTACGATTTCAGGTGCAATTTGCGGATTGAAATCGCATCTGAAATTGCATCGAATGAATGCGAATGTCAGTGTCTTAACATCTGCGATTTGCTGCAGTGTGATTTCTAAAGTAGTTCTTGCATTAATTTTGCTGCATATTTTTGCAATTTCACATACATAGAATTTAATGGAAATCGCACTGCAAATTGCAGAAAATCATTGAAAATCTTCACAATTAGCAAGCAAGTCTTTAGAAATCACACCTGAAATTGCAAACAAATCGCGTGATTTTAAATCGAAGAGGTGTGACCATTGACTAAAATGTTGGTCACATCGGTGTGATTTGCAAACTTAAATTGCACCTGAAATCGTATATCTAATGAATGTGAATGTCAGTGTCTTAACATTCGATTTGCTGCAGCGTGATTTCTAAAGTAGTTCTTGCATTACTTTTTCTGCAGTTGTGTTGCGTTTTCACATACATAGAATATAATAGAAATCGCTCTGCAAGTTACAAGAAATCATTGAAAATCTTCACAAGTCACAATAAAGTCTTCAGAAATCGCACCTGAAATCGTGCTGAGATTGCAGACAAATCTCGCCATTTTAAATCGCAGCGGTGTCACACATGTCCGGTAATCACAGAAAGATCTCGATCTCCTCTTTCGATCGAGACCTTTCCTGATCATGTGACCGCCGTGACAGCGAATCACGGTGGTCACATGACCCTAAAACCCCGCCCCTCCTCCCGACTTCTGAAACCCTTAAAGGGCCGGGAGGCGCCGGTGTAGCGGCAAGATGTGTACCCCCATGAAGATGTGTCTCCCTGACGCATCTGCGCATGTCACGGTTTTCGGCAGAAGTAGCCGATCGCCGATCACCATCCATAGCACAGAACTGCAACCCCTTTTAGCCTGCACCACTGAGTACACGCACCGCTGACACTCATCCCGCGGATCAGTAGCTGATGCTCCCGCAAGATGGATAGAAGCATCATGGAAAGGAGAGAGGTCGGATGCAGTAGCTCTGTGATCGCTTGATCGTCTCTGAAACTGTGACATGCGCAGATGCGTCAGGGAGACACATCTTCATGGGGGTACACATCTTGCCTCTACACCGGTGCCAAGGGGTTAAGCTTTTTCCCCCTCTCTTTTCACCTGGTGATCTGGCTAGTAACAACCTCCTGTATTAGAGCGCCCCCACTCAGGATGAAGGAGCACAGGGGGCACCTACGGACAGCAGCATTGTCAGTCCGGGGGGAAAAGTGTACTAGCAGATTTAGATACACTAACACATTGAAGCCAAACTCCAGCTCACACTTTATAAGCAGTTACAGCAAATATTTTTTTTTTTTATTTTTCCTTTTGTGATAAAGGTTTTCCATAAATAGATACGGCTCCATGCACAAAAAAAATGTTTTAACCCTGACTGCGCACAATTTAGCGCCCTCCCAGAACTGGGCTTTTTTTTCTGTGGGGCCACTAATTTGCTTACCTGTCTTTCTGCTGGGAGCGTGCCACACGGTGCACCCCCAGCACAAAGACCCTGGTGTCACTGAGAGCCAAAGGCTCCCACTGCTGCCTCAGCCAATCAGAAGTGAGAGTCCCCTGAGGCTCTCGTGGATAATACTGGATAAAGAGGTGGCTCTGGTGAGTGTTAGGGAGAAAACTTATGTTGAAAATGGATTTTTCTTTTTTTATGTTTTCTCTGATATATTATTTTTGTTTTGTGCTCCCTATTCTTTGTCACAGTAATATAAAAGTGGTACCTGGTAGGATCTGTGTATTTTATTTTTCATCTGTGTTAGGGGGGCTGGGGGGGCTGCTACACACAGGGGTGGACTGACCATTTGGAAACTCAGGCACTGCCCGAAAAACGGACAAAAAGCAAACTGCATAGGTGTGAATGGAGCCTTCTAAAAGAAAATAAACAACAGCCCAGTAAAAATGTACAGTATTACTGTCCATTGTTTCTATGATCCACCATTGCAATGGCTAACAGACTGGTGTACGGTGCTCCATCCATGTCTGGTACATTTTATGTGCTGGCCATTGTAGAGGAATGTGAAGAATGACAGCTCCTGACAGGTGCACTCCGACTCTGCAAAGATTCAATTATTCGGCATCTTCCATCTGCTATCCAGCTCCATGACCATTGCAGAATAGCCAGAATTTAGCTGGGGAGTGGATGTATGGAGGCCTTTCTGGAAAGCTCATTCATGAAGCTTCATAGGAAGGTCATAGGCTTATCATAAAGCTTCAGATTGCCAGCCCTCAACAAATGCCGCTCGGCTGTGTCACTGCCAGTTCCCAATTAAAGCAAACCTATCACAATCCTAGGCATTTCACACTGAGCCTGGGATAACAAAATATAGAAACATAGAAGAGTGATGGCAGAAAAAAAGACCAAGTGGTCCATCAAGCGCCCTCTTAAGTAGACTCCTAGACAAATGTAGTTTTTGGTCCATTGTAATCAGGGGAGTGATGGCTGATTGGTTTAGTCTGCTCAGGATTCCTAAGTTGAAAGTTTGATTGCTTCCCCCAGAGAATAGGGAGGGAGATTCAAATGATCAGTTGAATATTTATCATGTCCTGGCCAATCCTTGGAAGGGAGCATCCAGAGGGTGGCTGGAGAGGTGATAAACGTACAGGAGCTCTGAGCAAACTGTTCTTCTCTCATCTGGGAGGGTTCCGGTACTCATGGGGCTACTGTCCCTAGGAGAACCACAAAAATAAAAAAACACTGTTTGTGCCTCAGCATGTGCTGTGCTAAGGGCCTAAGGAGGACAGCTAAAAGGGGATACCTTCTAAAGGACACTGCTTCAGAGTCCAGGTCTGGACGAGGACAGTTATTCTCTTTGATGATCTACCTAAGATTTGAGACTAGGTGGTAGACTGCTCCTAGGTCTCCGTGAGTAAGGAGATGTTACTGGGGGACTGACAGTTGCGTAGAGATGAAGAACCAGTTACTAACAATTGCCCTGTGGTCTACAACCATGGGGCCTTAGATATGCCAACATCCCCAGCTACCTCCAGAGAAGCTGTATTGTCTCATTCCCATTCATTTAATTGATTAATAACTTTCTGTTATGTTTCTAGAACAGGAAGTAAAGGGAAATATCCCCGATGGGACACACACACACACACACACACACACACACACACACACACACACACACTTCTAACCATTTCCCACTGTGGCGATAAATAATAATAATAATAAAAATCTTTTGGTTTTTAGATATTTCTTAACCCCTTGACGCCGACGGCACACAAATATGCGGCCTCACGGAACTGGGCTTTTTTCCGTGTAGCCTCATATTTGCGTACCTGTCTTTGTGCTGGGAGCGCGCCGCTTGGCGTGCTCCCAGCACAGAGACCGCGGTGTCACTGAGAGCCCTGGGTCCCATTCTAACGATCGGGACCCGGGACTCCCGATTCCGGGTCAGGTGATCGCTGTGATAGCCTCTGATTGGCTATCACAGTGATCAGTCATTGTGCAGCCCGGCCCCCTTGTTTTTTCTCTCTCTATGAATGGAGAAGAGAGATACATTGTATCTCTCTAACTCCTGACATAGAGAGATAAAAAAATGTTTGTAAAAAAAAAAATAAAGAAGATAAATAAATATTAAAAAAAATAAATTTAAAAATAAAGAAAAATACCTAGATCAAGGTTCGATCTAGTTCAGTGTCAGGGTTAGTGTTTGGGTCAAGGTCAGGGTCAAAGGTCAGGGTCAAATGTCAGGATTTAAAAAAAAAATTGGTATCAGTGTCAGTTAGTGTTAATGTCAGTGTCAGTGTGTTTTAGGTAAAAAAAAAAAAAAAAACACAAAAACAAAATGCGCACTATTGTTCTGGGCTGTACTACGGGTACAAACAACAAATAAAATACACATATATGGTATCGCTGCGATCGGCAAGAGCTGGAGAATTTATTTTGGGTTGTTCTATGGAGGTAGCTTATGGTTGTAACAAGAAACACAGAGCTAAATAAAAAAAAAAGATTTTTTTACGATTTTGGGCCAGTTTTCCTTTGATAATAAAAAAAAAATTAAGAGCTATCCATTACCATTTACCACCAAATGAAATCCCAATATGTCCTGAAAAAAACAAGGTATAATCTACCTGGATGTACAAAGTAGTTGTGATGATATGGATGGTTTTACTAACACATGTCAACGTTGCAGAATTGTGCTTAGGCATTTAGATTTGTTTTACCCTTAGGCGTGAAGGGGTTAAGGACACTGCAATTATTTAAAAATCAGCAAAATTGAATGTATATTGTTATTTGCTTACAAAAGATTTAAAGTGATTCATTAAAAGTGGTATTTTCTAAGTATTTATTCTTGTTTTCAGATCTCATTCTTTTCTATACCCCCAGTAAATATCAATAGAAGTCTGCAAAATAGCTAGTTCAAACTTGCAAATATATGGCAGTAGAAAATATTCATTCCGTAACCTGCCAACTGTATATATATATATATATATATATATATATATATATATATTTACATTTTATTATTATTTTTTTTAATTAATTAATTAATTAATTTTAACAATTTGTTATTTGTTCACAATAGATTTTAAGTGATAGATTAAAAGCTCGTTAACACCGTCCAAGTGTGCATTTTTTTGTGCGGTCTTGCATGTTTTATGCCAGCCCATTACCTTCAATGTGTGTGGTATGTGCGAATAGAGTGCAGGCACAATTTATAAATCGCTCCACACCACACGGTACTGCAGTACCTTGCATTCTGGCAACCACAAACGCACTTGCGTTTGCTAGATGCTTTGGGCCACATGTACACATGAACCCCCCTAAACGTTCAGATCTTCTGGGAGCAGAAAAAAAAGACGCTAAACGCAGCAAACACGCTTTTAAACATGGTACCATGTTTACTCGCGTTTAGCACAAGGACTTTTATTCATTTGATTGCCCACAGTATTTTCCATTGACATGAATAAACGCCCAAAAGGTAAACACAGCTAGCATTCAGACACGTTTACACACATTTTTGCTGTGTTTTAGCGTTTTCTGGCCACATGTTCCTCTCCTGAACAGGATTCTTCTGCCTTCAGGAGAGGAGCGTTTAACTGCTCCTAAGCTCTGGTAAAAGCCAATGGGGTTTATGTACTAAAGCTGGAGAGTGCAAAATCTGGTGCAGCTCTGCATGGAAACCAATCAGCTTCCAGGTTTTATTGCCAAAGCTTAACTGAACAAGCTGAAGTTAGAAGCTGATTGGCTACCATGCAGAGCTGCACCAAATTTTGAGTGCACCAGTTTTAGTAAATCTACCCCTATGTGTACATGGGCACATAGGGGTTGATGTACTAAAGGCAACTACATTGTTTACTTTGCAAAGTGCAGTTGCTTTGCAAAGTAAAGTTTTACCTCTTTTTCTAAGCTCTGGAGCATACTGCTCCTGCAGGGTGCAACTGCACTTTGCAAAGTACACAGTCTATTTGCCTTTAGTAAATCAACCACATAGGCTTTTATTGAGTTGAGTTTAAGGGCTTTAGCAAAAAAACACCAAACCCTCATGTTTTGGAGCAGCAGTGTACATGAAGCCTTGGAGTACCAATACGATGTAATGGCACCCACCTACATCTGCAGAAGGCAGCGTACTTCTGTGTGACATGCAATTTTGCACACATTCCCACACCTTGTACACTGCTCACAAAAATTAAAGGAACACTTTTTAATCAGAGTATAGCATCAAGTCAATTAAACTCCTGGGATATTGATCTGGTCAGTTAGGTAGCAGAGGGGGTTGTTAATCAGTTTCAGCTGTTTTGGTGTTAATGAAATTAACAACAGGTGCACTAGATGGGCAACAATGAGACGACCCCTGAAAAGGGAATGGTTTTACAGGTGGAGGCCACTGACATTTTTTCCCTACTCATCTTTTCTGACTGTTTTTCACTCGTTTTGCATTTGGCAATTGAGTCAGTGTCACTACTGGTAGCATGAGGCAATACCTGGACCCAACAGAGGTTGCACAGGCAGTCCAACTCCTCCAGGATGGCACATCAATACATGCCATTGCCAGAAGGTTTGCTCTGTTGCCCAGCACAGTCTCAAGAGCATGGAGGAGATTCCAGGAGACAGGCAGTTACTATGGGAAAGCTGGTCAGGGCCGTAGAAGGTCCTTAACCCATCAGCAGGACCTGTATCTGCTCCTTTGTTAAAGGAGGAACAGGATGAGCACTGCCAGAGCCCTACAAAATGACATCCAGCAGACCACTGGTGTGAATGTCTCTGACCAAACAATCAGAAACAGATTTCATGAGGGTGGCCTGAGGGCCCGACATCCTCTAGTGGGCCCTGTGTTCACTGCCCAGCACCATAGAGCTCAATTGGTATTTGCCATTGAACACCAGAATTGGCAGGTCTGCCACTGCCACCCTGTGCTTTTCACAGAGGAGAGCAGGTTCACCCTGAGCACATGTGACAGACGTGAAAGGGTCTGGAGAAGCCGTGGAGAACGTTCTGCTGCCTGTAACATCGTTCAGCATGACAGTCTTGGTTGTGGGTCAGTGATGGTCTGGGGAGGCATATCCATGGATGCATGCGCAGACCTCTACAGGCTAGACAATGGCACCCTGACTGCCATTAGGTATCGGGATGAAATTCTTGGACCCATTGTCAGACCCTATTTTGGTGCAGTGGGTCCTGGGTTCCTCCTGGTGCATGACAATGCCTGACCTCATGTGGTGAGAGTATGCAGGCAGTTCCTGAAGGATGAAGGAATTGATACCATTGAATGGCTCCCACATTGGCATGACCTAAATCCAATAGAACACTTCTAGGATATCATGTTTTGATCTGCCAGGAGCTCAGTGATGCCTTTGTCCAGATCTGATAGGAAAAACCCCAGGACACCATCCGTCGTCTCATTAGAAGTATGTCCTGACGTTGTCAGGCATGCATACAAGCACGTGGGTGCCATACAAACTACTGAGGACCATTTTAAGTTGCTGCAATTAAATTTCAGCAAAATGGACTAGCCTGCTGCATCATTTTTTCACTTTGATTTTCGGGGTGTCTTTGAATTCAGTCCTCTGTAGGTTGATAATTTTCAATTCCATCAAACGATGGGGCATCCTTACGTTCCTAACACATTATCCAGTCCAAATCAGTATAGATATCCAGTAGGAGATTTTTACCCATTGAGATCTGACGTGTTTTCAAAGTGTTCCTTTCATTTTTTTTGAGCAGTGTATATGTATTTTTTTCTGTTGTGCCAGACCTCATTTTTTTTTTATTTTTCCATACTTGTTGCATGTTATACATTGAGTGTTTTTCACACTTTATTCCATAGCAATGGTGGGATTATATACCTAAATCGGAGGTCTCTTTTAATCCTATAGCTAGCTAAAACCTGATTGGTTGATGCTAAAATGTACATTAAAAAAACGTATAATGTAATTAATGCAAATGTAAAACAAACATAATATATGAAAAAAATTGTATTGGGATTTAGAATCTAGCTCCATTTAAATGTATGTTTTATTAGAGGTTATAAATAAACAACAGGATCCATTTGAACTGAATTGGTCCACTTCCCATTTTCCGGAGCAGAGGTGAACCTGTGGCTGCAATTTCTCCAATGTCTGATTTTTCCTGTGATTTGAGAAGCGGGCAGCCATTAAGTAGCATCAACTGCTGCTTCTGCTCTTCTCTTCAGAAACTGCTACTGTCTTTCCAAATGCTAAAGCTTTAAATATTGATCTTGTTCCCTGTGAAATCCCGGCTTTGTTATAATTCTGCCCCGAGGCAGCCAGCCATTCAAAACACATCAGATAATCTCAGAGGAATTTAATAGCCAAGCAGCCCCCTAATAATAATAATAAAAAAAAAAGTTAACCAGACATGATAAAAAAGAGAGAGAATCTCCCCTAAGTGCCACTCTACCACCATTTTGTCAAACCTCTTTTACAGATTTAGAGATTTGAGTTCCGTAGGAAATATTGCATTTCACATGGCTGACCTTATTCATTAAAAAGAAGTTCTTATTCTTAAAGTGGAACTTCACCCCTCTTTCTTCATTTTCATTTTTAGTCCCCTCCTACCTTGACAGCTAGGTTATCCATCAAAACAAACACATATGCTCAACGAAAAGCCAACATTGTCTGGTGGTGTCCACCGCTAAGCTGATGCTCTCTGGGTCCCATGCCGCCATCTTAATTTTTACTGAGAGATGGCTGTCCCTTCTGGATTCTTGCAGCTCATGCGCAATGTGTGGTAGATGATGTCAGTCTCGTGTAGCACCCTTCTAGCTAGGCTAGGCAAGTATAGTTCTATGGCTCTGCTGTAATCAGTTGAGTTGCTTGTGATTGTTTTGGGCGGTTCACTGTCTTACTTAGACATGTGCAGAACCAGGGGCGGACTGACAACTCATGGGGCCCCCCGGGCAATAGGGGATCATGGTGCCCCTGTGTCCTTGCCCAAACTCAAAAAAAGACTATGAAAAATGTACCAGGGGCATCTCATGGGGCCCCCTACTGACCCCAAGCCCTCGAGCAGTGCCCGAGTTTCCAAATGGTCAGTCCGCCCCTGTGCAGAACAAAAAGATTTGTTCCGTTTCCGGTCAATTCGTTAAGTTACTAATTTTTGTTTTGTTGCATTCATAAAGAAATGTGTTTAGTTTATCCGTTTTGGATCAAATTATAATTTTTCCAATGGATTCATAATATTTGAATTGAATTTGAATCGAAAATATTGGATCAATCTGAATTAACACCGTCCCACCTGGCCTATAGCAGATTGACGGCCGGGTGGGACACTCGCCGTTGTGACTGGGCATCATATGCGGGGCCACGCAGCAATGCGATCTGTTACCGTCTGTGTCCACGGGACACAGCGGATGACATATCACTACAGTATCATGTGACCGCTGTTACCAATCACAGCAGATCACATGTCAATTGTATACAATGGAAGGCTTCCTGTCATGCCATCCATTGTATAGAATTATGTTGTTAGCTGTGACTGGTCAAAGCATTCACATGATACAGACAAAGCCAATCACAGTCCATCCGTATCATGTGATCAGCTTTGCCCAATCACAGCTAATCACAACAAAAGACTGAATGAATCAGTTTCATTCAGTAACAATGATTGCAAATATCAATGAAATACATTGGTATTAGCAATCATAATGTGTTAAAAAAAAAAAAATCCTTATCACTTGCCCAGGGTAGTTCAATGTTACTATGGTAACATTGTATTGCTTTGGTCACAGTGTGCTGAAAAATAAAATAGTAAAAGAAAGAAAACATTTATAAAAAATAAAAAAAATAGAAACATTTGAAAAAAAAAATACAAATTCAATTATTATTATTATTGTTATTATTATTATTCTTTTTATTTTCACCCAAAGAAATGTAGCAGAATAAAAAAAAGAAAACATTTAATAAAAATAATAGAAACATTTGAAAAAAAAAATACAAATTCAATTAGTATTAATATTTTCACCAAAGAAATGTAGCAGAATACATTTTGATCTTACTTTATGAAGAAATTTTATTTATTTGCAAAATTTAATAACAGAAACGAAGAAAAGTGTGTTTTTTTTCAATCGTTTCAGGCGTTTTTTGTTTTATTTAGCAAAAGATAAAAAACTCAGTGGTGATTGAATACCACCAAAAGAAAGCTCTATTTGTGTGCAAAAAAATGATAAAAATGTCATATGGGTACAGTGTTGCATGACCACGCAATTGTCATTCAAAGAGCGAGAGCACTGAAAGCTGAAAATTGGCCTGGGCAGGAAGGGGGTATAAGTGCCCAGTATTGAAGTGGTTAATTGTGAAACATAGCTGGTTCTATGCAATCCGAAATTTGAATTTTGGAAGACTGCTATATTCTTTCTATTTTAATCTATTCTATTTGAAATTCAAATTTCGGAAGATGGCTGTATTCTTTTTATCTCCTAGATTGTAAGCTCTAACGGTCCTCTGTTTCCTCTTGTATCAAATTGTATTGTAACTGTAATGTTTATCTTCATTTTGTAAAGCGCTGTGCAAGCTGTTGGCGCAATACAAACCCTGTATAATAATAATAATCCTATTCTATTTTTTATTACATTTTTTTATTCTACTTTATTTGTAAAATAAAATGATATACAGCCAAATCCCCCGGAAAACGTCTATACGACGAAACAGGGCAGGGCTGGTATTTGTGATGTCATTGCGTTACTACATTGGCCTGTGTGTTGCCGACCCTGTTGAGCATCTGTCCACGCTGGAGCCATCAGCTTGCCATACTGCTTATGTAAGCACAGTTTTTTATCTTGCACTTTTTTTAATGTGAATGGTGGATTTTAATGAATAAAGACCCTTTTGAGCATACTTCACTATGTATGCGATTTTTTTGTGTTTTTGACATTATGGATACCATGGCCACTATTTGAGCATGTAGTGCCACTACCTTCACCTTTTCATGGTTCAACCATTGTGGAGTATTCCTTGATGGCTGCTGGTCTACCATGATGAGATTGTGATTGCACGTCTTCAAGTTGAGTGTTCTATGACCATTTATAATTTTATGGTCCATCTTGTGTGGTAAGAGGCTCTGACATCTCTATGTGGAGGTGGAGGAGTTTTTTCACATGTGGTGTATTGTTGGCACCAGGGGCGGACTGACAACTCATGGGGCCCCTGGGCAATAGGGGATCATGGGGCTCCTGTGTCCTCACCCACACCCAAAAAAGCCTATGAAAAAGACAATGAAAGGTACCAGGGGCATCTCATGGGTCCCCCTACTGGCCACGGGCTCGAATGGTCAGTCCGCCCCTGGATGGCACCTAGATTGCACTTGATATTCTTTGGAGAAGAAGGGACTTTATTAATCACTTAAATTCAGCTTTCACATGGACACTTTTATTTTATTTCTATTCACTGTATGTAATTTATTATGATTGATGAAATATCCACGATGTTACAATCATTTGGTTATTATTCTATTATTTTTTTGTTTATTAGCGGTGTTATTTTGTTTACATATTCTATTCTTTTGTTTTCTATTCCATTCCATTGTTTTAGTCTATTCTATTCTTTTCTATTTTATTCTATTCTAATTGAAATTCAAATGTCAAAAGACAACTATATTCAATCTATTATATTATTTTCTATTCTATTCTATTCCATTCTTTTATTTTATTTTCTATTTTTTTATTTTCTATTCTATTCTTTTCTGCTTCATTCTATTTTATTCTTTTCAAACTTTGAATTTTGGACAATGGATATATTCTATTCTATTTGAAATTCAAATTTCTATTCTATGTTTTTTTTTATTCTGTTTTGTTTTATTCTAGTCTATTCTGTTTTGTTGTATTCTATTTATTTTATTCTATTCTTTTCGAAATTTGAATTTTGGAAAACGGCTATATTCTCACTATTTTATTCTATTCTATTTTATTTTTTTCGGTTCTATTCTATTCTTTTATATTATTCTATTATATTTTATTCCTTTATTTTCTCTTCTATTCTGTTTATTCTATTCTTTTCGAAATTTGAATTTTAGAAGAGTAGTATATTCTGCTATCTTCTAACACACACAGTCTTTGAAAGAAATCAGCAATAGTCGGCAATATGTTTACATATTGAATTTGGATTCAAATTCAGATAATTTATTATTTCAGATTTGTTTAAATTCTTTGCAATTGTAATTCAAAAATTCAGAAACATCTAAATCTCCGAATAATAAAAATTTTGTCCAAATTTTGATTCAGAACGAAACAAAACGCTCATGGTGTCAAGTATGACTGCTTCCTCCTGCTTTCTGGAAGGGTATATAAAGTAGTGGGCTGGGAGAGTTAAATGAGCAGCCTGAATAGTTTTTTTCTTCCCATGAAAACATTCATTAAGGCCAATTTTGACATACATAAAAAGGCACATTATATGAATTTTACAAAAAAAATCCAAAAGAGTGGAGCATCAAGCACAATACAAACTGACGTAATGGGTAACTTTCGAATCAGAGCACGTTTATAGCAAGATTTCAACAGTAATAACAGCAACAACACTCCTGGGAGGAGCCTCAGTGGGACCAACATTATAGATGCATAATAAAAACAATTGGCTAACCAGGAGAGCAAAGACAGCCATTCCAGAGATAAAGGGAAAAAGAGAGAAAAAAGAAGAGGGAAGAGAAAGCAAGAGAGAAGAGAGAGAGAAACAACAACAACAAAAAAAGGGGGGGGAGACTAAGAAGGGAATCAGAGACAAAAGAAATACACAATAAAGAATATGAAGAATAAAGCATATCCAGACCCCAGTCCAGGAGACCTCCAGAGGCCCCAACTTCGACAGGGAAGAGCAGGTACCGGGGAGAGACCATAGGAATCCTACCAGAAAGCACAGAGTCACCAAGAGGGCACGTACATTGGCAGCCTTATCGCTCAGGTTATGCTCAGTCCCCGTCCGAGATCACAGTATTCCCCAGTGGTCCAAAAATGGAGCCAGCGTGCCCAGCATTGGGAATATTTGTGGACAGAATCACGGGCAATATGGATCAATTCCTCTAACTCAGCCAATCTGTCAACCCGAGTGATCCATTCCCTCAAAGTGGGTATAGTCGTTGTGTGCCAATGTGCCGGGATACACATGCGGGCCACAGTAATCAAAACCATGAGAAAGGATTGACGATAAGAAGATCCCATGACCTTAGAGTGGTGAAATAGGTACTGAGGAGGAGTGAATTCTAAATCAAAGGTTGTAATGCGGACAATTAGGGTTTGCACTAATTTCCAAAAAGCCTGAATCAGTGGGCATGTCCACCAAATATGCAACATATCCCCCTCAGCTACCCCACAACGCCAACAACAGTCAGAGGTGTTGGGAAACATCTTCCTAAGGATTACCGGGTACGATACCATCTAGAAAATACTTTACAATTATGTTCCTGTGTTGAGACATTACCAGATCCTTTGTGTATGACCACAAGTGCAGTTTGTCACTCATCTTCTGATAGGGAAAGATTGAGATTGAGGATTTCACAAATTTTAGGGTCTTGGGAGAGGCGTCACAAAAAAAAAGTGCATAGATCGAAGAGATTATGTGACGTTGCGGCGAGGTCGAAGAACATAACTGTTCATATCTGGAAAGAGGTCTACCAAAAACAAGTCTTCCTCGAGAAGAATTCAGATAATGACACACCTGGAGATACAGCCACCAAGAGAAAGAGGAGGTGTGTAATGCACCTACCATTTGAGATTGTGTCTTAAATATACCTTTCTCAAAAAACCAAGCAGCCTCCAAATGATCTTTTGGCAGACCTTGGAACCGGATACCCCCCTCGATCCCAGGTAAGAAGTTAGAATTCAAAGGTGTTAAAGGACCCGTGGTAGATGAAAAATCATGATCCAAGACACATGTTTCCCTTAAGCTATGCAAAGACGCTAATATAAGTGGATGGTCCATAGTCACTGCACGCAAGTTGCGAAGTCCCAGCCAAGGCAATGAAGCCAAGGGTCTGGAGAAAAATGCTTGTTCAATGGAAATCCAGTCTTTCTGACGCATATGGAGATGCCAATCCACAACATGCATAAGGTGGCGTGCTCTATAATATAGTTTGAAATCTGGTAGGCCTATACCACCCTTCAATCTAGGGAGCACAAGGGTCTTGCGATTCATCCGGAGAAGTTTAGAGCTCCAGACAAATTATTGTATCTCTGCCAGCAGCCTGAATATTTATGCAGTTCCAGCCAATCCCTGGTGGAGGGTGCCCAGAAGATGGCTGGGAAGGAGCATAAACAGTTTGAGGCTTGCAATAGGGGGTATGGGGGGGCTTTTTCTACTGAATTCTACTGGAGCTGACTGAGAGACTTCTTTTGGGGATATGGTCTGCAGAGCTCTTGGGAGACATGTCTGGTTAATATTGGAAGAAGGCATTCAAGTATCCAAAGACCTTAGGTATCGCTTCAGTAGTGACACTGACTCTAGCCAAATGCATAACTAATGAAAAACAGTCAGAAAAGATGAGTAGGGAAAAAAATGTTAGTGGCCTCCACCTGTAAAACAACCATTTCTGTATTGGGGGTCATCTCATTGTTGCCCATCTAGTGCACCTGTTGTCAATTCCATTAACACCAAAGAAGCTGAAACTGATTAACATTCCCCTCTAAAAAGTGTTCCTTTATATATATGTGTTTTCAGCTATTACCAGTTCTGTTATACCTATTCCCCTGTACACTGGATATAAGTAGAGGAGGAGAGGATTGACAATTCTGTTTGGGATTTCAGGAGAGCCAGCGTTGTCAGCTTGCTGCAGAAAGCAAAAAGAGCTCATTGCACTTCTGGCACAGGTATTTTTTCTGTAGTTGCAGCATTTTTGGAGAACACACATGGAGTAATATGCATATATTGCAGAGATGTACTGCATATTTGTTTTCCCCTGATGTACACTATTTATAACATGAATTGCAGTGTGAGCATTTTTGTATAGGTTGTAAATAAATACCCTTGCAGATGTTTTTTAATATGTGCCAAAGGCAAACATCTATTATATTGCAGCTTATCAATTCTTAGATGTGATGAGACAAACCACCACTGGCAGGGGTGCGTACAATGATCGATTTTTATTTATTCATGTAAAACCTTTATTCTAAAAGAAAATAAATGTTTGCTGTTTCTGATTATAAAGTGTGAGCTGGAGTTTGGCATCAATTTGTTATTGTATTTAAATCAGCAAGTACATCTAACACTCACCTCCCCTGAGACTGGCAATACCCCTGTCTGCTGTGCCTCCTGTGCTCCTTCATCCAGAGTGGGGGGCACTCTTAGGACCAGCGAGGATAGAAAATCTCTTAGCACTCTTAGGACCAGCGAGGATAGAAAATCTCCTGGCTCCTGAATCAGTGAGAATAAACATTGCCTCGGGGCTTACAATGATCGATTTTTATTTATTCATGTAAAACCTTTATGCTAAAAGGAAAAAAAATGTTTGCTGTTTCTGATTATAAAGTGTGAGCTGGAGTTTGGCTTCGATTTGTTAGTGTATTTAAATCAGCAAGTACATGTCACACTCACCTCCCTCCAGACTGACAATACCCCTGTCTGCTGTGCCTCCTGTGGTTCCTCATCCACAGTGGGGGCACTCTTATACAGGAGGTGAGTTACTGGTTAGAACAGGGGTCTCCAAACTTTCAAAGGACCGGTATACTGTCCTTCAGACTTTAGGAGGGCCGGATCAGGACCAGCGAGGACAAAAATATCTCCTGGCCCCAGAATCAGTGAGAAAAACATGGCCTCAGGGTTGATGGTCAATAGGAGGAGTAGTGCCCCATCATTGGTATTAGTGGGAATAATAGTACACCATCATTGGTTTTAATGGAAGAAGTACTGCCGCATTGTTGGTCTCAATGGGAGGAATAGTACCCCAAGGGCTGGATGAAGGGTAGCAAAGGGCCACATCCGGCCTTCGGGCCACAGTTTGGAGACCCCTGGGCTAGAACATTAGGGGAAAACAGAGGGGAAAAGGCCAAAGAAAAGAAAACTACTGGAGCTACCACACATAATGATTGGAAAGCTGCAATATATGACATTTTGGGTTTAATACTGCTGTAAGTTGTCATTCACAGCGTGAATGTAACATTCCCTAATACCACAAGAACATTCAATCCTAAGAGAAGATAGCCTAACAATATTCAACCAAAAATAGCCTAAAACTAAAAACATTCGACTAGAAGAGAAAATACATTAACCACCTGGGGACCGCCTACCGCAGATGTACTGCTCCAGAGTGGCCCCGCTGCATTGGATCATGAACATGTATGTGATCCAGCATTTACGGGTAGGGCATGTGAAATTTGCATGACCGCCACTATGACTGTGCTGTCACTCGCTACAGCACAAGCCAATCAACAAGTCCCTGCTAATGATTTATGGCTAGCAGATTTACTGCTACAAGGCGGACGTTCTGCGCAAAATCACATATATAACCGTGATTGTGCACTTCCTCTGTAGGGGTCGCACGCACTGCCGGATCACCGTTTCTGCTGTGATAGGACACAGCAGAAGCCGAACAACAGGTGCCAGCCAATGGATGAGTGTCGGCACACGCTGATCGCCGAGGAGACTGACAGAACACAGCTCTGCCTATGTAAACAAGACAGAGCTGGGATCTGCTAGATTTTCTTTCCCTGCAAAGCAGGGAATACAATCTAGTAGATTACCTATTACAAATACCTAACACAGTACCAGGGGCGGACTGACAACTCATGGGGCCCCCGGGCAATAGGGGATTATGGGGCCCCTGTGTCCTTGCCCAAACTAAAAAAAATCCTATGAAAAAGGTACCAGGGGCATCTCATGGTGCCCCCTACTGACCCCGGGCCCTTGGGCAGTGCCCGAGTTTCCAAATGGTCAGACCGCCCCTGCACAGTACACAAAAACACTGGCTAAGCACACAGTTAACTCTTTGATTGCCCTTGATATTTAACCCGGGCAGTGTCATTAATACAATGATTGTGTATATTTTTAGCACTGATCGCTGTATTAGTGTCAGTGGTTCCTACAAAGTGTCAGTTAGTGTCAGGCTGTCCACCGCAATATCACAGTCCCACTATAAGTCATTGATGGCCGCCATTACTAATATAAAAAAAACAGTATATATACCATAGTTTGTAGACACTATAACTTCTGTGAAAACCAATCAATATATGCTTATTGGGATTATTTTACCAAAAATATGTAGCAGAATACATTTTGGCCTAAATTTATGAAGAAATTAGATTTTTAAAAATGTTTTATTGGATATGTTTTTACATTTTTGTAAAAAATATTGTTTTGATTTTTTTTCCTTCTTTTTTTTTATAGTGAAAAAAAAACAAAGGTAATAAAATACCACCAATAGAAAACTTTATTTGTGGCAAAATAATTATTTAAATTTAATTTATGTATAGCGTTGCATGACCGTGTAATTGCCAGTTAAATTAACGCAGCACCGTATCGCAAAAACATGGCCTGGTTACGAAGGGGGTAAATCTTCCAGAGGTCAAGTGGTTAATATACACTTATTGGGATTTTTTTTTTACCAAAGAAGTGTAGCAGAATACATTTTGGCCTAAATTCATGAATAAATGTGATTTGTTTTAAAAAAAAAAAAAAATTATTGCATATGTTTATCATTAGCAGAAAGTAAAAAAAAATAAAATATAGTTTTTTTTTAAATAATTCTCTGTAACCACACAATCCGAAGTTAAAGTAGTGCAGTGCTAAATAGCAAAAAAATGGCCTAGTCATCAAGGGAGGTAAAGTGGAGCTAAAGTGGTTAAGAACATTTGATTTGCCCCATTAAAACACGGCTTTATATAATGTGTAAGAAATCCCTAAAACTGACAAGCAAATGCTGGCTAATATGCACAGAAGAAATCTGCTTGCTGCCCTGCTGGAAGAATAGCTATGTAGTTTTTGTTATAAATAGCTACCTTTAAGTAAAAAAGAAAAATAATATAATGAATCAAGCTATTTTTAGTCCAGTTCCCTCTACAAAGGCCAAAATTAGCTCCATGTCCAGTAGTTCTGTATTAGAGCATAACTCCGAGGGGTTCCAGGTAATGAAATGCAATTAGTGAATTAGTCTGTGGGGTTTAAGCAACTAAAGATTGATTTTCTTAAATGTTCTCAATCAAACATCACAAACCAGGCTCCAGAAGAGCCGCTATTTATTTAAATTACTTTGCCAACAATTCAAGAGTGAAGGCCTAATATCTGCACCATAATACTTTTCAACATATATTCAACATACGGCCCTTATGATCAGAAATTTTCAAGAAGAAAAAAAACTTGCATTTGAATACCTAGCTACCAGTTTCAATAGATTCAAATGGGCATTGACTGATTAATAACATCAGAACTCTGGTCAGTGACTCCTAAAATGTTGCTGTTGGCTGCCATGCTATGCTTTTGGCTTTAATAGTCTCAAATGGGCATTGACTGATCAATGACATCAGAACTCTGGTCAGCGACTCCGAAAATGTTGGTGTTTGCTGCCATGCTATGCTTTTGACTTCAATAGTTTCAAATGGGCATTGACTGATCAATAACATCAGAACTCTGGTCAATGACTCCTAAAATGTTGCTGTTGGCTGCCATGCTATGCTTTTGGCTTCAATAGTTTTAAATGGGCATTGACTGATCAATGACATCAGAACTCGGGTCAGCGACTCAGAAAATGTTGGTGTTGGCTGCCATGCTATGCTTTTGGCTTCAATAGTCTCAAATAGGCATTGACTGATCAATGACATCAGAACTCTGGTCAACGATTAAAATGGTGCTGTTGGCTGCCATGCTATGCTTTTGGCTTCCATAGTTTCAAATGGGCATTGGCTGATCAATGACATCAGAACTCTGGTCAACGACTCCTAAAATGTTATTATTGGCTGCCATGCTATGCTTTTGGCTTCAATAGTTTTAAATGGGCATTGACTGATCAATGACATCAGAACTCTGGTCAGCGACTCAGAAATTGTTGGTGTTGGCTGCCATGCTATGCTTTTGGCTTCAATAGTCTCAAATGGGCATTGACTGATCAATGACATCAGAACTCTGGTCAACAACTCTGAAAATGTTGGTATTGGCTGCCTTGCTATGCTTTTGGCTTCAATAGTTTCAAATGGGCATTGGCTGATCAATGACATCAGAACTCTGGTCAACGACTCCTAAAATGTTATTATTGGCTGCCATGCTATGCTTTTGGCTTCAATAGTTTCAAATGGGCATTGACTGATCAATGACATCAGAACTCTGGTCAGCGACTCAGAAAATGTTGGTGTTGGCTGCCATGCTATGCTTTTGGCTTCAATAGTCTCAAATGGGCATTGACTGATCAATGACATCAGAACTCTGGTCAACAACTCTGAAAATGTTGGTATTGGCTGCCTTGCTATGCTTTTGGCTTCAATAGTTTCAAATGGGCATTGGCTGATCAATGACATCAGAACTCTGGTCAATGATTAAAATGGTCCTGTTGGCTGCCATGCTATGCTTTTGGCTTCAATAGTTTCAAATGGGCATTGACTGATCAATGACATCAGAACTCTGGTCATCGACTCCTAAAATGTTATTATTGGCTGCCATGCTATGCTTTTGGCTTCAATAGTTTCAAATGGGCATTGACTGATTGATAACATCAGAACTCTGGTCAACGACTCCTAAAATGTTGGTGTTGGCTGCCATGCTATGCTTTTGGCTTCAATAGTCTCAAGTGGGCATTGATTGATCAATGACATCAGAACTCTGGTTAGCGACTCTGAAAATGTTGGTGTTGGCTGCCATGCCATGTTTTTGGCTTCAATAGTTTCAAGGGGGCATTCAGTGACCAGTGACACCAGAACCTTGGTCAGCAACTCAGAAAAATGTTGGATCCAGGTAGTGAAGGGCATTTTTGGAAGGAGTTTAGCAATTACAGCTTTCTTTCTCTGTACTTCTCTCAGCTTCCTTTCAGGAAATAATGAAGACGTTCCTTTAATGTAGTTTTTATGTTTAATGTAGTTTTTAACAATGGATGAACATAGAGGCAACCAAGTTTGTTTGCTGCATTTACAGTCTTTTTTCATAGACATGCAAGCAATTGCACTTTACTATTTCTCTTATCTCAGTGTATGTGTCCAATGTTCCTGACCCCTAATTGTAATCTTACCAGCTATCTGACCCTAAGACTTAACCTTCCTCTCATCAGAATCCTAAAACTTAACTGAAACCCTAACATTAGACCTTAACACTTAAAGTGGTTACAAAGGTTCAGCTTTTTTTTTTAATAACAAACATGTTAGACTTACCTGCTCTGTGCAATGATCTTCCCCCTTCGAAACCCCAGGCCCCTCCCACCCGAGAGCTGCTTGCTCTGGGGGCACTCGTGCATGCTCACTCCTGAGCTACATCTGTATGTCTATGAGAAACACAGAGCGTGGCTCAGCCCTGCCCCCAGCTGCCTCCTCGACAGCAGCAGGAGGCAGAGACTCGGGAGAGCGTGTGCTCTCATGCACATTGCTAGATTGGGCTCAGTTGAGTATGGGGGGGGTTGCACACTGAAGGTTTTTTACCTTCATTCATAGTTCAGCCTTTATAACCACTTTAACGTAAACCCTAACAGTATGCATTGACACCCAACACTTAAACGTAGAACTTAACCTAACCTTATAAAATAAACTTTAACACCTAAAGCCCAACTGAACCTTTAGGACTCATGCCCATTGGATGGTTTTCATGCCTTGACTACTGTAACTCCCTCCTCACTGGCCTACCTCACCGCAGGCTATCCCCACTACAGTCCATCATAAATGCTGCTGCCAGACTCATTCACCTTACTAACTGCTCTATATCTGCCACCCCTCTCTGCCAATCCCTCCACTGGCTCCCAATTGCCGAACGGATAAAATTCAAAACACTAACACTGATGTATGAAACCGTTCATAACACTGCCCCTAATTACATCACCCAATGAAGGTGAAAAGAACCTTCAGCCTTTATAACCACTTTAACGTAAACCCTAACAGTATGCATTGACACCCAACACTTGAACGTAGATCTTAACCTAACCTTATAAAATAAACTTTAACACCTAAAGCCCAACTGGACCTTTAGGACTCATGCCCATTGGATGGTTTTACAGCTGCTCCTAGGGGCATCTGGCATTTTATTTCCTGCCTCTAAACTCCCCTGCATGCTAGCCTATGTGTCCATGCAGACATAAACCTTTAGAGGCATTTAGAGGCAGGTAAAAAAAAAACATTGCCACTGCATCCAGGACCAGCAACACTTTATTCAATGGCTGGATAAAGGGTAGCAAGGGCCATCTGGCCCTCAGGCCACAGTTTGGAGACCACTGCTGTTTAGGAAGCAGGATCCTGGGATCTCCAAGCAGGCTTCAAAAGGGTATGGCTGGAGGAGTCTTTGGTCTGGACGTTCAGGTAGCTGAAGGCAATGCCACCCCACTGGAAGGGCAGTACTCCAAAGTCTGCTCAGTGTTCTCCACAGTGACTGGGGCTTAAAGGATAAGTTCACCTTTGGAACATGTTGCATGTTCCACTTGTTTTTAGGCTTATATGCCACCACTCAGTGTTATGGACCACCGAACGAGCGGTTGCATATATGCATATGGCCATCACCAACTTGTTGATTACCTTTTGTTATTCTGAAGAAGTATCTGTTTTTTGTCTGTGTCCATGTGCAGAGTGAATGTAAATAAGAGTGACTTTTTAATTATCAATCACATGCAGGGTTCTAATCAGGAAATTGTCATGGTCTGCATCTCTTTAGATGCGATTTCCCTTTGGACATATCTCACCGTTCCTAACCTCGGAAACCACTAAGCAACTCATTCACTCCCTTATTATATCATGCCTTGACTACTGTAACTCCCTCCTCACTGGCCTACCTCACCGCAGGCTATCCCCACTACAGTCCATCATGAATGCTGCTGCCAGACTCATTCACCTTACTAACTGCTCTATATCTGCCACCCCTCTCTGCCAATCCCTCCACTGGCTCCCAATTTCCCAACGGATAAAATTCAAAAAACTAACACTGATGTATGAAGCCGTTCATAACACTGCCTCTAATTACATCACCAACCTTGTCTCTAAATACCACCCAAACCATACTCTCCGCTCCTCGCTACCCTGTAGCTCCCTTGTCTCCTCCTCCCATGCTCGTCTCCAGGATTTCTCATGGGCTTCACCCATCCTCTGGAACTCCCTACCCCAAGCTATCAGGCTATCGCCTACTCTGCTCACCTTTAGGCGCACTCTGAAAACCCATCTCTTCAGGGAAGCCTACCCCAACCCCAGCTAATACTGGAATCAACTACTCCTCCTACCACTCCATCTCCCACAGCTAATTACCTCTTGTACCACTATCCCCTCCCTCCTAGATTGTAAGCTCCAAGGAGCAGGGCCCTCTAATCCCTCTTGTATTGAACTGTATTGTTACTGTAATGTCTCCCATTAGAATGTAAAGCACTGAGCAAACTGTTGGCGCTATATAAGTCCTGTATAATAATAATAATAATCTCACCAAAAATGACATTTTTGTTGCAGGGGATACCCAAAATCCGACTTGTATCTTAGTGAAGACTTCTGGGAAAATCAGTAAGCCAATCGCACAAGCAGGAAATTACATTTCTGAGGGGTGTCCTGTATACTATCTGTGTACAGAATATCTTCAGGTTACCATATTGCATTGCATTTTACAGAAAATTACAGCACTGCAGACTGAAAAGGAAAGGTCATTTTTTATAACACTGAATTAAAATATGACTTGAGTGGAGTTACCCTCTAAGCAGACCTTGTATTTTCACAGAGAACACTTTTAGAACATTTTCGTTAAAATTGTCATATATCTGTGCACTCACAGTATATACACTGTTTTCTTTTCATTTTTTCGAATTGAAATAATAATAATATTTATTTACACAGTATAGGTATATCTTTCTAAGTGCTCAGCAAGTCCATATTATGCCTGTAACAATGACAAAACAGCATACCAATGCATTAAAACTCTAGAATACGGAGTTAATAAATTCATCTCACACTTGCAGAACTTTTGTTGCACCACCTCACTGGAACACCTGTAAGTATTAATACCACCATCACTAATAATAACAATAATTATTATTACTACTGTCATTTATAAAATATCAAATACTTGTATACACATATAGTTGATATATTTGAGATGATTCTTAAGACTGCACTTTTTTTTTTTTTTTTTTTTATAAGCCGCCAGCATGAAAAATATAACTAGAGTCATAAAAATGAAATACATTGGCTGAGACAAAGGATTACATTGTGTCTACAGGATTGAGGTATAATTATGGAAATAGGATTAGAGATATGCGCCTTTCCGTCAACACCGAGCAATAAAAATTCAGGTTTTTTTAAGCCGCGGTTCAGCCTGTAGGATAAAAGCAACTTGCTGAATTATAGAGTCGCACTAAGTATTAGTTTCTCTCTACTTCTTAATGAACAGAAAACAGCAACCCACCATAATGTGAAACAATTAAGGGGGGACTCCAAGCAACAGAAAATGAAGAGCTTTGGAAATCCTTCACTAATACTCATTACCTGTCCTACCATATTTCCCTTCAGTGGTGAATCACTAGACTGCAGTCCAGGACCTGACACCAACCCATACTGCCTGCATTCACTCTTCTATCCAGTGCCCATTGATATCACAGAGTACATTGAATCTTGTAGTGTTTCAGGGACTTATGATAATTCCCTTATTGAGTCAGAGGCACATAGGGAACCCTTGAATCCTGGGTACACTCCATACTTGGGGTGTCAAACTCAATTTCCTCATGGGTCACCTCAGTATTGTGGTTGCCCTCAAAGGGCCAGTTGTATCTGTAAGGCTCGGTTCAGACTACTACGACCTGAAGGTCATGCTACTTACTGTGTGACTTTGCCAGGCAACTTTCTGGTGAGTTGATGCAACTTGAGTATGACTTTGATGCTATGGATCCAAATCACTTCAATATAGATGAGCATCCGACTTGGAGGCGAATTCCATTAAAGTCTACAGAGAGAAGTCACCTTCAAGTAGTACAGGAACCTTTTCTAAAGTCGGAGCAACTTCAGTAGTTCTAATTAAGACAGCTCTGATTGATTAACATGAGATTTCACATGTCATGTGACTTGGATATCACAAGTCGGATCCCAAGTCAGGCAGTGTGAACCAAGCTTAAGAATAGATGTCCAAAGAACCCCACCCCCCTTTACATCAGGTGCCAAGAGCTCCCCTTCACCTTAAGAAGCCAAGAGTCCCCCATCCTCCTTCACAGTGCACCCCCCTTACCTTGTGCTGCTACCAGGAAGAAGCTGGGGTGGAGCTGGGAAGCAGAAAATGCAGAGTATGGAGGAGAACCAGAGGAGGGCTAGAGTCAGCTGCTGCAGTCCACTGAATGTTGAGACCAGGGGAGGTGGCGACAAAGGGGTTTTGCAGCTGCAAAAGAGAGGCGCAGGATCTGCAGAAACTTTTTTTCTCCACTCTTATGCTGACAGTTGATAAAAGGTGGGGGCAGGGAAGAGGGGAGTGCCCTGACTGTAGGAGAGGTGTGAGGGCTGCTTAAAATGGCCTGGAGGGCTGTATTTGACTCATGAACCTTTTGTTTGACTAGTGCTCTTTATAGAATGCTTCAGTTTCTGCAAAGTGTAGAGCAAAGCCCTGCAGCTGTCTTTTTTACAGTCCCATACTAAAATCTTGGTGGCCAACAAAGGTGCACACAATAGACTATTAAATAGTGTAGGGTGGGTGCTAGTTCAGAGATGCAGAATTTAGCACCAAGAAGGACAAATGTTGAGGTCTTCTGTACAGTATACTTCCAGGACTTAGTGGCTTCATCACACACAGAAATCAATAACAAGGTTTAAAAAGCATTTTCAGATATGCAGAATCCTGTAGTGTGATACTAGGATAGTGTAGTATGCTACAGAAAAAATCATTGTTTATCACTCATGGTATTTGTGTGAGTCATGTGATTAAGGTTGGGTATTGCAGATCAGCTGGATGACTCAACAGGATGTAGCTCTATTGCCTCCTCCTGACACTGGAGGACAATAGAACCTTCAGGAAGTCAGTAAGAAGGAAGGGGTGGAGGCCTAATCTGCATATTCATGAGGGGGGTGGCCAATCTCAGGTTTGGAGGCCCTGGTAGAGTGTTGGACTGGCCTATAAATAAGGGAGAGTCAGGCTGACAGGGGAGTCAGGTGGAAGATGGAGTGCTGAGGAGACTGTTGGTGTCTAGGAGGGACCCCCTAAGTCTAGGGGGGGGGCCTCTCGGCTGGGCTTGGGCTGACTCAGGAAGATACATTCTGCAGAGAGGTGTGGATGGGATCAAGGACTGGAGCAGTAGGGAGCAAAAAGGACAGTGTGAGTACAGCAGCACACTCTGGGATCTTCAAGGGGAAAGACTGCCAAACATAGCAAGCTTTCCCAGGATAGCATTGAGCTCAATCCTTTATCCTTGTCCTGAAAGATCTTCCAAGAAGCCACAAGGGCTGGTAGTGCTTGCATGCTGTGGAGCTGGGAGCAGCTCTGTAAGGGGGGGAAAGACATCTCTGCATGAAGCTACAAGAAGTAAAGTGATATTTGAGGGACTGCTAGTTCCTCACTCGTAAGGGGCAACTGCTACTGATCCATAATGACTGACAGCTTTCAGGAAAGAAACAGTCCAGGATCTGCTTTGTACATAGAAAGATAATGCCCTACTTCCATTTTCAAGTCAAATGGGCATCCCGTGATCCCTATTTCCCTATGCAAGTTGAATTCCCCTAATAAAAAAAAAAAAAACAAGTTCATGGACTGGTCACTGTCTTTGGATGCATGTCTGTGTGAAAAATACCTGTTGCCTGGCTGTGCGGAGGGAAGCCTACGGATATCCACAACACAGCAGCCCTCACATGGGTAGCGCTACAGGTACAAGAATTTAATATGTCATGTAACTTCTGTCGACAGTACCAGCTTCCATGGTGGGAACCTCACCAAGAACAAACTATCAGTGGTTTTAGGAACATTTCTGCCACTCTTAGTTCCTTTCTCCTACTGTTCACCGAGAGCTCTATTGGGATCCACCAATGTAGTATTTTTAGTAAGAACCTCTGTCAGGACTGATTTCCTTTATCCTCACTGGGGAGATTTCACCTCATTTCCTGGAGGGGGTCACTAGGACAGGGAGTGCAGCTGTATTGTGGATTCCAATAGAGCTCTCAGTGAACAGCAGGAGAAAGGAACTAAGAGTGGCAGGGCTTCTCCACTGCAGAAGGTGACATCCCCATCCTTTTGGTGAGATCTTTTTGTGGTCAGAACCTGGCTTAGAGGACTTATTGAATCTCTTTGATGACTGCAGATCCAAGAGGAGGATATTATTGTTGTGCCTATTTTACACCATGCTCTAGTGAGTGCTTGTCTGATTGGATGACTGTCACCTAAAGAACACGGTGGTGCTAGATTGAATTCATGAAATATGGAGACGTTCCATATAAGATCTATAAGGTGGACTTCATTCTCCTTTATTACACTCTGCTACACCTTGGAAGAAGTTTTTGTCATTTAATATAATTAACTGACTTTATTTACATATCATTCTATGTTGGTTTATTGTTATGATTATAAAGAGTGAAGCGCTGTTTTTATGAGGATTTTTTATAACTCATATATTGATTTTCTTTTTTTGTTTAGTGTAATAACAGCAGCTCGTTGGTTTTAATTTAACTTATTTTATTGCATTTTATTCATTTATTGTTGGTTCACTGGTACATAACGCGTAGTTGTGAGTGTCTAATTTGCTTATTTAAAGCTTTAATACTGTATATGTCAAAGGATTCCTATGGGTTATCTAAAGAGACATCACAGCAGTGGAAGCCTGTCTAGAAGCTTGATTGTTATAAAACCTTTAATGGAGCCATCCAGTGAGGGATGAATTGCAACTATGTCTCAGTCACTTGTGTGTGTGTAAATGTCAGCTTTAAGCCCAGTACACGTGTCAAAAATCGGCCAGTTCAGGAACCGGCCAACTTTCAGTCCATGTGTACAGCTGTCTGTTCCAGTTTCTGTCGAATGGTGCTGCTGGAAAACATGCAAACCATCAGTGCTTACAGCCAATGTCAGAATACAGTGTCTCAGGGTGGAGTACCCCTGTTAGAATACAGTGTCTCAGGGTGGAGTACCCCTGTCAGAATATAGTGTCTCAGGGTGGAGTACCCCTGTCAGAATACAGTGTCTCAGGGTGGTGTACCCCTGTCAGAATACAGTGTCTCAGGGTGGAGTACCCCTGTCAGAATACAGTGTCTCAGGGTGGAGTACCCCTGTCAGAATACAGTGTCTCAGGGTGGAGTACCCCTGTCAGAATACAGTGTCTCAGGGTGGAGTACCCCTGTCAGAATACAGTGTCTCAGGGTGGAGTACCCCTGTCAGAATACAGTGTCTCAGGGTGGAGTACCCCTGTCAGAATACAGTGTCTCAGGGTGGAGTACCCCTGTCAGAATACAGTGTCTCAGGGTGGAGTACCCCTGTCAGAATATAGTGTCTCAGGGTGGAGTACCCCTGTCAGAATACAGTGTCTCAGGGTGGAGTACCCCTGTCAGAATACAGTGTCTCAGGGTGGAGTACCCCTGTCAGAATATAGTGTCTCAGGGTGGAGTACCCCTGTCAGAATATAGTGTCTCAGGGTGGAGTACCCCTGTCAGAATACAGTGTCTCAGGGTGGAGCACCCCTGTCAGAATACAGTGTCTCAGGGTGGAGTACCCCTGTCAGAATACAGTGTCTCAGGGTGGAGTACCCCTGTCAGAATACAGTGTCTCAGGGTGGAGTACCCCTGTCAGAATACAGTGTCTCAGGGTGGAGTACCTCTGTCAGAATACAGTGTCTCAGGGTGGAGTACCCCTGTCAGAATACAGTGTCTCAGGGTGGAGTACCCCTGTCAGAATACAGTGTCTCAGGGTGGAGTACCCCTGTCAGAATACAGTGTCTCAGGGTGGAGTACCCCTGTCAGAATATAGTGCCTCAGGGTGGAGTACCCCTGTCAGAATACAGTTTCTCAGGGTGGAGTACCCCTGTCAGAATACAGTTTCTCAGGGTGGAGTACCCCTGTCAGAATATAGTGTCTCAGGGTGGAGTACCCCTGTCAGAATACAGTGTCTCAGGGTGGAGTACCCCTGTCAGAATATAGTGTCTCAGGGTGGAGTACCCCTGTCAGAATACAGTGTCTCAGGGTGGAGTACCCCTGTCAGAATACAGTGTCTCAGGGTGGAGTACCCCTGTCAGAATACAGTGTCTCAGGGTGGAGTACCCCTGTCAGAATACAGTGTCTCAGGGTGGAGTACCCCTGTCAGAATACAGTGTCTCAGGGTGGAGTACCCCTGTCAGAATACAGTGTCTCAGGGTGGAGTACCCCTGTCAGAATATAGTGTCTCAGGGTGGAGTACCCCTGTCAGAATACAGTGTCTCAGGGTGGAGTACCCCTGTCAGAATACAGTGTCTCAGGGTGGAGTACCCCTGTCAGAATATAGTGTCTCAGGGTGGAGTACCCCTGTCAGAATATAGTGTCTCAGGGTGGAGTACCCCTGTCAGAATACAGTGTCTCAGGGTGGAGCACCCCTGTCAGAATACAGTGTCTCAGGGTGGAGTACCCCTGTCAGAATACAGTGTCTCAGGGTGGAGTACCCCTGTCAGAATACAGTGTCTCAGGGTGGAGTACCCCTGTCAGAATACAGTGTCTCAGGGTGGAGTACCTCTGTCAGAATACAGTGTCTCAGGGTGGAGTACCCCTGTCAGAATACAGTGTCTCAGGGTGGAGTACCCCTGTCAGAATACAGTGTCTCAGGGTGGAGTACCCCTGTCAGAATACAGTGTCTCAGGGTGGAGTACCCCTGTCAGAATATAGTGCCTCAGGGTGGAGTACCCCTGTCAGAATACAGTTTCTCAGGGTGGAGTACCCCTGTCAGAATACAGTTTCTCAGGGTGGAGTACCCCTGTCAGAATATAGTGTCTCAGGGTGGAGTACCCCTGTCAGAATACAGTGTCTCAGGGTGGAGTACCCCTGTCAGAATATAGTGTCTCAGGGTGGAGTACCCCTGTCAGAATACAGTGTCTCAGGGTGGAGTACCCCTGTCAGAATACAGTGTCTCAGGGTGGAGTACCCCTGTCAGAATGCAGTGTCTCAGGGTGGAGTACCTCTGTCAGAATACAGTGTCTCAGGGTGGAGTACCCCTGTCAGAATACAGTGTCTCAGGGTGGAGTACCCCTGTCAGAATATAGTGTCTCAGGGTGGAGTACCCCTGTCAGAATACAGTGTCTCAGGGTGGAGTACCCCTGTCAGAATACAGTGTCTCAGGGTGGAGTACCCCTGTCAGAATATAGTGTCTCAGGGTGGAGTACCCCTGTCAGAATACAGTGTCTCAGGGTGGAGTACCCCTGTCAGAATACAGTGTCTCAGGGTGGAGTACCCCTGTCAGAATACAGTGTCTCAGGGTGGAGTACCCCTGTCAGAATACAGTGTCTCAGGGTGGAGTACCCCTGTCAGAATACAGTGTCTCAGGGTGGAGTACCCCTGTCAGAATACAGTGTCTCAGGGTGGAGTACCTCTGTCAGAATACAGTGTCTCAGGGTGGAGTACCCCTGTCAGAATACAGTGTCTCAGGGTGGAGTACCCCTGTCAGAATACAGTGTCTCAGGGTGGAGTACCCCTGTCAGAATACAGTGTCTCAGGGTGGAGTACCCCTGTCAGAATATAGTGTCTCAGGGTGGAGTACCCCTGTCAGAATACAGTTTCTCAGGGTGGAGTACCCCTGTCAGAATATAGTGTCTCAGGGTGGAGTACCCCTGTCAGAATACAGTGTCTCAGGGTGGAGTACCCCTGTCAGAATATAGTGTCTCAGGGTGGAGTACCCCTGTCAGAATACAGTGTCTCAGGGTGGAGTACCCTTGTCAGAATACAGTGTCTCAGGGTGGAGTACCCCTGTCAGAATACAGTGTCTCAGGGTGGAGTACCCCTGTCAGAATACAGTTTCTCAGGGTGGAGTACCTCTGTCAGAATACAGTGTCTCAGGGTGGAGTACCCCTGTCAGAATATAGTGTCTCAGGGTGGAGTACCCTTGTCAGAATACAGTGTCTCAGGGTGGAGTACCCTTGTCAGAATACAGTGTCTCAGGGTGGAGTACCTCTGTCAGAATACAGTGTCTCAGGGTGGAGTACCCTTGTCAGAATACAGTGTCTCAGGGTGGAGTACCCTTGTCAGAATACAGTGTCTCAGGGTGGAGTACCTCTGTCAGAATACAGTGTCTCAGGGTGGAGTACCTCTGTCAGAATACAGTGTCTCAGGGTGGAGTACCCCTGTCAGAATATAGTGTCTCAGGGTGGAGTACCCCTGTCAGAATATAGTGTCTCAGGGTGGAGTACCCCTGTCAGAATACAGTGTCTCAGGGTGGAGTACCCCTGTCAGAATACAGTGTCTCTAGGGAATACCCCTGTCAGAATACAATGTCTCAGTGGAAGAGATTCCTGCATTTACATTGCTTGTATGGTTGCAGGGATCTGTAAGGTTTATTTTCTAGTTTTTTTTAAGCTGCTGTGTGTGTACCCAGCTTTTAGCTCTGGAAGTAAGGCAATAAAGGGAAAACGTAAAAAAGCAGCCTATACGTATCTCCAGTTACTGGCAAGAAAATGCAAACTATTCCGATTTATCTGCCTACATATGACATACAATGAAGATTTAAAAATAAGAGTGAAGCTAGTGTAGAAGGAAAAGGAGATTTGAAGACATAACGTAACATTCAACATTTTTACTAGGCAAGGGATTATATTGCTATTGCCCCTTGGGGAGATTTCCCCTCAATTCCCATCCCAGAGATACCTGTATAAATTGTAAATTAATTTCCTTTATATTGTATGTGTAAAAGAACAATGTCAGAATTTGAAGCCATCTGCTATAATTTCACAATGTCCATATCTTTTGTAAAACCTGATGCCTTTATTGCTAAAATTGCCCAGCAAGCATGAACCTAGCTTTGCTACATTTGCTCACCTTATCAAGGTGAATTGTCAATCCTGGAGACAGGAGATGGAATTCTGACTATTATCATTGCCTTTTAATCTAAGGATTGTATGAGACCCTCATTTTCTGCACCACTGAACCCAAAAGGGTCTGTCAATAGCCCATCTACCCCCTCTCTGTTAGCTATGACACCTAGCTGGTATTCACAATGGAAGCAGAGCAGAATATAAATGTGTCCTGAATTATCAATACAATAAAACCAGGAACGGGAACCTGAAACATTAAATATTTCTTGTTCAATATTTTTTTTTTTATTGATATAAATACAAAGTATAAATAACAACAGTAACTCAGGACACACATGAAAAAAATGGGTGCATATAACAGTAGGTCATACAAAGTAAAGAGAAAGAGGAGAACTGATCCAAAAAGGGGGAAAGGGGAAAAGAGAAGAGGCTCGAAGCCTTCAAAAAGGCACATAATATAAGTCCATGGATCAGGCAATATAATGTTGACACGCAATTTAGCAGTTGAAGACACAAAATATGCATGAAAAAATAAACAAATATCATGCTAGGGAGACAAAGAAAAGGAAAAAGGAAAGCCAGGAAAATTAAGACGAGAGGAGAGAAGGAAGGTTAGATGCTCAAACCGGGCCAGGGCTCCAATCTTCATCCTCAGTCTGAAGTTGGAGAGTCAAGGCTCAAGGAGGGTGAGTTAAAACTAGATGGAAGGAAATGGTCCACCTATGGCTGCCAAACATTAAACTGCTTAGGGATCATATCCTGTATGGTGGCCTCAATTTTACTATGTATCATAGCTTGGGGGATTCTATTTTGGTCTCCAGGGTACAAAGTGTTGGGTTCTTCCAAGCCTTTGCTATGGTTTTTTGGAAGAGGAAACAAAGTTTTGAAGTGCAAGCAGTGGAGGCGTCAAGCAAAATGTTTCTATTTTTATAGTTTTAAAATAATACAATGGGATAATAGTAAATACATGGGAACACAGAAACAAATCAGATAAGTAAAAGTAGAAAGACAAAAACATAGACCTTAGGGCAGTTAGGTCAGACAGACATTATTAAAAGTTAGGCACCCACAAGATTTCAATGAGAGAGCAAAATTACAAAGATCACAAATTTAAAAAAAGTATTTTGCGTTTTCTTGTGAAGTGGCTTGGATATATTATTTCCACCTCATAAAAGTTAAAGCAGCTGTAAGTTGATGTATTGTTGCTGAAATTGCATTTTTCCAGCAATGAGAAGGAAGATGATGAGTGGCAGCAGAATGTGGTTGACCATCTTCTGCACGTAGACCTTCATAACGAGACAAAGTGTCGATAAACATTATATTTATTTTATTTTTTTCTTTGGTTGAACTAGATGGACTGATGTGTTTCTTTTAACCTAACTGTAACTATTTAATATAAAAAAAAGTATAATGGGTCAAATGATGCCAGGTACCATATAATAACTATCTTTAGAAGCAGGACCAGAAGACATGGTCAGAAGAAGACTTGACCACAACTGCACCAACACAAGTTAGAGGTACCTGCTTAAATGTGATTTTGTCATAATTAGGAATTCTATAAGCTTATGTTTATTAATTTTTTCTCTTAATTGTATAAAAGTTTATATCCACTAAGCATCTCCAATCAAAACGTTTAGAGCAGTTTTCCTGGGAGGAAGAAGCAAGGAAATAATATGATTCAATAGGACCTGTTGAAAAATGGCCTACACTCTTCAAATTTTGTTCAGGTATGGATTTAAGTGTTCCTGGAATACTTCTAGTTAATGTGTTTATTCTGCAAATAAATAAAGTTAATATATTGTTGTAAGTTAGATTTCGTTGGTCTGTTAGAGAAGGCATTTTTCTGAGGTTGGATAATATCCAAGAATCTAAATAACTCTTTATATTTACAATGCTCTTGTATAGGGGGGGCCTTTCCAGAAATACACTCTGGGATTGCTAGGAAACTGATCATCCAAGATTGAGCTAATGCCAAATATAGCTTTACATTTTTGCCAGAGATAGCAAAGTAGCAGTTAAAGAGAAATTGCCCCCCCCCCCTTGAAGAGAGTTAAGGAGGATGGGAGAAGCCTACTTTTTGCCGACCTTGAATGCACCAGACTTTAGTACAATGAAAAATCTGTCCATAAGGAGATATACAGTAAAGGATTTTTGGGAGGCCTGTAAGCAGGTTGCTTAGTGAGATAGTGATTGGAACAGGCTGGGTAAGAAAGGGGTTAATTTTCCCATTCCCGGTTCACAGGCTTTTTGGGCTTCAGTCGGTCCACCTGTGCTATAAATAAGTGAAGGCACTCTGCAGTCTGCCACCTTCACCGAGGATTGCCAAGAATAGACTTTGCCAGCATGGACTCTTGTGTCAATGAGGTATACCTGGACTACAGACTATTGTAGCTAGTATAGGGATAAGAAACTGTTCATATTGAACTGTGCTGCTAAAGTTCTTCAGTAAAAGTTACAATAACTGTTTCTTGAACCTGGTCAGTAGTTATTCAAGGGGTGCATGCTGGTTCTGATGTATCTAAAAGAACCTGTGAAGAACTAGAGGGGTATGAAGGACTTCACACTACAGTGTGACAACTCAGTATACCATGGGAAAGCAAGGCCATTGTTAAGGGTAACTAAGTGCATGTTCAAGACATAAGGCGACCAGTTGTAGGTATGGTACCTGTATAGGTAAGATGTCCTCTCGTAGCGAAGGGGTCGCTGCTTTGGCTCCCTCCATAGAGATACGTCTCCCATAGCAATTGGGAGCAGACCAGCGTGATGGAGACCCTAAGCCTATCCACGAA
Source organism: Staurois parvus (assembly GCF_062004578.1). NCBI lineage: Eukaryota > Metazoa > Chordata > Amphibia > Anura > Ranidae > Staurois > Staurois parvus. The sequence goes on along the minus strand of NW_028318504.1, from coordinate 4,575,587 downwards.
GTAAGGAGTTAACACAAGACACACATAGGATTCACGCCGTTGTGTCCAGTGAGATCTCATTCTGTTACTGGGAGTGAGGTAACAGAGGTACATTGGCTGTTGGAGATGGTGTTGCTCAGCCTGCCACTCCAAATGCAATAAAATTTCATCATGTGTAGAGCGATAGGACATCACTTAACAGAGTGACTCTGCTTCATGGAACTGTGTTACTGTGTGGCTTTGCACATGACAACAGTCTCTGCCTGGTCCTGGGCATTGGTGAGTGGGCCTTTGGGAAAAGGCATCCCTAGTGCACAAGCTCGTTAGACCCTGCCCACAGGTCCATGCCTTCTCCAACTTCACATGCCAGGATTATTAATCTGAGAATTCATTTTTTTTTTGTATGTGTTTCCACGCAAACCTAAAAAGGTCTCCTTGTAATGTATTAGAACTATTGTACTCACATTATTATTGGCCATTTTTTTTGGGGTGGAGTAACTTGACCAATATATTTATTGTTAAACCTCTAATGCAGTTGAACCATGAGACAGTATATGCACTATATTTTTGGAGTCCATTAGCAATCTTCTGAAGAATGTGGTGGTTGTGGAAATAGCCTAGGATAGATATCCATAGGCACTCAATAATTGCACCCCGTGGTATTTCATCATCATCAAAAAAAAAAAACACAATCTATGTTTTGTTCACTTTATTGCTTGATCTACTGCCTCATCTTTCATTGGAAGCAGAGGGAACTGTCCAGTATCCTGATGGTTGAGATCATGTATCTAACTCTAATGTGAAAACACTGGTGCTTAAGTGATTGGCCAGCACTGTCACAGTGTGATAGGGAGAGAGCCCTATGTAAGCTTAGACTGGGATCCAACCGGAGCCTAGACAGACTTCTTCCCTTCACTCCCATCAGTGATTGGAGCAGCAAGGGAGCAAAGGTAAGGTAAGAATAAGATGCTAGAAGATCTAATTTAAAGTGAACCTTTTACTTTGCCTTGCAAGTTCACTTTGAGAGAATCAGATGTCTTTTTATATGATAAATTAATTGGTTTAATTGATACATCTCTCATGGATACTGTCAGAATTTGAAAATAATTTTTCTCTATTCATTTTGTACTGTATGTGGAATGATCACCACCAAGTCATAGACAAATCTTTTACAAGTGAGGTCGTAAAGTAGAAAGTTGTGTTAAAGTGATATTTGGCTCTCTAGATCCTGTATTGTACTACCTCCTATATCAGGGTTATGAGTAAATCCACTAACCAATTGCAACTACAAGGAGCAAAAGAGGTGACAAAAGCAACCCTGACTAATTTCATTGGCTATGTTGATGTATGAAAGAGGGGTGGGGCTCCAAAATTTCTCAAAGATTGTTGGTATTGGAAATAGAGGCTACAAACACTTATAGAAGGGCATATGAAAACCCATATTACATAGCATTTTAAACATAAATGACCAAAAATGGCCATTGAGGTTGAGCTGAATTGTTGGACGTTTCCCTTGGTTAGATAAATAAAATGAAGAAAAACTCTACACAGGCATAAAAGACACACATCAATGAAGTTCTGTATTTATTATAATTTTTTTTTAGATACAAGCAGTGCAAGTGCCTGAATTTGACATGGTATCAGCATTTTGCAGGCCTTGTACAGCAGACCTCAGATTGGGAGGAAAACAGAGAAGCAGAATAAAGAGCAAATCAATTAATGTGTTGAACCCTGCTTGTTAGAAAAAAGCAAAATAACTGTTAATCTGCCTGCTCATTTATAATCAGAGTTCCGAAGAGAGAACGCCCTATTAATGCTTGCAAAAGGGAGATTCCCATCCTGCTTGGGAATAATCGACACCTAAAACTGTAGGAAAGAACTATAGATTGGTTTAAAGTTCTTAATATAATATATTATACATAAAAGAGGTTACTTAGGTTGGATGTCTTTCAGTTAAATAATCCTTTTAATACTGTTTCTAACTCTTCCAGTATGAAAGGTTTATTTCAAAGAAATAATGGGTTATGGAGAGTCTGGGAAGGTGAAGGTTTTGAAAGCAAGGTTTTGGCTAACTTTGGGTGGATTTTGTATTGTGTAGATCATATATATTCTTATTATAATCTGCGAATATGTTCATAATCTCAGTGGGGAGATGACCCTGTAGATATTTAACAATGACCTTTCTGGTTGGTTTTGAATCTTTCAAGCATTCCCTTTCTCATCGAACAACTGTCTAATCCAAAGTATGGTCTTTTTAATAGCCTGGGATTTGAGGTTTTCTATAGCTGCTGTCACTTTAGATAACATGGAAGATGAAGGATATTGCTTGTGGATATTTTATAAAGCTGAGATATCTCAGCTTAAAGATCTCATATTTTGGTAAGATCTGCTCATTTTTTTTTAGCTGTTGCCAAGGAGATAAACTGGCCTCTGATGTAGTGTAAATGGACCTCCCAAATAGCACATAATTGAGTATTTGTGGTGATATTGATTTGGAAATAAGTTTTCAGAGTAGTTTGTGTCTTGATTTGACTTTAGTATTATGGTGGTCTAAGAAGGTTACTTCTCTCAGCCTGATGCAACCAAAAATCCATAATGAAGCCTGGTGTGCATGCATGAGTTATTTTGACATTCAGGCTGTGAGTAATTTAACTTTTTAAACCCCCAAATATTGTACTTGCAGTTAAGGCTAGTTTACACCACCATTAGCTGTCTGAAGGGGTGGATTGCTCTTTTGAGAAGGAGATTGACAGGTGGTGAGAAGGAATTACATGTGCCATGTCATCGCCTGTTGTAACCCCTAAAAACCCACACTGCCATGGTTGATGTGCGGCCCCGTTCAGGTGAATAGTTTACATTCAATTGGTGTTACTGCCCACCAAGCACAACCATGGGGATACAAACTGTGAATCTAAAAGATCACACCAAATAATCATATCAGTTAGCAAAAGCAGACCCTTCTACCATACTGTTCTTCCCATGAAAGTGTCTTTATTTCATATATATTGGTTTGGGCCAGTCTGTACCAGGTTTTGTAAGCTGTACTAAGAAGAAACTGGAATTGCATATTGCGTCAGGAAAACAGCTCTTCCAATGTAATCTATAAATCTCATCTCTCAGTTTAACAGTCGGGTCATGTCAGGAGTTATGTCATCTCATGCTGGCCAATTAGGATAGCCAAAGTCCATGCTCCGGAGGAAGCCAGGGAGGAAATGAGAGCACTGCTGAAGGAGCTTGCAGACACTGCATTGTTGAAATTGAGTTCTGCTTGAAACCCTTAATAACCCTTAGATGCTTCTTACAGCAATTCCTGAGGTATAAATCAAAGATACAGTGTACAAAAGTGAACATTTTCGGTCATGCTCTGTCTTAAAGCTGAACTCCAGTAAAAATAAAAATTAATCCTTGAGGTGAGCCTCCCTTCACATTACAAGAGTTATTTTTTTTTTCGTGTCCAAGAGTAACAGAAAAAGCAGCAAAAAAGGAAGGGTGCAAATATGAAACTTCAGCAATCAGAAAAACTAGAGGCATCTATTGCATGAACCAAAGATCACATAATCTTTTTGCAACCCGAACTGTAAAGAAATGGCAATGCAGTCCTCCTCTGATCGGGGAAATCCAGTACTATACAAAACACAAACAGCGAGGGCACAAATGCCTAACGCATTATCTTTGACACTTTATTGAAAGGAATAAAAAGACAAATATTATACTCACAAGCTAAGTGAGCTAAAGGAATGTAGATGCATAAAGTAAACAATGTAAGAGTCCGCTCTCCACCTCCAACTGCAGACAGGATGATAGCATTGTCATCTTGTTCCCAGTTGGAGGTGGAGAGCGGACAACATTGTGAGTATAATATTTATCTTCTTATTCCTTTCAATAAGGTATCAAAGATAATGCAGTAGGCATTTGCACCCTCTCTGTTTGTTTTTTGTAACAGAACAAGCAGTTAAAGTATAAAGTTCAGGGTAGTGATAAGGTGCTACATCCTACAAATCAATAAACCACTTAGCTATTCATGCACATGGGTTTTAATGACAACAAAAACACATTAGGCCTCTTTCACACAAATGGTCTGATCAGGTTTGTCTATCAGATTTTCAGGCAGACCTGATCAAACCCTCCATTCACTCCTGTGTACCAGTGGGTGTAAAGAGGTTTCCGTTTACACCCAACTACCTCCAATCCAATCTGGTCCACTAAACAAAGAATGGAAGGGTTCCATCTTGCTCTGTCTATGCAATTGGGATCAGAGGGCAGTTGGGGCTAACACTGGAATCCGTTTACACCTGCCGGTCCATAGAGTAGAGCACGCTCTGTCCGTGTCCACTCTACATAAACTGAGTATACATGGATGTGTCATCTGCCCGCTCTTGTATGATCAGCAGGGAATTAATGGACAGATCCCCTGCTGACCTTAACAGAGTCCACATCATTAGAAAGGAGCCGAACATTGTAATTTGCTAAAAATGGATATTTTATTTGTATGAAACATAAAAACATCAATAAGAATAAAATATACTCCTATTTTTTTTAAATAAATGATCCTAAAAACATCAAGGTGTGGTGCACCTTATAAAGTATGCAATCCCACTGATAGGATAATATTTGAAAATCAGTCAAGTCACAAGCCAAAATTGAGCCATATACAGTATATAAGGAATAGGGACACCCCTCCAAATCATTGGATTCAGGTGTTCCAATCACCTCCATGGCCACAGGTGTATAAAATCATCACCTAGGCATGCAGACTGCTTCTACAAACATTTGTGAAAGAATGGGTCGCTCTCAGGAGCTCAGTGAATTCAAGCGTGGTCCCGTGATAGGTTGCCACCTATTCTGCGGTCAACTGTTAGTGGTATTATAACAAAGTGGAAGCAACTGGGAACAACAGCAACTCAGCCTCAAAGTGGTAGGCCACGTTAAATGACAGAGCAGGGTCAGCGCATGCTGAAACGTACAGTGCGCAGAAGTCACCAAACTGTACGCAGAATTAATAGTTAAAGACCACCAAACTTCATGTAGCCTTTAGATTAGCACAACAACAGTGTGTAAAGAGCTTCAAGAAATGGGTTTCCATGGCCGAGCAGCTGCATCCAAGCCTTACATCACCAAGTGCAATGCGTCGGATGCAGTGGCGTAAAGCAAGCCACCACTGGACTCTAGGGCAGTAGAGACATGTTCTTTGGAGTGACGGTTATGGTGTGGGGTTGTTTTTCAGAGGTTGCGCTTGGCCCCTTAGTTCCAGTGAAGGGAACTTTTAAGGTGTCAGCATACCAAGACATTTTGGACAATTTCATGCTCCCAACTTTGTGGGAACAGTTTGGGGATGGCCCCTTCCAATTCTACCCAATAAAACACTGTTGGGATGAATTAGAGCGGAGACCACGAGCCAGGCCTTCTCGTCCGACATCAGTGCCTGACCTCTCAAATGCGCTTCTGGAAGAATGGTCCAACATTCCCACAGACACGCTTCTGAACCTTGAGGGCAGCCTTCCCAGAAGAGTTGTAGCTGAAAAGGATGGACCAACTCAGTATTGATCCTCAGGGACTAAGACTGGGATGGTATTAAAGTTCATGTGTGTGTAAAGGCAGCCGTCCCAATACTTTTGGCAATATAGCGTATCTTCTATTGGCAAGACCTTCACAGGTGAAACAGAGGGAGGAAAAATGTCATCAGGCTATCTCTACGCATTTCACAGCTGGATATTGTAATCTACAGTAGTCCATACAACAATTATGATTTAATATAATTAGAACATAATAGCAATGAGTACAAATTTACACACATAGCAACCATTTACATTTTCTTACCACTGATGTGTGTGATACCCCAAGCCAAGTCATTTTCCTCCAATCCTCAGGGGCCTAGTCCTCAGAGCCATAGCCTACCACGATCACCCCCACAAATTTTACAATTAAAACTAGTTGGCTTGAGTATATCTCTCTTGCATTTCATCCAGCTTCCATTTCAATCCTCAATTTTTAAATAACTAGTTGTAATTAAGCCATTTACTTTATTATGCTATAAACAGGAGAGTTTTCTATTTGATATTTAAGACTCAATATACACGTTTAACACAATGCTATCTAATTTTAATTTGCTTTCAGAAAACCATGCGCTATTATATTTGACATTCTTGTGAATGGTGGTCATGTGATTAGGTAGCCATATTGACATCTATGCTAAACTTTAATTGTGTGCTAACAATTGTTGGACTGCCAATAACAGCCCTCGCACTCTGTAAAACAACGTGAATAATAGAAGTAATTTAACAGATATCAAGTTATTCTGCTCTAAAAGGATTTCTGTAATTATGCCCATCTTGGATGATGCAGTAATTATCTGCAGAAGAATGGACTGGACTCTCTTCTTTTAATACCTGACCAATTATTCACACGGATTTCAGAACTAAAACAACCTGAAGCTAAATGAATGTTAAAATATAGAGTATTGTTAGGAAATGAAAATGCACTGTAGTCAAATGAAGGTTTTTGATGCATGCAGGGAGATCAGACACCCTGCTGAGGGTTTTCTCTTTTCATCCAGGTTTTGCTGTAGTGCTCTATTCTGTACTAGGCTCTTTTTCTCTTTTCTGGTGATGTGAATTCCATATTGCCTAAAGCATGTTTCTGGTCAAAAATAAAGCTCACCTCTCACTCTGATTTCTTCTCCTATCGGCATGCTCCTAGTGAGCACATTGTCAGGACCTGGATAACCTGCTGTGGTTCCCAGAGCGGAAGGTTGTAGTTCTTGTGTCCACCAGTGGGTGTCTCCCAACAGCCAGCGTAGCCCAAAAATCAGTCTCCACCTGATGCTGGCTGCTGGAAGGGTATTTAGTCAATTCTCTACTAGTACCTTGCGCTTCAGTATTGTTCCCTGTTATCCAGATACTGCTTGCTAATTGATCCCAATCTTCTATCTATACCCTGTACCTGTTCCCTCTTGATCCTGATCCCAGTCTGAGTTCCCCTTTCCTGACTTTTCCTTACACCTCCAGTTTTACTGTGCTGATCTGTGTTCCTCATTTTGTATCATAGTTAGGTTGTTAGTTTTAGTATTTTGTCACTCAGTTTATGGTTCACCTATATCTTCACGTTTGAGTGTTTTCTGTTTGACGGTGTTTGGATAGATTTTTTTTCACTGTAAATAAATCTTACTTAAAGCACATATAGTCTGGTTTCAGTTTCCAAGTGCAGCTATGCAAATCTAGCTATCTCTACATTTGGTATCCCTAACACATGTGAACTGATGGGTTCCTTGTGCTGCTTTTTCCTCCCCCAGGTTGAGCATTGCGGCACAAGAGGTCAAATCCAACTGAAAGTCAAACTTTCAGTTACACTACAAGCTTACACTGCTTGCTTTAAAAAATGAACCCCTTGCCGCTAAGCTCCATGCATCCCTTTATCTGGGCTAATATACCCGGGGGCAAGAAGGTCTGCCTGATGGCATGACCAATATGATTGGCTGTCACAGTGTTCATATGATTGGGAGTTCACCTTTTAATTCTTTCTGTAAAGGTGAACAAGCACTTTAAGGCCTCAGAACCACCACACAATGTTCCTCCATGAGCCCCCCTGAAGTGGCCACCACAATTGGCTCTATGGGCTTCATGGCCCTGACTCTACACTATAATCACAACTCTTTTTTAATAAACAAGCAATGGTTGTCAAAGAGGCGGACACAACTTGCCTAGACATTAGCATGTGGTCTACTGGGTAACAGAGCTGTCCTACTGAGAGCGGTGGGTGCAGATGAAAAGGAGCCAAAACCTCATAACAATGCAATTCTATTTATTAGCCTGGAATATAGAAATGAATTGTATACTTTGGAGGTTATTATCTGAACTCAGCAAGTACACGGCTCTGCAATACGATACACAAGAAAAACATCCGTTATTGTTTCCATTCACGTGATCATAGAAAGCTCGCTTGTGCTTTTACAACCTTTGTTGAGTTTTTGACATAATACAAACCTTTTAACCCATTTTATTTGTGTGCGGTTCCCTCACATTCTAAAGAACCTCTATGGCCCCTTTCACAGCAGGGCATTCAGAGCGTACTTTGTATAGTTAACACAATACAAATAAGTGGCAGTAGAAAAATTACTCATCAACATCAACAGCCCTTCAAAATTCTATTCTGACAGGTTAATTTTAATGTAGGTTTTTTTGTGTGCTTTTAAATATTGGAGTTGTGAGACTTATTTTGATAGTAATTTGTTACAATTTATATATAATAATAATAATTATAAAGAGTAATTTAGATAATTTTAGATGCAATAAATGAAATCTGTCATACACCTGAGCATTTTAAGCAAAGCATTTATTAAAAAAAATGAAGAGGCATGCCATAATGATTGGTAGCTTAAAGCGGACCTCACATCATATTATTTTAGTTAAAGACACGTTTGTTAATTAACATGTTAAGCTGACCACACTTGTAAAAATGTTCAAAGATTTGCAGTACGGTTGAAGATTTGGCAAATTTCATTCAAAAGTATAATTTTGTTTGTATTTCTTTTTGGTAATGAATGGACTTTCCAAAAAGCAAACCACATACAATTTTAGAAATTTTTCATCCAGCTCCTTTGACTTATTCATCACTAGAGATGCGCACATTGAAAAAAATTGTTTAATTTTGGATTCATTTGTTAAGTAAATCATTTAGTTTCATCATATTATTATTAGAAGTTATTTGCGAAGATTTGCTATAATCCTTTTAACATGTTAAAATCATTATTTTGGGAGATTATTTATGCACTCTGAGTCATCCCAGCTACTCCAACCCACAAAGAGAAATGGAATGATCTGATTGGACATTATTGACTGGAGTCGCATGCTTCCGAAAGTAACAAATGGAACAAAATTAATTTGAATTTGTTGTTATGATTCTGATGGATCCACCTCCATCCAAGCCAAACACAATAAGTAGGAAACATATTATTACACTTTCATACCTTAAAGCGGAGTTCCACTCACCCTGTCAAAAAATAAAAGTCAGCAGCTACAAGAACTGTAGCTGCTGACTTTTAAAAAACAGCCACGTACCTGTCCCTCGGTTCCGCGGTGTGTCCCCTGCAGCCTGTTTCACCGGCCGTCCTGTATTCCAGGAGGCCGGCATCTTCAGTGTGGGCACCCGGCTGTGATAGCTTATGGCTTCACAGCTGGGTACCCACTGCGCATGCGTGAGTAGCGCTGCGCTTCATGAATGGTCCTGTAGTCTTCTGGGACCTGTCACGTGTCCCAAAAGACTACAGGGAGGGAGGACACCTTCAGCTTCTGATCGCCTACGCGATCGGACCGTAAGCGGGAGTGGGTACCTGTCAAATTCAGGTACCCGCTCCCCCCTGCCCCCCAAAGGTGCCAATCCTTAATGGGGAGCGGAGGAGCAGTCCATAAAGCGGAACTTCCCCTTTTGGGTGGAGCTCCGCTTTAATGTATTTATTTCATTATGTTTCCATATCACATGTAGTGCATTTTTTAAAAAAATTACAATGTTAATGCATAAAGAATTGGCTGAGTATCCAAGAGTCAGAGTACCTAGCCACTCCCATCTGAATAAAACAAAATGATCCAAATCAATTTGGATAATTTGTTAAGTTACGTTATTTCAAATGCATACAAAATTACCAAAAGGCCCAAACTATTGCATGATGTCATCCGAATTAAACAAATGAAAACCAATGAATTTGTTGTTTTCCTTATAAGTTATTTCAGAATTGTTGAAATGTGTTACTATTGTGATTTGGATACATCTGAATCTCCAAATAATGAAAATTTCAATTCATAACAAAACAAATCGCAAGTCTACTAGTCACTGCAGAAGAAGACAAACATTAATTTGACGCTACTAATGATTACAAAATGGAACAAATTTTCTTAAAATGAAAAATTAAGAAAAACATTCTACTAGTGTATGACTAGCTTTAGTGTAAAACTTTCAGGATTTGTTACTTCCCACCAGAGGTGGACTGACAACTCATGGGGCCCCCGTAAATAGGGGATCATGGGTCCCCTATGTCCTTGCCCAAACTCAAAAAAACCTATGAAAAAGGTACCAGGGGCATCTCATGGGGCTCCCTACTGACCCCAGGCCCTCGGGCAGTGCCTGAGTTTCCAAATGGTCAGTCCACCCTTGCTTCCCACATGGATCAAAGTATATCCCTGAAAATGCCTACATCTTCCTTTTGCACCAGAAAGATGGAGTGATCTTTGTTCAGGAATCATGCAGGATCAGCTTCCACTTCCTAGACTCAGATTCCAGTTCAATGATGACAAAATTTTGTAAATTCTGGTGCCTGAGTAGTTATTTTCTACATTATTGTCTGCCACAGATCTGCGCTTGCTGCACCTCCTCTTCACGTGCTTTGTTACATAGTCACAATATTTTGGTCTGAACTCTGGGGCAGAAGAGAGAAAAAACAGGTGGCGCACACACCTAGTGCATTATCCAAGGTTTATTGTAGGAGTGAAATAATAAAAACATACTCACAGACGAAGCATGTATCTAAAAAGCATAGAAAAATGACAATGGCCACAACGGCAGGCAAGGTGTTCTCACTGTCAGTGCGGTCAAATGGCTGACTGAGGCATCAACAGTGAGGCTCTTACTTTCCATTCATCATACATCAGCATCAGAGGTTGGTCATCAGCTCTGAGGAAAGGGATTTGTCCCCGAAACGTGTCAGCCATTTGATCGCACTGACAGTGAGAACATCTTGCCTGCCGTTGTGGCCATTGTCATTTTTCTATGCTTTTTAGATACATGCTTAGTCTGTGAGTATGTTTTTATTATTTCACTCCTACAATAAACCTTGGATAATGCACTAGGTGTGTGCGCCACCTGTTTTCTCTCTATCCAGTGGTTGATTTCCCTGTCTGAGGAGGGCTGCACCCCTGAAGCATTTCCTTTGGTTGTCGCTGTCCTGGTACCCTTGGCTTCCCTTTTGGCTGTGCATATCCTGAGGCGCTGGAGAGTACATACGATATCTGGGGCAGAAGAGACTAAGGTAATGCTTCCTCCTGGGGTACTTGACTGGGGCTTAATTACAAAAGCCACAAAAAGGAATTTTAATGATAAAATGGTTTGTGATATGTCATAAATGTATCTATGTAGCAACATTTTATCCTGTAAGGCTACATTTATACCCAAGCATTTCTAGAACATGTGGTTTGCATTTCGGAAATGTGCAAAAAATGTGCTACAAACACATTTTGCACTTGAGGTGCCATTAATTGTTAATGGAACCCCATTCACAGTTAGCAGGAAAGCGTTTTGCTGCACAACAAACTCTCCGAACTGTGCATTGAATAAACCCACAATGCTCCATGCCTGAAAGAATTTTAGAGCTTCTTTGGCACCTTTGTCTCACACAGGGTAGCCCATTCAAGTTAATAGGCTGCCCTTTGTGCAACGCGCAAAAAGCATGTAGGAACACCAGAGGTCACCCACCTAAGTATAGCATTAGAAAGACTTTAATGATAAAAAGACAATAAACAACTCACAAAGGTAATAAATTATAGAACCTGTCATATGCACATCCCAGTACAGATCTCATGTGGATGAATGGCAGATCACTCTGTTCCGAGAAGAAGCCTCACTGCCACTGGCCAGGTGGAAGAAACCAAGAAGCAGGCTCTGAACCAGGGGACAGGAACCCAGGCATTTTGGTGGATACATGGCTGGACCAGAAGTGATGTTAGACATTGCTGGGAGTAAAAGGGGTGTGGCTATGCGTTTCAAAGCCACCAAGGCTCCTTTTTCAAGCCTGTAAGACCTATCGTGAAAGGAACTATGCTCTATGTTTCCCTACTGTGAACTCATTCTGTCAATAACAGTTGTTAATTCTTGGGCATTTTTGGCACTCTCACTAGATTATATACACAGATTCTCACTTATTGGTATAGTTACATGTCAGGAGGAATTCCAGACAAAAAGATATATTTTTCAGGGTACTGGTGAGGTACAATTAAAATTTCCCATAACAAATCTTCAAAAAAAAAAATGATCACGTCTCTTAGCAAATCTTCGTCTTTTGAGTTCAGGTCCAGCTTAAAATGCGTAGAATGGATGTATTTTTCTCAGTGCGTAAGTGTGAATAGGATCCAAGCCATTCTCTGAATAGATGTGCACAGTGCAGTCTTAGAAGCCTTCCACGAGTTAAATGTCAGATAGAGCTGACAGTTCCATTCAGCTCTAGAAAGGGAACTAAGTTATTCGTAACTTGTGAGAACTCAGGAAGATGCAATTTGAAAGCATTTACAAGAGACATAACATTAGACAAAAGAACTTCCATCACTGTAACCAAGGAACTACAGCGCAAAATGATACAAAAGCCAAAATCATCCAGACTTCATAAAAAGAAACCCAAGTGACACTCTCCATGTAATCAATCAGCGTCTGCAACCTTCCACGTGGGTGGCGGTGAAAGGGTAATGCTTTTAAAATTGCTTTCGGCATTCACTGTCACATAATTTGGGATGAATGCCAGACAAGGGAAAAAAAGGAACAAAAAAATAATAATAAAAAAGTAAACTTTAAGCTCATCAACCAAATATAAAAATCTTCGTTGCCTTCTATGTCCTTTTTATTTCTTTTTTTAATCCTCAATTGTTTTAATAAAGAAATCAAAGTGAAACCGCTTAAAGCTACAGAAGCTGCAATCCGTTTAGTCTTCAAAAAAGCTAACAGGGAAAGCCCTTGTGGTTTAGGAACAAGAGCCTTTCAAATAATCTTGTGGATTTTTCACATGCTCATTCATATTCATGGTAAAAAATGTTTTGCTCATGTGTGCACTTCTTTAATTGATAGTATTAAAATACAAAAATGTAAAATGAATGTACATTAATAACCTCCCTAACGGTATTCCCGAGTGTAGCTCGGGGTAAATTGTCTGTACCAAAAGCGGCAACCCCGAGCTACACTCGGGCTTACCATGTGGCGCTACATAGGGAGTCCCTGCAGCACTTACCTTGTCCTTCGCTCCCGCGATGTGTCCCCTGCAGCATCCCCGGGCATCTCCTCCGGCTGATGCCGGCATCCGGCTCCTGTGTTCCGGTCCCTGTGACGTCGGGACGTACAGGCGCCGCCGTCGGCGGCGGGAAATTTGAAAATTTTTTAAAAATGTCATTTTTTTCAAAACGATTTTACATAGTAAAACATTGCTGTTTCAAACCATTTCACATACATTTTGTCCCGAGTGCTCTGTCCTGTCCCCTGTCTACATTTTGTCTGTTCTTTCTGCCTGGAAACTTAGAAAAGTCCATGGCGTCCAAAAAGTGTCCCTTTAGGTCAAAAGCGGGTTTAGATCAGCTAGAGAACAGCGATAGTAAATCAGAACCACTTGCAGAATTGAGTGATAATGATTCGTGGAGAAATTCGTCATCAGACACTGAAAACAATTTTGCGACTTTGCTCAGTGATGTGCGAACTTGGCGCTATATTTCAAATTTCAGTGTTTTTGGTTTGATTATATTATTGAATTAAATGTATTATTATTATATTATTATTTTTTATGATTATTTATTAAATTATAATTTATGATTTTGTGTTTCAAATTTTATCATACCCGGGATGTTTACTAGACTCTTGTTCGGACAGATTTCAGTGAGTTATTCCTAAATATTACAGCCTGCAATAAAAAAACTACATATTTCCATGCAAAATAATGGTACCGCTTTCAGCACCAAAAATCTGAAATAATCATACCGCCAGGGAGGTTAAATGTGTATATTATATTGATTATGTTCAGAAATAAAAATAAAATATATGCTATTTTTTTTTAATTTTAGTTAATTAATATGAAACAAGCCTGTAGACGGCGGTTCTGAAGAATCTTGGGGTAAATGTTTGAAAAACAGGATTTTTTGTTACTCACCATAAAATTCCATTCTTTGAGTTCATTGACAGACGCAGCTCTTCCATTCTTGACCATAGGGTCTTTCCTGTAGGTGGCACTATAAATCCTATGGTCAAGAATGGAAGAGCTATGTCCATCAATGAACGTAAGAGAAAGTAAAGATTTTATACAAGTAATATAAAGTATAAAAGATTAGTCAAAAAACTAGTAAGCATGCAAGAAAAATAATTAAAAAAACTGACCAATAATCATTTTAATTTGTTTTTAAAGCAGATCTTGCACCAAAAATGAGAAGTTGCTTATTTTATTAAGAACCTCAATCCCACCACAAAATGCTGCTTAAAAGTAGCAAAAAAAAAAAAAAAGTTACCTAATTATCTAATTTCCTTGGTTCCAACTGCAGTGCCTAGATAAGAGTGATGGGTGATGTCATAATTCTTCCACTTAGAACCTGGAAATAATAAGGATCCCAAATCTCACTAAGGGCTTGTTTACAAACCTTTTCTTTGAGGGCTTAAGGTCCATATTGATGAGGATATTTTAATATTTAATATTTTATTTTTAATCTTTTCAACCCCCCCCCCCTTTTTCTTCACAGTCAGAGGCTGGAATCTGCCTATTGGTGTTGTTTTGAATGTGTGGATATGTTTGAGTTCCCCTTTTCAATTGTTTCAGGTGTATGGATGTCGCTAATATTATCCCCTTTGGGATGGCACTATGGTTTCCATCTGGGCCTTTTTATGTGTTCTGGTGTTGCCCAATCTTTCCATTCTGGGGAGGCCTCTGTACAGTGTTCCGTCAGTTGGGACTGGCGGGTGGGGTTTCCTGTGTTGTTCGAGCTATTTGACCGTGTTTTTTCCAATTGCGGAGTACTGTGGGTCTGATGCACAGACACGGTGGTCTTGATGGACCAAATGCATGGTGGCCATGTTCTTAGTTCACGCGTATGTGCTGTGCACCATGCATCTCCAGTCCATGTGGCTGGCTGCATGCATGCGTGGCGGCCATCTTGACCACCCAAGCATGCTCACCCTTGTGGTGTCCGACCAGAGATGATGTCACATCATGCTGGAACAGTCCAGTGGTGATTCGATGGAGGGGGTTATACACTATATTGCCAAAAGTATTGGGACTCCTGCCTTTACACGCACATGAACTTTAATGGTACCCCAGTCTTAGTTCATAGGGTTCAATATTGAGTTGTCCCGTCCTTTGCAGCTATAACAGCTTCAACTCTTCTGTACACAAGGTTTAGGAGGGTGTCTATGGGAATGTTTGATCATTCATTTAGAAGCGCATTTGTGAAGTCAGGTACTGATGTTGGACGAGAAGGAAGGCCTGGATCGCAGTCATGTTGGAAGAGGAAGGGACCATCCCCAAACTGTTCCCACAAAGTTGAGAGCATGAAATTGTCCAAAATGTCTTGGTATGCTGATGCTTTAAGAGTTCCCTTCACTGGAGCTAAGGGGCCAAGCCCAACCCCTGAAAAATAACCCCACACCATAATCCCCCTTCCAACAAACTTTACTTTTGGCACAATGCAGTCAGGCAAGTACCGTTCTCCTGGCACTCAGAAGCATCCATCATATTGCCAGACAGAGAAGTCTGATTTGTCACTCCAAAGAACACGTCTCCACTGCTCTAGGATCCAGTGGCGGCGTACTTTACACCACTGCATCCGACGCTTTGCAGTACACTTGGTGATGTAAGGCTTGGATGTAGCTGCTCAGCCATGGAAACCCATTCCATGAAGTTCTCTATGCAAAACGCAGGCCTGCTAATACAGGATGATATTAGAGAACTGCAATTGGACGGGCATTGAAGAGAATTGGCTTTGGGGGGTCCAGTTTTATAGCATGGGACCTGTGGGAATGAGGAATAAGGTACAAATATCACTTTATTCATCATCCCTTGACAAAGGGTAATTGTTTTCCCCCCCAGAGTGCAGCTTTAAGTAAGAAAACCTTACTTTTTTAGCAAGGCCTTTTCCTACCTAAAGATCTTAGTCTATGGAGCAAAAAATATAACTTAAAGCAGTATTAAACCCAAATATGTATTATATGGCTGCATTTGTTTCCTTTTTTAGGCATATTTTCCCTGTATTTTCACCTGATGATCCAGCCAGTAAGTCTGTTATTTAAGTAAGAAAACCCTCCTTTTTTAGCCAGGCCTTTTCTCACCTAAAGACCTTAGTCTATGGAGATAAAATGCAACTTAAAGCAGTATTAAACCCAAAAATTTATTATATGGCTGCATTTGTTTTCTTTTCTGGAAGTATTTTCCCTTTATTTTCACCTGGTGATCCAGCCAGTACGTCTATTATTTTTCAACTTCCTTGTACCAGTTAGTTTTACCCCCCCCCCCACAACCACTTCCCCTTAAGCTGCAAAGGCACCATAACGGAGGTGTTCATATGGCAAGGCCACAAATGACAAAACTGATCCTCCCTGTCAGGCCCAGTAGGCAGTATCCATCGCAACCCTTTCAACTGAATAGAAAGTAATGCATAAGGTTGTGGCACAGTTCAGTGGATTTTTAAGGGTGAAAACAGGTACTGAGGAAGCGACATGACACCTCTTCTCAGCTTGTCAAAAGCCCTCTAAAAAGCAATTCACCACAGATCCCTCCTTAAAGGGCACCACTAGTGAAGAGGAGCCCTTAAAATGTCATTAAACCCAGACTATAAAAAATTCTTATTAAATGTATTAAAGCAGGGAGAAGAAACAAAGAGCTGTTTAGTAAAACGCAGCACATAATACACACATTAACACTTGTTAGGCACACATTTAACCCCTTGATTACCCGAGATGTTAACCTCTTCCCAGCCAATGTCATTAGTACAGTGGCAGTGCACAGTGTTAGCAGTGATTACTGTATAAGTGTCACTGGTGATGTCAGTGACAGTTAGTTCCCACCCAGTGTCAGTTAGTGTCAGATTGCCTGCTGCACTATCACAGTCCCACTATAAGTCGATGATCACCACCATTTACTAGTATATATGTTAGAAAAAAAAATTCCAGTATCTATACCATTATTTGGCCTAAATTTATGAAGAGATTTGATTTTTTAAAAGTTTTTATGCTATATGTTTTATAGCATGAAATTAAAACATATAGTTTTTTTTTCCAAAATTTTAAGTGCTTTTAGTTTATATAATAAAACATAACAAAAACCCCAGTGGTGATCAAATACCACGAAAAGAAAGCTCTATGTGTGTGAAAAAAAATTATATACATTTTGTTTGTTGGGTACAGCGCTGCAATTGTCAGATAAAGTAGCATAAACAGCAAAACAATGACCTGGTCATGAAGGGGGTAAAGTGGTTAATTATTAAACTATTTTATTACTTACACAACATTTTTATATTAGAAATGAATATTAATAAAAAGTGTTTCCATGTTTTAAATGTATTTTAAAGTGTTACTAAACCCACAGGAGTAAAACCAGTCTGTAAATGCAGTAAAACATGCTTGTTATACTCACTGTGGAACCTAAGGAGTTAATCTTCTGTGTAAAACTGCTGTTTGATCCTGACTTCCCTGATCCTCCCCTTCGTCCAGTGCCACCCAAGACATATTGTGCGGAGTCACTCTGCACATGCTCAGCTTGGTGTGTATTCCTAGAGAGGTTTTTCTTTTTTTGGGGGGTGATCAGCACAGGGCCAATCAGAGGTCAGGGGTTCTGCATCCTCCCAGAGCAGAATGAAAACTCCTTCTAAAAGCTTTAACCAGTGCTCTGCTGGATGCTGATAGAAGTCACAAGACTGCTCTAACTGCTGATGAAAAAAGGTATTTATTAGTTTATATTTACAAAAATAATCACATTTCCATGTTGTGTGTACTGTGAGAGACCAGATATAGTGAATGCAGGGTCCGGGCAGACCAGTTATAGTAAATAAAGGGTCCGGGGAGACCAGATATAGTGGATGCAGGGTCAGGGGAGACAAGATATAATGAATTCAGGGTCCGGAAGACCGGATATAGTGAATGCAGGGTCCAGGGAGACCAGATATAGTGAATGCAGGGTCCGGGGAGACCAGATATAGTGAATGCAGGGTCCAGGGAGACCGGATATAGTTAATGCAGGGTCCTGGGAGAGTGGATATAGTGAATGCAGGGTCCTGGGGGAGCGGATATAGTGAATGCAGGGTCCTGGGAGAGAAGATATAGTGAATGCAGGGTCCGGAGAGATCGGATATAGTGAATTCAGGGTCCTGGGATACCAGATATAATGAATGCAGGGTCCGGAGAGAGTGGATATAGTGAATGCAGGGTCTGGTGAGAGTGGATATAGTGAATGCAGGGTCTGGTGAGAGCGGATATAGTGAATGCAGGGTCCGGGGAGAGCAGATATAGTGAATGCAGGGTCCGGGGAGAGCAAATATGGTGAATGCAGGGTCCGGGGAGACCAGATATAGTGAATGCAAGGTCTGGGGAGAGCGGATATAGTGAATGCAGGGTCCGGGGAGAGCGGATATAGTGAATGCAGGGTCCGGGGAGAGCAGATATAGTGAATGCAGGGTCTGGGGAGAGCGGATATAGTGAATGCAGGGTCCAGGGAGACCGGATATAGTGAACGCCGGGTCCGGGGAGAGCGGATATAGTGAACGCGGAGTCCGGGGAGACTGGATATAGTGAATGCAGGGTCTGGGGAGAGCGGATATAGTGAATGCAGGGTCTGGGGAGAGCGGATATAGTGAATGCAGGGTCCTGGGTGTAATAACACTTTAATGCAAGACTTTGATTATTCTTTCACACAGTCCTATTAACTTTATAACAGAGGTGGAGTTTTCCTTTAAGTCTAATAGGATCCATTGAAAGGCAGACATCTTACTGCTACTTCCACCCCGCATAATTAACGCTGCCTGTTCCATAAAACTACTTAGCAATTTACTGCGTGCTTAATTTTTTTCCCTTCTTTCTGTTTGATTAAAGTTTGAATAATTCAATTCAGCTGAGAAAATATTAAAGCCGGAAAATCCCAGTGACAAATTAATGCACAAGGCATACATTTGTTAAGGGTCATTACATGTCCGTAATAACTATAATGGCAGTAAGCAATCCAAATGCCAGCTATTTCAAAAGAGGAAAAAAAAATATATCATAGAGCTCCAGATGAATGTAGAATGGAGGCTGGAGGTTTTCAGAGGTGGAAACTTCACAAAAGAAAGTTACCAAACGTGTTGCAGAGCCATACAAAGCAGTGTGCTTACAGTGGAAACCACAAACACAGCACACTGTGAAACAGCACATAGTTAACCCTTAGATCACCCCACATGTTATCACCTTCCTGCCCAGTGCCATTAGTACAATGTCAGTGCTTTTTATTAGCACTAATCACTGTATTGGTGCCACTGCAGATGTCAGTGACACCAAGTCATTTCCCCCCAGTGTCAGAATGACTGCTGCAGTCCCACTATAAGTCGCTGATCACCACCATTACTAGTAAAAAAAAATTAAAAATTCCAATATCTATACCATTATTAGTAAACTCTATGATTTTCACATAAACCAATTAATTTACATGTATTGGGATTTTTTTCAGCAAAGACATGTCGCAGAATACATTTTGGCCTAAATTTATGCCAAATTTTTTTTTTCTTTTTACTGGACATGTTTAATAGTAAAAAATATTGTTTTCTTACTCAAAATTGTCAGTCTTGTTTTGTTTATAGCGCAAAAAAATAAAACCGCACAGGCGATCAAATACCATGAAAAGAAAGCTCAATTTGTGGGAATAAAAGGACTTAAATTTAATTTGGGTGCAGCATTGCATGACCGAGCAATTGTCAGTTAAAGTAACTCAGCGCCGGCGCATGCGCGGCTGGCGGTATGGGACATGTCTCCCTGAAGCTCCTCTGTGCCGCGGGTAAGACAGCCTCACCGCCGCGCGATCCGGGCTCGTACTGCTCCACGAGCGGCCCCGATCATCTGTATAACCCCCCGGCCACCTGCAATAATGGTCAGGGGGGGTCATAAACATCAGGTGGCGCCGCCATACAAGCCCATAAAGGAGGCCCTAGCTCGAGCCTCATCCAAGATGGCCGCCGCATCGGGGAACTACAATGCCCAGCCAGCATCCTCCAGGCTTGCAGCCCTACAGCCAGAGCAACCGAGCCAGCCATGCTCTTCGGAGGGTGAGTCTGCTGATGAATCTGAGACCCCCATGCCTGCCACGACGCCTGACCTTACTGCCTCTGACCTCCTGGCCCGCTTTGAAAAAATGCTGAACAAGGCCCCGAAACAGACCTCTGACCGCATTACTGACCAGCTGTCCAGGGAAATCCGCGAGCTAGGGCAACGCACTGCAGACCTGGAGCAGAGGGTGGATGACATTGACGCAACACTTCAAACGCAGGGGGACGAACTTGACCTGCTGCGAGATGAAAACCTTACACTTCAGACGCGTCTAGAGGACTTTGAGAACCGGGCCAGACGCTCCAATGTACGTATTCGCGGCCTCACTGAGTCGATCATTGATGTCCACTCTACAGTTACTGCGCTATTCCAAGAGCTCGCACCTGCTATTCCAATAGAACGCCTTGAGATGGACAGGGTTCACAGGGCTCTTGCCCCTAAACGTACTGATGGCCTGCCGCGAGATATCATAGCTAAACTCCATTTTTTCCACACAAGAGAGCAACTACTTCAAGCTGCCCGTAATTCGGAGTCCCTCCTGTTTCAAGGTCATGCCTACCAACTATTTCAGGACCTCTGCCCCACTACTATCACCAAGCGCAGAGCCATGAAACCGCACCTGCAAGTGCTTCAGCAGCATAATATACCATATAAATGGTGCTTTCCCTTTGCTGTGCGGTTCAGATACCAAGCCCGGGACCACGTATGCAAGACCACTGACGAACTCCTGGACACGCTACGGAACCTCCAGCTACACCCCCCCCCCCTGCAACACCGTCAGAGACTTCCAGAAGGCGAACGGCGTCATGCTCTCCGAAGAAACTGCAGCCTCCGCTGATCCCTAATGGTCACCTGAATGTACACAAGCGAGGCCGCTTTTCGTCTCCTGCTCCCTCACCACAAGACTCTATGGACTGAATCCTGTTGACCACTTCTTATCCTCCTACCGGCTCTTCGTGCGGTGTCCGTGGCCACCCGTGTAGTCGCTACTTGCTGAGTCAAGCCAATCGACCCCCCCATCTGACGGTTTACATTGCACACCTGTATCCTTATTCCTGTTTGCTGGGCTTCATTTTTTTTTTTTCCCTACCTTTTTCTTCCGACCAGCTCAGGATACATGCCACCGTAGATATGTCTTGTGTTGGGGTGTTACCTGTCTTATTGTTTGTTTAGTTGGGGCTACTGTTGGGCCTCTACCTTGCCTGTTGGACTCCCGGCCCCGGCGGCTTGGATCGCCCGGTTCCGGTCTTTTAGAGGCTGTGCCGGGTGGGTCGGGGTCGCCGGCACCGGGGCTCCCCGGGCTTCCTGCCCGTTGTGTTTCATGTTTTCTTTCTTTCCAGGATCGCTCAAGTATTTGTATGTCTACATGCTGGCTTACCTGCCGCCCACGCCCCTGTGCACTCTCCACTTGCCCCTTTGGTGTCCCGTTTTTTTGACACCACTCGGGCTACAACCGTTCCCCAGGCCACCCGTATTCCGGGTACCCCGGGGACCGTTTTCCTTTTATTTTTCTTCCAGCCTCTTTATGGCCCTCTTTACCTACCCTAGACCACCCTTACCCCTCCCCACCTCTACCCTTACTCTTATGTAAGGCTCCTTGTTAATATCCAGTTTCTACAACCGCATACTTTCCCCTAGCTTAATTCGCAAGGTGGCTCTCCTGAAGGGACTCCAATATTTGCCAAATCACTGCTTCCTCCACCCATGGGTTCCCTGAATATCCTTACCCTGAATGTTCAGGGTCTTAATGTCCCGCAGAAGCGCAACAAAGCCTTTCGTTCTTTTGTGTCCTATAAGGCCCACATAGTCTGCCTACAGGAGACACATTTCACTACCTCCACTCTTAAATGTTTTGGCCCCTGTTACCCACAGGTCTACGCGGCCTCTGCTACTGCTAAGCGCAGGGGGGTTTTAATTGCTCTCCACCGTACTACACCCTTCAAATTATGCACTGAAATTAAAGATCCGGAGGGTCATTATCTTCTACTTGTAGGGCAATTGCTGGATTTTGAGGTCACCATTGCCACGTACTATGCTCCAAACCAGGGTCCTTTGCCATTCCTTTCTCATTTCTTCTCGGTTATTGCTCATCATAAACGAGGCACGCTTATAGTCTGAGGAGACTCCAACTGTACACTATACCCTTTTCTAGATAAATCCCCACAATCTCACCCTCCACATACCCCCAAACACTCCTTTCAATCCATTCTGCAACAGCACTCAATGGTCGATTTATGGAGGGAATCCAATCCTACTAAACGCCAGTACACTTTTTACTCCCACCCACACAAAGTCTTCTCAAGAATCGGTCATATTTTTATGACTGCCAGTTCTTCCCCTCGTATCTTGGCTTCCGATATCCTTCCGATCCCATGGTCAGACCACTGTGCTGTGATCACCACCATTGCTTCTCTAGCTCCTTCTCCCGCTGATCCCTCCTGGTCCATCAACTAATGCCTGCTGGCTAACCCAGCTCACTGCACAGAGATTGCTGCTGCGCTTAAAGAGTATCTCTCCCTAAATCAAACTCCTGGGATTTCCCCCCTCCTATTGTGGGAAGCGCATAAACCAGTAATCCGCAGATTCTGCATTAGTAAAGCCTCCTTCCTGAGTAGAGAAAGGAGGCAGAAACGCCTCCTCCTTGAACAAGAGTGAGACCAATCCCATAGTGCTTTCAAGCATCCCCCACCCCGGCTAAGAAAGAAGCCCTTGAGCACTCGCGACTAGCCCTGGATCTCTTCCTTACAGACCAAGCCGAGCTCTCCATCCGCAGGTCACGACACAAATTTTACACTAAAGCCAATAAGCCCGACACTTTTCTTGCTCTCTCTCTCCGTAAACTAGACCAAACTGTTAAGCCCATAAGGTTGCGGACCTCATCGGCAATTTCACCAGCAACCCGGAACGGATCCTGCAAATTTTCGACGAACACCTCTCAAGTCTCTACTCTGCCTCCGCTCCCTTTGACTCTTCCCAGGCCGATGCCCTCTTTGCTTCCCTTCCTTTTCCAAAATTGGCTGGTGAGCATCTTGCTACGCTAGAGCGACCCATCACCACAGTCGAAGTCACAAATGCTATCAATTTCTTGAAGCCCCGCAAACGCCCAGGACCTGACAGCTTTTCCGCCACGTACTATAAAAAGCTTGCCCCCATTCTCACGCCTGTCATGACAAACGCCTTTAATGCCATACTCTCGAATCATATCTTTAGCCCAGATACTGTGCAAGCCAACAGCTCTATGATACCGAAGCCAAACTCTGATGACACGCAATGGTCTAATTACAGACCAATTTCCCTCCTTAACGTAGATGTTAAACTGTTAGCCAAAATCCTATCAACTCGCCTCAACGCATGTATTGGTTCCCTAATCCACAACGACCAGGTTGGCTTCATACCAACTAGGCAAGCAGGAGACAACGTTCGACGTGCATCCCTATTAGCACATTTAGCTAAATCCCACAATATTCCCACATGCTTTTTGTCCTTAGACATACGGAAGGCGTTTGACACAGTCTCATGGTCATACTTACACTACATCCTTTTTATTTTTTAAGAGGTGTCCAGCATGGATGAGATAGTCTAGCTCAGTGGTGGTGAACATATGGCACGTGTGCCGCAGCGGGCACGCATAGCCCTCTCTGTCAGCATGCGAGCCAAGTCAACCCAGCATTGCCCCAGAAGCCAAGCATCAGATAATGGCATACATAGGGGCCAATGCACATGCTCAGGAAGGAGTAGCAGCACCAGGAGATAACGTCACGAGTCGTGACTCATTAGCTGCGACTCGTCCAAGCTTTCGTATTTGCGGTCAGTGAGCTGCCAGGGAAATTATGGTCAGTGGAACATTGTCCTTTTGTGCTGGTGGTCAGTGAAACATTGCCCCTCTGTAATGGTGGTCAGTGGAACTTTGCCCCCTTGTGCTAGCGGTCAGTGGAACTTTGCCCCCTTGTGCTGGCGGTCAGTGGAACTTTGCCCCCTTGTGCTGGTGGTCAGTGGAACTTTGTCCCCTTGTGCTGGTGGCCAGTGGGACTTTTCCCCCAAATTCTGGTGATCAGTGGAACATTGCCCCCTTTGTGAAAAATAATTTTTATTATGGATTTTTATGATGAACTGCTGACATTTATATTCAAATTGGATGTACAATGCATTACAGGTCAGCTTGCAATAGCAATGCTTCTTTGTACAATTGCATTCCCATGAAAAGGCCAACTTTAAAGAAGTAAAGCCAGATCTGTTTTGGCTACACTTCTCCTATGGATCACAGGAGTGCAGTGCATCCTGCACTCCTGTGACCCGTTTTCAGCTGACAGCAGGCTAAAGTCCGCTGCCGGCTCACGTCACTGAGGCGATCCAGGCTCTGAAAAGATCCCAACCATATGGGATCGGCACATGGCTCAGCCTATCAGTGATCTGCTGAGAGCCTGAGCCAGCCCCACCTTCACCGCCCAGTGCTCCAGTGAGCAGTGGAGGGGCAGAGCAGAGAGCAGGAGAATGATAGTCACAGCTCTCTGCTCAGAGCAGAGGGGGAGAACTGAGCGATCAGTGATGTTTGATTGCTCAGTTCTCACTGCACAGCTGGCGGGGGACAGATGCAACATCAGAACAGCTGCTGCATCCATCTAGGTGAGTATAAATGTTGTCATACTTCTCTTTAAATGAAATTAAAATAAAGTTTATCTTCCTTACTGTTTACATATGTTATATTTAATTTGTTGTATTTTGACAGGTGTGAAATCAGCTTTCCGAACATAAAAAATCACATCATCTCCAAATATGTTTTACAAGGCTTTTTCTTGAGAGATAATAAAGTCTATGTAGCACCCTCCCAGAGTAGAGTAGGCTGACAGATACATTTAGTTGGCTCCATTGTAGTCAGAGGAGCAGGGGTTGATTAATTAGGGCTGCTCGGTTTCTTACAGACTGATGCTCTGTTACTAGCCAATGTCTTCTAGAGGATTCTAGAATCATTGTGGGAAGAAGAACAGGGTACACAGCTTGAAAACTGATGGGGCTCCAGCCTATCCCTGGAAAGGTGTGCCCAGTTGGTGGTGAGAGAGCACATAAATAGTGAGGCCTGAGCAGTAGGGTGCAGAGTTCCTGGGTCCAGTCCTGCTGGGGGAGACCCCTATGCAGGGGAGGCTCTGCCCTGGGACACATTTCTAGAAAATGCAATTAGAAAGACACCGAGGTCACAGTTAGGCTTAGCTGGGGGGGCCTATTTGCAAGCTTAAGTCCAGGGATCAAGTTCGGTCTGGAGAAGCTCAATGAAGAGAGACAAGAGGAAGTTGGTGGGAAAGGGTTCAGCTGACCTATGGTGGCATGAGTCAACATCTCCCTCACTAGGAAGAGCCTGGTGGATATCAGTAGGAGGCAACCGACAATCCTGTGGCTATGTGATTAAGCGACCCCAGTGCTGAAGAGTTAGGGACTGTGTGTAGCTTTTAAACTCTGTAAGGAGTACTAGTCACAATCAGCATAGAGATCAGAATAGAGATTTTATTCAGTTCTACAGTTTATAGGAGTATCCCATGCTCCCTCTCCCTATCAAATTTTATTGTTCCCAATAAAAAATAAAAAAAAGAAACCCCTAGACTGGGTGCATGGCTCTCTGTGCTCTGAATAGGGAAATTGGACTGCATTCACCAGTGACTCCTACGGGGATGTGCTACACGTATAAATGATCTTAACTCTAAAAAGTATAGATTTGCTATGCTATGTGGAACATCTAGAAATGTTAATTGTTCTTAAGCAATACCTTAAAAAAAAATCTACATGTTGTATTGAATTCCTTCTGAACAATGACAGAACACTTCCTTTTCTGTAGCCTAACAGTTGTATATCTGCATTATGAAATCATTTAAGGCACTGTTGTCTCTGACTTCTAGCCTGACCAGATTTGGAGTGAGATTTGGAGATGTCACCACTGTGTCTCTCACTGTTTTCCTTGCTGGAGAGAAAACTGCACTGAGAAATTGCAAACCAGGGATCTCCCTGCTGTGGCTTCATTGGCTGTTGACCTTTGCTTTCTTCACCATTTCCACTGCTTCCTGATTATTCCCCCTTCAGTCATCAGATCAGCAGTCATGGCAGGAGGAGAGGGGGGCACTCTGACACGAGGAAGCAAAATTCCGCCTCAACTAAGTTGGCAGTCTACACACAGAGAACGTATTGCAACATATAGTTGCCACTTCTTTTGTTAAAAAAAAAAAAATCTAGCTTTATGGTCTCTTTCCTATTAACACTGGCCACAAGTCCCATTTTTCCTGACCAGACCAGTAGAAAACAGGCCAGGTGGCAACCCTGGTGGGACATGCACGGTAAGTAGGTAAATGGGAAAAAATCAACTGCAGCGAGCCTTCATGTAATACTGGCGATTAATCTTTTGACCCTAAAGATTTCACAGTATAGATCTTTAATATAAAACATCACTTCACACTAAATGTCCTCTTTGAGACCGACAATATTTTACAGTTATAATAAAAAAAAGATAATATATGCCTACGGCTGGGTTTTCCCCAAAGGCGCGTGTCATTGGTTAACTGCATCGTACTTTCACTGTCTGGAAAGGTTAACAAGCTAAGAAGATATTTGCATTCAAAACGTCTTAAAATGAACTCTGAACTCCAGTAAGTATTATATTTTGCTTATTTCCCAGAAAAGCAGCCCTAGACATTGTCATCTGTTTCAGGCTCCACATTGTCTCTCCAATGCAGAGGGGGCTGGAGGAGAGAGCAGAGAAAACAAACCAAATATCCAAGAGGAATCACTCAATCCAGGTGTATTTGGTGCATTTATCTGTTCAGGCAAAATGTACCTTCTTGTCGGTAAACATAGTCGGTCATCACACCATCAGTGGAGCTGAACTTTGATTAATTTAACATTATCATCCTGCTGCAATCACAAATGGAATACCAACCGTGTCAAAAAATGTAAAAGGAATAGTTTGACTTACCTTAAGGTGATCAGACATTTGGGAAATATGTAAAAAAAAAAAAAAAAGAAAGAAAATAATGTAAATGCATTTCAATATATCATAAAACTCTTAAAATACAATACATAGTGATGATTTATTTTTACACTTAAGATATAAATACCTATGCATGAAAGTGTGGAAGCTGTTGACAGGTGTGATAAAACTCTCTGCAGCTCAAGTAACATTCACCCATCTCTATGGTTGTAGGCCCTTTATTTATAAATGCCACGGTTAACGGGCCTTGGTCTTCCATCATATTTTTACAAACACCAATGGAGAGACAGATCATGAATATAATGGATAATAGTACATGGGAGAAAAATAAAGAAACAATCTGATTTGGTTATTGTGGGCTAATGCCGAGAAATATTACATTTAGAATTAATTTTATAATTATAGCTGTGTGCTACATTAATGACCCTAAACAAGTTCATCAGTCAGTCGCCATCTAAGCTGGGGTATCATGAAGGTAGTCTTCTGCAGAACAGTTTACTCTTTGCACACCATACACCAGTGCTCTTCTGTTCAAAACCATTCAAGACTTTCATCCTGAACAAAAGACTCTCCTTTATCTTCTGGTCAGAGATGAGAGCTCAAATCCCAGGACCGCTCAGTCACCTTCCAATTAGTCCTGTTGAGGATCTTCACATTCCAACACTGGAATCAAAAATTGCAATTTACTCAGGAACAACATAGTGGACACCAGGATCACAACCCACATTCTTGCCCCTTCAGGAAAATAGAAAGCCACCAGTGTGGAAGAGCCACACTATTCTACACCATTACACAGAATCCACATAAACATGGGTGTCAGCCCTACTCTTCCTTATGCAAGTTCCTTTATCGGGAGCATTCTAAGAACAGGAATAACCAGAGGATTGTGAAATAAGTTGGTTTTTACTTGTCCAAAATTATCCAAAACAAGAGAGTCTGTTTCTTCTCTGATGAAATACAACAAAAGTTCTGTTGGGAGGGCATTGAAGAGCCTTTGTAGCTGCAACTAGCTGTCAGCAGAACTGTCCCTCAAGAACTATTCTTCACTCTCTTTTCCACAGGAGAGTAGCCCCTTTTTCACCCCAAAGGGAGAACCCATCATCTGTCCACTCACATGGTGGCGCAGTTGTACTGTTTAGTTCAAAGAAAATCCAGACTGCACTCTTCTCCCGACACATACTACAAACCACAACTCCTCCCCAAAGGCATTTTATACCCCAGGGTAAAAAAGTATGATGGACATACAGTAAAGTGCTATCCGAAACTCCTGGATGGGACCCCCATAATTAGTGGGACCTTCAACTATACTGAAGCCACACTAGTATAAAGTGGATGGTGATTGGTTGCTATACTTACTAAAATTTGCACCTTAGGTATGTGTAAATCTTAAAAAATCACTTCTCTTATTTGCTCCCTTTTAGTCTGTTATAAATACCATTGAAAGGGTTCATTTGTTTGATAAGTTCAAAGAATACCTATTGATCCTGCCAGAAATTCAGTGCTGTCCTATGATCTACACATTGTCTCAAGCAGTGTATTAGAAAGTGTTTTAGGTCTAGAGAATACCTCCCTCTATATAATGAAGGATAGGAGAAAAGGAGACGTTCTCTAGTCCTAATACAAGTCTTGTCTCATTGTGACAATGCTGCTGCTACGTACATTGAGTGGGTGTTGTCACCCTAGGACAGGATTACTGGCAAGATCACCAGGTGAAAATAAAGAAAGAAAAAAAAGCCTGAAAAATGAAAACAGTTGCAGCCATCACATCTAGAGACCGGCAAAATGAAATATTCTACACTTTGTTTTTAGCTTAGATACACTTTAAAGCTTTGTTCTTGCAATTTTCATTATTGACTTACCACAGAGAATGGCAGCTTCAAACTGTACTTTTTTTTTATCTTTGTGACAGATCCCCTTTAAAAGAAACATCAATATAATATAAAATCTATAAATGCTACTGATGTCATTTTGTAATTCAATAATATTTTTAAAAAATTAGTTTGCTATTTTAATCTGCAGCTAGCTTTGACTGCTTCAAAGTCCCCCCAAAAATGTATTTATGGCTTACTTTGTAACCATGGCAACAACAACAACACAGCATCGTTCTGTACGCCATTTTTCTGCAGAGCTCTCACAGAAATAACATTTCCCACTCAGATTTTTCCCAGATGTATGTACAGAGCTTGCAGTCGTATGGAAGGCATCCTCTGCATTGGGATTGCCATTTCTGGTGAGATACTATCAAAGGGGGGACTTACTAAGGCTATGCAGATTGGGCATTGTGCGATTTCACACTGCGTTTTTGAACATGCCTTTGTGATGCGTGTTCATAAGATCTCACAGTATTCTGATACAGGACACGTGCCAAATGAAGTACACAATGTCATGCGCTTCATTTCAGCCATGCAACCATACAATATTAAATTCATTTGCTGTTAAAAAAAAAAAAATAAAACAACAGATGAATGTAATGCTGCATGGCGCATGCACGAGCTGTCATGCATTCCCTCTTGTGCGTGCCCAGGATGATATGCTTTTCAAAATGATGGCATATGAGCATGAACACCGTATGCACAAAGGCAGCATGGAAAGGGATCCACAAGAATGAAAGGCAGCATGGACAAAGGTTTCTATGCAATGTATTATGTATATATGACTGCCATTTTCTTATCGGGAGGCGTTGGGATTTCAGTTGGTTCAAATGCCAGGAAATCTGGTAAGGTGGCTCTCAAACATACAGAACCAAAAACTGTAGCTGATAACTTGTAACCTCCCTAGCGGTCTGATTATGTCCATATTTCTGTGCTCCAAGAGGTATTTTTTTGCATGGAAATATGTATTTTTTTTATTCTAGGCCTGTCATTTTTAGGAATAATTCACTGAAATCTGTCCGAACAAGAGTCTAGTAAACATCCCGGGTATGTTAAAATTTGAAACACGAAATCATAAATTAAAATGTAAGAAATAATCATAAAAAATAATAATATAATAATAATAAATTTAATTCAATAATATAATCAAACCAAAAACACTGAAATTTGTAATATAGCGCCAAGTTTGCACATCACTGAGCAAAGTCGCAAAATCGTTTTCAGTGTCTGATGACGAATTTCCCCCACGAATCATTATCACTCAATTCTGCAAGTGGTTCTAATTTACTATCGCTGTTCTCTAGCCGGTCTAAAACCACTTTTGACCTAAAGGGACGCTTTTTGGATGCCATGGACGTTTCTCAGTTTCCAGGCAGAAAGAACAGTAAAAATGCAGACAGGGGACAGGACAAAGCACTCGGGACAAAATGGATGTGAAATGGGTTGATACAGGAATGTTTTACTATGTGATTTTAGTGTATTTAGTGAATGTCACTTTTAAAATTTTCAGATTTCCCGCCATTTCCCTTCCATTTTTGGGTGGAGCTTCACTGTAAACTGACTCACAAGAAACTATAAACAAATGGGCTTATATGTTATCTGGTGGAAAACCTTCTTATGGATTAGAATTATATATTATATTGTAATCTGCTGATGTTTTATCTTTCTTTCTCCTTTGTAGTCAATGTGAGAAGGCACATGGTAAAACTACATAAATATCTTCTGAACAGGACTAGGTAAGAATATATTTTGCAAATGCAATGTACAGTATGTGGGTAGCCTGGCAAGCATTGTTCCTATGCAGCAAAACACTTTAATTTTCATGATAATAATCACTTTGTACTATTGGAAAAAAAAATAGAGCCTTTTTTAAAGATCGCCAACAATTACATTTAGGTTTTGTCCTGAAAACCACCATTTTATTTCCCATTGATTAGATCTCCATACTATTCAAATAAGATAGAACTTAATGCTCAGCCAGAACACAGATTTGCCACTAATTGCCTTTTTTCAGATGTTAGCATGGTACAGGTCAAAATTGGAATACAGTAAAACAGTTTATCCTGCCAAGTGACTCTTTCACTTAATTTAGAAGAAATTGTGATTTTTGCCCTAGTTGTCAGCTTGCGACCCACCGACCTCCTTTCCTTAAACTTGTCACAAAAATATGTTCATTAAAAGACTATTAAATCCTGGCTACACATCATTATGGCAGCATGGTTAGAAAATGTCTCTTTTTTTTTACATCTGACTTTTCTTAATTAATTTCCTCTTGTTTGATATCACTGCATAATTGGCACACAGTGCCTGTGGTAGAGCATGTTAATCATGACAATTTGAGGCTAAGACATAAGATGTATGTTCACCGGTGACCTGGACAATATCTGCCTTTCAAAAAAAAAATTGGACTAATTAGAGATGCAGTTAATATTTATTTGGCTTATATAAGATGTCAACGAAGTTAATATTTTCAGGTTATTAAAAAATTCAAGATAGGCTAAGGTTCCTCTCTATATCTCTTCGGTAGTCTTCGGGTATACAATCAATGACTCATTCACAAACTTCAGTCTTCTGCTCTGGTTCATCAATTTGATCTCAAACCTCCAGGACTTCTCTTACACTGTGCAACCTCCTTTTGAACATCTTTTCACAAGCAATCAAACTCTAGCAACTCTTTAAACTTTTTAAACAAACCCGTTTGAACCCATATGATCTTGATTCCAAACACTAGCACTACGTGTGTGTGTTTCTGCAGAACTACTGGAGATGCAAACAGCCAGGGCCACCATTAAAAAGTTATATAGCTGACCTGAGGGGCCCCCAGTCCCCTGCTCTTGTAATCAGTGGCCAGTGGGCCAGGCCCAGCATTTTCTATTCTTTTTCAGAAGTTGAAATCTAGGAGATTTTACCATAGGATTTCCAGGACTGCTATAAGAAAGCCGGAGCCCTGTATGACTCTGCACTGAAACCATGGAAATACAGAAAGCAGTGCCAGAACAATATCGGATAAAAGAGTCCAAGATCATTTTAATTGTTGATTTAAAAAGTCATATAAAGACATCCAACGTGTTTCAAGAATAACCAAAAAGTTCTGTCTAGATATGCATATGAACAGGGGCGGACTGACAACTCATGGGGCCCCCAGGCAATAGGGGATCATGGGGCCCCTGTGTCCTTGCCCAAAATCAAAAAAGCCTATGAAAAAGGTACCAGGGGCATCTCATGGGGCCCCGTACTGACCCCCGGCCCTCGGGCAGTGCCTGAATTTCCAAATGGTCAGTCCGCCCGTGCATATGAATACATACTACAAAATCTAGATCAGAACATGATAACAGATTTTTACATGAACTTCAGTTGTCTCAAATGAATTAGAGAATATTAAAAGATACAAGCAATATACATCCATCTATACATGTATCGTTTAAAATTCTATAATCGATAGTATCTTTTAGCATACTATATTTCAATTGAGACTTGTATCCCTGACAAAGGGGGAGTAGTGTAGCCCCCCCAAAAGCCTTGGATGTTTTTAAATGACCAACAAATAAAATAATCTTGGACTCTTTTATCTGATTTTGGTCTGGCGCTCCTTTCTGCATTCCTATAGTTTGGGTTACTGTTGGATGTCCATCGAGCGAAGGCTTGTTGTGCGGGAGACGCCTCACCAGAGCTATTGAGCTCATTTTAAATTTTCCTTCAGCTGACTACACTTGCAAGTCTAAAAGTTCCCAGCGCCTCTTTGAGTAAGTTGTTCTGATGACTCTGTACTGTACCCTCCTATGGGTGGCCCTGTAAAAGCCAAAATTATAATGAGGGCCCCGTCACACGTGTGTGTCCCATGATGCATGTGTTTGCATGTCATGAAATGCACCAAGTTAATACAACTCAGTACCTGCAATATTTATGGCAACATAGTACAAGTATCATGGTAATATTGCACTTAATTAATTAAGGCACAGTGGATCACATTATCAGATTGATATATTACTATTTTTAGTGCATTTTATATATGGAGACGTGTATTATTATATACCGGTAGGTATTATATGAATTTAGATATGGATTATAAGTAATTAAATACAAGTTTTTGGGCGCAGTATTTTTTTGTTATCGCTTGGATGTAACACAGTACAAGACACACTAGCAGCAATTTTTGCACATTGTACTGCAGGTGTGCTGGCAGCTACTGTACATGTGTGCTAAGGTGCAAGTCTCAAGGTCCCAATAGACGGCTTGAAATTCAAGATGTGGGTGGCCCTGCAAGCAGCACCTGGCTGAACAACTGTCAATTTCAAAAATCAACGGAGCTGGATGGAAAATAATCAAGTGAAGGCAGCGCAGTGGCTAAATGGTTAGCTGTTCTGCCTGGCAATACTGGGGTCATTGGTTTGAATCCCAACCACAGCACCACCTGCCTGGTGTTTGCATGTTCTCCCTGTGCCTGTGTGGGTACTCCGGTTTCCTCCCACACTCCAAAGACATGCTGGTAGGTAAATTGGATCCTGTCTAAATTGGCCTTAATAGGTGTACGTATGAATGTGAGTTTGGCACCTTAGCTTGTACACTCCTTGAGGGTTTTTAACGACAGGTGTGAATGTACAATAAATACATATACCCACATGGAAGAAATTTTTTTTTTAAAAATATGCATTTTTTAAATATATTCTTCAGATTTTTTTTAACATAAAAAAGTCATTATAACATACAATTTTACATATATTTGTAAATGCATTCCAAAAATGTAGATTTGTATTTTTATAGACATACAGTATATAGACAAACAAAACCAGCGCTCCAATCTTCATGCAAACTAAGGAATTGCCAAAATGCCAATCGAAGAGGTGCTGCCCTTCTGAGATCTGACCACTGGTAAATGAAAACAAACAAGGGCGCACTCTCATTGTGCATTACCGTGGTGTACCACGTAATTTATTAGATAAAAAAGGATGTATACTCACAAACCAACGTGATTATAGGCAGTATTATAGGCAGTACGGTAATGCACGATGAGCGTGCGCCCTTGTTTGTTTGTTTTCATTTACCAGTGGTCAGACATACAGTATATTTGCAATATATTTTTAAAAATATTTTTCATATATTTTGTAATAAAAACACATTTCAACATGCAGTGTATATTTATATATGTATATATATATATATATATATATATATATATTAAAATATATTAAATATGGCCAAAATTGTAGCATTTCAAATATATGGCAATATATTTGGGAAGCATGTGTATAAAAAATATTTCAAAAATACTTTTCTTCCATATGGTTATATATATAATTGACGGTGCTATATAAGTACATGAAATAAATAAATAAGTGCACAGTGACTGCCTATCAGATAAAGTCGTTGATCAGGTATTGTGGCAGTTGTGGTCGTAGTACCGTGCATTGCAGTGATGAGTGATAAAATGTGTATTTTCTATTCAGGCCTTTGATGTTATAGGGTAAAATGTTATATCCCTGTTTTCCAATTGTTCTCCTGCATTGTGTATTGCACAGACAAAAACCACTGTTGTCAACAACTTACTATATCTGCCCTGAAAGCCTCATGCAGACAACAGTGGTGTACATGTTGGCATGACAAGGCTGTAGAAAGGCTGCAGGAGATCAGCAGCTATGAGATGCCTCGAAGGATGGAGAAGGTGAAAAAACAAAACAAAAAAAACAATTGTTTTCTACTTTAAAGTTCTTTAGAAAACAAAGTGGGGGATTTACTAAAACTGGTACATTCAGAATCGGGTGCGGCTCTGCATGGTAGCTAATCAGCTTCTATCTTCTTTTTCAATTGAGCTTTGACAATAAAACCTGGAAGCTGATTGGTTTCTATGCAGAGTTAAACCATGCGATTCAGCAAATAACCCCCACAATGTCATCAGGCTAGGGTTTAACCTCCCTGGCGGTATGATTATTTCAGATTTTTGGTGCTGAAAGCGGTACCATTTTTTTGAATGGAAATACGTATTTTTTTTTATTGTAGGCCTGTAATTTAGGAATAACTCACTGAAATCTGTCCGAACAAGAGTCTAGTAAACATCCCGGGTATGATAAAACTTGAAACATAAAATCATAAATTATAATTTAATAAATAATCATAAAAATAATAATATAATAATAATACATTTAATTCAATAATATAATCAAACCAAAAACACTGAAATTTGAAATATAGCGCCAAGTTCGCACATCACTGAGCAAAGTCGCAAAATCGTTTTCAGTGTCTGATGACGAATTTCTCCACGAATCATTATCACTCAATTCTGCAAGTGGTTCTAATTTACTATCTCTGTTCTCTAGCTGGTCTAAAACCGCTTTTGACCTAAAGGGACACTTTTTGGACGCCATGGACTTTTCTCACTTTTCAGGCAGAAAGAACAGTCAAAATGCAGGCAGGGCACAGGACAAAGCAGTAGGGACAAAATGTATGTGAAATGGTTTGAAACAGCAATATTTTACTATGTAATAATCATTTTTCAAAAAATGACATTTTTAAAAAAAATTTCAAATTTGCCGCCGTATGTCCCGACGTCACAGGGACCGGAACACGGAAGCCGGATGCCGGCATCGGCTGGAGGAGATGGCCGGGGATGCTGCAGGGGACACATCGCAGGAGCGAAGGACAAGGTAAGCGCTGCAGGGAATCCCTATGCAACACTGCATGGTAAGCCCGAGTGTAGCTCGGGGTTACCGCTTTTGTTACTGAAACTTTACCCCGAGCTACACTCGGGAATACCGCCAGGGAGGTTAAATGTACCATAACAGCTTGTTCAAACAGTTGGTGGCCTGAATAAGTGACCAGGCTATATGTGTAGAGAACATCCAGGAACAGGGTGTTCTCTACACCCAGGAGAACACCCAGGAACTGACAACTCATGGGGCCCCGGGCAATAGGGGATCATGGGGCCCCTGTGTCCTTGCCCAAACTCAAAGTACACCCAAAAAAGCCTATAAAAGGTACCAGGGGCATTTCATGGGGCCCCCTACTGACCCCGGGCCCTCGGGCAGTGCCCGAGTGTTCGAATGGTCAGTCCGCCCCTGCCCAGGAACATGTTTTGAGTAGTTATTGCTAAGAATTGCAGTGAGGTATGTTGTCTTGTCGATTTGTTTTAGGCATTGTATTTGCTTACTCTTCGATAATACATTCAACTTATTAATTCTCAAGTGGCCTACTTTGTGTGTATTATCACAGAACAGTAGAATATTAATAATTAAAGTGATATTAACCACTTGCCCTCCAGAGCACTTCCCCCCCTTCCTGACCAGGCCATTTTTTGTGTTACGGCGCTGCTGTACTGTAACGAACAATTGCGCGGTCATGCAATGCTGCACTCAAATTAAATTTACGTCCTTTCTTTCCCATGAATAGAGCTTTCTTTTGGTGGTATTTGACCGCCCGTGCGTTTTTTATTTTTTGTGCTATAAACACCCCCCCCGACATTTTAGGAAAAAACAATATTTTTGACTCTTTGCTATTAAACATGTCCAGTAAAAAAAAAAAAATTACATTTCATCATAACATTGGGCCAAAATGTATTCTGCTCCATGTCTGTGCTAACAAAAAATATCACAATCCGTGTGAATTAATTGGTTTATGTATAGTATAGTATAGTATAGAGTTTACAATGGATTTTTTAAAATTATGTTTACTAGTAACGGCAATCAGCGACTTACAGCGGGACTACAGCTTGCATTCTGGCACTGAGGGGAACTGACTTGGTGTCACTGATATCCTCAGTGGCACCAATACAGTGATCAGTGTTAACAAAAAGCACTGACACTGTACTAATGACACTGGGCAGGAAGGGGTTAACATGTGGGGTAATCAAAGGGTTAACTGTGTGCTGTTTTACTGTGGGCTGTTTTAGTGCTTTCAACTGTAAGCACACTGCTTTGCATGGCTCTGTTATGCAGAGCCATGCATAGTAATGTGCAGAAGCTGACAGGGGAGAAAACTGTATTGTTTACATACAGTTTTCTTCCTCCGTCGGTAATGCTCCTCGATCATTGGTGGACCCAGTTATTGACAGCCAAGGTCAGGAATAGCCCAGAAATGCAAAATCACGTGTATATGAGATTTTGCACACCCCTGCCTCCTTGTAGCAGTATATCTGCTATAGGGAGGCAGGAAAGTGGTAAAGTATTGTTTTTTTTAAAATAACAAACATGTTATATTTACCTGCTCTGTGCAATGGTTTTCCACAGAGCAGGCTGGATGGGGTTTCCCACCAGTGCTCCTGGCCTCTCCATCCTATCAGGTGCCCCCATAGTAAGCAGCTTGCTATGGGGGCACCCGAGTGCACGCTCCTGATCCGTGGCTCAGCAGGTCCATTCACACACAGAGCTTTGGTTCGGCCCCAATCCCTCCTTTTCCAAGGCTCTCGTGGACATCATTGGATCGGGATGGGGCTGAGGTAAATGTTAGGAGGGGCTGCTACACAGGCAATGCATGTAGGTAAAAAAGCCTTTAGAAGCACTTTAAGCTACACAGGTGTGAGAAACCTATAACCAGGTATGTTGGTGGGAACCGAGCAGTTTAACCACTGCAATACCGGGCACTTATACCCCCTTCCTGCCCAGGCCAATTTTTAGCTTTCAGCGCTGTCGCACTTTGAATGGCAATTACGCGGTCATGCAACACTATACCTATATGAAATTTGTATTATTTTTTTTCACACAAATAGAGCTTTCTTTTGGTGGTATTTATTCCCCACTGATTTTTTTATTTTTTGCTAAATAAAACAAAAAACATCAGAAACTTTTGAAAAAAACGCACTTTTCTTTGTTTATGTTATAAAATTTTGCAAATAAATAACATTAATTCATAACTTTAGATCAAAATTTATTCTGCTACATTTCTTTGGTGAAAATAATAATACTAATTTAATTTGTATTTTTTTCAAATGTTTCTATTATTTTTATTAAATTTGTTCTTTTTTTTACTATTTTATTTTTCAGCACACTGTGACCAAAGCAATACAATGTTACCATAGTAACAGTGAACTACTCTGGGCAAGTGATCAGGATTTTTTTTTAAACACATTATAATTGCTAATACCAATGTATTTCATTGCTATTTGCAATCTTTGTTACTGAATGAAACGGATTCATTCAGTCTTTTGTTGTGATTAGCTGTGATTGGGCAAAGATGATCACATGATACAGATGGGCTGTGATTGGCCATGTCTGTATCATGTGACTGCCTTGACCAGTCACAGTTAACAACATGTAAATAATACTTATAAATCATTTTTTTATATATAAAAAGTGTCCAAAAAAACAGTCCAAATTTGAGATCTGTAATACAGATCAAAAAAACGTGCACAAAAAATATAAATGTGACAATCCACCACCAAAAGTACTTAATAAACTCACCAGAGCTATAAAAAACTGAAGCATATATTGCTCTGGGAGCGGTGGTATTAGTAGAGTAATAGACCATTCATGGATGTGTCTTCAGGGAGTAATATTCTGCAGAACCCAGATCCAAGCAGACCAATTTCAATGGAGCGAATGCTCTAGAATCAAATACCACTAAGGAAATCCACTTCTCCAAAAAGATCACCCTAATCGTATCCAAGAGGGGAAACGCCAGACACTCGGAAGAAATAAAAGAACTTCATGGTGCAGTATTATTAAAAAACAGCTTCCTTTATTATGCACTCATTGCACTTATCTCAAAAGGTGTCCCAGCCGACACCAGCATTAACTGCATACAGGAATCACAGTGAAAAACGAACCCAGCCACTCGGCACATGCGCAGTAGCTCACTGGGAAACGTAATGACGTCACATCAATCAAGCCCCGTTACGTTTCCCAGCGAGCTACTGCGCATGTGCCGAGTGGCTGGGTTCATTTTTCACTGTGATTCCTGTATGCTGTTAACGCTGGTGTCGGCTGAAAAACGAACCCAGCCACTCGGCACATGCGCAGTAGCTCGCTGGGAAACGTAATGACGTCACATCAATCAAGCCCCGTTACATTTCCCAGCGAGCTACTGCGCATGTGCCGAGTGGCTGGGTTCATTTTTCACTGTGATTCCTGTATGCTGTTAACGCTGGTGTCGGCTGGGACACCTCTTGAGATAAGTGCAATGAGTGCATAATAAAGGAAGCTGTTTTTTAATAATACTGCACCATGAAGTTCTTTTATTTCTTCCGAGTGTCTGGCATTTCCCCTCTTGGATGCGATTAGGGTGATCTTTTTGGAGAAGTGGATTTCCTTAGTGATATTTGATTCTAGAGCAGCGGTTCTCAACCTGGGGGTCGCGACCCCTTTGGGGGTCGGACGACCATTTCCCAGGGGTCGCCTAAGACCATCGGAAAACACATATTTCCGATGGTCTTAGGAACCGAGACACCGCTGCAGTCTCCGGCGATGTGTGGGCGGGATGATACGCTGCTGTCACCTGGCCACACCTCCGGGATCGCTCAGCAGCTCCGCCTCCTCACCGCTGATTGGCCACCGGAACTGTAGCTCAGGAGAGGCACACAGGCGGCCAATCACCGGCGAGGAGGTGGAGCTTGGAGAGGAGGAGCCGAGCGGCAGCGCGCGTACATCAAAGAAGACCGAAGGAGCTGCCGGAGCGAGTGAAGAGGAGAGCGGCCAGAGAAGGAAGACAGCTGACAGGTAAGTGAGAGAGCGAGCCCAGGCTGGAGCAGGGGTCAGCAAAGTAAGTATCATTGGTGTCAGTGGGAGGAATAGTGCCCCATCATTTGTGTCACTAATACCAACGATGGGGCACTATTCCTCCCCCCACTGACACCAACGATGGGGCACTATTCCTCCCCCCACTGACACCAACGATGGGGCACTATTCCTCCCCCCACTGACACCAACGATGGGGCACTATTCCTCCCCCCACTGACACCAACGATGGGGCACTATTCCTCCCCCAACTGACACCAACGATGGGGCACTATTCCTCCCCCCACTGACACCAACGATGTGGCACTATTCCTCCCCCCACTGACACCAACGATGGGGCACTATTCCTCCCCCCACTGACACCAACGATGGGGCAGTATTCCTCCCCCCACTGACACCAACAATGGGGCAGTATTCCTCCCCCCACTGACACCAACGATGGGGCACTATTCCTCCCCCCACTGACACCAACGATGGGGCACTATTCCTCCCCCCACTGACACCAACGATGGGGCACTATTTCCCCCCCCCCTGACCCCAATGATGGGGCACTATTCTCCCCTCCACCACACTGACATCAATGATGGGGCACTATTCCTCCCACTGACACCAATGATGGGGCACTATTCCTCCCCCCACTGACACCAACGATGGGACACTATTTCCCCCCCCCCCTGACCCCAATGATGGGGCACTATTCTCCCCTCCACCACACTGACATCAATGATGGGGCACTATTCCTCCCACTGACACCAATGATGGGGCACTATTCCTCCCACTGACACCAGTGATGGAGCACTACTCCCACTGACACCAGTGATGGGGCACCACTCCTCCCACTGACACCAGTGATGGGGCACTACTCCTCCCACTGACACCAGTGATGGGGCACTACTCCTCCCACTGACACCAATGATGGGGCACTACTCCCCCCACTGACACCAATGATGGGGCACTACTCCCCCCACTGACACCAATGATGGGGCACTATTCCTCCCACTGACACCAATGATGGAGCACTACTCCTCCCACTGACACCAGTGATGGGGCACTACTCCCCCCACTGACACCAGTGATGGAGCACTACTCCCCCCACTGACACCAATGATGGGGCACTACTCCCCCCACTGACACCAATGATGGGGCACTACTCCCCCCACTGACACCAATGATGGGGCACTACTCCTCCCACTGACACCAATGATGGGGCACTACTGCTCCCACTAACACCAATGATGGGGCACTATTCCTCCCACTGACACCAATGATGTGGCACTATTCCTCCCACTGACACCAGTGATGGAGCACTACTCCTCCCACTGACACCAGTGATGGGGCACTACTCCCCCCACTGACACCAGTGATGGAGCACTACTCCCCCCACTGACACCAATGATGGGGCACTACTCCCCCCACTGACACCAATGATGGGGCACTACTCCTCCCACTGACACCAATGATGGGGCACTATTCCTCCCACTGACACCAACGAAGGGGCACTATTCCTCCCACTGACTCCAACGATGGGGCACTATTCCTCCCACTGACTCCAACGATGGGGCACTATTCCTCCCACTGACACCAACGATGGGGCACTATTCCTCCCACTGACACCAACGATGGGGCACTATTCCTCCCACTGACACCAACGATGGGGCACTATTCCTCCCACTGACACCAACGATGGGGCACTATTCCTCCCACTGACACCAGTGATGGGGCACTATTCCTCCCACTGACACCAGTGATGGGGCACTATTCATCCCACTGACATCAGTGATGGGGCACTATTCCTCCCACTGATACCAACGATGGGGCACTATTCCTCCCACTGATACCAATGATGGGGCACTATTCCTCCCACTGACACCAATGATGGGGCACTATTCCTCCCACTGATACCAACGATGGGGCACTATTCCTCCCACTGATACCAACAATGGGGCACTATTCATCCCACTGACATCAGTGATGGGGCACTACTCCTTCCACTGACACCAATGACATGGCACTACTCCTCCCTCTGCAAAATTACAGTTATGAAGTAGCAATGAAAATAATTTTATGGTTGGGGGTCACCACAACATGAGGAACTGTATTAAGGGGTCGCGGCATTAGAAAGGTTGAGAACCACTGTTCTAGAGCATTCGCTCCATTGAAATTGGTCTGCTTGGATCTGGGTTCTGCAGAATATTACTCCCTGAAGACACATCCATGAATGGTCTATTACTCTACTAATACCACCGCTCCCAGAGCAATATATGCTTCAGTTTTTTATAGCTCTGGTGAATTTATTTAGTACTTTTGGTGGTGGATTGTCACATTTATATTTTTTGTGCACGTTTTTGGATCTGTATTACAGATCTCAAATTTGGACTGTTTTTTTGGACACTTTTTATATATAAAAAAAATTCTTTATATGTATTTATAAGTATTATTTACATGGATAATATTTATATTTTTTTGTTCACAGGTATACTTTTATTTACTAGCGCAAATTATATTTTTTGTGTTATTTGTTACACTTTATTTATTTATAGTGGATTTTGCAGCTGGTATATCAATTAGTGACCCATACATATATATATTTTTTCTCTCTCTTTCCATAGGCGCCATTATATTTATTTACTTACAGCTAACAACATAATTGCATACAATGGATGGCATGACAGGAAGCCATCCGTTGTATACAATTGACATGTGATCTGCTGTGATTGGTCACGGCGGTCACATGACACTGGCAACGGGCCCGTGTAGTGATATGTCATCGGCTGTGTCCCGTGGACACAGTCGGTGACAGATCGCGCCTCTGCACGGCACCGCGGCCGTGAGAGCGGCTCGTTTTGACAGGACGTCATATGACACCCAGTCACAACGGCGAATGTACCACCTGGCTGTCAATCTGCTACAGGCCGGGCAGGAAGATGTTTAAGAGTTGTGACAGAACAGAGAACCCATCATCACCAATGGCTCCTGTGGGGTAGATGCTACATTAAAAAAAAAAAAAATGAGCTAAACATAGGCTATACCCAGCATATGCATTCATTTGCAGTATCTCATCTTTAGAACATTATAGTATTTACACAAGGTTGCCCCTGACTAAAAGCACCTATTAAGATCTTTTATATTCCTCTAGCTACCATAACATTTCTGAGAGTGCACACAGATACATCCAAAACTATGGGCCAAATTAGACAATTCAAATATTCTCAATACTGCAAACTAAATATGAAAGGATGAAACGCATCTCCCGGCGGTATACATTTCATTCTTCTAAAGTCTCTTGCCCCGAGTCAAAGTATATAGAAAGCCACTGTACTACAGGACGGTGTTCATAATAAAATCTGAGGCCTGATTGCTGCCATAATGTGGCCTGCATCTTAGCAGACATTTTTTGATTCACCTGCTGTTGAATTGTAATGAAATATACTGCATTTGCTTGGAGCTACAAATTGCATTAGCAATCCATTTTGTTCTGCGGGCTGTATTGTATGCGACCACAGCTGTGTCCCACTAAGATGAGCGAGGCAGGTCACAGCAGCTAATAGAGTAACTCAATCTCCAAATCTTGTTCTAATTTAAAATATCTTGATGTAATATGAATGTGATACTACCTTCCAACAATCTATGAGGCTGAAAGTTATTTTATTCAAAAGCTTGCCCCGCTGAAAACGGTGTCGTCCTTGCTGGCAAGTTGAATGAAATGCCAGCTTCTTATCTTGCAGGGCTCCATAGCGGGAGGTCCTCACCAAAGTTTCAGGTTTAGCTCAGTTGTTTCCAGTGGGAGTTGTATGTTCCCAGACTTTTCGCAACGAAGAAATAAATATTTTGAAACAGCGGCTCAGAGTGTGTACGACTTTCCTATGGCAAGGAGCAAGAGATATTCAAATGAATCTGTGCTTTGCCGATGCAACGGGTTCTCTTTAATGCAGACCTCCCCAGCAGTACATACCTTTCTTTCACTCCCCCACCACCTAATTTAGCTGCTGGGAGCAAAAGGAAAGTCCTGGGCTACAAACTCTCCATGATAATGCTTACTGGCCTAAGGCTGTCACATGCAGTGACAGTGAGGACCGTGCTCCTCCATAGGGACCGAGGTTCAGAGGTACA
Source organism: Staurois parvus (assembly GCF_062004578.1). Classification (NCBI taxonomy): domain Eukaryota; kingdom Metazoa; phylum Chordata; class Amphibia; order Anura; family Ranidae; genus Staurois; species Staurois parvus. The sequence goes on along the minus strand of NW_028318504.1, from coordinate 4,532,001 downwards.
GGCTAATTCCTTCAATTCCTGGAGCCAACCAGGGAGTAAAAGAAAGGTCATGCTGTGGATGAGCTGAGAGTCCTTGGTTGTCTTACAAGCTTGTTTCTAGCATTTGTACAGGCATTTTTGCGTATTGTTTGCAGGCATCAGAGGCTTGAGCATTTTTTTTAGCGTTGATCACCTTTATCAAAAAAATTGTCTATGCAGATAAGGGGCACTTTGGCCAAAGTTGAATAATTCCCTTCAATAGGTGTAGGTCAAGCTCTCTCTCACCATTTCTGAGCTTCATGCTGTTCTGATGGAGAAGATAGTGAAGTGCACATGTGCGGGGGTTTGAGAGCTTGCTTTTATGATAATTGGGAGTAGCATCTGGGAGCTTCTTACCAATACCCTAGCAACAACGCAGGACAAGGAGATGGCATCATTGGGAATTTTTCAGGCAGACTTCAGTAGATAAATGGCCTACACCTATAGCAAGGGCAATATTCAATTTTTGTCAAAGCTACACAGTTTGTTTTTATGAACTGTTGCGACTTACCTGTGTAACACCCTCCAGGTTAGTTAGATAGCAGTTTGTTGTTTTATTTTTCTAGACAGAGACTGAGTAGCAACCTGGGATTTGTCAACCTGTGAGTGAGACAGGAGTTCACCTCAAAACAGGCTGGGAGGCTCTAACAGGTCAAAGCTTCTGTAGCCCTCCAACTCTTCCAGAAACTGAGAAATTTCTGGAAGAGGGGTGGAGAAGGGGAGGAGGTCAAGATCTGCATGTTTGAGGGACCCTGGCCAATCCCCTGGCAGGAGGCTGGGCATGGTGTTCAGGGCAACCCTCAAAAGTGGCAGAGCCTGTGCAGAGTCAGGTCAGTGTTGGCTGGAAGATGGAGTGAAAGGCAGGAGTGTGGAGCCTGGGAGAAGGCCATGGGAGGGAGTCTACCTACAGGCTGGTGCTGAAGAAGAGGATCTCCACTGTACCACCGTCTTCAAGAAAGGATTTCCTGAGCAGCAGGGAAGGAGCCAGCCCCAGCGAAAAGCCTAAAGGCAGCCACCAACCCACTAAACTATCAGGAAGGACAGTGTGAGTACTTTTACACCCCCTGGACTGGATAAGGGGAGCGGGCAGTCAGATGGAAAAACCAACTAGTTTGTTATTCATGGCTGCTGTGCTAAATTGGCAGTTTCTGGGTACCCTTGCCCATGGTATACCCTCAGTGCAGCTGGGTGAAATGGAGGATTCATCTGGAGTCTGAGGAGGTACATCAGAGAGCTGGAATGCTCTTAAAGGAGAGCCTATTTTGTCCAAATCTGTACACAGTTGCTAAGTAGTTTGCAGTTCCTTGGGCATCCCATACATCCCTCACCTACATCCAAGTTCTAACCCCTTTAATAAAATCACAAAACTAAGCTCAAGGACTCTTTACTGACTCTGAATGCAAAGTGCGGAAAAAAATGCATGTTGCCTGGCTGTGCCGAGCTTTAGGAGGACCCAAAACTCAGCGACTCCTAAGGGGGTAGTGCTACACCTGCATAGGAAGTTTTTTGGTAAAGGTGAACTAACCCTTCAAATTTTTAGTCAATGGAAAGCTACTAGGGGAATAAAAACAGAACATATGTGTGGTTTCTTATGCTTGTGTGTTAATATAGCTGCATTGTAGGCTGCAGAGAAGCCCAGGACCTGGTTGACTGTGTGGCAGGGATGCGTGCATCACAAGACAAGAAAATCCTTTGACAGGCAAAAAACTTATATCATAGCTGTGCCTTGAAAGAGTAATCATACCTCTTGAAATTTTCCACATTTTGTCATATTACAACCAAAAACGTAAATGTATTTTGGTGGAATTTTCTTTGATAGACAAACACAAAGTGGCACATAATTATGAATTGGAAGAAAAATGATTAATGGGTTTCAAACATTTTTACAAATAAATATCTGAAAAGTGTGGTGTGCATTTGTATTCAGCCAATACTTTGTAGGACCCCCTTTTGCTGCAATTCCAGCTGCAAGTCTTTTTGGGGATGTCTCTACCAGCTTTGCGCATCTAGAGAGGGAAATTTTTGCTCATTCTTCTTTTCAAAATAGCTCAAGTTCTGTCAGATTGGATGGAGAGCGTCTGAGAACATCAATTTTCAAGCCACAGATTCTCAATTGGATTTAGGTGTGGACTTTGACAGGGCTATTATAACACATGAATATGCTTTGATCTAAACTGTTCCATTGTAGATCTGGCTGTATGTTTAGGGTCGTTGTCCTGCTGGATGGTGGACCTCCGCCCCAGTCTGAAGTCTTTTGCAGACTCTAGCAGGTTTTCTCCTAAGATTGCCCTGTATTTGGCTCCATTCATCTTCCCATTAACTCCGACCAGCTTCCCTGTCCCTGCTGAAGAAAACATCCCCACAACATGATGCAACCACCACCATGTTTCACGGTGGGGATGGTGTGTTCAGGGTTATGTGCAGTGTTAATTTTCCGCCACATGTAATATTTTGCTTTTAGGCCAAAATGTTAAATTTTGGTCTCATCTGACCAGAGCACCTTCTTCCACGTTACCTGTTTCCCACACATGATTTCTTGCAAACTGCAAATGGGACTTCTTATGGGTTTCTTTCAACAATGGCTTTCTTCTTGTCACTCTTCCATAAAGGCCAGATTTGTGGAGTGCACGGCTAATTTTTACAAATAAATATCTGAAAAGTGTGGTGTGCATTTATATTCAGCCAATACTTTGTAGGACCCCCTTTTGCTGCAATTCCAGCTGCAAGTCTTTTTGGGGATGTCTCTACCAGCTTTGCGCATCTAGAGAGGGAAATTTTTGCTCATTCTTCTTTTCAAAATAGCTCAAGTTCTGTCAGATTGGCTTTTAGGCCAAAATGTTAAATTTTGGTCTCATCTGACCAGAGCACCTTCTTCCACGTTACCTGTTTCCCACACATGGTTTCTTGCAAACTGCAAATGGGACTTCTTATGGGTTTCTTTCAACAATGGCTTTCTTCTTGTCACTCTTCCATAAAGGCCAGATTTGTGGAGTGCACGGCTAATAGTTGTCCTGTGGACAGATTCTCCCACCTGAGCTGTGGATCTCTGCAGCACCTCCAGAGTTACCATGGGCCTCTTGGCTGCTTCTCTGATTAATGCCAGGCCCGTCCGTTAGATGGACAGCAGTGTCTTGGCAGGTCTGCAGTTGTGCCATACTCTTTCCATTTTTGAATGATGGGTTGAACAGTGCTCCGTGAGATGTTCAAAGCTTGGGATATTTTATAACCTAACTCTGCTTTAACCCTGACCTGTCTGGTGTGTTCCTTGGCCTTCATGATGCTGTTTGTTAACTGATGTTCTCTAACATACTTCTGAGGGCTTCACAGAACAACTGTATTTATACTGAGATTAATTTACACACAGGTGGACTCTATTTACTAATTAGGTGACTTCTGAAGGCAATTGGTTCCACTAGATTTTAGTCAGGGGTATCAGAGCAAAGGGGTCTGAATACAAATGCATGCCACACTTTTCAGATATTTATTTGTAAAAAATTTTGAAAACCATTTATCACTTTCCTTCCACTTCAAAATCATGTGCCACTTTGTGATGGTCCATCACATGAAATCCCAGTAAAATACATTTATGTTTTTGGTTGTAAAATGACAAATTGTGGAAAAAAGAAATCCTTCTTATCCTCTCAGCCTCCACCAAATCTCCAAACTCCTTTTTTTTTTTGCTGCTGTGGTCCAACTTTATATTAGAGGGTGACTACATTTGTTCTCCATGATCCCACTGCATGTTCGAACAGAGACACCCTCTTTTCCTCGCTCCTGAGATTGACTATTGGCTATGGGACGTGCAGTGTACATAGAGTAGCACACATGACCACAACTAACCTACATTGCTCCTTCCAAACTAATGGAAGCAAGGGAAGAAAAGGGTGCAAGGAAGAATCGGGTATTCACAGAGGGCATTACAAGGAGGCAGAAAAACAGGGAAAAAAAAATATTTCATGAAAAATAAATTACAAGTGTATTAAGTAGTAGAAGTGCATAGATTATTTTTGGAGAATATGTGTCATTTTAATTGTGTATGTGTGTGTAAATGAAGGTATGATTTCAGTTGCCCTTTAAATGGAATTGGAAAAAAAAAGAAGTTAAACTTTTAATAATGCTCAAGTGAAAGTCGTGTCCAATTAGGACCACTTGCTACACGTATCACTGCGGATGGCACCTTGGTACTGTGATAGGGAAGATGCTCTCGGTAGCATGGAGACAGCAATTAATCAGCATGCTAAGGGGAAAGCCTTTTGATGTGTGCTACCTTCAATAATTTATTATTGTGACTTATTCTTTACACATGAGCAGACTTGTCTTAACAGCAGTAAATACAGCCTGCTCACAGAGAGCAAGAGCAATTGGCTGGCGACACTAATTATGCTGCCTCACAGCAAATTAAAATAGCCAAACATTAATTGTGGTAGCTTGTCGGAGATGCTCCCCAACTCAGTGTGGTGTTGCATGCTTGAACTTTACTAGATGTTGCTAAAATAAGTTGCTTTGTAAATTTTTGGGTGGCCAATGTTGTCACTTTATTCCTACCTTATTCCTTGGCTGTCAGCAGTGGCTCCCCTGACAAACTTTATTGACTTGCCACTATAGCTGTAGAATCTTCTAAATAAGGAAATTCAATTTCCTTAATGCTGGCCCTGCCAACATTTATCAGTGCCATCCTCTTTGAAGACAAACCAAGGTCCGGAACCTCCTCAAATGAGCTGCGTTTGCGCATGTGTGCTGCGAAAACCCAAGCATGAGTAGATGTGCTGAAGGTCTCTGCTGGGCCTGAAGGCCGGGTAAGGCCCTTCAGCACATCTGTGCAACTGTGAAGCTAAATGCAACGTCATTTTAGCCTAGGCAAGAAAAAGGAAAGTGCTGCTCCTCAGAACAAAAAAGTAAAAACCAATAAAGCAGTAAAGATATCCAATTGGGGAAGGAGGGGGGCTGGAGCCCGGTGCAAATAATTTTTTTTTTTGGGTGAAAATCTGCTTTAAAGTAGTATTGGAAGGTGCTCCATCCATTGCATGCTGTTTGTACTACTGTACGTAAGCATAGAGGCCATACTGTGGACAGGTATTTAGTATTGGCAGTTGTATGGCTTCGGGGAGCAGATAGGTTGTGTTTACCCTGAGCATCCCATTTACCCCTTCATCTCCTGACTGTGTCTTATTTCAGGCTCCAGCAGTCTGTGTCAGAAGAAAGTTAACATTCTGTGTTATAAATATTTCAATGTCAATCACTGAAGAGTGTATCCAGGTTGTGTGAGCTGCCAAGGTGATATATTTGGACCAGCTAATGGGTTTTCTCCCCTTGGCTTTTACTCAGAGGGTTTATGTGTTCTGGGATCTCCACTGCACTGACACATCCACTGAGCTTCATTCTGTAAGAGCAACTAAGTACCTTCTCTTCTGCTCAACAGTTAACTGGCACCTGATTTCAGTTTTCAGCAAGTGTGTGAGTGTAAGGGGGCTTTGGACTGGATGATTGGCAGGATCTCTTCTACATTGTGTATAGGGACAGGCCCTCTGCCTGTCTCTGTACACCAACTTAGATTAGGTCTTAATTACCTCCAGTTTTGTAATTTATGAAAATAAGGTAATTATTTTTTAATTTGATGCATTACAAAGTGGCACTATTAGGAACTATTTGAACTACTTGAATCTGCTGCACATGTCGGTAAAGTTACCAAAATGGGTGGCAGGCAATTTTGAATCTGTTGCAGGCCATTTTAAAGGGTGACAGCATCACAAACCTGTTAATAGTGCTTTAATTAATTCTCCCAGTTGTGTCCCTAATTGTATCCCACAGCACAACTCCTTGTGCCACCAGTCCCATTCTGAGTCCTGCATGCATATACATTTAATTATTGTTTTCATCAAATACATAACTGCAATAATTGTTGTTTTTTTCTATCAGCCTTGTGTTCAGCTTTAACACATTCATAGAGGCTCTTCATAGAGGCAGAAAACCCAACAACGGAATGTCTTGAATTGACTTTTTATAGTATCACACCTACACAAACCTGTCATGCAAATCCAATGAAGATAATGCCTAATAAGAAACAGATCTACAGTGTGGAACATGACAAATACCGATTTAGACTTGGGTCAGTTCTAGGAATGGGGTCAGTCTAGGTAATAAGCCTCAGAAATTATTACATGGTATGAACTCTGTCCAGACATCATGAGACAGCTGGTGGACCCAGGATAAGTCACCTAGGACATCTTGAAGGTCATAAACAAGTAAATAATGAGGACAGAGGACCAGACAATACTACAAAATCAATAGACTAGCACACAGTAGCAGGAGAGGTGATCAAATAATTGCCTACAGGTGCAGCTAATTGAGTCTGTCAGAAGCCCCTGATTCTCAGCAATCTATTCACGCTGTCTCACAGCCAGCATTGCTGCCGGGAGTTCTAATCTAGAGCACTGCAGAATTATACTGTTGAAGTCTAATTTATTCCCCATATACTCCTGCTAAGAGAAAAAAAGGAATGTGAAAGCTTGGGGAGTAATATTTTCTATATTAAAGTGAGGGTTCGGTCACATATCCACATTTTTTTTTTGTAGGTAAATGCAGGGATGGCCCAAAGTGTATCTCTTCTAGGCTGCTCAGATCTCTGTATGTTAATACTGTACAGAGAACAGATCATATATATAAATCATTATGATGAATATATATATATATACATATATATATACACACTATATTGCCAAAAGTATTGGGACGCCTGCCTTTACACGCGCATGAACTTTAATGGCTTCCTAGTCCTAGTCCGTAGGGTTCAATATTGAGTTGGCCCACCCTGTGCAGCTATAACAGCTTCAGCTTTTCTGGGAAGGCTGTCCACAAGGTTTAGGAGTGTGCCTATGGGATTGTTTGACCATTCTTCCAGAAGAGCATTTGTGAGATTTGTGAGGTCAAGCATTCATGACGGACGAGAAGGCCTGGCTTGCAGTTTCAGCTCTAATTTATCCCAAAGGTGTTCTATCAGGTTGAGGTCAGGACTCTGTGCAGGCCAGTCAAGTTCCTCCACCCCAAACTTGTTTATCCATGTCTTTATGGACCTTGCTTTGTGCACTGGTACGCAGTCATGTTGGAACAGCCAGGGGCCATCCCAAACTGTTCCCACAAAGTTTGGAGCATGAAATTGTCCAAAATGTCTTGGTATGCTGACACCTTAAGAATTCCCTTCACTGGAACTAAGGGCCAAGCCCAACACCTGAAAAACAACCACACACCATAATCCCCCCTCCACCAAACTTTACACTTGGCACAATGCAGTCAGGCAAGTACTGTTCTCCTGGCAACTGTCAAACCCAGACACATCCATCGGATTGCCAGACAGAGAAGCATGGTTCATCACTCCAGAGAACACGTCTCCACTGCTCTAGAGTCTAGTGGCAGCATGCTTTACACCACGGCATCCAACGCTTTGAATTGCACTTGTAAGGCTGTGATGTAAGGCTTGGATGCAGCAGCTCGGCCATGGAAACCCATTCCATGAAGCTCTCTATGCACTGTTGTGCTAATCTTAAGGCCACACAAAGTTTAGAGGTCTTTAGCTATTGACTCTGAAGACAGTTGGCAACTTCTGAACACTGTGCACTTTAGCATGTGCTGACCCCACTCTCATTTTACATTGCTGTTGTTTCCAGTTGATTCCACTTTGTTATAATACCACTAACAGTTGACTGTGGAATATTTAGTTGCAAGGAAATTTTATGGATAGACTTATTGCAAGGTGGCTCACAGTACCATGCTTGAATTCACTGAGCTCCTGAGAACGACCCATTTTGTACCCATGTGACACAATACGGCGTACATTGCAGAGTAATGGCATGCATGGTTGTAATCCATGAAGGAAGTCATTCCTAAAGCCCATGCACTTAAAAGGCTGCCAAGAATTTGCAAGGCCCATGCTGAAAAAGAAGAAGACTACTGGGACTCTGTATTCTGGAGTGATAAGACCAAGATAAATGTTTTTGGAACTGATGGCTTCAAAACTGTATGGCTTCACAAAGGTGAGGAGTACAAAGAAAAATGCATGGTGCCTACAGTGAAACATAGTGGTGGCAGTGTCCTTCTGTGGGGCTGCATGAATGCTGCTGGTGTTGGGGAGCTGTATTTTATTGATGGTATCATGAATTCACAGATGTACTGCTCTATATTGAAGGAGAAGATGCTACCATCACTCTGTGCCCTTGGTCATAGTGCACTTTTCCAACATGACAATGATCCAAAACACACATGTAAGGCCACTGTTGCATTTCTGAAGAAGAACAGATTGAAAGTGATTCAGTGGCCAAGTATGTCTCCTGAGCTGAAACCAATTGAACACCTATGGGGAATTCTGAAGAGAAAAGTTGAGCATCACTCTCCATCCAGCATCCAGGCTATAAAAGAGGTCGTTCTTGAAGAATGGAAAAAGATAGATGTTGCAATATGTCTTCAACTTGTTCATTCCATGCCTTGAAGACTTGGTGCTGTCCTTAGAAATCATGGAGGTCATACACAATACTAGATTTAGTAGCTTTTTTGAGGGGTGTATTCATTTTTGCATCAACTAATTTGAGTAAAACTGAAGATATTGTAATATAAGTTATATTATTAACCTTACTTTCATGTAATGAGCTAAACAAATGCTCTATAAAAATTAGTTTTGTCAAAACGTTGGACATTTTTCTTGTGTTCATTGCAATATTGATTAAAATGTTACTTTTCTAAAGGGGTGTAATCATTTATGTTTAGCACTGTATGTGGATGTCTCTTTGCTGGATTGAGATGTCTCTTTTCTGAATATATAGGGATGTCTCTTTGAAAAAGTAGTGCAGTTAGTGCTAATGTAGGGTCCTGCTCAAAAGAATCTACTTTGTCATGGTGACATGCTTCATATTTTTTGGCTAAAATATAATTCCTTACTGTTAGATCTTGAAAGCACTGATGACTGATTACTGACCAAAGTGTATCACTTTGTACACTTTTCATTTTCATATATTAAGTTGTAAGAGCGTTAACTTAAAAGTGAGTGCACTGAAGGGCTCGGTGAGATGACCAGTGGGCAGATGTGGTGGAAAGGCCACTGGGCAAGCCTTGGGGAATGCTAGTGGTCAGGTCTAAAGCGGTTTAAGGGGCCCCAAAATTTCTGATGGCTTTCCTTCTTGCTGTTCCTGAGCACTACTGCACTGAACGGCGCTGACACTATGCTTGCGCCATTCAGTACAGGAAAAAGGACTTTCCACTGCTGCTGACAGTGGAGAAGTGGAAAGCCTCTGGGCCAGCCAGAAGATGAATACATATACTGTATATGAAACAAAGTGATTTGGTGCCATCCTGCCTTGGCCACAACTCAAAGATTAGTTAATGATAAAAATGATTCTGCCTGTATAAAGTAAAAATCACATTTCTCCATGCAATTTGTATACATTCTGCTGTATGTGAACTTTTTTTTCCCTTTTAGCGCACCCCTCCTACTCTCTTTGTCTATTAGGTGAAAACTACAGCACCAATTTTTTTTCTTTCCCAAAGACGACAGATTCTTTAAATGATGAACGGCCTACTTAGCTTCCAAGTCTTTACTGGTCAATAGAAAATGCTTCTTAGACTGAAATGTCTAGGGCTCTCTGGATGAATTACATGATCGCATTTTGCTGTACAGTATGCGTAAAGATAGATACCTTGGTGAGCAAAGGGTATCGGCCTTCTAAAAGCCAAATTCACCTATATCACATTGCTAATTGCTCTTTAACTACTTCTTAGTTATATTGCATTTCCTCTCTTATATTATTATTAGGTAGACTTGGGATTATGAAATACTTCTTTCAAGTTTAAATGCTGTTCCTGATCCTGTTGGGAATACTTCACCTCATTTTCTGTCCTTGTGATAGTCTTTTATAGTGTAGCGCATTTTGGGGTGCTAGAGAGTTAAATTTAGCTTGGCTCACAGTAGTGCAGTGAGCATGTCTGTTTGGATTACTTTGGGTCAGGCTGAAGGGCTCTACAGGTCAAGTCTCTGGCACCTCCCCCTGATTCTGGACTCTCCCAGATGATTCTAAAATTTAGTGGGCGAAAGGTGGAGAACAAAGTTTGCATATTCATGGGAGTCTGACCAACCTTAGGCAGGAGGCCTGGCAGTGAAGCAGATGGGCCCATAAATATGAGAGAGCCTGGCCAGCAGAAGAGTCTGATGATCGGGTGGAATATGGATGTTGAGGATCATGAGGTCTGGGAGGGGACCCCAGGGAAGGAGGGCTCTGCCTCCAGACTGGAGCTGAAGAGCAAGGAGAAGATGTTTAGATAGAGGGAACTGCACCAAAAGTCCTATATCCAATCCGCAGGATACAAGAGACAGAGTGAGTACATTTACACCACTAGGGCCTATAAGGGAGAAGGCTGCCAGATGCAATATTCAGCATGCTTTCACGGGGACAGTATCACAACTAACCTAATCCCTTGCCCTGGGACACTTGCAAAGCGACCAGGTGGGATGGAATTTCCTCACCAACTATTGGGACTTTGCGAGAGTTCACCCAAGGGAAGCTAGAGCTCCGTAAGTCATATTGCTACTAAAGTCACTTGGCTATTGATTCTTAAAGGGGCTGATACCACTCAGCAATGACAGCAAAAATGACATTTTTTAAAAATTTCAAATTTCCCGCCGGTTCCAGCGCCCGTACGTCCCGACGTCACAGGGACCAGAACACGGAAGCCGGATGCCGGCATCGGCTGGAGGAGATGGCCAGGGACGCTGCAGGGGACACATCGCGGGAGCGAAGGACAAAGTAAGTGCTACAGGGACTCCCTGAGCAACGCCGCATGGTAAGCCCAAGTGTAGCTCGGGGTTACCGCTCTTGGTATTGAAATTTTACCCCGAGCTACACTCGGGAAAACCGCTAAGGGGGTTAAGAATAGTTTGAGGAATACAACAATGAGTTTGAGGTGTTGATATGGCCTCCAAAATCCCCAGATCTCATTCCATCGATCATCTGTGGGATGTGCTGGAAAAACAAGTCTAATCCATGAAGGCTCCACTTCTTAACTTACAGGACTTAAAGGTTCTACTACTGATGGCTTGGTGCCAGATACTGTATCACAGAATACCTTCAGAGGTCTAGAAGCATTCATGTCATGACAGCACAGGGCTGTTTTGGCAGAAAAATGGGAACCTAGTGAATATTAGGTGGGTGGTCATAAAGTTAGGGCTGATCGGTGTAGATCACATAGAAAGAGAGACTGTTCTCTCAGATAATTCTATTTATTTCTTTTTTTTGTATATATATATATATATATACAGTATATATATATATATTTATATATATATATTGTATATATCTATATATGTTCTAGCCATGTCTCTAGCCATGTCTCAGTATCCAATAGCCAACCAAGGTTTTGTGCTTGCAAGTTTACTAGGATGCGAAGAGAATCACTTTCATCAGTTTTAGTAAATAGCGTGAGTGTGGGTTATTTTGCTTCTATTTATTTTTAGGACCATAATTATATATTATATTCACATGTAAACATGTGTTTATTCCCTTTAGTCATGACATACGTGTAAACTGTTTCTACTGTACCATATGACAAAAGTGTGAGATAATTTCAGAATACCTTCATTCCAAAAGGAAATGCTAAAGCGTTGGATATATTAATAGATAAATATGCAGCACCATGCAGTTTTTAGGTGTTTTTAAATAGTCAATAATTTTATACTAAGATAGCAATCATTTTGATGTATATATAATTGAAGTTAGTGAATATATAATAGTATTCTCTAATCCCCTAAGGAACTCAATTTTGGGAATGTAATTTTGATTGCTTGATTGATTGATTACCATTTAAAAACAGGAATTAAGAATAAATGTATGTTTCTGTCTAATACTTCCTATTTCCCACTTAAAGTGTTACCAAACCCAGGACCCTGCATTCATAATATTTGGTCTTCCACAGTACATAGAACACGGAAATGGAATTATTTTGGTAAATAAAAACTGCTAAATACCTATTCTCATCCGCAATATATAGCAGTCTTGTGACTTCTCTCAGTGTCCAGCTGAGCACTGGTTAATCTTGTAGGCTAAATTTTCATTCCCCTCTGACTGTCCTATGAGGCATCATGACCCCTGACCCTCTGTCTGGACAGCGCTGATTGGCCCTGTGCTGATCAAATGCACCCTCCCAAAGAAAAAAAAACTGTCTAGCAATGCACACCAAACTGAGCATGTGCAGAGTGTCTCCTAGGGCTCTGTACTATCAGCAGATGGATTGGGGACTGTGAAAGAAGGGGAGGATCAAAGAAGACAGGATTAAACATCTTTTTTACACAATGCGGAGGTTTAACCCCTTAGGTTCCACGGTGAGTATAACAAGCATGCTTTAATGCATATACAGACTGATTTTACTGTTGTGCATTACTGTAGTAACACTTTAAAGTGTGTGTAAACCCTAAACTTGTATAAAACCCATTAAGTTTAAAATAGAAATGCAAGAAAAACATTAGTGCACATATTAAAATAAATAAATAAATATATATATATATATATTTACCTTTTTTTATTACATGATCACATGACCTCTGTCCTCAGCTACATAAGGACTTAGAGAGCTGAGTATGGAGATTGCATGGGGATTTTCAGCAGGAGGCAGATGAACAGCAGTACACTGATCTTCCCAGTGATAATCTGTGGGGTTATGGGGGGGGGGGGGCGTGTCAGCAGAAGTCTGAGCACTAGAGTACAGGCAAGTAGAATGCACTCCCAAGTAGAATGCAAGTAAGAAAACTGGGATAGATGGGCTTCCATTTCTGGCATTTTCAGTTTGTACTAGGAAAGCAGGAGGACCGACAGGATTACTAGATATTTCACACATATCAAGAATATGACATGATGGGGTTACATACTCTTTAATTCCAAAAGGTGGCAAGTTCTAAGCAAGAGTTCCAACTTTGTGGATTCTCAGCTTCTCATTCTGCAGTTTTGAAATATATCTAAAGGAGAAGGAAACAGGCCAAGCTCGAACTGAAATTTTCATAGATGATTAGAGCAGATTTAAAGACTACAAGTACAAATCTCCTGACATATGGTGTGTGTCAGTGAAGAAAAGTCTCCTTGCACTGGTGATCAGTGGTGTAGAGGTCACCCTTTATATTGCATGTCAGTGGGAAATTGCCCCCTTACTTTGGTAGTCATTGTAGGTGGCACATGAATCTGTCCTTGCTCACTGCTCATGGAACAACTACCAACCTATGGAGAACCTTTAGGGTTCCATGGCATCCTGGTTGAGAAAGCTTGATCTATGTTTTTATTTTTCTAAGGTTAAAAGACAGAGTTTAAACTGAGTGATGGTCAGGTCCTTCTCTAGCCAATTGTTCTCCATAAAACTCAAGAGATCTTAGGCAAGTTCCATACTTATTAATTCAGAATTCATCCTTCCATAGGACTGACCTTGGCTATGATGAAGTGGGCTACACGTGTGCTATGTAAAGTACAGCTACATAATTACAGCTCACACAAACTGAACGAACTGACAAAAGCCTCCAGACTGGGGAAAGGAGAATGAAGACCCTAGAGACAGTTCGATGCTACTCATTAAACATTGCATAGAATATTAACATTCCAAACTCTTGTTATTTTAAACATGGTGAGGGCTGGTGAGGGATTAGTTTAATAAGGTGAGCATTCTAATTTGAATTGCTTTCTGCATTTGGAAGCCACATGGATCGCTGGATGAAAAATACGCCTTTGTATTGATGAAATTTGTACTATATTTTGAGGTGTCAATATGTTTTGTCCCATCATCCTAGTTAAGTGTAATTCCATCTCATTTAAGCCTTGCCTAATGTTTAAGATCTGTCACATTGACCCTTACCTGCCTTATGTAAGCCTTGCTCATTCCATTTTGAGCCTCTTTCCATCCTGTTTAAGCTCAGATTCTTCCTTTATAAATCCTCTTTAAAGTAAAACTAAACTCTGCTGTTTTCATTTCTATTTCAAGTAAAGGACTGCAGTCAAAGGGTTTTTTTGTTATTTTGGAGAAAATTATGGAGGGTTTTAACCCTTGTCAGTTTTTTTTTGCCTTCTTTGTCCCATTTGTCCCATCTTAGCCATAACAGGAAGTGATGGGAAATGTCTCCGTATTGACGGAATCCCTGGTTGTTATCAGGTCACCAGACCAGGTGTCCCAATTGGAAGTTTTCCCCATTCTGGTGACAGCTTAAAATTCAATTTTCTTTCACTCTCATTCGCAGTGATAACAGTCACCAGGACATATAGAGGAGGTGAATTTCTCTAATGGGGAGACAGGCAGCAATAAAAACCTGACAGGTGTTCTAATCCCTTTTTACTGTAACCAAAACGAAAAAAAAATGTTGCCCTTGGATGAAATATTTTTTTCATTGTTCTGTCCTACGTGGGACAAAGTACATGTAGACATTGTGCCATGGTGCTTCCTAATGCTATCTATGAGGTTGGACTGGGCAACCATCCTCTCCCCTAGCAGCCGTCTGACAACATAACTGGGAAAGAGATATCTGCTTCATAATGGCTGCTTGTCTTGGTTCAAACACCTTTTCCAGACAAGTGGCAGCAAAGAAATGAAGAAGGGTGCAAGGTTGACACTCCTCCACTCCCTCTGCTTCCTCCTTACCATCGCTTGTCTCAGAAAAATGCTTGGGACTGAAACAAGTGCCCATTATGAAGCAGCCATATCCTTTCTATCTACTATTTTAGGTGGATGCATGGATAGAGCAAGGTGCCCAATCTGAATTTGTAGCTAGGGGTAGGAAGCACATAGCAACATATGAAAGTTTTGCAAAGTGCCACAAGAAGGGAAGGGGCTGTAAAAAGTTTCAGCAAGCAAATGTAAGTATTTAGGGCAATATACTGCCAAAGACTGATGCCAATGGGTGTTCTTTTTAATTGCTGCATCTGCTATTAAAATGAATACATTTAAATGTTAAACGCAGCATTTGTCAAGAAAATTCTGCATTCAAAAGCAACCCAATAGGACTTGCTGAATACAAAGAAAGACACTGCAACACAAAGCAGGTCAAACAGAGCCTCTGAACTTCACCATGTGCTGCTCAAAGGATTTTGTCAAAAAGTTTTAGCTGAGCTGTATTTGATGTCTGTTCCAAAAGCACCTCAAATGCAGAAAAACAACACTTGTTGACATGGCCCCTAGATAGTATTTCAGTAAATGTAACAAAATATCCGCCCTAAAGCAGTTTTATTTATTTTATTTTTTACCAAAAATTTTTTTTTGGCCTAAATTTATAAAGAAATTAGATTTTTAAATTTTTTTTAATTCAATATGTTTTATAGCAGAAAATAAAAAATATAAATTTTTTCAAAATTGTTATTAGTATATTTTTGTTTATAGCACCAAAAGTAAAAACCGCAGAGATGATCAAATACCCCCAAAATAAAGTTCTATTTATGGGAAAAAAAGACAAATTTAATTTGGGTACAGCATTGCATGACCGCACAATTGTCAGTTAAAATAGCACAGAAGAAAAATGGCCTGGTCAGGAAGAGGGATAAATCTTCTGGAGGACAAATGGTTATACCAAAGGAGACTTTTTTTTATACAATGAGGGTTTAATAGAATTTTAACAAAAATTATTGGCTGCACAGCGCTGACATCAACAGGAGACTCACTCATCTGCTCTTGATTATCAGTAGTTGACCATGAGCTGTTGTTGACAGCTTGGTCACAGTTTGAGGGGTGCTGAGAATACACTCCAAAACATCACAGTGATGCATATAAAATGCATACCCCAAGAGAAGCTGCTATTGTTTAGGTCCCCATGCTTTAATGACCCTCTGGGCAGAACCACACTCCAAGGCTGAATAAAGAATATTTTTTTAGGCAGTACACCCAACAAGGTAACAAAACTGGCAACAGCAGTTGCAATCACAAAATAATACATATTTGTACAATACAATAATAACAATGTGGGAACTACTTTTGCACCCAAACCCTACCGGGTACCTGAATCCTTACTCTAGGGTTGCCCTAAGTCAGTGTTTCTCAACTCCAGTCCTCATGGACCCCCAACAGGTCATGTTTTCAGGATTTCCATTATTTTGCACAGGTGATTTGATCAGTTTCACTGCCTTAGTAATTACCACAGCTGTTTCATCTGAGGGAAATCCTGAAAACATGACCTGTTGGGGGTCCATGAGGACTGGAGTTGAGAAACACTGCCCTAAGTATAGGTGATTCTCATCTAGAGGCTAAATGTCTTAGGCAGCCCATACATACAGCTTAACAGAACTTTCAGTGTGGATGAGGGAATCCTCCCGTTGTGCTATTGTATTTTACCGGCAGGAAGCCTTCCCCGAGAGCAGAATACAATGATCAGCATTGCCAGCTATAACTGGTGGCACTGATTGTTTGGAGAAAACATGTCAGCCTGGTTGTACACAAGTCGATCAACAGATTGACTTGCGTACAACCAGCTAGCCAATTAATCAACTGAAATTCAGACGGCCCTGCTGAACAGGGTGAACTCTGATCCATGTATGGCAGGCTTTAGAGTTTCTCTACGATCCTTCCTACTGGCCAGTGTGGTACTAGATATTGGTTACATTTGGGGCCAAAGACTTGTGCTGCAGTGGTCAAATAAATTTGTAATCCATCAGTAAAGGAGTGAAAATCCCTAAATTAAATCCCAAATAGGGTGGCACTGTCCCTATAAGAGGAGAGTAATGAAATTGTGACCAGAAGCCTCTCACCACTATGCAGTCTACTGCAAAGTGTCCTCCCTTTCTCTGGAGTCTAGAAACCTGTAAGTTCAAGGGTTGCGTCTGGTGAAATCTGTAATTGTTGGTGACTTTGCACTCTCTAGCTATGATCTCTTAGGATATCAGCCCTCTACTCCAGCTCACTGGGTCCCTCTGATGGCAGCAGCCTCCTCCGAGCGCAATCCCACATATATCACAGTGCATGGAAGTAGAGTCTCAGAATCAGCAGTCCACCAATGTGTCTCCTCACCCTCCACATGAGTCACCCTGAGCCCCCTGAGCCACGCTTCTACTTCTGTTTTTCTCCCTTCTCTAGCACCTCTAGGATTACCTCTCCCATTAGACTTTTCTGCTCCTAGGCAAGGGAGAGTTTGGCTGTTCCTCCCCTGGCTGCTCCCTTCAGAAAGTCACAACTCCCCATCTCTCCTCTCCATGGAGTTGGTACTAATGGTGGCCGGAGCCTCGGCTATGACTCTGGCTGAAGCTCACGTCTGCCTCTCACTTTCTCCACTACAGTCCCACTGCGGCCAGGGAGTATTCTGACAGCAGTCACTGTCATTGTGGATGCCTGTCTCAATGTAGCCCATATTGAGTGGCTGCCAAGACGTCGCTGGCTGTGCAGCTGGATATTAAAGGGTCACCTTTGGAGCATATTACATGTTCCACCCATATTTAGAGTAGAACATGTAACATGTTCCAGCTCCTGCCTATGTGCATGTATTATTTTTTCTTTAGCAAGATGCTGGCTATGTAATTATGCCTTTCAGGTACATTTACAGATGAGACTATGAATAATCCTTTCCCTCCTAGTGCCCAGTACTGGGACTGCTACATCACTTCCGGTTACCAGAGTGGATCCAGTTCTTCTGACAGCAGAGCCTCTTGAGGCATGTAGTTCTATAGCCAATACATACTGTATTTCTGAGTGTTGATTGAATTACAACTACCAGAGAGCTGGGGAACCAGAAGGTTGCTGGGGAAGCAGATATATTCTACAGCAAGGAACTAGCTTGCTCTCCTGGTGCAAGATTCAGAGCTGAACACAGGGGGACTGCCACTCTCTTCCAGAGGCAGATTATTTGCCTTCTGCTGTGGGACTCTGCACAATAGTTCAGCACAGCGGTGACATGGATCGATCACATCAGCTTCTCTGCATCAGGACTTTCACCTTACACAGAAATCTGAGGCTGTCAGGTGATAACTCTGCATATCACTGCAAACAGCCAAGAGCCTGGGCAACAACTCTTGTTCCTAGGAGGCCGTGCTATCCATGGAATTGGTGAGCAGGCAGGTGCCCAACCTCTTTCTGTCATCACTCTAGATACACTGCATGCAGACCCTTTTAGCTCAGTATCAGAAGATCTTTGCTATGAGCATGTTTACCTTCATTGAATTACCAGCAATCGCTAATGTTTATGGGCCCCACCATTGCTAGCAGAAGACAGTGGATACCACAATATCAGGAACTTTAAACATCATAGGACTCAAGTTGCAATCTCTAGTTAAAAGGACCTCTTCTTTTTTAAGGCCAATATTATTTTTTTAAATAACTTAATTACATCTATTAATGTCAGAGTATACATTTACATAATTCTCTGCATCCACCATTGTGGTGCCAGTGGCCTAAAGGGGGCTGATAAGTCAACAAGCCTTTTCTTCCCCCCTCTTACTGCTGATGTTGTAGTTTTACTGACCGGGACCTAGTGATTGACAGCCGAGGCCGCGAATGGCGCCCCTACCCATAACTGCCAAATCCCGTATATATACGTGATTTTGCGCACCTGTGCCGCCCTGTAGCAGTATCTCTGCTATACAGCGGCATGGAAGCGCTTAAGGCCAACTCACCTTGCTGCTGAATATATGTGTATTGCTGTTGAAAACAGGGTAACACATTCAAGCGTATATGAGATTTTAGAGACTGAGTTTAGATCTACCTTTAATATTCAGCACAAATGAAAGAATATAAAAAAAAGAAAAACTTTCAATAGGAGCAAAGTGAATGCGCAAAAGATACTAATGAATATTTGATATCAGAAACAGAAGAGTCAATCTGTGATTAGCAGGAATAAAAATACAAATTCATTCTCAAAAAATGGCAAGATGGTCCCGTTGTATCATAAATTAAATATATACGTGTTCGGCTTTTCAATCAGAACTTATTACCTAAGCTCTTGTGTCTGGCAGGAAGCATGCTGAAGCTTGATAAAGAATTTATGATTAAGTAAGCTATTCTAGCTGTGTAGCAATCAGCTTAATTGTGGTTGTACAGTATATTAATGTGATTGTTCATTTTTTAGATCAAAACCCATTAAAATGCCATCTTCTTGTAACTAGGAGTGTCAGCCCATCCGTACATTTTATTATTATTTTATTATTTAATATATTATTTAGTGCCTTCCCACCCCCAACGCTCTCTCCCCCTTATAACTTCTCTGGCAGATGAAGATGGCTTTTGATTCAAGATTCTTTGTAGTAAGTTCATTTATCTTACAATAATCAGAAAGACATTGACTGTAACACAGAACTGGGGCTGAATACAACGCTGATTAAAATGTCCTCTCGAGGACCACGGTTTGTTGAAGAGTTCAAACAGGAACAATCTATACGGTCAAAAGCCTCTTTTATCATTTTTTTTTTCCAAGAAAAAGGTAAATGTGCATAAATAACAGAAATGGAGTATATCTATAGACAAATGTCAAGTCTGTGCTGAGTTGGCCATCCTTTGCTTATGTACGGTCATGGTATTTACAGAATATATTGTATTTTATTATATTTATTTATACATTATCCATTTTCTATATTGGTGGGGCCAAATTTTAGGCTTAAAGCTGAAATGAGCTCCAGTTCACAAATTAGATGTTGTTGAATGGGGGAGAGTGCAGGGAAGGACAATTAAATGAATAAGGAGCATAGGGGAGCTCAGCTCAGTGGAAAGATTGAATGAATTTAATTTATTATTTAGAAGAGGCATTTAAGTGGACATAGGATCACTTTGGAGAAATTAATTCACATTCTAAGCTTGGTGCAAAGTTGTCTGACTTAAAGTGATATTAAACTCTCTTTAAGCACTTCCAGCAGCTGATTTAATCACTTACTGAGTGTGCAGCTTTGATATTAATCCCTGTCCATGTTCCAGTTTAGGCTGATGCCATGACCTATGCACCAGGGTTCCTGTTTCAGGATGGCTCCTTTCTCTTGAAGCATTCTATGAAGCCACCCTTCCATGCAGGGACTTCCTACACTGTGTGCATCAATAGAAACACACAGCTCTATAGTCTAGGATCATAAGGCATCCCCTACTACTTCCTGCTCCTCCCCTCCCCCCTTTCTTCAAGATAACAGAAATGGCACTACCCCTATTAACACTTTCCTGGGAAGTTCAGGGAAGCAGCACTGAGAGAGTAGGATCCAACAGCACTGAAAGCTGTAAATTGCAAGGGCTGTGGTAAGACTTTTATCAAATAGTTTATTGGGGGAAGTTGATGTAGCCCTACCCCTGAAGTAGTCGCTGTGAATATTAAAAGGTTCTTTCCCCACACAGTGCAGAGGAAGCCAGACACACAGCAACAGTCCATTAACTCCGGATCATTAACCACTTCCATACCGGGCACTTATATCTCCTTCCTTCCCAGGCCAATTTTCAGCTTTCAGCGCTGTCGCATTGAATGACAATTGTGCAGTCATGCAACATTGTACCCATATTAAATTTTTATCATTGTTTTCACACAAATAGAGCTTTCTTTTGGTGGTAATTAACCGCCAGGTTGTCTGTCAGAGACCGGGTCGGAGGGGAGAGAAGAGCGGACAGGGTCATGAAGCATTGCATTTTCAGACAACCCAGTATCTAGTTTCCAGAGAGGGAGCCTCCTGTACACCCGGTGAGCTGCACCCATCCATCCCTTAAAGGGAACTCTGGCATTCTCCTGATCTACATCAAAAGCCCCAGGATCCATATAATCTGTGAGGGATCCAACCCCATTCCTGCCCTAATTCAGATGACCTTGATGACATCAGGATTTATTAGATAAACGCGCTATTTATTATGCGTCCCGGTGAGTGCGCATTTCTTCTATATCTGATTGCACAAGCACCGAATTATAGAGAACGCAGGATTTCTAGGAGTACTTACAGTCACTTTATGAACATTTTTCATAATTTATTTATCATGTTGTTTTTTTTCCCTGTTGCAGTAAATTAGACCATGCTTTATAAGGCTTTTTTTATTTTTGCCTGGCTATGAATCAGTGGTGGTTTATGGCTCTGTGGGTGCAAGTTTTTAATTGGTGTATCTTGGAGATGTTGCAGAGGTGAAGTCTACAAGATTTGGACAGTGATTGGATTTGGGGCTGAAAGGTCAGATGGGAGTCTAGGATTACACCTAGCACCCTGGCATGAGGGGAGGGACTGATGGTTGTATTATTGATCTTGATGGAGAAGTCAAGAGAGAGGGCACGGGCTGCAGGGAATAGCTCAGTTTTAGAAAGATTTAGTTTGAAGAAGTGAAGTGACATCCATGCCAATATGTCCCTTAGTATGTTAGTAATGTGAGAGGAGACTGAAGGGGTGAGGTGAGGAGTAAAAAGATAGATTTGTGTGTCATCAGCATAGAGATGGTACTTAAAGCCATGGGAGTTTATCAAGTAACCAAGGGAGGAGGTGTGGATGGAGAAAAGAAGGTGTCCAAGGCCAGAACCTTGAGGGACTCCTACAGAAAGAGAGAGCAGAGAGGAGGAGACAGAGTTATAGGTAACGCTGAAGGAGCGCTGTGATAGGTAGGATGAGAACCAGGAGAGAGCAGAGTAGTGCCCATTGGTTTTAGCAGTTAGTAAATCATAATTAGTGAGTTTTAGTACTGCAGTTTTGGAGAAGTGTAATGAGCAAAAGCCAGACTGTAAAGGGTCAAGAAGTTTGTTTTAAATAAAGGCTGGGAGTGTTTCTAAATGCACAGAATATAACTAGCTATCAATATTTTAAGGCAATAAGACTGCACGTTGTTGATTCAGGAAGGATTCCATTAACTTGGGGGATCAGGAAGGATTTTTTTCCCCTGTTGCAGCAAATCAGGCCATGCTTTTTAAGGGTTTTTTTTTTTTGCCTGTCTATGAATCAGTTGTGGTTTATGGATCTGTGGGTGCAAGTTTTTAATTTATTAATTAGTTAATTAATTTATAAATCCTTTTTTTGTTTATTGTTTGGATTCCATTATTATTATACATGATTTACTCTATGCTGTACCAGCACTTGGAGAAAAGGGAGAGTGTACAGTTATAATGCAGTTCAAAACAAGAGGGTTATGAGAACTCTGCATGCAAGAGCTTAAAATCTAAACCATGGACATATCTTTTTTAATTTGACTTCATAACAGGTAACCAGCTAAATACACTAATAAATTAAATGTAGCACGGTCCTAGTGTAGCGTGCTAGGCAAATTTTGTGTTTTGGCTCTTTCAGTAATGAAGGGAGCGGTGATTGTTTTATTAGGTCTGTTTTCACAGGTTGAGGGTTTGACTGCTTCTCCCTGCTTTTGGAAGAAGTATCCAGAATATAGTGCAGGGAGAGTCAAATGACTGGTCTGAAACTTTGTCATGCCCTAGCCAATCACTGGAGGGGAGTGCCCAGAAGGTAGTTGGGGAAGTGATAAATAGTCTGGAGCGTGGGAGGGGTTGTTCTTTCCTTGGCAGAGAGGGTTTCTAAGCCTCTGGGGCTACTGCCCCTTGAGGCAACATGTGGACTGTGCAGCTGTTCTTTGAGATCTCAGCTGTGGCAGAATTTGGAGCCTGGAATAATCTTTGGTGGTGCTGGCTGTGGGACTTCACCATAAGGGATCTGCTCTGGAGAAGGGCTGTCTACCTACTGGACCTTTTCTGGAGGAAGCTGAAAGGTTGCATCTGTCCTGGGAACTTGTGAGTACTGCCCATAAATTGTGATCCCTGGTGACTGCGTGCTATTTTGATGTCAATGCCAAAGGTAGCTATGGACTGTTTAAAGTTTATCAATAAACTTCAAAAGACATCCACTCGACTGCGTTATTGAATCCAGCATGTATGGACTGGTGCTTGTGGTGTTGGGCAGCCTCTGTACCATTAGGGAAGAGCTGGCACTAAAAATTACATCTCGGTTATCTGGTCAGCTGTAGTGATGACCAAGATATCACCCTTCCCGTCCTGAAACATATATATATATATATATATATATATATATATATATATATATATATATATTAGATGGAAACTAGTTAAATGATTGCTGTTTTCTCTTGAAAGAGATCAGCAGATTTTATTAGCACCTTGATTTCCCATTGAATGATTAAAATTCTAGAATTTAGTGAAAGCAGTTGAATGCGACTTGATCAAGAAAACGTGGCAGAATGCGGAGGGTGAATATGTATTATAATTACGCCAAAACATTTGTTGGATGTGTATGTTATGATTGTTGTTAATCTTCATCAAATTTGAAGCATCAGTCCTCTCAAAACTGATATTTCAGCCCTGTTTAGATGCTGGAATGTTAAAATCCCCTGACAGTGCTAATATCTCTTGGGGGCTATATTGGTGGGATATCTAAGTTGCAGGGACTGCACTCAAACTGTAATCAATATGAAGGATTCCTGTGATCCCTGTTGGATTTATATTTTAAATATGGAGAATGTAACAGGAGGAGCTGGATTACACAAAGGCAGATGGGGAAACCCAAAACTCCCAGTGAGGACAGGAAAAGAGACAGCTATAGTATAGCAGGGAGATGTTACAGTTGATATATCCAAGACTTACAGGACTCTAATAGCCTTCAGACTTCCCCTTTAACTAAAATACCACTTTTTGGTAGATGATCCTTTAAAGAAGAATTTCAGGTATGGCTTCATTATACATGGTTACATTAGTCCAGTTTGGACCAATGTAATGATGTATACACAATACCTGTCCATTCTGCCTGGAAGCTGAAAATCACTTAAGTAAACACCGCTACTCCAGTAATCTTCACATGTTTTTTGGGTCCCATGATGAACAATCAGAGAAGGCTTTGCATTCATTCAGAAAATGCAAACAGTCTCTGAATGGCACCTGTGCTGAGTGGCTGACCTCCTGTGTTCAGTAAGGAGTGCAGCCACCCGGCACAAGAACCAGAAGTAAGTGGAGATCACTGAACTTGTGGTGTTTACTTCAGTGATTTCAAGATTCCAGGGGTATCACCCAGGTATGGTATATTCTGAACATAGTTACATTGGTCCAAGCTGGACCAATGCAGCTACAGTATGTATAATATAGCCATGGCTGGAATTATTTTTTAAAGCAGGGTTTCTCAACCAGGGTTGCCCCATGGGTTTCTTGAGTAATGAGCAATTTCTACCTCTCAGATAAGTTACCATTGACACCACTGACCATTTTAGCTATCTGTGAGGAGGTAATTTTTCCCACTGACCATCACACTAATGTATCATGAGTTGTAGATATAGTCATTTTAGCAGAGGTTCCCTGAGACCAGAAGGTTATTTCAAGGGTTCCACTATGATGAAAAGGTTGAGAAAGACTGCTTTAAAGGAACAGATGAGTGTGACGGGCATGGTGTCAGACCCCCAGCCCTTCTCATCAACTTGTAACCGAAGGACTAGCCAATCTAACGTGCATAACAATGCCACGCTCAGCTGCACCCCGTACAAAGATTTTCCAGCTCACTGGACCACAATCTATGTGCCGCAGCCTGAGAGCAATTGTTACTGGGTCAGGTTAATTACGCAATTAACCCTTCACACTGCCACCACTGCCTTTTTGTACAGAGAAGGAGGAAACTCACCAATCTTAGCAATAACACTATGATGTTTGAATAAGCGTCTGTATACACACTGTCAACGCAGGCAGATGTATGCAGAAGTTTTAAAACACACAGTAGTGCTCTTCAGAGACAGGGATTCTTAGTTTGCATTAAAGAGCTTTAGAAACAGTTCAACACTTTTCAGAAAATAGGATTTATTACTAAAAAGGTCAAAATGGTGCAATAAACATATTTACAGAAGAAGATGTAGCCTATATATATATATATATATATATATAAATACAGAGAGCAATAACACAACAGGTAAATAACAGAAAGAAGTTTAGAGAGGTAGAGTACTTGCCAGAGTCCTTGGTTTAAGCAAATCAAGTGTCCTGAGCAAAAGGGTTCCTTCTCCCAAAGTTGGTTCCTGATGTTAAAAAGGGAGAATCTCTTAATCTTTCTCCAAGCATGACAGCCTGTTTTCTAGGAACCCAGCAGGGTGTCTCCTTAAAGCAGAGAACCAATAGCCTAATTTGGGGAGTGGTGTTTAGGCGGGGACTCAGGCTATGACCAAATCCCTCACCTGTTTATACCATGGCCAATAACGTTCACTAGGTACATGTAGCAACCTAGTCACTGGTAGATTAATGCGCAGAAGCATATTCTGAACATCCAGACATCAAATATGACATATCTGGCTGTGACGGTTAAAGAGATACTGCTTTCTACTGTCTGGTAGACGTTATCTAGGGGTGTAAGGTATCAGGTGACTTGTATTAAAATGACCTCTCTGAATATATGTTTTGTTTTATTGTATGTATTTCCTGCTGAAAGATATGAAATTGTATGAAAAAGTGGTGTCACGTGGGATGCAGGTTTTACTGCTATTCCGGAATGTTTTCAAGTCCAGTGACTGATGGGTTTATAGCTTTACAATCAGTTCAAAGCAAGAGTCTGCCAGACACACTGGAATCAGCTAATGGGGTTTACAACCATGAAGTATATCCAGCTGTGCCAGATGATCCTTAAGTCAGCCACACCAGACCAAATGCCATTCAACAGAAAGGGAGGGGGAGACTGATTTGGAGTAAGAATGACACAAGATGGAGGACCTTTAGCAAAATGGATGTCCATGTCCATATCTGTACGTACAATTGCTACAATGAGGACATGAATATGTAAGGTTTTTTTTCTTGATTCTGGTTTTACAACATGCTGGATTGGACTTCAAACTTTTCAGTCAAATGTTTGATTAATAACGGCAGCCTCCATGTTTGTCGTCACAGCCTTCAGCTAGAATTAGACTGTTTATAAAGAAAAATTTGCCTACGTGCTATGACGTTGATGCATTATGGCTGAGGTTAAATTCCAGCATATTAAACAAAATTTCAAAATCCAAACAAATGTAATGTAAATGGACTTTTAAATTAAAAAAATGGGGAGTCAAGAGGTACTGAAAACTGGGCGCCAGATCGTTTTAGCTCATACATAATTTCAGTCTTTCTCCAGAGATGAATTGTCAGTAGACATCACATTCGCAGTCAAGCCAGGCATACATCATTTCTTTAATACATTTTCTGCCATTGATATGATTATGGAAATAAACTTACTAGACTTTGGATAGGAAGGCTCCTTTGTTTTGATGTTGCCCACATACCGAGTAACAACGTGTATGACAGGGAAGAGAAGAGGAAAAAAAACACAAATGTCTTTCAAACTCAGAGACGTGATGGAGACATTAAGAGGAGTTCCGCAGAGCTCTTTTTTTTGTCATTGGGAGATAGACTTTTGATCAGAAGCCTTTGAATTGCTGCCACTCTGCAGTCAATCATCCCTCCTGTCTGTAGGAATATATTTGGATGTCTTCTAGACATCTTCCGGCCTTTGAGCGACAGTTCTCATCCTCGCTTTATTCACACATCTCAGCCTTAACACACGGCTCAGAACTAGATATAAAAAAATGGTCATTGATTACATGCAGGCGCAGAGAGAGACACGGCTCTTTGATACCTCATCATACTCTTTGGTAGTCCTAGCTTCTGCTCTGCTAGAAAATGTTTCTCCTTCCCAGCAGGCATTACCAGCTAACAAGGGTGGGAGGCATCACATCATAATGCAGGCTAACCACCTGCAGGAGGTATGAGAAAAATGGATCATAAGTACAGCATGCAAAATGTGCTTTCTCTAGCTACTAAACCAAAAAACTTGTTTTTGTGCCCTTGTTCTCTCTGACTCCTATTACTTGGGCTGGAAATTAGGGAAAATCTCTGCGACACAAAAAGCAAAAATCAAAATCTGAAAAGGCTTTTAGCTTTTTAGCCTTTCCCAACTCCACTGAAAAAAAAAAAGGCTTATCGCTGTCAGTGGCCCCATTGAGGAGATTTCCTGCACGTCTTGTTCTGACACCTGTCAAATTTGAAAGATATGAGAGGACACCTCTTCAACTTGGCAATTTTAGAGCATTTTGGTTACTTTACCCTCACTGTAGTGTGCAACTGGAGGCCTGATTGGAGGAAATGTTCTTCTAACTATTGCTGGATGGAATCAATCTGTATGGGAAGAAAAGGACTTATTCTCTGAAGCTAAGAGACAACTTCTCATTTGAGCAGGAATTGTGTTCCCCATTTTGGGAGAACATGGGGCCATGGTTCCCCAGGAACTCCTTATGACTGTATGTCAAACTGAAGGAGGTTATCAGGGAATGTTGCACTGTAAGACCTACACAACCTAGTAACTCATGTTGACCCATGAAAGAATGTGCATGTAACTTTGTTTTACTACATCTGTGTGCTGAATCTCTCTAATAAGAAGTTACCAAGGGTAAAACTAAACTAAGGGGCAAGGGAACATGTGCTACCACTTGCAGACTCCATGCATACTGGCTTAAAAAATTGAAAAGTTTAGTGTTTTGCCTAGAAAAGCAACTAATGTTATCCTAAGTGTCCATGCACATTAGGTAGTGTAGAGGTGTTTTTTTTTTAACTCAGGACTTACAGGCAGATAAAAAGAACTTCTGCTTTGCATTTTTGAGAGCATTTTTATGACAAAAATGAATACTAAACACTTTTCTGAATGTTGGTCCAAAAAACTCAAAATTTGCATTTTTGTTCTGCCAAGAGCACTGGCATATTTTTAAGGAAGCCTTAGAAAATGTCGAGTTGGTGGCCCTTAGTGAAGATATTTCACTATTCAGACATCAATTACAGTGGAACCAGCAGTCATTAAAGCAGAGTTCCATCCAAAAGGGAAAGTTCCGCTTTAAAGATTGGTCCCCTACTCCCCATTAAGGACTGGCACCTTTGGGGAGCGCGGGGGAACGGGTACCTGAATTTGACAGGTAACCGCTCCCACTTCCACTGCGATCACCTAGGCGATCAGAGACGGAAGTTGTTCTCCTACCCTCCCTTCTCTGAAGTCTTGTGGGACATGTGACAGGTCCCAGAAGACGACGGGGCCATTCAGGAAGCGCAGCACTACTTGCGCATGCTCAGTGGGCACCCGGCTGTGAAACCAAAAGCTGTCACAGCCGGGTGCCCACACTGAAGATGCCAGCGCCTGGAATACAGGACGGTCATTGAAATGGGCTGCGTTGGGGGCAACACGGGATGATGAAACAGGTGAGTGGATGTTTTTTAAAAGTCAGCAACTACAGTTTTTGTAGCTGCTGACTTTTATTTTTTTATAGAGTGAGTGGAACTCCGCTTTAATACATCAGAGCAGCTGACCTAGGGAAGCCATTCAGCACCAACTTCCTTAGGAGCTCTAACATGTCATGTGACTGAATGCCAAGAGCTGCAATGCAACCTGAGGCTGGAAAATATAAAAGGCGTACCCAATTAAACCAGAGATTTTCCAACAATCAATAGAGAACAACTGCACAATTTAGTGGTGCCCCTTCTTTGACTTACAGAAATGCAGAAATGCAGTACTAAACCAAAGCTTTTCTAGTCCTCCCCTGATTTTAACCTTACCATACAGTAAAGTAAAAAAGAAGAGCACTGGTGTGGTCCATGTTTCCAGTGGATCTATAAAAATAACTATTGTGCGGGGAGGTATAAGACATGGATGGGGAGAGGAGGAGATAAACGAAGAGAACCTTGATGGACTGCCAAGTACAGAGGCATGTGCAATGTAATTCCCATCTCTAATTTTACAGTATTACCCTTCAGGTTGACCATTTGACTTGAGGCATTCCACAAGGGTCCTTCTGAGGTTAAAGAGACCCTGTAACCAGCTCATTCTGGACAAAGTATCTTTTTAGAGTCCACCTCCTGAAACATTTATACTTAAATGTAGAGCTCTCCCCTACTGCTGCATCCTCCATTGCAGCTGACACAACTGATGCAGTGTTCACGCTTAGTGGCCAATCCCTTGGGATGACACAATTGCCCCTGTGTAAAGTTTTTAACACATTCTGAAACAAAGCTTATACAAGATATTTTACGTTCATTGCAATGAAATAAGGAGCATCAGCAGAGTGCTGTGAAGGTGCACATAAGTGAGTTGAACTTTAAGGCCCCTTTCACACAGACGATTGGAGCTCATGTACACTGCAGCTGATAATCTCACGTTTAGGAGCTGTTCAGCGTTTTTTTCAGCAGCCGCTGAACTCTCCCTAATGTTTTCCTATGTGTCCATGTACACATCTTTGTTTACAGTCGTTTACAGGCATTTGAGTTTACAGTCGTTTTTTTGAAAGCAGAAAACTTGCGTTCAGCAGTCGATTTTATCAGCGTTTCAAACGCAAAGTGCTTGTAAATTCTTGTAAATGTGGCAAATCGCCTTTATAAGCGTTTGCGTTTGACATTTTTTTTTAACTCTTCCAGTTTCCGATGCTGTCCAGAGCCTTTCTTCATCATGAAAAATGCATGCAAAGCATTTTCAAGGTGCTCAGATGGACAAAACACTGAACACAGGATGTTCCTACCAAGCTTGTTGTCACACATTGTAATGACCAATTCACACCTCAGACCTCTCCCACCCTTGGAAACAAAAGATATGTTAATGACCATTCACACCTCAAATTCCTCATGAAGACCCCCTGCCAAGTGGCCTTAATGACTCCCTCCACCAGACACCTTCCCACCCTTGGAACCAAAAGAAATGTTAATGAGCAACTCACACCTAAGCTAATCTCAACACATACTGCTGTCTCTGCTTCTACTCTCTGTATTTCTCTGAAACAGTCTGAAATAGTTAATAATTTACCACTTTTCAGTGTATTCTGGGCATTTAGGATGTTCTCCTGTGCTTATCTTTAAAAAACCACACATAAACACAAATGCACATAAACGCACATAAACGCGTGATGCAAACACCACTAAACAGACGTTTTTAACCTACGTTTTCCAGCAGTCAGTTTCCATCGTTCAGAAGTGTCCCGTGTACATGGGGCCTTAGATTTTAGCTTCTAGCTGCAGTTAAAAAAACTTATTTACCGCAGCTTAAATGCAGACAATGCATCCCTATGGCTCCATTCACACACTGCGTTTAACAGCGTTTTCATAACATACGGTTTTATGCATTTAGGAAAAATAAAGTTGACAGCGTCCAGGAGCGATGTAGCACAGCTATCTGTACACAAATGCAGTTAATCACAGTACAAAGAAAAAATACGTGAACAGTTGCTATAGAAAAGGCAAGAATTTACTACCGCAGCTAAACGCAGCATGTAAACGCACGTAAACACAGATTAACACAATGTACTGTACAAACGTAAGTGATCTCTGTGCCAGGAGTATTGGAATTTCAAAAGAAAAAAACATGCATTTACAAGCAGCAGAACAACCGCCCCTGTAAAAGAGGCCTAAAGAGACCCTGTCAATGTGCCCTAAATAGACACGGTGAAAGGATCTTTTTAAGTAAGGACCAACCCAACAAACTGGAGCAATGAAAGCAATTAACATTTGAGAAAGGTTCTAACCCCTCCTCCCTTTATCCAGAACTCAAAAACGTTTTAACTGGAGTTGGGCTTTGACCATCACCATGAATATAATCATTCTTTCTAAACTCACATATGTTTTACATTTATTAATATTCTTTTTTTTCTTTTTTTTTTGCAAACCAGCTAATTCTATGAAAAGACCGGAACAATGCATTTATTTAAAGCTGTGTAATAAATCAACGCCATCACAAACACACTAAATATTTGTTTAAAAAAGAAAGTGCATTCCAAAGGAAGATCAGTGAACCTGATGCGTGAATGGAAGAGGCTTTGTATCTCCCAGCTCTTACTGTACAAAACACCACAGCAGCAATATGCCAGACAATGCTGAAATTGTATTTATTTCTGCTGGCCAAGCAGTCATCTCTAATAGCAATTATCTGTGTGTAGGTGCCTGGAAGAATTGGTTTCAAAGGATGTATTCTGACATCGCTACACCGACTTAAACAATGTTACAAAGACTGAAGAATTTACACATTTACAGAAGTTACACAGGCTGTGTAATAAGGCAGCCCCAAGAGACTAGATCATGTAGGGACTACAGTAACCAACTAGAAGCTTGACTTTTCATCAGCAGAATTCTGTTCAGTGTATAATGATTATGAATTGGTGGCTATGAGTTATTTCTCTTTGAAATTTCTTTAGTTTGATGGCTCATCCATACACAAAAAAATACTATGAACTATTGCCAAGCCTTCTAGGTACTTCATAGACCTATCTAAAGCAAGGGACAATATTGAAGTGAACCTGTGCCCCGACCATGCATACTAAAGTATTTACAGTTGTGCTTAAAAGTTTGCATACCCTGGCAGAAATCATGACATTTTTGCATTGATATTGAAAACATTACTGATCATGCCAAAAACTGTCTTTTATTGAAGGATGATGATCATATGAAGCCATTTATTATCATATACAGGTGAAACTCGAAAAATGAGAATGTCGTGCAAAAGTTCATTTATTTCAGTAATGCAACTTAAAAGGTGAAACTAATATATGAGATAGACTCCTTACATGCAAAGCAAGATAGTTCAAGCCGTGATTTGTCATCATTGTGATGATTATGGTTTACAGCTCATGAAAACCCCAAATCCACAATCTCAGAAAATTAGAATATTACATGCAATCAATAAAACAAGAATTGTACATAGAACAATATCGGACCTCTGAAAAGTATAAGCATGCATATGTACTCAGTACTTGGTTTTGGCCCCTTTTGCAGCAATTACTGCCTGAATGCGGCTTGGCATGGAAGCTATCAGCCTGTGGTACTGCTGAGGTGTTATGGAAGACCAGGATGCTTCAATAGCGGCCTGCAGCTCTTCTGCATTGTTCAGTCTCATGTCTCTCATCTTTCTCTTGGCAATGCCCCATAGATTATCTATGTGGTTCAGGTCAGACGAGTTTGCTGGCCAATCAAGCACAGTAATCCCACGGTCATTGAATCAGGTTTTGGTGCTTTTGGCAGTGTGGGCAGGTGCCAAGTCCTGCTGGAAAATGAAGTCAGCATCCCCATAAAGCTCGTCTGCGGAAGGAAGCATGAACTGCTCCAAAATCTCTTGGTAGACGGCTGCGTTGACCCTGGACTTAATGAAGCACAGTGGACCAACACCAGCAGATGACATGGCTCCCCAAATCAACACAGACTGTGGAAACTTCACACTGGACTTCAAGCATCTTGCAGTGTGTGCCTCTCCATTCTTCCTCCATACTCTGGGTCCTTGGTTTCCAAATGAGATGAAAACGTTGCTCTCATCAGAAAAGAGGACTTTGGACCACTGAGCAACAGGTCTGACGCTTCTGACATTGTTTAAGAGCAGCTTGACAAGAGGAATACGACTTTTGAAGCCCATGTCCAGGATCCATCTGTGAGTGGTGGCTCTTGATGCACTGACTCCAGCCTCAGTCCACTCCTTGTGAAAGTCCCCAACGCTTTTAAATTGCCTTTTCCTGACAATCTTCTCCAGGCTGCGGTCATCCCTGCTGCTTGTGCACCTTTTTCTTCCACACTTTTTCCTTCCACATAACTTTCTATTAATGTGCTTTGATACAGTACTTTGGGAACATCCAACTTCTTTTGCAATTACCTTTTGAGGCTTTCCCTCCTTATGGAGGGTGTCAATGATAGTTTTCTGCACAACTGTCAGGTCAGCAGTCTTTCCCATGATTGTGATTCCTACTGAACCAGACTGAGAGACCATTTAAAGGTTCAGGAACCCTTTGCAGGTGTTATGTCTTAATTAGCTGATTAGAGTGGGACGCTTTGAGCCGAGAATATTGCAGCTTTTCACAATATTCTAATTTTCTGAGATTGTGGATTTGGGGTTTTCATGAGCTGTAAGCCATAATCATCACAATTATGACAAATCACAACTTGAACTATCTTGCTTTGCATGTAATGAGTCTATCTCATACAGTATATTAGTTTCACCTTTTAAGTTGCATTACTGAAATAAATGAACTTTTGCACGATATTCTAATTTTTTGAGTTTCACCTGTAGTTGTTTGGCTCCATTTAAATCATAATGATAACAGAAATCACCCAAATGGCGCTGATCAAGTTTACATCCCCTGGAATGTATTGCCTTGGTACAGACATGCATGGTGACACACACGGGTTAAAATGGCAATTAAAGGTTAATATCCAACATCTGTGGCTTTTAAAATTGCAATTAATGCCTGTGTATAAATAGTCAATGAGTTTGTTAGCTCTCACGCGGATGTACTGAGCAGGCTAGACACTGAGCCATGGGGAGCACAAAAGAACTGTCAAAAGATCTGCATAACAAGGAATGTAACTTTATAAAGATGGAAAAGGATA
This sequence comes from Staurois parvus, assembly GCF_062004578.1. Classification (NCBI taxonomy): domain Eukaryota; kingdom Metazoa; phylum Chordata; class Amphibia; order Anura; family Ranidae; genus Staurois; species Staurois parvus. The sequence continues at coordinate 4,498,721 of NW_028318504.1, read as the reverse complement.
TAAAACGATATCCAAAGCCTTAAATATGCCAGTCAGTACTGTTCACTCCCTAATCCACTTCAAGAAGTGAAAAATTCAGGGATCTCTACATATCAAGCCATGGTCAGGTAGAAAAGAAAGATTGCAGCCACAACTGCCAACAGGTAACCTCAGGAGAAATACAGGCCGCTCTGGAAAAAGACGGTGTGGTTGTTTCAAGGAGCACAATACGATGATACTTGAACAAAAGTGAGCTGCATGGTCAAGTTGCCAGAGAGAAGCCTTTACTGTGCCACAAAAAAGCCTGGTCACAATATGCCCAACAATACCTCGACACGCCTCACTGGGCGTAGCATTGGCATCCGTTAATGTAATCTCACAGCTGTTTTTTTTCTAAGCTTTTAGAAACCAATTGAAACTCAATCTTCTTTTTAGTCTTTCTTGTAATATTTGTGAATGAATTACCCCACAGTACAAGCAGCAAGAGAGGTCCAGGATGACTTGTTTTAAAGCACTTTTGCTGCTAGTAAAACATATGTAGGTAACTGAATGTTCATATTCTGGGCACATGTGCAATTTAAATGAGAATTTCAAAGGTCCATTCACCTTATAACTATCTCGTTTGAGCTGGAAATGTTAGATTTCTCTCAGAGAACCTGCTGGTATGGTTTTTACTGTTCTGCTCAAAATTTGCAAATTTGTTCCAACAAGAAAAGGGATGCTCTATGGTCCCTGATACATTTTTATTTTTATCTACTTGTAAACATGTTAATTTAGGCTGAATGTTTTCTTTTCCTGAGTGACTAAATACACAGCTATGCATTACTGTCCAGTCAGACAGTTTTTTGGCTGGATACATATACTTTAGTCAAGTGTGCCATCTCAATACACTGATAATGGGGGAGACAGAGTGTAAAAGATCCAGAGCAGGAGATGATCAAGGGATTTGATAGAATAAATGTGAAGCAACTAGTTGTGCATCTGGAGGAAGCTTGTGGAAGCTTACCATGAAAGAATGGAGGGGAAAGAGCAATAAAAGCTGACCATGAAACACATGGAGGGTAAAGAAGACAGTGAAGAAGTTGACCTGCAAAGAATGTGAGAAGAGGAACTGCATAAGTCGATCAAATACTGGAGAGAGAGAAGGCAGAAAGATAACATTGGTAAGGGGAAGAGGCAATAGGAACTGAATGTGGACAAGTTATAGAGGGAGGAATGTTCATACTCCTTCTCCTGATGTTTAAGTTAAGTTGTACCTATTTGCAACAGTGATGACACACCTCTGACAGGTGGTAAGGCTTAGAAAAATTGGTGGGGCTTAATGGTTAGCAACTGTCACGGTCAGGGAACAGGCTCAGACAACAGTAGCTACAGCAGTAGAGATGCTCACACTGACTAGCTAGACAAGTACTCAAGCAGGTCACCCTGGTGGATGATACGGGTGCAGGGTCTAAGAACAAACAGTTATTCACAAGAGCTCCTGATGGTGGAGACAGGTTTTGCTGCATGTTTGTACCAGGTCATGTTCCTGAGGATCTCTCCACCAGGAGGTGAGGAAGCCAAGGACCAGTAGCAGTTATAGCTGGTAGGGATCAAGAAGAAGCATGGGAACAAGCAAACAAGCCAACATTTGGTATGAAGTGGTTGAAGTTTGGGATATAGTGGAAGTGTAGTCGAGGAACAAGCAAACAATCCAAAACAATCCAAAGGTCTGTAAGAAGTGGTTTCAAGTTGGGATAAAGTGGAAGTGTAGTCAAGGAATAAGCCAAAGGTTGGTAACAACTTGTAGTGGAGTTAAGAATGGCTGCAGATATGCAAAGAAGCAAGATACCAGCTAGAGAAAGCAAAATAATCTGGCAAACAGGAAATGAAAAGACATGGCATAAATAGGAAGTTCATGGTAGGAGCAAGGATTCCGGGGTTCACCAGAAACAAGGCACAAAGCAATATTATCCAAGGAATCACACAGGAAAGAAGAAGTCACAAGAAACATGCTGAATGCAGATGAAATTTTTGAAATAAATCAGGATGGATAATTATGTGAATAGGCTCTGTCATGTTTGAGGAGACCTACAAAAGATGTTCCTGAAGAGTGTGGGGATACTTCCCAGAGGATGTAATATAGATAGTAGGTAGGTAGGGAGCCACCGGAGAATGTAGTGTGGACTGGGGAAGAAGGGAACTACCAGAGACAAAGTCATGAAAATACTATATTTGAAACTCTGCATCGCTTGCCAGCAAGCCAACATAAATGAGCTGTGCTCTCCCTTAATCTCTAGATGTTGAGGTGTATAGGACCAGCAGCACCAATAGGAAAAGACCTTCTAAAAGAGATGCAGAGGGTGCCAAAGTTCAGGGCTTGAGCAGTTCACAGCAAGTACCAAATATATGTGCACATGTTTCTAACATGAACATGCAAACTATATATTGTCTTTTTAGGTGATTAAGAAGTTAAGCTTCCCTGACGTTAAGCTCTAATACAATATGAGGCATTCATTTTCATTTCATTTGGTAATCCCATTTGCACCTTTATTAGAGTATATCATCCCCCATAATCTCACAAAACTATAATTTTATTTTTTTTTGGCAAGCAATGCAAAGCTATGTTCTAGCAGACAAACAAATGGCATGCCAGCTATTCATTGTGGTTTCCTTAACAATTCTTCAATCATTCATTACAAATAAATGTCGCTGTGCCATACTGTTACCTTTCAGCGTCAATAGAAATTGTGTTACTTAGAGGACTTGTAAGAGATAATGTATTTCTAAATAATTCAGCAGGCCAGCACAACAAGCAAGGATGACAACAATCCTTTTGTTTAACCTCAATTTTACTTCATTTCCAAGGTGAAAGAAGTACTGAATGCATGTGAAGCCTTCCCTTATTTCTATTATGCCTGAATTAGATATGTGTCCATTCATTGTTTCCTGACTCTGATCTATTTCATTCTTCTTCACTGAGATGAGATGGAAACATTGATGAGAGGGGTCGCGATAATGGGAGAAACCTTAACGAGGCGCAAACAATGTTCATTTAGAAGTGTGACATTGGTCATAAGAGGCTGCCATGCAAACACAAACATCACGGTCCACCGCTTAATTCGCTTCTTAATAACAGAGTTTAAGACCCAGGCCATCTATTTCAATAGGCTCTATTCATGAAGGTGTTATTTGGCTTTGCAGGCTGTTTAATATAAAATGTGCTTTCCTCCATCCAGTATACTCATTCTCCCAGAAACATGTTCACAATTACATTTTTATAAAACACCCTGCAATGTTTGTTTAATTTATATACGGCTTCTACTAATTATAGAGGTTTTACTGGCAACAAGATTAGACATGGATTGGCCTTACAAGGTCATTGTTGCCATGAATTCTGTGCCAGAGAGTGAGAAAGCCCAATGTTGATTCTTTATTCAAATGATTGACAGGGGAATCCTTCCCCCTTTCAGACACAATGCAATTAAACCAGTAAGAAATTAGTGCACCTTATTGGGTAAATTATATAATTATGTCAATAAACAATGACATAATTTCACTATGGAAGCATGGGAGGGATGGGTTGATCTTGCAACTAAAACCACCCGTGAGCTTGCATCCATTGTTTGCCACGTGCCTGCCATGGTGAGAATAATCAGTTCAAAGTTTAGTAGCGCAATCATGCAATTAAAAAAATTGCCCATGTGCATCATTTTATCATTTCTCTGGAGTTTATTTTTCATAGAAATTTAAAAAATTAAAAAAAAACCCTTCCCATCATACATTTTTAGCTCGGTAAGCCAGGTCAAATGGCCCTATTTGGCCAAATTTGTATATTTCTATGCATTTACTTATCTTTATTTCCTGGGACAAAGACTATTCAGCTGGTAGGCAGGTGCAGTCCACTTCCTCCATTGTAGGTCGTGCTCGACTGGTGTGGTGCCACAGCTTGAGAGGAAGTCAGGAGAAGACTGTTTTTTCTATGGTTTCCTGGCTCTGAAGGGCATTGTTATGGTTGGCCATGCTGCATTCAGGTGATTCTGTTGCCCATCTTAGTTCAGCAGGGCCTTTATAAGTCCTTGCCCCCAGTTTTTGGCATGATTTTGTGAAGTGGTAGGGAGTGAGTAGGGCAAGATCACCTGTCTGTCAGAGAAAGGTTCCTAATGAGTAGAAACAAGCTAGGAACATGCAGTCCTATGCAGAAGCCTCCCCTTTAGGACTGGACTGGCCAGGCCACACTCCACCCTCTGAAGATAGATTCTGTTGGTGCATCTTACCCACTGCCTTTCTGCATTACCTCCTCACCACCTCTCAATCACCTCTGAAAAGCAATCCAAATAATTTTTTCAGAAGAGCGGTGGTCTAGATGCAGACCTAAACCTAGCCTAAGGGTTTAAAGGAACCTGGGAGGATATAGGAGCTGCAGTTTCCAGTCTGTAGGGCAGTCATCCTGATCCTTGTTTCACAAGCAAATGAGTCACTGATCTGAAACAAGCATGCAACCACTAAAGTCTGAACCTTACTTTTCCATTCTTGTTTCATGTGATGCATTCACTAGGTGATAAAGTTAGCCTTAGAGTAGACATATAGGTGGTCACAGCAAATGTAAGGTTCTAAGGCTTGTGCACCTAAAAGTGCAATGCAGACATGGGATAGGATGGAGGAGAATACTTCCAGCTAATATTCATGGTAGTGAGATGGGATGGAGTAGAAGGCCCCCACCTACTATTAATGGTAGTAGGATAGGATGAAGGAAAAGCCCTCTACCTACTATTCATGGAAGGGTGATGGGATGAAGGAGAAGCCCTCCACCTACTGTTCATGGTAGAGGGATAGGTTGGGGAGAACCCCTACTAGTCATGGTAGTAGGATAGGATGGATGAGAAGACCCCTGCCTACTATTTATGGCAGTAGGATGGGATGGAAGAGAGGCCCTCCACCTACTATTCGTGGTAGTAGGATAGGAAGATGAGAATTCCCCTGCCTTCTATTCTTGGTAGTGGGATAGGATGAAGGAGAACCCCTTCACCTACTATTCATAGTAGTAGGATATGATATGGAGAACCCCTCCACCTACTATTCATGGTAGTAGGAAAGGATGGATGAGAAGACCCCTGCCTACTATTCGTGGTAGTGGGATGAGATGGAGGAGAATTCCTCTACCTACTATTCATGTGGGATAGGATGGATGAGAAGACCCCTGCCTACTATTCGTGGTAGTGGGATGAGATGGAGGAGAAGCCCTCCACCTACTATTCATGTGGGATAGGATGGATGAGAAGACCCCTGCCTACTATTTATGGTAGTGGGATGAGATGGAGGAGAAGCCCTCCACCTACTATTCATGGTAGTGGGAGAGGATGGATGAGAAGACCCCTGCCTACTATTTATGGTAGTGGGATGAGATGGAGGAGAAGCCCTCCACCTACTATTCGTAGTAGTGGAATGGGCTGGGGGAGAAGCCCCTCACCTACTATTCTCTTAAGAATATCCTAGCTGTACAGGTCTAAAATAAGACAGAGATCTCTACTCCCATGTCCACTTATGCAGTAGGAGTTCACCTGTTCTTGACATAAATTTCTAAAAGGCAGGCACAGACACAAAAGGTTCCAATGTAACATTCTTTGGGACAGTATTAGCCTTTCTACCATTTCAAAGAAAGTAGGTAAAGTGTAATCGGATGTATTTAGTGTTTTTCCAGATCTTTTTACCTTAAAACAAAATCCTGCTATTGCCTTTAGATCAAAGTCTTTTTTAATGCACTATTTACTGTGATGCTGACACTCTCAGCACTTCAATAACTCGTAACAATAGCAATAAAAATGTAATAATATGGTTACAAGTCAGAAAAATATATTTACATGGTACACTGGGAATATATTTACACACACGAGAAAAAAAAAATCGATACACCTACAAGATCCATATAAAGAATCGTATATGATACTGTTGCAATCTGTTACCATGGAAACTAGAATCTTGGGAGAGGTTTCAGGAAGTTGCTCTTCCATAACAACGCCAGCTAACCACCAGTTGCTGGTCATGTGACTGTATACCAGCATTTAGCTATTCTGACATGTCTCTCTGAAAATGAAGTCTGGCTTATCAAAAGCAAACACCAAGTGATATTGTCATGTCTGAAATGTATATTTTTTTTACGAGATAAGCATTATTATCTGGTTACGACGCTTCATTAAAGATTTTCAATGGATGGGAAATTATGATTTTACAGACTGGAGGAGCTGCAATGTTGTAAAATAAATAATGGGGTTGATTTACTAAAACTTGAGAGTGAAAAATCTGGTGCAGCTGTGCAGAGAAACCAATCAGCTTCCAGGTTTCATTGCCAAAGCTTAATTGAACAAGCCGAAGTTAGAAGCTGATTGGCTCCCATGCAGAGCTGCATCAGATTTTGCACTCTCCAGTTTTAGTAAATCAACCCCTGTCTCTTTGACATGAAACATTTGTAATTAGGTAAGGAATATTTAGAAGTAGATTTTCAGGAGTGAATTTGCTATTGATGCACATTACTAGGTCGTCATCCTCATCTTCACTCATTTTATTGGGTTTGCTACCCACCAAACACTGAAGTTGTGATGGTTTTGAATGACTCCAGGACAACATACTCAACATAAGTGTATTCAGATGAAGGAAGGCTTCAAATATGCTCAACAGCTATGGCCTTGTGGCTCCCACACAGCAAGGCTTCCCTCAAAGGGCACCCAACAGAATCTCAAACCATAGAAATACAGAAAAGAGTGTCAGACCCAAACCGCAAAGAGTCCAATATAATTACAGTTGTTGATAAAAAAAAAAACACAAATACACATTTCGGGGGCAACTCCATTGCTCCTTCAACGGGACTATAAGAATAAGCAAAAGCAGTCATGATAAAAAATGATAGGAGAAGTATAGCTAAGCAATTTTGGCTACACTTCTCCTGTGGATCACAGGAGTGCAGTTCATTCTGCACTCCTATGACCCATTTTCAGCTGACAGCAGACTAAAGCCTGCTGTCGGTAAACGTCCCTCAGCTGGTCCAGGCTCTGGAAAGATTCGCTGAGAACCAGAGACACTCTCTCACGTCCCCTCCACAGTCTGGTGCTCTAGTGAGTGCTGGAGGGAGCCGAGCGAAAAGCTGGTGACTGACAGTCAATGCTCTCTTCTCAGAGTGGAGGGGAGAACTGAGCAATCACCGTTTTTTAAACGCTCAGTTCCCAGTCTTTGAGTTGCTGGGGAACAAAGTTTGTATTGGATCGATTCTATCCACCTAGGTGAGCGTAAATGTTTATTTTGTTTACAACCCATACTTCTCTTTTAAGTCTAGATATGCATAGGACTATATACCACAAAACCTAGAACATCACATTATAAGAACAGACTTGTCACGTAAACTTCAGTTGTCTCGATTGAACTATAGAAGGTTAAAAGATAAAAGTAATACATGTAGTAAAACATCCACTTTCTTTATTGTTCTTTTATCAACAATTGAAATAATTTTTATCTCTTTTATCCAATTTTGGTCTGGCACTCATTTATACACTCGCCGGCCACTTTATTAGGTAACAAGAAAAAGAGAGGAAGGCGTCTCTAAGTGCAGATCTGAAGAAGGAGCCTATTGAGCATGCTCCAAAATGTATTACTGCCCCCTTCACCTCCTACATCAGACTCTGCTCTCCAGGCCTCATTTTGATGCACAGGCTCATCCTGGGCTCTACTTCCTGATCACATACACAGAGTTTTCTGCTGGACGGCTGGATGTCCCACCTGGATCTTATTACACCTCATGATGAGTCTTTTTAACTATTTATCTTGTAAGTGCAATTTATCTATTGTTTACTAAATAAATTGTCAATACTGCACTTAGAGGCACCATCCTCTCTTTTTCTTGTTACTGCATTAGAGCCTTGATTCCACTCTAAGAAGAGCTGCCCCACTGTTACTGCTCCCATCCATCCATCCATCCCTGATATCCATCTGGCACCTTTATCCTAGAGCTACAGACGTTGGGCTCTAACAAGTGCGCCCTATATAATATACATTCACTTTATTAGGTACACCTTGCTAATACCTGATTGGAGCCCCTTTTGCCTTCAGAACTGCCTTAATTCTTTTTGGCATACAATAGTTTCAAAAAGGTGTTGGAAACATTCCTCAGAGATTTTGGTCCATATTGACATGAGTTACTGTTCCCTTTCTATCATCTGGAACCAGTTTGCCAATTCTCCTCCGACCTTTGACATCAATACGGCATTTTCATCTGCACAATTGCCGCTCACTGGATATTTGATCTTTTTTGGACCATTCTCTCTAAACCCTAGAGATGATTGTGCGTGAAGATTCTAGTAGATCAGCAGTTTTTGAAATACTCAGTCCAGCTCATCTGGCACCAACAACCATGCCATGCTCAAAGTCACTTAAATCCCCTTTTTCCCCCATTTTGATGCTCGGTTTGAAGTTCAGCAAGCCATCTTCACCACATTTAGATGCCTAAATGCACTGAGTTGCGGCCATGTGATTGGCTGATTAGCAATTTGTGTTATCAAGCAATTGAACATGTGTACCTAATAAAGTGGCCGGTGAGTGTGTATCCCTGCTGAATCAGACAAAGTTCTCTCTGTGCACCCAGCTTTATTCTCTGGATGGTCCCTGGGGAAAACCTTCACTCAAAAAGTCAGGCATCATTGTGAAGTGAAAAATATAAATGACTGAAGTGCTGCGGAACTCAGAACACTGTGGAACACATTAGGTCTCTCCTCTTAGCTCCCTCTAAGTAGGCAATGATGCATGTCAGTTGACTCTATGGCCCATCTTCCATTCTCTGTCCAATACTCAATATCATCCTCTTGCACAAGTGCTTTTATACTGCTACTGGAGACTAGGAAAGAAGGCGAGCTCTCCGTCTAAAAATGTTACTGTGACTTGAAAAAAGGATATTGGAAACCGCTTTAACTGATGACCACACACATGCCTAAACACAGTATAATAAAGTTCCAACGTTTTTTTCCTTTGTGGTCTCTTGGAGGCACTAGTCAGTGTGTGCATTGCTATGTTACATTTTCACCACACAGTCCCTGGAGGTAGAAGTTCCAATAGGGGAACTCTCTTGAATTTTTCTCATGGTTGGCCTAGTTTCTTCTTAGCTCCAGAAAATAGGTTCTTTTTCTCAGCTCGTGCCTGTAAAAGTTCTCCCTCACCCAGCAACCACTGTTTTTTCTCTAGATTGTGGAACAGCCACAGAACAGGACCTCCATTATTCTCTACACTGGGAGGAAAGAGGCTAAAACACTAAGCAGAACTTACACACTAATGTGATTATTGTACAATTAGGCTATAGACGCTTGTACTGGGTGACTATTATCACATGTCTGTGGCCAGCTTGATACCTCTAGGTATATCAAAATGTTCAAAGCAATGTTTAATTGCTTTATATTACAAAACTGGTGCTGAGCTATAAAGTGTTAACCATACCATAAATCAATTATGTACAATCAAATACAAAATAAACTCTATACTAAAGTGCAATCCCCTGATGATGTCTTAACCGACGAAACACGCTGGGCGGAGCCTTGCACACTATGTCATTTCCGGTTGTGTCACTTCCAGTGGCATGTTTCCAGTCATTGTGGAGGGTGCAACCATTTTGTTGGTTTGATTGGGACCCTGTGGACGATATGTATTACCGATGCGTTGAAGTTATTTGGCTTTGAATAAAAATGAAAGCAGACGGTATTACACTATTTTGAGTCCCCTTCTTTTTGTGGTGGAGCTATGTGGGAGAAGTGGACCAGAGGAGGAGGAGAGGCAAGCAGATGGATGAACTAATGGTTAATGCTGAGATGTAGAGAAACACAGAGGAGAATGAAATGGAGAATATCTAACGGATGGACTATATTGAGCTGGCTTATTGCAGATTTATTTAATGCACTTTACTGTTTTAGCACTTTAATATATTGCACATTGATATTTTAGCACTTCATAGCACATATTGAATGTGTTTAGCTCTTACTATAGAGTTTATTTTGTATTTGATTGCACATGATTAATTTATGGTATGGTTAACACTTTATAGCACAGCACCATGTTTGAAATATAATTTACTGCTACTATTGCCCATGTGGACTACAGGTGGTGCTTAGCAACTGTCTTACAGCCATTGGGATATCATCCATAAGCTCAGAGTCTGGTGATTTAAATGTTTAATTGCTGTATGTCTCTACTAGCAGGACAAGGTGCTTTGGAATGTTTGAAGTCTTGTTATCAGACAAACAGTTGTTAAGGGAAGAAAATGTCAGGAGGCTATGTCCCTTTTAGGAAAGCATTCTATTTAGAAGAAAAGGTGTTTTCCGAGTGCCCAGTAAATAGCTAATCTAATCTGTTGATACCACACAGCAGCATCTCCAGGGGTGATGAACTGCCTCTGTCCGCTCATCTGCTTACACATGCAACTTATCCTCTCTTCAAGGACTTTAGGAGTAAGGATACTAAGCCCAGGCTGGTTGAGCGCTGATAAACATGAGACCATCTTTTAAAAACTGTCAGTCTAACAGAATCATAATGCAGGCATGCAAAATGTGAGCAGGGTGCTAATTATTAATAGTACTATTCAAGAACGGGGACTCAACCTGAAAATTCATGACCTTCATTGAATTATTAGTTATATTAGTTCTGGTCATTATCTGACCCATCAAGGTTTGTACACCCAAATTTCATATTTCAGTTATAGGTTGATGATGGTGGGCTAAATTATTCACTGGAATAATAGTTTTATTTAGATTTTTTGTGCCACCTGTGTTATTACTGGAAACTGTGGACTCCAAGATATGGTATCTAAAGAGCGTCCAAGGAGTTCCAGCAAAGAGGTTTGGATTTCCCTCTGTAATATTTCCATGTTCCCTCCAGTTTTGCTCTCTGGCGACAGTTGACAGGCAGCTAAAGTGAGACACAGAAACAAAGGAAAAGTAGAGGGTAGAGCCAAAATATCAATTCGGTTTTTTAGAACTTATATTTTGGACTATCAGGAATCCATTGCTTAGTCACTTTCCCAGTGGGCTGAGACAGATTTATACTTTCTGGCTTAACTCTATCTGCACTGTATAATATTTCAGCCAGCATATGCTTATACCTGGGAAAAGTATTCCACTGGAAGAATCCCGCTACCAGAGTTGTCAATACATGTAGCGGACTTGCAACAATCTGAGACAAGCAGAAGCTTCTAGTTCCTTACTATTGTCTTTCTTTATCCCTTGAGCACTTCGAAGCTGCGGCTCCCAATTTCTCCCTTATGTTATGGAGTCTTAGTCCTCATACAAGTTCACAAGCTCTGATTTTCTTACAAAGAAAATGACTTTGTAAACAGGAATATCATGAGGTCATAGAAAAGTCCTGGACATTTTTATTGAAGCATTTTGGGGGACAGCAGATTGAGGCATCACTTCCCCCTTGCAAGTATAGATTAACATATGATAATGGAACGTTAATCTACTTTCCCATTTGACAGGTGCAAGCTCTTAGCTGTCGGACCATACTGTCTCTGACAGCTCCGGGCTCAGTGATTAATCAGGAAGCTATCTTCATGGTTCCTGATCATCTGATCACCATACCAGCTAAGATATGGTGAACACAATACATTTGAGGTGCACCTAGAAAAAAAATACAGTTTTAAAAGAGACATGTAAAATAATGTTAATAATAATAACAAATATTTAAAAAAACATTTTTTTTTACCCACTTGTTAGCCTATAAAAAAAAAATAACCTGAGCCAAGTATTTATTAAAATGGTATATCAATTAAAAGATGTAGAAGTGTGGGATTAAAAACATAAACATACATACTCACCACCTTGCTGCAGCATCTCGCTCTAATGCTGCAGCTGTCCCTTCCAGCTGTAAGCCCAAGACCTAAGTGATCACATGACTACTGATCACTCAGTTCTCAGTCTTCACTGAGCAGAGAGTGTTGACTGCCAGTCACCCAGTCACCATACTCTGCTCTGCCCCTCCAACACTCACTGGAGTGCCAGGCTGGCAAGTGGGTGGGAGCAGCTGGCTCAGGCTCTCAGCGACATGCTGAGAGGCTGAGCAAACTGCCGATCAGACATCTGGGTGGATCCCGGTCTAATTGTCAGGATCCTTCCAGAGCTTGGACTGGCTCTATAATGTCAACCTATAGCCACTGTTGGCCGATTCTGGATGGCAGGAGAGGAGCACAAGTAAATATATTCCTGTGACCCAGTAGAGAAGCATGGCTAAAAAAATCTTTGGGCACACTTCTCTTTAAAAATAATTTAAACATCATTTAGATAGGCAAATTGCTCATGAAAGGGTTATCGCTGTGCATGGTCAAAATAAAGTTGTTTAGGTTAGTAGAATTAAGTACTAGTAGTTGATGCTCTGGGGAACACACTAGAGAGGGTATTGTGAATGTGATAGGGGACATATTGGTTGTGATGGTGGGTACTTGAATGATGGTGTGCTATGGATATGACAAGGAGGCAGGTTCTCTGAATGAATGCACCGTGGGTAAAGTGAGTGTTGTGTGTGAGGGAACTATGGGTAACTTTAGAAATAAGCGGGCATTGTGACTATAATGGAATGATGACTAATTGTAATCATGGACACTGGAAAGATTACGGATCACTTTGATGGGCACATTGATTAATCCATTCCACTATCACAATGACAAAGGAAACTGAAGAGATCAAAAGCCACTGTGATAATGATGGGCGACACAGTAGAGAAATAAGGGGGACTGAGGGTGTGACATAGCACAGTGAAGACATAGTGGGCACTGTAGAGGTGATGGGGATACTGGTGAGATAGGAGACATTGTGTAGGTGATGGGACATTGGAGAGATAGGGGACACTCTGGAGGTGATGGGACATTGAAGAGATAGGGGACACTCTGGAGGTGTTGGGGCACTGGAGAGATAGGGGGCACTGTGGATGTGATGTGGGGTCCTTGAGTAATTGGGGGCACTGTATTGTAATGGTGGACACCAGAGAGATTGGGGTACACTGAGGTACAATGAGGGACACTGGAAAGGTAAGGTGGTTCATTGAGGATGTAATGGGGGCTCTAAAGAGATAGGGGGAACTGTGAATGTAATGGGGATCATGGAGCGGTAGAGGATATGATGGATGCAATGGGGAGTACTAGAGTGATTGGATGGGGCACTGTGACTGTGATGAAGTTTCAGTATGGAAGCGATAGAGGACACTGTAGATCTGATGAGGGACACTTGAAGTTCACACATGTGAAAGCCCAGCACTGTGTTTCTACTTTCCGATGGCCTTCTCTCTTAAAAAACCCAAACAGGTATCCATAGACACATTTACCAAAAAACTTCCTATGCAGGTAAGGGGCGCATGTACATAAAAACAAACTGCAGTTTTGACCAAAATTAATACCCATGCTATAGGTGTAGGCCATTTATGTATCTACCAAAGCCTGGCTGAAAAACTACAGAGATGGAATCATCCTGTCCTGTCTTGTTACTAGGAGGTTGCTAAGACACTCCCTGCCATTACTGCTCACCCCCACCATCACAGGAATGCACTCTTAAACCCTTACAAATGTGTGGCCCAATATCTCTTCCTTTGCAGCATCACTGGGCTCAGAGCTACTGCAACAGAGGAAAGAGAATGTTTGAATTGGCTGATAGCATCTTAGCAACGTCCGAGCAACAAAGGAGACTCAGATGATGCCAGCTCTGGGAGTTTTTTGAACAGGCTTAGGAAAGTGCTTAAATGGCCTACACTTATACCTAGGTCTTTATTTAAAGCAGAGCTCCATCCAAAAAGGGAAGTTCTGCTTTAAGGCCTCTCTCCTCCGCTCGCCATTAAGGATTGCTGTCACAGCCAGGTGCCCACACGGAAGGTGCCGGCGCCGGGGACACAGGATGGCTGGTGAACCCAGCCGGTGTGAGGACACTGCGGGATCGAGGGACAGGTGAGTGGCTGTTTTTTTAAAAGTCAGCAGCTAACGTTTTTGTACCTGCTGTCTTTTATTTTATTTTATTTTATTTTGACTGGCCCATCATCATAACTATGGTCAAAGCTGCACAATTTGATTTTATCTACAGGCACCCTTACCTGCCTAGGCAGTTTTTTGTATAAAGGTGAACTAACCCTTTAAGCTGTGCCTGTATTTTTTGATCTGCTGCCATTCAGGCCTATCCAAAACCCAAGCCTTTTACATCATAGCATTTTCTTCAAATGACAGCGGCAGTGAGCACCACTTGGCCTTCATTAGTAATGGGACAATGACATGAAGTGGTGTTTCTACAGAATAAGGTACTTGAGAAAAGGGATGTATAGATTACTGATTGGCTTGCGGGAAGAATTACATTTTTCCTTCTTAATCACATGAAGATAGGGGAGTGTAGGAGAGTGCTATTGAAAACATCAAAAGCCTGTTTCCTGTATCCCGTCTAATGTGTGGGTTGATTCCTATTAACTCTAACTCTACCTCCTACTTGTTATTTGATTCCAGTGTTGGCGCAGTCACGCCATGCTGATGTAGTTTTGAAGTCTTGCCATTCTGTTTGTAGAAGTTATACACATTCTAATTAATGCATTTAGTTGCTACTTTGAGCACTAGAGAAAATAAAAAATCGGCTAGTGTATGATTTTGTTGTATATTCTCAGCTCTTGCTCTGTTTCTCATCACCTCTCTGGCTTCTCTTCTATCTGTTGAAGTAATCAGCCCTCCCGGTTGCTGAGGAACAGGCTCAGCAACATCACAGCAGGTGGGACCTATAAATGGAACAGCACAGTTCCAGCCTAGCATTTTCATAGCACAGAGGAGGTTGGTGCTCTGGCCCTAGTGCACGAAACAGTTCTGTCCCATGGTAAGAGCGTTGGTGACCCACGATACCTAGAAGGACCCCTGAGGGCCACCCAGGTGAAGTGTAGTAGATCAAGCCATATCAGATGACCAGAGCAAAAGACAGATGGGTTGGCCAGACCTTGCAAGCTGCTTGATGAATGGCACATATTGCAACACTATGGGGTTGACTTACTAAACCTGGAGAGTGCAAAATCTCATGCAGATCTGCATAGAAACCCATCACCTTCCATATTTTTTTTTTTGGCAAAGCTTAATTTAACAAGCTGAAGTTAGAAGCAGATTGGCTACCATGCACAGCTGCACTGGATTTATGTAAATCAGTTACTATCAGTCAATTCATTAATGCATAGTCCATGCAGTAATTAAATTACAGAATTTCCCCAAGAAATCTAATTTCCTACTAATGTGATATGCAGTGGTGTATTTAGGTTTTGTGCTGCCCTAGGCAACACATAAATTGTCTGCCCCCACAGACACCAAACAAAACAACCCCCCCTTTCCCCTCCTGCAGAGAAAGCTTGACATTGACCAACAACAGTCCTGCCCCCCACCCAGGAGAGCCTTCCACTACCCCCCCTCTCCCCCCCCCCAATGACAGAGAGACACTCATCTTCACAACTCTGGACTTCCCCAGGAATGAGAGTCAGGCTCTACATACACCATCAAGAAGCCAGCAGCCTCTCTCGGATCCCACCTGGTTCCCATGGTGCGTGTGTCCCTTCTTTCATCCCTTCTTTTGGGGGGAGGTGCTGTCACCCTGAAAAATGCCGCCCTAGGCAAGTGCCTTGTAGTAAATATGCCCCTGGTGATGTGTTTAAAGGATAAGTTTACCTTTTGAAAATGAATACATAACTAAATGCACTCTTTTTTTTTTTGCAGATAAAAAAAATGTGCATTTATTTATTATTGAAGCAGCAGATCGCGGGTGCTTTGTCAAACTTTTAATATCTGTGCAGCGCTACACATCAATCATTTATATCAATTATGTGAATATACCCATCAAACATGAAAGAAAAGAAAACCAAGGGAAAAGTCCCAATGTATTTCTTCTTAAAACAATTCTTCTTCCTGTGACCACCAGGTACTGATAACACAGAAATGGTGCACAATTCCCACCATCAGATATCTGCTCACCTCCAGCAGTGTGACCTCACATCATATGATGTTTGGTCTAACCGCACTTTTGGTCCCAATAATTGGACTCTGAAGATCAACTTGATAAGTGGTACCTCCAAATGTATCATTCCAAGAAACCCTTTTGATTGGTAGTAATCCTCATAAACAAAAAACGTAACATAGTGTTTACCCTTTAAAAGCTTTATTTAATCACAGAGATTTACACATATGGTCTCACATGTGACAGGTGCCAGACCGCACCACGTATGAAAGCTTCCACTGAGAGTCTCCACAGACCCAAGAAACCTGTTCTCATCCACGTCAGCTAATACCAGTATCAAAGATATATGCACTTTGATACTGGCATTAGCTGACGTGGATGAGTACAGGTTTCTTGGGTCTGTGGAGATTCTCAGTCGAAGCTTTTCATATGTGATGCGGTCTGGCACCTGTCACATGTGAGTGCATATGTGTAAATCTCTGTGATTAAATAAAGCTTTTAAAGGGTAAACACTATGTTACATTTTTTTGTTTATGAGGATTACTGCCGATCAAAAGGGTTTCTTGGAGTGAGCCATTTGGAGTTACCACTTATCAAGTTGATCTTCAGAGTCCAATTATTGGGACCAAAAGTGCGGTTAGACCAAACATTATATGATGTGACGTCACACTGCTGGAGGTGAGCAGATATCTGGTGGTGGGAATTGTGCACCATTTCTGTGTTTGCAGCACCTGGTGGTCACAGGAAGAAGAATTGTTTTAAGAAGAAATACATTTTGACTTTTTCCCTTGGTTTTCTTTTTTTTCATGTTTGATGGGTATATTCACATAATTGATCTAAATTATTGATGTGTAGCGCTGCACAGATATTATACACACATATAATATAGTTTTATATTTTGTACTTGCCCATTTATGAGACAGGGGTTTGGTGCTGTAGCAGCTACTTATATCACTTTTTGTTATTTTTAATTTAAATTTTTTTTTTTAATATATATAGTAGCGCATAAGGATTTTTGTCTCATTGCATTAACCTCCTTAGCGGTGTTCCCGAGTGTAGCTCGGGGTAAAATTTCTATACCAAAAGCGGTAACCCCGAGCTACACTCGGGCTTACCATGCGGCGTTGCTCAGGGGGTCCCTGCAGCACTTACCTTGTCCTTTGCTCCCACGATGTGTCCCCTGCAGCGTCCCCAGCCATCTCCTCCGGCCGATGCCGGCATCCGGCTTCTGTGTTCCGGTCCCTGTGACGTCGGGACGTACGGGCGCCGGAACCGGCGGGAAATTTGAATTTTTTTAAAAATGTCATTTTTGCTGTCATTGCTATTTCAATGCATTTCACATACATTTTGTCCCTACTGCTTTGTCCTGTGCCCTGCCTGCATTTTGAATGTTCTTTCTGCCTGGAAACTTAGAAAAGAAATGCCCGTAGCGAAAGAAAGAAGAAATAGCGCAGGGCATACATGACTAGGCCCAGAGTGGGGGAAGGAAGAGCAGAAAGGGTTAAGGTAGCTCCAGGAGGATTTTGTTATTGTTAGTGGGGGGTAGCTGATTGGTAGAGGTTGGTGTAGGTGGGGTTTTGCTGCACCTTAGGATGGGAGATTCTGTGAGGGGGAGTCAGTTAGCTGGACGGCAAGAGTGTGAGCTTGGTGTCTGTTTAGCACACCTTGCTTCAGGCCACCTTTATCCCTGCTATGGACAGCCTTTTGGCTCAGCTGCAGGAGGCAGCAGAGGACAGGGGGATGGACTGGCTGCAGAGCCGTGTCTCGGATCTCTTGCAGGATCCGGGCTCATCACCTGCAGCAGGGGGGCGGGAGGGCCCACGTCCTCGTAGGTCTAGGCCTCCGGAACGCTTTAGCCCGGGCTCCCCCCCCCCCCTCCCAGAGCTCAGCACCACCATGGGAGCCCCGCTCGGGCCCCTCTGGCTCCGCTTGCAGGGCGCTCCCTTGCCTCTGCTAGCGGGGAAGCCGGGAGGAATCCCCGCCATCGGCGGAGCTCAGTGGGCGGGGCCTCGTGTGGGGGAAGCCCCGCCCACACGGCATGTCGGCAGAAGCAGAATCTGTGGCTCCTCCACTGACAAGGTGCCGGTCAGGGAGGGAGCCCTGCGTGGGAGGCGCACAGCTGCGGCTGCCGGGCTGTCTCCTGCTGCGGCCGGCGGGCCCCCTGAGAAGTCTGGGGCTCCGGCTCCAGTGAGGCAGCAGCGTGGGATCGGCACTGGACGGAGTGCAGCAGGGAGTTCTGCGGCTGCTGGGCTGTCTACTGCTGCGGCCGGCGGGCCCCCTGGACGGTCTGGTGCTCTTGCTCCACAGCAGCATCAGCGGAAGACTGGAGCTGGGCGGAGGGCAGCTGGCAGTGCTGCAGGTCGGAGCCCAGGGACGGCGGTGAGCGTGTCTGGTGCCGGGAGGCGGAGTTGTGAGCGGCACAGACCAGCAGGACCCGTGGCTCCTGGGACCGGGAGGCCATCTGAACAGCGTGCGGAGGACGAGAGGTCGGAGGGCGAGCTGTCGGAACCCGATGCGGGGGCGACGGCTGGCCGCTCTACAACGGTGGATCGTGAGCACGCGGCTGAAGGGGCATCTCCTGAGCAGCCTGGTGAGTTACCTGTTCTGGGGTCTATCTCTTTTTCTTCTGCGTTACGGGACCTGCTGGGGGGTGGTAGGGCCGCTACGGTGGGCGCGGCCTCTGCGGCGTGCACTGTCGGCGTTCCCCCGTCGGGTATGGGTGGGGGTCTCGGTGATGTGATTTCCGGTTTGCGGGACCTGTTGCGGCGTCTTGAGTGGGGCGCCTGGGCCTGCTTCTGCGTGGCTCCCGCCGGATGGTGGGGAAGGTTTCGGGGTTCTTGTACAGGACAGCGGGGACGTGCGGCGTCCGGGGGTCTCTTCTCCTCCGGGGTCTGGGCTAGGGGTTGTTCCGGCCACGACAGGTGATCGGGGTTCTGCGGCCCCCTCCGCGGTGTTGGGTGCGGATTCGAGGGTGTCCGGGCCTGTCGGCTTGGCGGACTCGGCCAGGGGCGAAGTGTACGTGTGTTTTGAGGGCCCTTTGGGTGCGCATTTAGAGTCGGAGGTACGGGAGTAGCTTTGGAGTGGGGAGTACGTTGATATATTCTCACTCTTGCCTTTGGAGCGTTTTCCTTTTGAAGGGTCCCGGGTTGACGAGAGTAGGCAGGTGGAAGCGGAGCAGCGGCGTTTTCGTTTTATCCCGCGTACCTTTGCAAATTGGTTGCAGGCGTTCGCGATCATGGCTAGTGTGATTAGGGAGGAGGCTCCTGAACATTGCTCGGCACTGTTCTGTTACCTTGATGCCATTGGTGAGGCTCACAGGGTTTCTGGGGGTACTGCGTGGCTTCGGTACGCTGAGCAGTTTAGGCAGCGGAGGGCGGTTCGCCAGTCGTTGCGTTGGGATCATAAGGACGTTGGCCTCTGGATGCGACTCATGACACCGGCGAGGGCCCCTGGTTTGTTTTGTCAGAGCGGGGCCGGCGGTTCGTTCTCCCCGGGACAATCGGCCTCCAGGCGTCAGGGGTTCTTCTGGCAGTTCCAAGGGGGGACGTGTTGATTTGGTGGGTCTTGCCGTTTTAGGCACAAATGTTCCGGGTGCGGGGGCTCCCATCCCTTGTCGCGCTGTTTCCAGCGGGGTCGAGGCCTTTCTGGAGAGCATGCTGGTAAGAGGGACGACTCCGGTGCGAGTGGAAAGGATGGGGCTTTTCTTAAAGAGGTATCCTGATCGCGCAGCTGCAGTGCTGCTGACGGCGGGTTTTCCGGAGGGTTTTCTCATCCCGTGTACTTTGACTTTGATTCCTCCCTTAGCTCGGAATTTGCGGTCGGCCTTGCGGCATGAGGAGGGGGTTTCGGCTAAGTTGCGTAAGGAAGTGGGGTTGGGACGCATGGGGGGTCAGTTTGCTTGCGCTCCGTTTTCAGATTTGGTTGTTTCTCCCTTGGGGGTTGTGCCCAAGAAGGAGCCGAATGCGTTTAGGTTAATTCACCACCTGTCCTTCCCTAAGGGGGGGTCGGTGAATGATGCTATTGATTCGGAGTCATGTTCGGTGTCTTACACGTCTTTTGATGTGGCTGTTTTCTGGGTCCGTCGGTATGGGCGCGGTGCGCTCATGGCGAAATCGGACGTTGAGTCGGCTTTTCGGCTGTTGCCAGTCCATCCGGACAGTTTTCGTTTTTTGGGTTGTCATTGGCAGGGCTATTTTTACGTTGATAAGTGCCTTCCTATGGGGTGTTCTATATCTTGCGCTTTGTTCGAGAGGTTCAGTTCATTCGTGGAGTGGGTGGTGCGGGATGTCTCATGGGTGAATTCGGTCATCCAATATTTGGATGATTTTCTTTGCGTGGGTCCGCCAGATTCCGGAGTATGTGCAGTTTTGCTGGCCACTTTGCAACACTTTGCTGAACGTTTCGGGGTTCCTCTGGCGGTGGATAAGACTGTGGGCCCGGCTATGGAGATGACTTTCTTGGGCATTGTTTTGGATTCCGGCACGATGGAGTGTCGCTTGCCTGAGGTTAAGCTGGTGGCTCTACAAGGGGAACTACGTGGGGTGCTGGGGCAAGCGAAAAGTTCAGCTGCGGGCCTTACAGTCGTTGTTGGGCAAAACGTAACTTCGCTTGTCGGATTCTGCCCATGGGTCGGGTGTTCTGCCGCCGGTTGGCGGCGGCGACGGCAGGTATTACCTCCCCTTTACATTTTATTCGGTTGACTCGGGATCATCGGGAGGACTTGCATTTGTGGCACACCTTTTTGGATTCGTTTAATGGGCGGGCTCTCTGGATGTCTGGCCCTGTTAGCAATTTTGACTTGGAATGGTTCAGGGACAGGGCGGCGTCGGCGGGCTATGGGGCTTTTTCCAGGGTTGATGGAGTACGGCCTCGTGGCCAGCTGCCTGGCGGGAGGCGGGTTTTCTTCGCAACTTGGTGTTGTTGGAACTTTTTCCGGTGTTGGCGGTTGAGGTTTGGGGAGAGGATTTTCGAAATCTAAACGTGCGTTGTCACTGTGACAATTTGGGGGTGGTTCAGGTCATCAATTGGGTCTCAGCTTCTTCACGACCAGTGGTGGCCTTGCTTCGCCATTTAGTGTTGCGTTGTCTGCGTCTGAATGTTTTTCTCCATGCGGTGCGTCTCCCTGGGGTTGATAACACCGTGGCTGACGCTTTGTCTCGCTTTCAGTGGGACAAATTCCGAGAGGTGGCGCCGGCGGCGGAGCAACACGGGGTTCCTTGTCCCGACGGGCTGTGGGAGATTGCCTTGGAGTCCTTGCGGGCTGGATCCAGCGTTCGGTGAGTGAGGCGACTTGGTCTGCATACTCTAGGGTCTGGTGGGAGTGGCTGGATCTGCTACAGCGGGTTGAGATTGATCCCTGGGGGCCGGAGGTGTTTTTGGCGGTATTGTACTTTGTGGCGCGGAATTTTGAGCGGGGGGTGTTGGCTGCTGCGGTGGATCGCCGACTGGCGGGTTTGGCATTCTTCTTTAAGTTGCAAGGGTGTCAGGATTTCACTGAAGATTTTTTGGGTTCGGCAGGCTCTCCGGGGTTACCGGAGCGCTCATCGATGTAAGGATTCTCGTCGTCCGGTGTCTTTTGAGTTGTTGGGGTCTTTGTTTGTGCATTGGTGGTCTGTGTGTTCTTCGGACTTTGAGGTGTGCTTATTTCGGGCGGCTTTTGCGGTAGCCTTTTTTGGGGCGTTGCGTATTGGGGAGCTCGTTAGCCCGTCCGAATCGGTTCTTGGGGGGTTATTGGTGGATGAAGTCAGGTGCTTCGGTGAATGGGTGGAGGTGCTGGTACGTCGGTCTAAGACGGACCAATTGGGACGTGGTGGTCGGGTGCGTTTTTTTTTTTTTTTCGTTCTTCCGGCTTCGCTGGTGGGCCCAGTGCGGGCGGTTCGGGAATTTTTGTCCCGTCGTCCAGTGGGGCATGGGTGTTTTTTCAGGCACGCTGAGCGGGAGCTGGTGCGAGATGTCAAGCTGGACTTTCTTCAGTTGCGGCGGGCTTATCCGGGGATGGTGGTGGTGTGGTCCGACATTGTCGCCCGTGCCTCTTGGCGTTGGGCGCGGTTTGTAGAGAGACTCAACAAGGCTCGGATTAAGGTTAACAGAGAGGTGGGGCGTTTCTTTAGTCACCATGGGGGGTTGGTGGTCTGGCGCTTGGAGTTGGAGGTGGATACTTGGCGGTATCTCAGGTGCGATGGGGTACATTTGAATGCGGTTGGGACGGATTTATGGTCCCTGGATCTGCAGGATGGCATGCAGCGGGCTGTTCGTTTGTGGCGTGGCACGCATGGGTAAGGGCTTACCCAGCGTGCTGTGGCGGTTGTTGGTCTTTGGAGGCGGTTCTTATTTGGAAGGTAAACAACAATGGTGTGGGACCCATCCGTGGTATGGGATGCCCGGGGACATTCCCAGTTAACCAAGGTTTAACTGGAAGGTGGTGGTGCTGCACTGCGGACGGTATGGTTGTCTCCGAGCTGGTTGGTTGCGGCTGGAGGCCTAGTGTATATGGTTGTCCGCAGGTTTTGGGGTGCCTTCGAAGACCAACAACAATTATGTGGGTTTCTGTTATAAGGAATGGTTGGTGTATTGTAACTTGAGTTGTTAATAAAAGGCCATGTTGGCCATTTACTCCAAAATTGGTGTTATGTCTTTTGTTAGTATAATTGGTTAAGGGGAAGGGGGTTGGTGCGGAACGGTAATGGTGGTAATGGGGAAGTGGACGAGCCTATCTCTGGTGCAATAGTCAAGTCCATGGCGTCCAAAAAGCGTCCCTTTACGTCAAAAGCGGTTTTAGAACAGCGATAGTAAATCAGAACCACTTGCAGAATTGAGTGATAATGATTTGTGGGGAAATTCGTCATCAGACACTGAAAACGATTTTGCGACTTTGCTCAGCGATGTGCGAATTTGCCTCTGTATTTCAAATTTCAGTGTTTTTGGTTTGATTATATGATTGAATTACATTTATTATTATTATAATATTATTTTTTATGATTATTTATTAAATTATAATTTATGATTTCGTGTTTCAAATTTTATCATATCCGGAATGTTTAATAGACTCTTGTTCATACAGATTTCAGTGAGTTATTCCTAAAAATTACAGGCCTACAATAAAAAACTACATATTTCCATGCAAAAAAATGGTACCGTTTTCAGCACAAAAAATCGGAAAGAAACATACCGCCAAGGAGGTTAATGTCAAACTTCTGCAGACTGTCAGGATAGCTCTCTGCCTGTACTTCCAATACGGGCAGGCCGTTACTGAATAGCAGGAAGATCAATGAACCATGGACAACTACAAGCCATCAGTTGAAATGGCTGACAATACTTGTACATAGGATACTGTGAATGAATGGCGAAGCAGTGTGGGCAGAACCCAGCATGGCCATCTGTTTTTAAATTGTGACAGTGGGTGCAGTAAGAGGATCCTCTGCCCGCTCTCATGGGGAAGGCATAGAGGGAGAGGAGGGTTAATGCTCAACATGTTAAATGTATACCTTAACCTCTTCACGCCAGCCGCACGCAAATGTGAGTACTCCCGGCGTCTGGGCCTTGACGCCAAACGGTCGCACATTTGCGTGCAATTAAGAAAAACATATGTGCTGAGAGCGCGCGTCCTGCTTGCATACCTATGTACTCTCTAAATTCAAAGTAGTTAGAATTTAGTAACATATCCTGTCCCTCTGCCCATGCTGTAACTCCATTCAAAGCTTTTGCTGGGTAGCTTTTGTGGGGTATTACAGCAGTGGCTCCAGCCACTCTTGCAGAGAGAAGAGATTTGAAACGGTGTATGTAAACACTGCTCAGAAGCATCATTCAGAAATGCAATGTAGCATTATTGCTATGTGGCATTTAATGTTTCATTTAAATGAGGGCATCTAACAAGCCCCACACTTGCATGTTGTTCACACGGTTGGACAGGGCGTGGATAAGCTGGCAGCACAGTGGCTTAATGGTTATCACTTCAGCTTTGCAGTACTAGGGTCGCTGATTCAAATCCCAACCATGGCACCACCTGCCTGGAGTCTGCATGTTCTCCCTGTGCCTGCGTGGGTTTCCTCCAGGTACTCTGGTTTCATCCCACACTCCAAAGACATGCTGGTAGGTTAATTGGCTCCTGTCTAAATTGGCCCTAGTATGTGCATGTATGAATGTAAGTTAAGTTTCTTAGATTGTACACTCCTTGAGGGTTAGAGACTGATGTGAATGTGCAATATATGTATGTAAAGCGCTGTGCAAATTGACAGTACTATCTAAGTACCTGTAATAATAAAAAGGGGGTAACACCAAGGGGTAACATCCTCCTGTACAGGGCCCAAGCAGCTGGGTAAATCAGATGTGGGCAAGGAGGGTGAATGGCATGGCAGGAGGGCAATTACTGGAACCAATTCTCTATATGGCTCTCTTTGCTGCAGCTGAAAGCTGTTTTTTTCTCCTTCTGGCTTTCAGTTGCTGCAGAAAGAGCCATTCAGGGGACTGGTTCCAGCAACTGTCCCCCCCCCAGCACCCATCACCCATCACCCTCCCTGTGCACCATATGTTTCCTCCTGATGCCCAGACCCCCTGTGTGCCCCCTCACACACAGTGCTGCCAGGCTTCCCTCCTCTCCTTCCCACCAGCAGCTGCAAGCACACAGTAGGATCCTTCGGGATGGAGAGTGGGGAAGGGTCCAGTAAATATGTCACATTCACCAGACCCTTCTTTTCCTGAATAAACACGAGTGATCGGTACTGATCACTCACTGTGTTCATTCATAATTGAAGCATAGTAAATTTTTTTTTTTTTTTTTTTTTTTTTTTGGGGGGGGGGGGCTGTCAGGCTGGTTGTATGAGTCCCTGTGTTTTCTAACAGCAGCCTTGCAGGTTGACAAGAGGAAAGGGAGGGTATAGGTGTAAAAAAAAGGTGAGTGAGCATACCTCATGGCACAGCTAAAAATACACAGTATGTCGTGATTGGAAGGCTGTGAAGCTGTCAAAGGTGACCTATGGGTGTGAGTGGGATCACGTCGCAATCACAAGCCTGGCTTTCTTTTGTAGCACAGTATTTCAATAGAAAATCTGCTTTGTATGAAAAAAAGCAGCCTTCAGGAGGTGGCAATATCCCCTCCTAAAAGCCTAGCAACTGCTGTTCTACTGCTCTTTAAAAAATAATTCACCACAGATGGCTTTCCAAAAGGAGCGGTAAAGAGTGCCGTCCATGTGAATGAGGCCATACAGAATGAATGGTGTGATTGAAAGCTTTGCTATGAATAACAACTCTCTTATGGGCAGGTACAATGCATTTTCACTTTTCTTCTTTTTAAAGATAGTTAACATGGAATTTTCCTTTTTTTTTCCTTGTTTAGTCTAGCTGAAAATGGCAGCAACAGTTATTGACTTCACTTTAAGTGCCAACTGGATGTATGCAGCAAGGATAGAGTGACTATATAGAGTTTCAAAAAGTTTGCAAAATTCAAGGACACTTAAAAAAACCCCAAGAAACCCTACATAGGGCAAGTTCACACTAGAACATTTACATTTGTGTGTGCTCTGGTTTTGACAGTCCATTCATTTCTGTGCTGTGCTGACAAATGCACAGGAACGTGCAAAAAGTAGTGCAGGCATTGCTTTTGCAAATCCTACTGCAGCAAATCACAGGGTTTTGGCATCATTAACAATTAATGGCACCTGTACACGTCTCATAAGGGCAGCACATTCAAGGACAATGTGGAAATGAGCACGAAACATGCCTTTCTCATACTACAGTCTGATCTAAACTACATGCCTTTCTCATACTACAGTCTGATCTAAACTACATGCCTTTCTCATACTAAAGTCTGATCTAAACTACATGCCTTTCTCATACTACAGTCTGATCTAAACTACATGCCTTTCTCATACTACAGTCTGATCTAAACTACATGCCTTTCTCATACTACAGTCTGATCTAAACTACATGCCTTTCTCATACTGCAGTCTAATCTAAACTGGCCCTCAGTGCTGACCACGTAAAGAGACTATCATCAACTTAAAAAATTGCATTAAAAGCGCAGAAAAAGTAACTATTTTAAATGTTTACTTGCATTGCTTTCCTTTCCATAAACTGTATTGGTATTGACTTGCTAACAAATTTAAATACTCTAAGTAGTCAATTTCCTAGCACAATCCCCTCCCTCCTTGCAAATCATGGCCCTCTTCTCTCCTGTGAGTGTCTCATTACTGCCTGTGCTGGCCCATCTCCTCCCCCCCTCCTCCCTTCACCTCTCTCTCTACATAACCTTTTGGTTAGCTCTCGGGAAAGGAGCTATGGGGAATAATAAAGAATGGTACTAAAGTGACAGCTCTGAATCTGCTGGTGTTGTTGACATCACATTCAAGAGGGTAACACCCAGCAGCAGTCTCAGGGTTTCTGGGTGTCTACACTAGGAAGCAGGGCTATTGTTCTCAGATAATAGGTTCAGTTACTCCAGGGATCCAACACACCCCTTTTTCTCTTCCCCCTACCCACCTCTGAGCAATGTTGCTTGGTTCTACCCCCTATCCACCTTCCAGTACTGCCCCTCAATGTTTGATCCAATCCCAGCAACAGTTGACCTCCCAGTAACAATAGATCCCACACTAGAAACAATAGACCTCCCCAGAACAATGGATGCTGCCAAGCAACAACAGATCCCCCAGCAGCCAGCATCATTAGGCACTCTAAAACACCCCAGCACCCCTTTTCATTGCATACATCCAGTGCTGGTCACGGCAGAACTGCGTTCCCACTGAAAAAATTCCCCGGCAAGGAAGGCTTTTACAGGTAGATAACAAGCATTTAATATTAGGGTTGCACCAATACCGATATCAGTGCAGATACTAAACATTCGCACTTGTACTCATGCAAATGCTCTAATACCTGAAACCAATACCTTTGCTGTGAGATTTGAGCACATAAAAAATGAATGAGTTCAAATCGGACTGCAAAGAATTGCATGTGATCTGAACTGAAAACGCGCTACTTCAGCTGAAGTAGCAGTGTGATTCCTATTCAAATTATATGTGGTTTCTCTGCGATTGTGGTGCAATTTGCAGTGCAATTTGGGCCATTAATTTTGTATGGGCTTAAATCGCACCACAAAGGTATCAGTATCAGGTATTGGTATCACCGAAAACTAGAGCACAAGTAACGGAACTTGTACTCCCTAAAAACAAAACTGTACCGGTGCAACATTATTTAATATGCTATTATATTGGCCTTTCCTGAAAATGCTAGTTGACTCTCTTGCTACATTGGACTTGGTCGACTAAAAACAAAAAGACTGTGCAGTTTGGAAGTGCAGCTGCTCCAGAGCTTAGTAAATGAGGTGAAGCTTTGCTGACTTCCATCATCCAATCATATGCAAGCAAAACTGCTGTTTTTTTTTATTTTCCCTGTATGTGATTGGGCGTTTTTTGCAAAGGGAAGCTACACCTCATTTACTAAGCTCTGGAGCAACTGCACTTGCTGAGTGTAACTGCACTTGCGAAGTGTACAGTCTATTAGTTTTTAGTAAATCCACCCTATTGAGACTCAAACCCAAAAACAGAAGGCTAATAAGGTCTTTTTGACTGAGAAAGTACTGAATACTGTGAGTCAGCCTAGCAGTCAGTCAATTAGCATTTTCAGAAGGAGGTCATCAAGACAGTCTCGTTAAAATTCTCTTGACTGGTTTACAGTAATGGTTTGCACCTCGTCTGTCCTTTAAATGAATACTTCGAAATTCCATAATGTTTCTATATGCAATTTAAATGTAGATCATAACTGCATTGTAAATTTCCCAGAATAAAGAAGTATGGTTCATTCAATTCCCCGGTCAATGATCCTTAGCTGTCTTAGGTGAACTCTGACATAACTTCAATGAGAAGCAAGACAGGGAATCATGTAAAAGCTCAAAATACCTTTCCTCAGCCAACTATAAAAAGTATAGACAGGATTTCTGTAAGTGGGACATGCTGTTAAATCATTACTGAGCTAAATGTGAAGAGAAGAGTTTGACTTACCTGAAGGTGGTCAAGAGTTTGGTAAGTATGTAAAAGAAGAGAAGATTAAAAGAAATATTAATGTGAGATTTCCAACTGTCTATCAAGTAATGTCAGTATAAGCAATACATTATTTATGGCATTCACAATCATTCAGTATTCAGCAACAACTAGACATTCACTTCCTGTCAACTAGGAAGTCAAACACTGTAAGAGAAAGAAGAGAGAGGGTGGGGAGAGAAAAAGAGGACAAAGGGAGAGTAGGAAGAGACAGGGAGGACAGAGAAGATGGGAAGGTAGAAATAAGACGAGAGAGTTCCAGGTGAGAACAAAAGAGAGGAAGGAAGGTGGCAGATGAGAAGGAGGAGAGAGAGGAAAGAGGCTGGTAGATGAGAAGGAGGAGAGAGAGGAAGGTAGGTGGCAGATGAGAAGGAGGAGAGAGAGGAAAGAAGCTGGTAGATGAGAAGGAGGAGATAAAGGAAAGAGGCTGGCAGATGAGAAGGAGGAGAGAGAGGAAAGAGGCTGGTAGATGAGAAGGAGGAGAGAGAGGAAAGAGGCTGGTAGATGAGAAGGAGGAGAGAGAGAAAAGAAGCTGGTAGATGAGAAGGAGGAGATAAAGGAAAGAGGCTGGCAGATGAGGAGGAGAGAGAGGAAAGAGGCTGGTAGATGAGAAGGCGGAGAGAGAGGAAAGAGGCTGGTAGATGAGAAGGAGGAGAGAGAGGAAAGAGGCTGGTAGATGAGAAGGAGGAGAGAGAGGAAAGAGGCTGGTAGGCGAGAAGGCGGAGAGAGAGGAAAGAGGCTGGTAGATGAGAGGGAGATGATAAAGGAAAGAGGCTGGTAGATGAGAAGGAGGAGATAAAGGAAACATGCTGGTAGATGAGAAGGAGGAGATAGAGGAGAAAGGCTGGTAGATGAGAAGTAGGAGATAGAAGAAAGAGGCTGGTAGATGAGAAGGAGGAGATAGCGGAAAGGGGGTGGCAGTTGAGAAGAAAGAGATAGAGGAAAAAGAGTGGCAGTTGAAAATGAGAAAATAGAGGAATGGGTGTGGAAGTTGAGAAGGAGGAGATAAAGGAAAGAGGGTGGAAGTGTGAAGGAGGACAGAGGAAAGAGGATGACAGTTGAGAAGGAGGAAATAGAGGAAAAGGGGTGACAGCTGAGAAAGGGGAGAGAGAGAAAAGAAGGTGGCAGGTAAGAGGGAGAAGTTCAGGAAAGAAGGTGATATCTGAGAAGGAGGAGATAGAGGAAAGATGGTGGCAATGAAAAGGAGGAGATAGAGGAAAGAGGGTGGCAGGTGAGAAGGAAAAGAAAGAGGATAGAGGTTGGCAGGTGAGAAGGAAGGGATAGAGGAAAGATGGTGGCAGGTGAGAAAGAAGGCTATAGAGGAAAGAGGGTGGCTGGTGAGAAGGGGGAGGTAGAAGAAAGATGGTGGCAGATAAGGAGGAGGAGATAGAGGAAGGAAGATGACAGTTGAGAAGGAGAAAATAGGCAAAAGAAGGTAGCAGTTGAGAAGGAGGAAATAGAGGAAAGAGGGTGGCAGTTGAGAAGGAGGAAATAGAGGAAAGAAGGTGGCAGTTGAGAAAGGGGAGAGAGAAATGAAGGTGTCACATAAGAAGCAGTAGACAGAGGAAAGAGGGTGATACCTGAGAAAGAGGATAGAGAGGAAAGATGGTGGCAGTGAAAAGGAGGAGATAGAAGAAAGAGGGTGGCATTTGAGAAGGGGAAGAAAGGGGAAAGAAGTTGACCGGTGAGGAGGGGGGAGTAGAGGAAAGATGGTGGCAGCTGAGAAAGAATGTGATAGAGGAAAGAGGGTAGCAGGTGAGGAGGAAGAGATAGAGGAAAGTGGGCTGCAGTTGAGAAGGTGAAGAAAGAGGAAAGAGGTTGACATATGAGAAGCAGGCGATAGAACAAAGATGGAGGCACGTGAGAAAGAAGGTAATAGAGGAAAGAGGGTCGAAGGTGAGAAGAGGGGGTGGATAGAGGAAGGATGATGGCAGGCATGAAGGAAGTGGTTGAGGAAAGAGGGTAGCAGGTGAGGAGGTGGAGATAGAGGAAAGAGGGTGGCAGTGGAGAAGGAGGTGATAGAGGGAAGAGGTACAGGTGAGGAGGAGGAGATTGAGGATGGAAGGTGCCAGGTGAAAAGGAGGAGATAGAATAAAAAAGGTGGCAAGTGAAAAGGAGAGGAAAGAGGGTGGCAGGTAAAAAGGAGGCAATTGGGGAAAGTTGCTGAGTGGTAAGGAGGAGATAGAGAAAAGATAGTGGCAGGAAAGATATACAGAGGTGGGAAAAATACAGACATGAGGTAAGGAGAGAGAGAAGAAAAGTAGGAATGAGAGAAGGAAAAAAAAGAAGAGATATGATGAGAGAAAAAAGTGGTGGGGCAGATGTCTGCAAAAGTTAATTTTAAAGTGGACGTTCAGTCAAAATCTATATAAGGCTAATCCTACTCCCACCATAATCCTATTCTATCTAACCCTGTAAAGAAAATATCTGTATACTGACCTATTCTGAAGCTGCTCTGGTCCAGTCCCATGGTAAACGATCAGTGATGTCTTCAATGTAGAGGAGAAGCAGCTGACAACGGGTGCCCCATAGTAAGCCTATGGGTGGCGTCATCTCCCAAGCATTTGCAGCCATTGTCAGTGAGCTCTTCTCTACACAGAAGTCACCACTGGAGAGTTCATGTGACTGAAACATCTTCAGAATAGGTAAGTATAGAGTACTTTTCTTTACAGAGTTAGATAGAATAGACTTAGAATGGGGGTGGGAGTAGGTTTAGCCTAATGCAGGCCATAGACGGTTCGTTTATCGGCCGATTTTTCAGCCAAAAAACAAAATATTGGTCGTTCTGTTGCCACCAATGATTGCAAAAATCGGCCGTTTTTTGTAAATTTTCAAGTATGACTGATAAAAGAAATGAGGAGGAACCGTGAAAATCGGCCGATGACATTGCCCCACTAACGGTGTGAAAATCAGCCGATTATTCTTTCGGACGAAAAATCGGCCGATAAACGAACCATCTATGGCCTGCATTAACTTCCACTTTAAATGTAAATAAATATATATTTGCATAAATGTATTTTAAATGTTGATAAACTATATATAGATCAAGATTTTAAGGTGCTTAGAAGGCTCCAAACCCAGACTAGTAAAGTGTACGTTCACTTCGGAAGCAAGGCTATTGACCCAAAATGGAAAACTGGCATAATAACGCAACATAATGTATTGGTATTGAAAAAATATAATGCCTCATGAACAAATGGCCGACAATAACCTTGATACCATGGATGTACATGCAGCTCCATCACTTCCTGCACAGTCCAACACGCAAAAGAGAGCTTGCCAGACCCCTTACCCTTTGAGAAAATCTGCTCCACAGATTCCCCACAGAGACATGTGGTCTCCAAGCTATATACATACTTGGGAATCGCAAATTAAGTCATATCTAGAAAGGCATGCATAGCCTGGAGTAGAGATCTGCCACTAGACCTGTCCTCAGATGATAGGGATCGTGTATATGGTCATATACAGTACATAAAGGCTCCATGTGTGTTTCGACCCAAGAAAATAACTACAAACTGTACTCAAGATGGTATAGCGTTCCCTCTTTACTCAACAGATTTGATCCTAGTATCTCTAACTCCTGTTGGAGATGCCACCAAGCTATTGGTACACTTCTCCATATATGGTGGGACTGCCCAATGCTCCAACAGTTCTGGAGCAAAATACAATCAATAATTGCTCAAGTAACAACTTACTCCCTAGACCTATCTCCTGTGCAATTCTTACTGCATCACTTATCTCTCTCTCTTTTAAGACGTACTTTAAGTCACTCGCTATGCATATGGTGCATGCTGCCAAGCAGTACATCCTGATACATTGGCGCTCTACATACATTCCCTTGGTTCAGGAATGGTTTTTCACTTAAACAAAGTAGCTAAAATGGAGGAACTCATCTCTGTAGCAAAAGACTCCCCCGAGAGATTCAGGAAAACGTGGGCATGCTGGAGTCATTTTAAAACAACAGACGCTTATCACCAATTGCTGCAAAACCCCACCATTTCATCCACACGAGAATATTCCTATAGATAAGAGGTATACATAGATACTTCAGATGTTATGAACATAACTTATACCCCACTTGACTGAGACCGAATAACAGAGCCCATATACTGCTGAGACTGATATATATCACGGAATACAACACGTCAACCAAGATTGACATACCGAGCCTCTGAATGCCACTCTGATTACCATGAATAACTTGACCTGGAGCAGTTGCATCCAAACCCCCCCCCCTTTTTTTCTCTTCTACTCCTCTCCCTCTTTTTTCTCCCTCCTCCTATCCTGCATTCTTTCCATCCCTTTCCCACTTCTTTATGTTTAGGTGAACTTTGATTACCGGAAGAACCACAGGTACAAATACAGTCAATAAGCTTCCATCCTAGTGGTGGATATCCAATAACCCTCTGATATAACCACCCTTTCACCATACATTGCATTCTGTAATTAACCTCCCTGGCGGTATGATTATTTCTAATTTTTGGTGCTGAAAGAGGTATCATTTTTTTGCATGGAAATATGTAGTTTTTTATTGTAGGCTGTAATTTTTAGGAATAACTCACTGAAATCTGTCTGAACAAGAGTCTATTAAACATTCCGGGTATGATAAAACTTGAAACACGAAATCATAAATTATAATTTAATTAATAATCATAAAAAATAATAATATAATAATAATATATTTAATTCAATAATATAATCAAACCAAAAACACTGAAATTTGAAATACAGAGGCAAATTTGAACATCGCTGAGCAAAGTCGCAAAATCGTTTTCAGTGTCTGATGACGAATTTCCCCATGAATCATTATCGCTCAATTCTGCAAGTGGTTCTAATTTACTATCGCTGTTCTCTAGCTGGTCTAAAACCGCTTTTGACATAAAGGGACACCTTTTGGACGCCATGGACTTTTCTCAGTTTCCAGGCAGAAAGAACAGTCAAAATGTAGGCAGGGCACAGGACAAAGCAGTAGGGACAAAATATATGTGAAATGCATTGAAACAGCAATGTTTTACTATATAATAATCATTTTTAAAAAAATGACATTTTTTTAAAATTTCAAATTTGGGCCCGTACACCCCGACGTCACAGGGACCGTAACACGGAAGCCGGATGCCGGCATCGGCCGGAGGATATGGCCGGGGACGCTGCAGGGGACGCATCGCGGGAGCGAAGGACAAGGTAAGTGCTGCAGGGACTCCCTGAGCAACGCCGCATGGTAAGCCCGAGTGTAGCTCGGGGTTACCGCTCTTGGTACTGAAATTTTACCCCGAGCTACACTCGGGAATACCGCCAGGGAGGTTAAAGGGACTATATAATGATTTGCTAATTCATGTACCCAATTGTTATGTTCACATCATCTTTTCCTTTCTATTTTTGTTTGGACTTTGTTTTTCATTTGTTATTGTTTTCTGCATTGTTATGCGATGAAACCATGTATACTTCAGATATGTGACCCAACAGGGGACACTTGCATTAGTTGATACTTTCCATGATCAGAATGTAACCTGTACATGTTATCATTGTGCTGCTTTTCTCAATAAAACTGTTTTTGGAAAAAAAAAAAAGAAAAAATATATTTAATGACAAATTAAAACCATATCAGAAACGATGAAATCTCATCTTAAAATTGGGCTCAGGTGGTAATGAGCACCTTTACCAACTGTTCTTGTAAAGCTTCTTGAACACAGTTGAGGAACTTGGGCTTCACAAATTCTTGTTACAAAAAACAAGTTCAGCTTTATTTTTTCTAAATGACTGCTCTGGAAGGGAATGAGGATCCTGCAGAGATAACTAGGAAATAGCTTATTAAGAAAGATAAACAATCTTCTGCGTGACATAACAGCAGAGTGTTCCAAAACTACGGGAGCGGAATCAGACACACTCATACAGGCTCTGATATAACTCATCTGTCTGAGGCAGCAGTCGAAACTCAGGGAAAGACCGTCATGGAGAATCAGAAAGAGGACTCCACCATTGAAAATTGTGGCTAATCCCAGCACAGGGCAATTAGGGCTAACAGCTACAGATGAGCATATTTTAGCTCTTATGGTAACATCTAAGACAGGTATCCAAGCATGCAGCTCTGTAGTATCTTGTGCAATTTGATTTTCAGTGTCACACAGGCCTATACTGTGAATTAGCCTAGAAGACAATATTGGCTCCAACGTATTGCCCTGATCTAGAAACTAAAGTAATAAACAAAATTTTGAAGGAGGAAACGTAGACATTGCACTTCACTCCTTCGTTGATGAATCAGTTTTACATATTGCACAAGAAGAATTATATTAAGATCTGCCTTAGTTCTTTGGACAACACATTGTTCATCTGTATTATCAGAGGAGCTAGGATGTTACAAAGGTAGAGATCGGTGTGATAGACTGTCTTGTCCTTCAGAGCCTCAGAACATCACTGTGAACCCAAATGCATGAATAACCTTCCCTCCTCAGAGAGGAGATGGAATAATATATATCCACAGGTGTGGGACTTAATGGAATAGAGCAGAGTTTAAGTGATACAAGAGTTGGGCCTATTACCTTAGTAAAGGAAACTAAAATATCTATATTTGGTAAAAACTGTTTTTTTTATCTATATTTGAGAAAATGTGTTCTTTTTTGTATAGCTGCCATTTGCTCTGAAATTATAAATGTAATCTGTGACCCAGCATAACATTTTCTTCCCATTTCTGCCACATGAAAGTTCTGGTGCTTGCTGACTGGCCCAGTGCTATCAAATGAGGGCATTGAAATGTTCATTGGCCATGTGCCCTGTGCAATCACCACTTTCATCTCTCCTGATGGCTGAAAGGATTGTAGAAGGAAAGAAGGAAAAGTGTATATTTGCTGCTTGGGTGGCCCTGTTGGAATCCTCCTGATTGCCTGCTAGAAAATTATTGGTTGAACATTGTGGAGGGACCTGTTCGGTTTATGTGTTTATGACCAGAAAAGTGAACCTGTTGATTTGCTGTTCACTTTAAGCTGGCCATACACAGTAGAGCCTGATAGTACCACCTCTGTTTAACCGCTAGCCTACAGGGCACTTATACCCCCTTTCTGCCCAGGCCAATTTCCAGCTTTCAGTGCTGCCACACTTTGAATAACAATTGCGCGGTCATGCAACACTGCACCCATATGAAATATTTATAATTTTTTTAGACAGATAGAGCTTTCTTTTGGTGGTATTTAATCACCTCTGGGATTTTTATTTTTTCTTAAACAAACCAAAAACCATTGAACATTTTGAAAAAAATAAGTTTTTTCTTAGTTTTTGTTATACAATTTTGTAAATAAGTGATTTTTCTCCTTCACTGTGCGCTACTGAGGCTGCAGTGATGGGCACTGATAGGCTGCACTGATGGACACTGATAGGTGGCACTGATGGGCACTGATGAGGAGGCACTGGTAGGTTGCACTGATGGGCATTGACATGCATCACTGATGGGCACTGAAAGGCAGCACAGATACATGACACTGATATGTGGCACTGGCGGACTGGCATTGATAGGCGGCACTGACTGGCACTGATAGGCGGCACTGACTGGCACTGATAGGTGGCACTGATTGGCAGCACTGATAGGTGGCACTGATTGGCATTGATAGGTGGCACTGACTGGCACTGATGGGTGACATTGAAAGGCAACTCAGATGGGCACTGATATGTGGCATTGATGTGCACTGGTATGCACTGATATGTGGAATTGATGTGGCACTGATGGGCACTGGCACATGGCACTGATGAGCACTGACAGGTGGCACTTCTGGGGCTACACTGATCATCAGTGCCCTGATCAGTGTACATGTCCCCGGCTCTCCTCTCCTCTCGAGCTGTCAGCATGACAGCTCGAGAGGAGAGAAATGCTGATAACCGGCATTTCCGTGTTTACATGTGATCAGCTGTGATTGGACACAGCTGATCACATGACCGAGCCGACATCTTCAGCTCTTTCCGTGATCTGCTGTGTCGGAGGGACACAGCACACCAGCGATCGCTGCGCACTCCCTGAGCCGCGGATGCGCAGTGAAAATGGTAGGACGTCATATGACGTCCTATCAGAACGAGAGAACCACTTTGCGCCCATCATTGTACTATAGGGTGGGCGAAGGTGGTTAAAAACAATGAGTGGGATTTATCAAAACTGGAGCGTGCAATATTTGGTGTAGCTCTGCATAGAAACCAATCAGCTTTCAGAATTTATTGCCAAAGCTTAATTGAACAAGCTGAAGTTAGAAGCTGACTGGCTACCATGCACAGCTGCACCAGATTCTGAGTTCCCCAGTTTAGTAAATCCCCATGTATACAATTAGAAAACCTGTGTAAATAGTCTATTCACTGTATATTTCTGATACATCTAAAGGAGATTTTACAATTTGGTTTACCAGCACAACATTTTTTAAAGGAATGGGGGTTAGTAATAGCATCTTCCATATTTCTATTATGAACGTTTTCTTTTACAGCACTCCTGCTTCTTTGATCTTCCTCACTCTCCCCATATCTAATTTGTTAAAAAATACTTTATACGTGCTTTTTTTTAAGTCTTTTTCTCAACCTGGCACAAGTCCTTTCTCTTCGGATTTAATGTTATCAGTGGGCAGTCTGGGAGTACTGTGAGCCCAAGCTGAGGGATGATGCACCTTGTGATGGTGTGTCCATGACAATGTAGGCCCACATGAAGTATCATCCAACCACTTCATGTGGGCTTACACTGTCATGGACACATCCCTAAGGGGTGCATCATCCCTCCGCCTGGGCTCGCAGTACTCCCATGACAGACTGTCCACTGCCACCATTGAAGCCAAAGTAGAAGGGCTTGTGTCGGGTTGAGCCTGAAGGCTGTAAGAAAAAAAAGGTATGTATAAAAGAATATCTTCATTTAATCTGAAAAATGTATGGCCCTGGACCTGGAGATGTTTATATTTCGAGGAACAGCGTCGGAGAGGAGATGAGTATAGCAGCAAGAAGTACATTTTTATGATATAAACATAAAGGTCAGTATAAATGTATTATTTTCAAGTTAGTTTTTAAAGCTGGAGTGTAACTATATACTGTATGTTGACATTGCTTATTTGTTCCCATGTAACTTTCTGTCTGTAGATGTCTATGAAATGTTCACAGTATTCCACTATGCCCACAATGCAGATACTTTAAGAGCCTCCATAGGAAAAAAGAACAAGACTGATAATAAAAACAATTTACAGAGTATATTTTTCTGCCTCGCCATGCGTTGTCAAATGTACCAGAATAGTGGGAAATAGGTGTCGTGCTTCAATAAGTCAGAGGGTTGCACAAATCAACCAGAAAATACATAACTGAAAATCACCAGAGGAAATAAACACTTTTTCATCCCTAAACTACTCTCAGTTACAAAGAAAAAAAACTGATTGCACAGACAGCTCTCTGTGTATTCGATTGTCAACTGGTGCGTGCGGTAAATAAACCTTTTCATTATTAAAGTACTTCTAAACAAAGATGTTTGAAGTGCACTGTAATTAAATATATGTTTGCAAAATGAGATTCCTCATTTTCCTACAACAACATAATACCACAGAAAGAATGGTTTGATGGTCACTGACTGCAACTGAGTGGTGATGTCAGTGGAGGACCATAAATGGCTCATTTGTGGACAAACATATATTAATTTACATGACTGGTATGAAGAGATATCTGCATGTCTTTGGCCACCTACAAGGGGTGTGTGTACATGTGGCTGCAGGGTAGGGAATGCCCCTACTGCAGATGATTGGGCCATTGACAGTGACAGCTTCCTGGGAGGCTCAGCCACGTGGGTTAAGAAAAGCATCCGAACATGCCTGAGCTCATCTCTACTGATGACCTCTTTTATGGAAATGAAAGCTACTTTGCTGTTCTGCTAATACAGTGTTTTCAATATTTTTTGCCTTAGTGATCCAGAATAAGAACACTATACTGTATGTCCAATATTTGTGAACACCTGACCATCACATGTACCTACATATCCAAAAATATGTTGACGCACCTTTAAAACTGAGGTCATGTACTTCCATTAAAAGGTAATTCAGCCAACCAAGACATTTTAGACCATCATTGTTTCAACCTTGTTGAAACAGTTTGGGGAAGGTTATTTCTGTTTCAGAATGACTGTGCCCCTATGTACAAAGCCAGATCTATAAAGACATGGTGTCACAATTTACGTGTGATGGAACTTGAGTGGCCATGACCTCAACCCTACTGAACACCTTTAGGATAAATTGGAATTATGATAGTGAGCCAGGTCTTCTCATCCAACATTAGTACTTTGCATAACAAATGCTCTTTTGGTTCAGTGGGCAAACATTCCTACAGACACACGTCAACATTTTGTAGAAATCCTTCCCAGAAGAGTAAATAAATTGTTTTCCCTTTAAACGTGGTGTGGTTCACTACTCCCTGATTCCTTCTTTAGGTGAGGTTGCTGTTGGTCCTTTCCAGGTATTTGTGACCTTATGGAGTTGTGAGGCATATTT
Source organism: Staurois parvus (assembly GCF_062004578.1). NCBI lineage: Eukaryota > Metazoa > Chordata > Amphibia > Anura > Ranidae > Staurois > Staurois parvus. The sequence goes on along the minus strand of NW_028318504.1, from coordinate 4,460,291 downwards.
ATGCATGCACAGACATGCCGCAGGTCTCCTCCAGGTTCCAAATATCTGGCAGAGACCTGCAGCATGCCTGTGCATTCACAGGATCTTGCCATGCGCTTGCACAAGAAAGTTGGGAATAAACAGCATCTTCCCATCCAGGAGTGTGAAGATGGCAACAATGAAGCAGTGGGTCCCAGGACCACACACAATGTACAAGTGTACTCCTGAAATGTATTATCTTGCAACACTGGCACAAGAAAGATGTTTATTGCACAGCATTAGACAGAACAATGTCAGCCATAAATGGCTGGATCCTGCCCTAAATTTGTTGGACCAATCAGATGTGCCAGCATGGATCATGCCCTTTATAGAGATATAAAAAACGATTCCCACATCATACATGTTTAATATTTTTTTTTAATTGTAGGAAAATCTCAACATGCCAGGGCAGATCCCCAAACTTTCTGAAAACGCATTTAGACCTTAAAACAAGAATTTATTATAGTGTTGCTTATAAGACCATAGATGTGGTGGCTGCAAAATGTAAGTGAAAGAAAGCCAACTTAATCTTCCAAAAATAAAAAAAAGTTTATTATTTTATTCATCCAGCTGTGGTACAAATTAATAGAGGTCTTACGCATTTTGGCATGTTGCCTTAATCATAGCCAAAAAATGGCTACGATTAAGGCTACACGCTGAAAAGCGTAAGCCTTCTATTATTTTGTACCACAACTGGATTAATAAATTAACAAACTTATTTATTGTGGAAGACTGAGCTGCTGGCTTTCTTTCATCTACATATTGCTCGGGTGCTAGGAGGACACTACAAGACAGTTCACCGACCGCTCACCACCTCGGGGAATTAAAACATATGTTTTCTACTATATAAGGTGGCTGCAATTGTTATTTTTTTAATGCCTTTTTTTTCCTTTATTTTCACCTGGTAATCCTGAAAATAAAAGTAATTCCTTTCCCTGGATGGCTACACTCACTCCTTCACTGTATCTATGGAGAGAGCCATGGTTGTCACCCAGGCTGGACTACAACCGTGTCTATCTTTTTTCATCTACATAGAAGGTGGAGAGATTAGTAGTTTGCAGAAGGAAGAGAACAGTGTGTATGCCTTCAGTATATCTCACATGAAGTTGCATGAACATTGTATTTCCGGCAGGTATTTTCTGTTGTTGCTGAAAATGTTCATAGCTTGAAAAAAGACTAATGCATCCACCACATCTAAGGACTAGTAACCTTAGTCCTTTATTTAGTAGGAAATGGAAATAATGTGTTAAAAGGTAACTTCAGCCAAATATCTTTTATTTGTTAGCTTGGGTGATGGGTTAGAACTTGTTGGGGTTTTTTTAACCTGCAAGTGAATCATTTTTAGACAGCTGAGGAAGCCTCAAGCTCTCCTGCACTCAACAGTGTTTTTCTAACTGCTGTGTCCCCTCTTCCTGTCCTGGCAACAATGGTTTCGCTGGAACGAGAAGGGAGGAAAAACTTTTCAATGAGGACACAGTCATCAATTAAAACCTACTCAATCCAAAACCAAAAAAAATAAAAAAGTTTTTGTTAAAGTTCCACTTTTAAAGTACAAACACTACCTCCGCCCATTCAACAAGGGCGGGAGACCTATACCCATCGAGTCACTAGTGGGAGAATACAGAGATCAGTCCATAACCATACAATCATGGTACCATGGCAACAGCAAGAAAGATAATGGAAAAACAACATCAGATATTACTTCGAGGAAAACTTTTCTTAAAATAACTCAAACACCGAAATTACATTAAAATCTAAATCTAGTCACAAACATAAAGAGGAATTAGTCTTCGAATTGCTAGCATAATAGTTCCCACTAAAGCAGCAACGGGGGTAGCGAGTCTCCACGTCCTGCAATTAGTCAGTGGCGGACTTGAATATTTATGATGGCACTCATAAGGATTTGCAATTCATGAAACATATGAAGTGGTTAATTATTCCCATTTTTCATGTCACTTCATACATGTGTAAATCAATGAGTGAAGGAAAGAATAATTAACAAATACATTGTGAAGGAAGTATTTTTTTGCCATTGAATATTTAAAAAAAACATAATCTGCTGACAAGCTCCACCTTGCAGACAAAATAAAAATGAAGGATGTATTTGGCAAGTGCAATTACCCCCAACAACAGAGATGAAAACCTGGGGAAATAGTTTATTGGGTGATAAGGAAGTGGCACACACTGCGGTAAAAACTGGGTTCTCCTAAATTGTTTATATGTTTAGTACACACTCTAAAAAGCAATATGCAACGTGTAGTGCGAATTACATTTTTGTACATAGGCTCCCCCTGATGTGGGCAAGGTGTAGGAAATATCTTTTTTTTTCATGGAGCGCAGCCAGTGCTTCCCTCTTTCTTGACTAGCCAAAAATGATGACCCCAGCTGCTTGAAGCCTCCTGAGATACTCACATGCTACATCCAAGGAGGCTTCGGAAGGGAAACTTAAACACATTGTGCATATGCTGCCTCATGTCCGGGGTCCAGCTGCAATAACCCAGCAAAGTGCTGATGACAGCAAAGAAGATGGCGGGAGACAGTGTATGGAGGTCTTCGGCAAGTTGCAACTTCTTGGACCAATGTAACCATGCATATGCCATACCTGGCCAATGTTTGATCCATCATTGGAACACTGTTCCATATTGCATCCTTTGAATTAATGCAAAGCGTTCTTTGATAGGATGAGGAGGAGAGGCGTGATGGTGATGTCATGCTCTCCACCTCAAGACGAAAGTCAGAAATTCAGAAGACCTGCATTCTGGACTGTCATCCCTGACTGGGTATAGTGTTCAACCCTGTCCAGCCACAGCCTGCCATAGACTTTGACAGGCTGCAGGCAACATGGGTTCAATGTTGCACCTGTGTAGTAAAATGTCTAGAGGGACACACTGCAGCTACATGGCCCTGTATGCAATGGACCTTTTTTACATATCTCTCTGTGGCCGCTTTGCTGACCCTTTATGTTTTGTGTTTCAGGTTACAAGCTGCCTATTGTTGCTGGGAAGACATACCCCAGTTGCTGGGCTGATAGCAGTCAGCTTAGTTCTGGATTGGTGACAAATCCTTTGGTGGGAAAACAGCCACCCACCTTGCTTTATTTTTTCTCATCACGGTCAGTCTCTATAGGGTTAATGTCGCTTACTTTGTGGGTGGACAGTGGCTCGTGACCATAATTTAGTTGGGATGTAAGATATTGTTGCTTGAGCCTTGATGACTAAATGTGTTGGTCTGGTAATGGTTAACAGTAGTTCTTGTTGGTAACAAAGGTTAAAGTTTATTTCATAGTACTTAACCCTTTCGCTGTCTGAGCTGTTTTTGACCATTAATCATTTAAATAAAATCATTTTAGGCCTGCCGATTACATAAAACCCTATACATATTATATATTCTGAAAGCAGACACCCTGGAGAATAAAATAGTGGTAGTTTCAATTAATTTAGGTCACACGATATTAGAACAATGGTTTATGAAATGCAAAATATCAGTAAAAATACACTAGTAAAGTAAATTTCAGGGCACATAAGTACAATATATTGGCCAATTTTTTGGTAATATACAAAAGATGGCATTGCATCGAGTAAATAGATATCCAACGTGTCAAGGCTTAAAATTGCGCCCATGAAATGGCGACAAACTTCAGTACCCTATATTTTCCATAGGCAATGATTAAAATCCCCTATAGGTCATCAGTTTAGAGTTAACCATGAATATTGTGCCTAGTATTTCTCTCATTCTGGTGTGCGTGGCAGTTAGGGTTGCCTGTCCAGAATTCACCCGGACAGTCTGGGTTTTAAATCATGTGTCTGGGTCTCAGAGCGTCTGTAACCCAGACACATTATTCAGACCGGACTGTGGCTCAATAAGTTGGGTTGCTAGAGGAATTAATGAGAGACAGCACAAGTGAATGGACGCCAGCCGGGGTGTAAGTGCACTCAGTCCTGATGGCAGCAGTGCGGAGGCACTTGTCAAGTTGATTATATAGCCAGTTTTCTCCTACATAGGGGGGCTCCATGCTCGGAAGGTGACATGCCTTGTCTGCAGCCTTAAGGACTGATTCCCCCAGAGTGTGTAGTAGCATACAGAGATGAAATTTCCTTGCTGTGGATGTTGCTGGAGGATTTCAGAGGAAGAAGAGAGATGTGCTGCTGATGGGAGGAGGGGGATGGGGGCTCTGTCATATGAAGTGAGTGTCCTGCAGGGAGCTATCAAACTTTCCACCAGTGACTGATGACCGAGGGGTCAGCAGTAGCGGGAGCATCGTTTATCCACTAAGCTTAGGCTCGTGCATCAAGAACAGCTTGACTATCCTCAGCCAATCCCTCACACCTTCTGGTAATTCAGCCAGGCTGCATACTAGCACATAGCTTCATAAAGGAGAACATCAGCACCACATTGCACATCCATTAGCCAGAGTTGCAAATTGGACTGTGTTGAAATGTCCATAGTCTCTGCATGATGGAGTTCCTTCAGCACTGGGATTGGCATTTGGCACAGGACAAGCCATTACTGGCTACATCAGGTGTTCCAGGAGAGACACATACTCTCCAAGCCAAGGACTGCCAAGGGACCAGCCGGCCGGGGCCAAGAGCACCTACCGAACCCTGGTTAACCTACTGGGCAGTGTACTTACCAGGGGATCCTCTGGGAGGGACACATACCCACTAAGCTGGGGACTGCCAGGGGACCGAACACCATATAGGCCACTGGGGCCAAGAGGACATACAGAACACCATGTGACCTACTGGGTAGTGTACTTACTGGGGGATTCCCTCCCCCAACAGGACAATACAGTACACAGCGGGAGACCCCTTCCCCCCAATACTACACCCCCTTTCCCTAAACTGTACACATCAGAGGACTTCCCTATTGCCCCTATTCTCCCAATACTACACCAGGAGACCCACCCTACTCCCAAAAAATTCCACTGGGAGATCCCCGCCAAACATTACACACTACAACACAAAATCCTACACTATATACACTATATTATATAATACATACTTCTCACCAAAGTGTTCATTATGTTAACAGTTGCTGGTTGCTAAGCAGTCCCTGACTATTTAAAGAGGTTCTTCTTTAACCACTTGTCCTCCTGAGGATTTACCCTGACCAGGCCATTTTTTGCGTTACCGTACTGCATTACTTTAACTGACAATTGCGCAGTCATGCAACACTGCACCCAAATGAAACATGAGGGGCGATCAAAGGGTTAACTGTGTGCTGGGAGTGTTTTACTAGGGGGCGGGATGTGTGTGCTTCACTGTAATCACACTGCTGTGGATGATGTGCTATGCACAGCCATCCACAGCAGTGTGCCCAAACTGACAGGGAGTAGGACTGTTAGTAAACAAAACAGTCCTCCTCCCCGTCGGAGATCCTTGGAAATTACTGGTCACCAGCAAGTAATTACCGGCCGCGGTTGCAAATGGCGGTGTGGATAGGGCGCGTGCCCTAGTTGGAAATGCAAAATCACGTATATATGCGTGATTTTGCACACTGCTGCCACCCTGTAGCAGTATTTCTGCTATAGGGCGGTCGGCAAGCAGTTAAGGTAGGCTCAGATCAAATGCTAGCTCTCTGACCGTTTTCAGTGTGTGCAAATCATATGAAATGTAAGAGTTTTTTTTCTATAAAATACAAGTTCATACAAGTTCATACATGTATGTGAGTCTCTTACTTGTGGCACAGTAATCTAAGAATATTTTATACAAGGATTTGTTTTTCAGCCATGCCCCTTTAAGCTCCTCCCTCTGTTAATGCAATTTGGCCACACCCACTGTTTGCCACAGCACGCTGAATGCCCTGCATTATTACTGTCCTTGAGACGCCCAAAGGTATCTCAGGTCTTTTACAATCCTATGGTGTACGCTACAAAATAAAACAAATTCCAGTGCACCATCAATGTGTTTGGGTTTGGCTTGAAGAAAAGGTTGCACCCCTAGTGGAAATATATGTAACATGTGTAGCGCAATCTGTTTTTTTGCACATAGGTGTCCCTGAATCATCCATTTACATTGATACGTTTGTGTATTAAGGGGGGGGGGGCGCTCAAAATTGCATTGGGGGAAATTTTCAGTGCTTGCGTGTAACTTAAATTTTGTATGCTTTTTTATTTTGTTATTTACTAAACTTTTTTTCTTTTTTAATCACATAGAGACAAAAAGTCCTCTATGTAATGCATCTTTAATGAAACATCATGGGTCTGAAAGCCCCCTGATGTATCACCTGTCCTCCAACAAACCTAATGATGTGCAGATCGCACTCCATTAGTTTCTTTCCCAGCCATAATTTGTAGAGAAAGTGTCACCAGATGCTGGAGGTGATATTTTCATGTCTCTTCCAGGTCATTACCAGGAAGGGTAGATCAGCAAAAAGATGTTCGCTAATCTCCCTCCCTTCCACCAAGTGGCACCTGCCATGCTGGTCCCCGGTCCACCAATGGACACACAAGGCTTGGGAAACATGGCAGGGCGGGTTTACATGGGAAACATGGTGGGGGGGCGCTGGTCCCCGGTCCACCAAAGGGCACACAAGGCTCTGGAAACATGGCAGGGCGGGTTTACATTGGAAACATGGTGGGTTGCGCTGGTACCCGGTCCACCAAAGGGCACACAAGGCTCTGGAAACATGGCAGGGCGGGTTTGCATGGGAAACATGGTGGGGGCGCTGGTCCCCGGTCCACGAAAGGGCACACAAGGCTCTGGAAACATGGCAGGGCGGGTTTACATGGGAAACATGGTGGGGGGCGCTGGTTCCCGGTCCACCAAAGGGCACACAAGGCTCTGGAAACATGGCAGGGCGGGTTTACATGGGAAACATGGTGGGGGGCGCTGGTCCCCGGTCCACCAAAGGGCTCACAAGGCTCTGGAAACATGGCAGGGTGGGTTTGCATGGGAAACATGGTGGGGGGGCTGGTCCCTGATCCAACAAAGGGCACACAAGGCTCTGGAAACATGGCAGGGCGGGTTTACATTGGAAACATGGTGGGTTGCGCTGGTACCCGGTCCACCAAAGGGCACACAAGGCTCTGGAAACATGGCAGGGCGGGTTTGCATGGGAAACATGGTGGGGGTGCTGGTCCCGGTCCACAAAAGGGCACACAAGGCTCTGGAAACATGGCAGGGCAGGTTTACATGGGAAACATGGTGGGGGGCGCTGGTTCCCGGTCCACCAAAGGGCACAAAAGGCTCTGGAAACATGGCAGGGCGGGTTTACATGGGAAACATGGTGGGGGGCGCTGGTCCCCGGTCCACCAAAGGGCTCACAAGGCTCTGGAAACATGGCAGGGTGGGTTTGCATGGGAAACATGGTGGGGGGCGCTGGTTCCCGATCCAACAAAGGGCACACAAGGCTCTGGAAACATGGCAGGGTGGGTTTACATGGGAAACATGGTGGGGGGCGCTGGTCCCCGGTCCACCAAAGGGCTCACAAGGCTCTGGAAACATGGCAGGGCGGGTTTACATGGGAAACATGGTGGGGACGCAAAGCCACCTGCATAGTATTTATAGTAGTGGCAGTAAAAATGTTAAAGCCAATAAAGGGGCTGTGGTCTAACGTTTTCCCACAACCTTTGTTGGGTGTTTACAACGTATGTTGTTATGGTATGATGGATGTTAATGGGGCGTATGATCCAGTGAATCAAGGGAGATGAATTCCATCATGTGAGTAATGTAAACAACAGGGTGGTTCTCTTTATTTTTGGGTGAATTGTCAAGGCCGGTTGTTTGCTATGGGTTACCAGGCTGCTCTCATCACCGGGAAACCAAATTGCTGCTCCCATCACCGGGAAACCAAATTGCTGCTCCGTATAGCTTGCGATGCTTGCGTGACACGCTTCATGTTTAAACTGATATTCACGTAGCGAGGCTGTCTGCAGCTCCTCCGCCTGTCAGCAAATGCGAGGGCTGCACTTTACTAATTTCATTGCGTTACAATGTGATGCGTCTCTGCCCTGTACGACGTGCATATAAACTCAGTGAAAATAGCTGAAGAGGCGAGATCAAAGCCATTCTTTATCTGCCTGTGACAGGAAAATGCTCAATGGCTGAGGCACAGGCTGAGGCCTCCTGCCAGGCCTAAAAATAGAGCCGTTTTTTTTCCCCCTTCCGCTTTTGGTCATGTGATTTGATGAACCGCAGCTAGGCTGAGTCTTTATTGCATTTGTGAAATGACTTTTAAATCAAATTACAGATCCAAAGCCTACATTATACCACATTAGGAAGACATACCTACTCAGAGATTTATTAACATACACAGTAGACCGGGCTTGTCTTCCCTGCCAGTTTGCAGCGTGCAGCCGTGTTGTCGAATTTTATGACAGACTCCCTAGACGGGGGATGCGAGCCATTTGTCAAAGGTAACAATATTGTAAACAGGAGAATGACGCCTCTGCAAAAATGATAAAAAAGCAACACACCTGCTTACATTGCTGCGTCCAAAGCAACTCAAACTTCCAGAATCTGGTTGATGTCCTTCCACGTCTCCGATACATTCTTCAATGACAATTTATATAATGACAATTTATTTCCTGGAATGGACTGTAAAAAAAAAAGTTTTGCTTACCTATACACCGGCGGCTGTCGTCACCTTCAAAGTAGTCCCCTTGTGCCCCTGGATGTAAGGAATGTCAACAAATCTGTGTCCATTTAAGGCATTTTTTTTAATTTTGGAAACAGCAAAAAGTCGCAGGGTGCTAAGTCAGGGGAATAAGGTGGTTGGTCAATTTATGAAATAGATTTCTGAGCCAGGAACTCGTGAGCGCTCAACGCGTCATGTGCAAGAGCATTTTCGTGGTGAAAAAAAACACTTGTCAGCCCAAATTTCTGGTCTTTTTCTCCAAACAGATTCTCATTCACACTCTGTCGAAATTTTCATCTCTCCTTTGCGTTTATGGATGGCCACTTCATTGTGGACATCTTCCTGCTCCTCCTTAAACTGCATATGCCATTCAAAAACACTTGATTTCTTCATGGAATGATCACTATAAGCCCATAGTTTCACTCACACTTTTGCAAATGTTCACACAAAATTGAATGTTATTCAGCAGCTTCAGATTCCTGTCATTCATTTTCCGCCGACAACGCAATGCACACATGTGGTGTTTCTTCTACGATTCCATAAAGACTGAGTCAACCGAGGTGAGTGCAAGTTAGAACATGTCAGAACATGCTCGAGTGCAAACGGCTGTGTGACTCACCACCATAGTGCTTCATCACGTGCATTTCGGGGAATTATCTTGTCACTCCTTGTATACAATATATATACACTGCTCAAAAAAATTAAAGGAACACTTTTTAATCAGAGTACAGAATCAAGTCAATTAAACTCCTGGGATATTGATATTGGTCCTCTTGTGGGCCCTGTGCTCACTGCCCGGCACCATAGAGCTTGATTGGCATTTGCCATTGAACACCAGAATTGGCAGGTCTGCCACTGGCACCCTGTGCTTTTCACAGATGAGAGCAGGTTCACCCTGAGCACATGTGACAGGCGTGAAAGGGTCTTGGGAAGCCATGAAGAACGTTATGCTACCTCCAACATCGTTCAGCATGACCATTTTGGTGGTAGGTCAGTGTTTGTCTGGGGAGGCATATCCATGGAGGGACTCACAGAGCTCTACAGGTTAGACAATGGCATCCTAACTGCCATTAGGTATTGCAATGAAATCCTTGGACCCAATGTCAGACCCTACGCTGGTGCAGTGTGTCCTGGGTTCCTCTTGGTGCTCATGTGGCGAGAGTATGCAAGCAGTTCCAGGAGGATGAAGGAATTGATATCATTGAATGGCCCCCATGCTCGCCTGACCTAAATCCAATAGAACACCTCTGGGATATCATGTTTCAGTCCGTCTGACACTGCCACGTTGCATCTCAGACTGTACAGGAGCTCAGTGATGCCCTGGTCCAGATCTGGGAGGAAATATCCCAGGATACCATCCATCAAATCATTAGGAGCATGCCCCAACATTGTCAGGCATGCATACAAGCACATGGGGGCCATAAAAACTACTGAGGTCCATTCTGAGTTGCTGCTATTAAATTTCAGCAAAATGGACAAGCCTGCTCCATCATACAAGCACATGGGGGCCATAAAAACTACTGAGGTACATTCTGAGTTGCTGCTATTAAATTTCAGCAAAATGGACTAGCCTGCTCCATCATTTTTTCAGTTTGATTTTCAGGGTGTCTTTGAATTCAGTCCTCTGTAAGTTGATAATTTTCATTTCCATGTGTGTTTTCAAAGTGTTCCTTTCATTTTTTTGACCAGTATATATACTGCACATATATGAAATGTACATACTGTATATATATACACACTACATTGTCAAAAGTATTGGGACACTCCTTCAAATCATTGGATTCAGGTGTTCCAATCACCTCCATGGCCACAGGTGTATACAATCAAGCACTTGGACATGCAGACTGCTTCCACAAACATGTGAAAGAATGGGTCACTCTCAGGAGCTCAGTGAATTCAAGCGTCGTACCGTGATAGGTTGCCACCTGTGCATTAAGTCCATACGTGACATTTCCTTGCTACTAAATATTCCACGATCAACTGTTAGTGGTATTATAACAAAGTGGAAGCAACTGGGAACAACAGCAAGTCAACCAAAAAGTGGCAGGCCACGTAAAATGACAGAGCGTGGTCAAGGCATGCTGAAGCGCACAGTGTGCAGAAGTTGCCAACTGTCTGCAGAGTCAGTAGCTAAAGACTTCCAAACTTTGCGTGGCCTTCAGATAGGCACAACAACAGTAAGTAAAGAGCTTCATGGAATGGGTTTCCATGGCCGAACAGCTGCATCCAAGCCTTACATCACCAAGTGCAATGCAAAGCATTGGATGCAGTGGTGTATAGCATGCCGCCACTGGACTCTACAGCAGTGGAGATGTGTTCTCTGGAGTGATCAATCATGCTTCCCTGTCTGGCACTCCTATGGACATGTCTGGGTTTTGTGGTTGCAAGGAGAACGGTACTTGCCTGACTGCATTGTGCCAAGTGTAAAGTTTGGTTCAGGGGATTATAGTGTGGGGTTGTTTTTCAGGGGTTGGGCTTTTCCCCTTAGTTCAAGTGAAGGGAACTCTTAAGGCGTCAGCATACCAAGACAATTAGGATAATTTCATGCTCCCAACTTTGTGGTAACAGTTTGGGGATGGCCCCTTCCTGTTCCAACATGACTGCACACCAGTGCACAAAGCAAGGTCCATAAAAACATGGATGAGCGAGTTTGGAGTGGAGGAACTTGACTGGCCTGCACAGAGTCCTGACCTCAATCTGATTAAACACCTTTGGGATGAATTAGAGCTGAAACTGCGAGTCAGGCCTTCTCGTTCAACATCAGTACCTGACCTCACAAATGCACTTCTGGAAGAATAGTCAAACCTTCCCATAGACACCCTCCTAAACCTTGTGGACAGCCTTCCCAGAAGAGTTGAAGCTGTTACAGCTGCAAAGGGTGGGGCCAACTCAATATTGAACCCTATGGACTAAGACTGGGATGCCATTAAAAGTTCATGTGAGTGTAAAGGAAGACATCCCAATACTTTTAGCAATATAGTGCATATATCAGGGGTCAAAACTCCTCTTACTCTGTCCAAAATAAATAAATAAATCACATATTTTGCCATCAATTCTACTTTAAGAAGGGAGGGAAGCAATTTTATTTTCCTTAAAGAGTTCCTGCTTTGTGTTAACATTAGAGTTAAGAAGCTTGAAATGGCACTGCTGAGAGGGGGGAGCAGAGGTAGCTGAGCTACTGATGGAAGAGGGGAGTAGGGGTATCTGAACTCTGCAACTCCTGGGAGTGGGGAGTGGGGAGAAGTGTGAGCTGACCTGCTGAGCTTCTTCTGAGGGGAGATGCAGAGTCTGAGCTGCTGAATCACTGCTGTGAGGGGGAGTGTAGGGGGGTGGGTGATTTGGTGTTTGGATTGTGCTGCTAGGTCACTGCTGGGAGGGGAGGCAGGGGAGTCTGAGCTGTTTAGAGAATCACTTGAGTGACTTCAATGCTTCTGCTGCAAATTTAGATTAAATTGCTCCACAGTGTCTGCAGCTACAGAGGTCATTAGCTCATTAACTGTTTATTAGGAACATGTATGCGGTGGAATGTCCTGGCCACAGGTATGCTTTAAAGTCTCACACTGAAAATCGCAGCCTTGGTGCAATGCCTATATCCAGTGTGTGGAAACCTTAATCTCCTGGCACCTTTATTGTAAAGAATCTTGAAAATCATGATAGAAGTAATCCTTTTTGCAAAAGATGAAAATAACTGCAGCAGCATAGTCTCACTAAATGCACTGATGTTGAATGGGCAGAATTTACAGTAGGCAGAGTTAAAGCTCTTTAAAAAAAAGATTTTATTTTTTAAGTTTTTTTATTTAGGCTGGAGTACCTCTTTAAAAAAACCCATATAAAGAGCACCTCTAGGAGTATATATATATAGCTAGAAAGGACGTTATTGCCATCTCCATCTGGCGTAATTGCCTTAGCTTACCCTGTAATAGGAGTAGCTCCAGTCTGACACTGCAATAAGCAGAAAGCAGCCTATTTACCCTGGCTGTGCATTAAGATGCAGCATTGTACAGTAGAATACACAGGCAGAAAATTGATATGCTGATAGCATTCAATTATATGTCATTATTCTGGCTCCGGCGCACACACTGGCGCACAAAACGACCGCATGTTGTGTTATTCTGCTACAAAACACTCCTTACTGTAAATTGTAGATATACAATCTAGCCAATTTAATAAGGCAATGAGCAAGCTATACGGTGCATTGAGCCACAGCAGCCAGTCAGAACCAATTTTCATTGCTTCAACTCTCCAAAGGGCAGAGGAGGCCATAGGTTGCCATGGGTTAATGCCTATCATGATAACTTTGGCTATGCCATGGCTATAGGTGACAGTATTTCACCAGGCATAGACCCTATGGGACATTTTTAAAGGTGAATGATAGTTTTTCAAGTTTAATCAATATGAAAGGATGATTGATTAACTCTGAAAAGGTTGATCATGAAGGCATCATTTACACTGCTGGGCGAGGACAAAAATAGGCAGTTGAGCCATGTTCTTTCTGCCCCCTGACAGTCCTCCTTAACCTAACATGGTTAGCAGAAGGGGTGGTACACATGTAGGAAGGTGGTATTTAGCCTCCCCTCTATAGGTGGTGTTGTTTTCGCAGCCGCTGTGCAGAGGGAATAGAGGTTGAGAAAAGCTTTTGTTCTGCTGAGGCCTCCGTAGGTGTCCACTGATTGGATGCTGCTGCACTGAATGACCTCCGTGGCCATCTTTAGTGAGGACAATGCTAATAATTCCACTGCCCCAATGCAGTTGGCTTGCATTTGCAAAGTGGATAGTAGGCACAGGATCCCCGCCGGCTAGGGACATTGCAGTTAGGGTCAGGGATCGGTTTTGGGCAAGAAGGGATCCTGCCGGGATACTATGCCTAGCTTCGCCATTTGGGGACCCTAAAAAGTTGGGACGAGGATCTTCCTACCTGGTTACTATAGATGTCTGAACCGTTGTTGTGCCCATCAGCCACCACCTAACGTAGCCTATTTAAGTGCCCTTTCAAATACAAAGGCTGTGTTATATAGTATCACCAACATTGTTAAGTGCTGCTATACCTGAGTTACCTGTAATATTGAGGCTTTGTTGCCTTAGTGTTTGGAACTGTAGGTAAGCTTCTTGCCGCTGTCTTTCACATGTCAATTGTTACTTTTGGTTTACCAAACAATAATTGTGTCACCATCCTTGGCCTCTTTGTACCTTTACTCCATTTCAAGTGCCAATCAACTGGCCCTGCCTACACGCATGCTTTGGCAACAATTATATTTTGCGTTTGGCAGACAGTACTGCAGTCAAACACGACCCATTAAAGTGAATGGGACCACACATCATGCATCTAACATGCATGGTTGTGGTGCAGTATGTGCAGCCTTTCAAGGGTTCAAATAGGCATCCAGGAGGCAACATGTCATGTCCAAGCTGCCTGTCAAATGCTTTCTAAAAAGCACTGCACATGTAAACGAGGCCTAAGTGTTAACTGTGAGGGCCCATTTAGATCAATGGGTGCATGTAGAGGTGTAAGTGTTAGGCACGTGTCAATGTGCGTTTCCCTGTTAGTGAACATTTCCAATGCAATTTGCATTTAGTATTTGGAGTGGATAGGTTTAACAGCCATTGACCTTTTTGGGCCTCCCAGTGCACTAAAACAAAATATGAAAGTACAGGGGAAAAAGGGTATTTCTGGGGGAAGAAGGGTGTTTCATTGTGTATACAAAAAGGACCCTTGCAGCTAAAGAAGTAAGACAAGACATCTGACTGTCACACCTACAAAAGTTTGTTGGACATCCCCTTACAAAAGCATGGGTATTATTATGGAGTGGGCCTCCTTTGGAAGCTATATCAGCCTCCAATCTCCCAGGAAGGGTTTACACAACATTTTGTAGTGTTGCTGTGGGAATTTGTGCCCATTCAGCCAAAACAGCATTTAGGAGGTCAAATTCTGATGCTAGGAGGAGAAGACCTTATTACAATTGTAATTCAAATTCATCTAAGAGGTGTTTAGGTTGAGGGCAGGTCTCTGCAGGCCACTTGAATTCCTCCACACTTGGAATTAGATTTGAATTTGCCACTACCATGGGTTTGAGGTAGAGATACACTGATACCAGTTTAAGACCACGTACGAGTACCAATAGGTTTTTCCAGGTACTGACCGATACCAACTACCCATACTTATTTTTAATGTCATGTGACAGTTTTTTTAGACTAATGACAAATTATAACTTTCTTTATAATTATGTAGAACTGTAACTCTAAAGATATTGCCCTGGTGATTTAGTGGTAGCCCAGCAGTGTATGAACTTATAGATTTATTTACAAATTAATTGTTTGACGTGTGACGTCAGACATCTTGAAACCAGCCTTGCGTGACATCCTCCTGTTTCTCTCCCCATAAAGGTGGCAGTTACAGTTTGCGGACTGGAAGGTATTTGCTTTAGTATTGGAGCATTTGCATGAGTACAAGTACTAGGTACAGGTAGATTTAGTTTTTTTTTCTTCCTTACTACCTTTCTTACTTATTAGTTTACTGTAACAATATTTAGGCACATTTGGTGTGGCAGAGCATCTGAGGGCTTTTTAGTATTTTTGTACTTTCAATGATGCCCTCAAAGCCACATGAAAAGATGCTCTGCCTAAACTGTATTTTTTTTTATTGTTTTGCATAATCATCCCCAGGGGCGGACTGACAACTCATGGGGCCCCCAGGCAATAGGTGATCATGGGGCCCCTGTGTCCTTGCCCACACTCAAACCACTCCCAAAAAAGCCTATGAAAGGTACCAGGGACATCCCATGGAGCCCCCTACTGACCCCAGGCCCTTGGGCAGTGCCCGAGTTCCCCAATGGTCAGCCCGCCCCTGCTCATCCCCCATAGCGGTATACAGCTCCGAACTTTATTTTGACAGTAGTTTGCCTATTACCCCTCAAAGTGGCTAGAATTTAATAACATGATTCGCCCCAGCCATCCCCCACCATTTATAATTCATTGGGTGCGCCTCTACATTTGGGTTTCTTAAATTTCAAACAAGATTTGCCAAAACCTCAGCAAACTGACCCTGGGGAGATTCACCCATCACTACTACACACCAAATTCATCAAACCATACCTTTAGAGATTTGGCTTCGTGCACAGGAACACAGTCATGCTGGGACAGAAAAGGCCTCCCATTGCAACAAGGTTGGAAGTATGCAACTGTCTGAAATGTCCTTGTATGCTACAGCATTAACCCCTTGGTGCCGGCGCCTCTTGTCCTTTTGAAGGGGTTTCAGATCCCGGGAAGTGGGGGCGGGGTTTCTGATCATGTGACCACCATAATGGGCTGTCACAGTGGTCACATAATCAGAAAGTTCCCCATCACAAGTAGAAATTGGGAGCTTTCCGTTAGCTGCCGGTAACTTGCCAGGAGCACACACGGTGCGTGCTCTCAGCACAGTTCTGTTTATCTTTAAGTACGCATGTAAGGCCACCTGCCGAGAGGCCGCATATATACTGGTGGCCGGTGAGAAGGAATTATCAATACTCTTTACTGTAAATACCTGAACTCATTAATTTGGAAGGGTGTTCACACACTTTTGGCCATATAGTGTGATAGTCAGATGTCAACTGACATTTGGCCATATAGTGTTAAGCCTGATGGTCAGGTGCAGGGGCGGACTGACCATTTGGAAACTTGGGCACTGCCCGAGGGCCCGGGGTCAGTAGGGGGCCCCATGAGATGCCCCTGGTACCTTTTTCATAAGCTTTTTTGAGTTTGGGCAAGGACACAGGGACCCCATGATCCCCTATTGCACGGGGGCCCCATGAGTTGTCAGTCCGCCCCTGGTCAGGTGGCAACTAATGTTTGGCCATATGGTGCATATTGTAGGGGACGCAAACGCGATTATATTCTCAGAGTTAAAAATAATGTATTTTTTCTCTCTGTGATTTCCTTTGTAGAGGAAGTGGCTTTGAAAGCACAGATGCTTATGCTCAGTGAGATTGCAAGATGTTTAGCATCGTGTTTAAACCGAGAACAAAAGCGCTGTGATACATCCTAGCCCCCTTGAGAATTTTCTGTTTGTCGCTGCGTCTTTGCAGACTGTTACGGTGGAGAGGTATTGGCATGCTTTTTAAGATATGGCTTTGAAGATCTGTTTTGATAATTATTTCAAAGGTGCAACATAAGTAGGTAATTATATCGGATGGAATTTCTTTTCTTTGCATTTTTTTTTTGGGGGGGGGGGCAAACAAGTTAAAAAGTAATCTTTTTAGGCTTAATTTTTTTTTAAGATTGAGTTTACATGGGATAAAAGATATTTTATCTTGCACAAAACATGTTTGCCATCAAAGACGTGTTAGTGGATAACAGCAGAACTATGCATTGTTTGTATTACAAATTGAGCATGTGTAATAAAATAAAAACAGAAATTTAAAAAAAAAAGATTGAACATGTGTCTATTAGAATTTAAAAAATAAAAAAAAATCTCTTTCCGTGAAACAAATTTTTAGCCCAGTACATACATTTTTTTTTAAAAGATCTATCATTATATTTTTTTGTTAAAGTTCGGTCACGTATGGGGAAAGCATGTTACTAAGTGCTTTCTAACCAAGTTATTAGTACTGACCTGCCGCCCTTCCCTTCTGCCAACAGCTTTGAAGGAGACAGCTATCTCATAAGTGCAGCTTGTCTGGGCTGTGATCACTTTCCACAGAAACACAGAGGCTAGAGGAATGCACAGCCTGACATGTCCCCTCTCCCTCTGCATTCCTCCCGCTGCTGCTTGAAAGTGTTCACAGCCAAGACCAGCTACACTTACGAATCAGCCGTCTCCTTTAAAACTGTTGTCGGATTGGCCTGAAGCAGGAAGGGGAGGGGGCTCGGGTAGGATAACTATGGACAGCAAGCACTTAGCAACATAGGACAAAGTACTACCTTGTCTCATAGGGGACAGAACTGTAAAAAATAATTATAATGTAAGATCTTCCTTAACCTCTAAATGCAGCCGTCTCCCTTTAACCTCCCTAGCGGTATGATTATGTCAGTATTTCTGTGCTGAAAGCGGTACATTTTTTTGCATGGAAATATGTCATTTTTTTATTGTAGGCCTGTAATTCTTAGGAATAACTCACTGAAATCTGTCCGAACAAGAGTCTAGTAAACATCCCGGGTAGGATAACATTTGAAACACGAAATCATAAATTATAATATAATAAATAATCATAAAAAATGAATATAATAATAATAAATTTAATTCAATAATATAATAAAACCAAAAATACTGAAATTTAAAATAGAGCGCCAAGTTCGCACATCACTGAGCTTAATCGCAAAATCGTTTTCAGTGTCTGGCGACGAATTTCCCCACGAATCATTATCACTCAATTCTGCAAGTGGTTCTAATTTACTATCGCTGTTCTCTAGCCGGTCTAAAACCGCTTTTGACCTAAAGGGACGCTTTTTGGACACCATGGACGTTTCTCAGTTTCCAGGCAGGAAGAACAGTAAAAATGCAGGCAGGGCGCCGGACAAAGCACTCGGGACAAAATGTATGTGAAATGTTTTGATACAGTAATGTTATACTATGTGATTTTAGTGTATTTAGTGAATGTAATTTTTTAACATTTTCAAATTTCCCGCTGGTTCCGTCCCCCTTACGTCCCGACGCTCGCAGGGAACGGAATCCGGAAGACGGACGCCGGCATCGGCTGGAGGAGATGGCCGGGGACGCTGCAGGGGAGACATTGTGGGACCGCAGGACAAGGTAAGTGCTGGTGGGAATCCCAGAGCAGCACTGCAAGGTAATCCCGAGTGTAGCTCAGGGTTACTGCTTTTGGTACTGAAAGTTAACCCCAAGCTACACTCGGGAATACCGCCAGGGAGGTTAAGGGGTTTCTGATGCCAGGAGGCAGGGCTAGGTTTATGATCATGTGACCATCATGAATGTCAGCCACAACAGTCACATGGTCAGAAAGCTCCTGAGCGCAAGTAGCGACTGGGAGCTTTCCGTTAGCCATCAGTGACTGTGCCAGGAGAATGCAGGTCACAAATCTTGGCAACGTTTTGTTTACAGTTTGGTACACATATATGCGGCCTCTCAACACCAAGGCCCACCCGTCCAAAGGTCACATTTATGTGTACTGACGGTGCCAATAGGTTAAAGTGATATTAAAGTCTTGTGGGTTTATTTGTTATACTTACCTTCCCTGTGCAATGGTTTTGCACAGAGCAGCCCTGATCCTTCCCCCTGCTGAATGCCCCCATACCAAGCTACTTGCTATGGGGGCACTCGTGAGTGCTCACTCCTCAGCCCCGCTCTGTGTGTCCATTGGCATGCAGAGTGGGGCACAGCCCCACCCCCCTCCCTTCTCACTGGCTGTGATTGACAGTGGTGGGAGCCAATGGCTCCTGCTGCTGTGTCTGAACCAATGAGGAGAGAGAGATCCAAGAGATCAGATGCTCCCATGTACTGTACATTGCTGGATCAAGATGGGCTCAGGTAAGTAATGGGGGGGGGGGCTAGGAGTGGACCAGCACACAGAAGGTTTTTTACCTTTATGCATAGAATGCATTTAAGGTGAGAAAACATTAGCCTTTAGAACTAAATTAGGGCATATTTTAATAGATTAGGAAAATATTAGGTCTCCTGTCAAGTTTGTACTGCTGGAGTGTATAGGTACAAGGTGCTGGATCTTCTTTTATTAACTGCTTCCTGTCCGCCCTATAGCAGAAATACTGATACAGGGCGGCATGGGTGCACAAAATCACATATATACACGCCATTCGTGGCCGAAGCTGTCAATCATTGGTTCCCGCCCAGTGATTACTCACCGGCGCCCAGTGATTGCCAAAGACCTCCAACAGGGAGGAGAATTGTTTGTAAACAAAACGGTTCTCCTCCCTGTCAGCTTGTGCACACTGCTTTGCATGGCCCTGCACAGCACAGCCATACAAAGCAGTGTGCTTAAAGTGAAGCACACACACAGCCCCCTAGTAAAATACAGCCAGCACACAGTTAAGCCTTTGATCGCCTCTCATGTTAACCCCTTCCTGCCCAGTTGCATTAGTACAGTGTCAGTGTTTTTTTTAGCACTGATCACTGTATTGGTGTCACTGGGGATGTCAGTGACACCAAGTCAGTTCCCCCCAGTATCAGAATGCCCGCCACAGTCACGCTATAAATCACTGATCACCGTTATTATTAGTAAAAATAAAAAAATGAAACAAAATTCCAGTATATATACCTCCATTTGTAAATGCTATATCTTATAGCAGAATATATTTTGGCCTAAATTTATGACGAAATTAGATTTTTTTATTTTTTTTTACTGGACATGTTTAACAGCAAAAAGTCAAAAATATTGTTTTTTTTCTCAAAATTGTAGGTTTTTTTGTTTATGGTGCAAAAAAATAAAAAAAAAACGCACAGGAGATCAAATACCACTGGAAGAAAGTTAAATTTGTGGGAAAAAAAGGGTATAAATTTCATTTGGGTGCAGCATTGCATGACTGCGCAATTGTCAGTTAAAGTAACGCTGTGCTGTAATGCAAAAAATGGCCTGGTCAGTAAGGGGGGGAAATGCTTAGGAGGGCAAGTGATAATATCTTGTGATTCTGGAAAACCAGTTCAGTGTTTGGAGCTCACTAGCTCTGATAAAGCTACGCTTCTGAACCAAGTTGCCCTTAACTAGAAGAGCCCAAAGGTCCAAATGTAAAAGATGCAATGACAGTTCTACACCGACTGTCAATGAGACGTTTTAATTAGTTCATATAAAAGTGACGATAAACAGCCAATGTGTTTCAGTTACTTTGGCACTCCTCCTTTGTCAGGGATTGGGTACTTTGTCAGATATGCTGTGTGAATAGCTACCTTGCTCTTGCACCTGATGATAGCCAGTTAGACTGTTCTGCCCCATTTTCATGTAATTTTTATATCTTGTATTGTACTGCATGAGATTATCATTTTTCTGTATGCAGATTTAGTTATGGTTAGGGTACACTACAACTTGTTTACTATGCAATTATGGTATCTTTTTCTGTCCTTCTCTCCTGTTTAAGGCTTGTTAGTTTAGTCCTAAGTAGACCCTTCTACTTCTTCCATGTTTCCTTAGTCATTGTTAGATGTTCACAGAGACAGGGCTTATGAAAATCATGGGGGGTTATTTGCTAAAATTGGAAAATGCTAAATCTGGTGCAACACTGCATATAAACCAATCTACTTCCAGGTTTTATGGCCAAAACTTTATTGAACAAGCTGAAGTTAGAAGCTGACTGGCTACCATGCACAGCTGTACCAGATTCAGAATGCACCAATTTAAGTAAATCTACCCCATTGTCTTCCTAAACATCAACAGACTGGAAAAACATCTTCTGTACTGCAATTAGCTGAAGTAATTGTATTGGATTAAACGTTTGTGTCTTATTGAAGAGTTAAGCTGCCTGTTGATTGTGCTAAGTCAGCAGGTGACCAGACTATCCACACAAACTGGGTCTAAGGAAGGTATGTCAATGCATAATTGAAACAGAGCATAGACCATCTATTCCATTAACTTACAAATCTAGTCCTTACTTCAAGTTCATGCATCACCAAAGCCCTATTGAACAGGAACTGCTAACGTGTTGTTTTTAATTCCTTTCAATATGAACTAATTAAATTTTTTTTACTTTGGATTATTGCTGTGATGTTCTTATAAGAAGTTTCTGTTGCTGTCTGCTAGGGAGAATTACCCCTCTATTTGTTCTAGTGACCATTGTCACAGAGAACGCCTTTCAAAAACCACCCTCCAAGATGGCACTCAACAGGCAATCAGAGATCTTCAAGAAGGAGAGGTGTTTCTGCATAACTTAGGCTTACCCCCTCTCCTGGATGAAGCCTTAGCACTACCCCTACCCAAGCCAAGAGCGGTCAACACTCCTAACAAGATGTGGACCTCAGCAAGTTCCAGAAACAAGACGCGCCTCCTGATTTCTCAACGGTCTCCTGCTTCCTGGTTTTCTTCTGTTACCTGATGACGTCACGCGAAGTGCAGCTGATGATACTTAAGGCTTAATGTCTATATACATGTTTTGCCCGTCAATTCTGATATCCTCTTTAGGATACCTCCGACACCCTGTCAGGATCTTCTCAGATGTTGTCTTGTTCTTTGCTGTTTAATTTGGAAGAAAAGAGTGAAGTTACCACTTGGTTTTCACCCTTCCTATGTCGACCCAAAACATTATTATTATTATTTAAGATTTATATAGCGGCAACAGTTTGCTGAGTGCTTTACAATATAATGGGAGACAATACAGTTCACAAGAGGGTTAGGAGGGCCCTGCTCCTTGGAGCTTACAATCTAAGAGGGAGGGGCTAGCAAAAGGTAGTAACTGTGGGGGGTGGACTGGTAGGAGGAGTAAAAGATTCCATTATTAGCTGAGGGCAGGATAGGCTTCCCTGAAGAGATAGGTTTTCAAAGATCACCTAAAAGTGAGCAGAGTAGACAATAGTTTGATAAATTGGGGTAGAGAGTTCCAAAGGATGGGGGAAGCTCTGGATAAGTCCTGGAGACGAGCATGGGAGAAGGAGACAAGGGAGCTAGAGAGCAGGAGGTCATGCGAGGATCGGAGAGTATGGTTGGGTGATATTTGGAGACAAGATTGGTGATGCAATTTGGAGCAGAGTTATAAATGGCTTTATATGTTATTGTTAATGTTTTGAATTTAATTTGTTGGGCAATGGGAAGCCAATGGAGGGATTGGCAGAGAGGGGTGGCAGATACGGAATGGTTAATAAGGTGGATGAGTCTGGCAGCAGCATTCATGTTAGACTGGAGTGGGGATAGCCTGCAATGAGGTCGGCCAATGAGGAGGGAGCTACAATAGTCAAGGCGAGATATAACAAGTGAGTGAATAGGTTGCTTAGTAGTTTCCGAGGTTAGGAACGGGTGTATCTTGGAGATCTTGTGGAGGTGAAGTCTACAAGATTTGGATAGCGGTTGGATTTGGGGCTGAAAGGACAGATGGGAGTCTAGGATTACACCTAGCACCCTGGCATGAGGGGAGGGAATGATGGTTGTATTATTGATCTTGGTAAAGAAGTCAGGGGAGGGGGCAAGGGCTGCAGGGAATACTAATAGCTCTGTTTTGGAAAGATTTATTTTGAGGAAGTGGAGGGACATCCATGCCGATATGTCACTTAGTAGGTTAGTAATTAGCTATTGCTGTAGATGCCTGGGCGGCCTTGGCTCCATATTTTGGTATCTCACTATGTCTGCAAATGTTTTTTGGATTTGTTTAGTCTGTGTCTGCTAGTAATTTTGCGATGCACTGGATGCGTCTTTCTTAGTCAATGTTTTTTGTGTTATTCCTTGTTAGAACAGCATGGTTTATTTGTCATACTGCCCTGCATACAATTGCTTCATATTCAGAATACACAAACATGTCTTTACGATTTTACTCATGTAATGTTAAAGGTTAAAATTCAATGAAGAGGTCGATAGCTCTTAGGGAATTCCGTCAGTCTAAGGCTGATATTATCCTTATCCAGGAAACACATTTCAAAAAGAGAAGCTCATTTAACTTTGCCCTCAAGTATTTTCCTGTAGCATACTCCGCCATGAATGGCACTGGTAAAGTAGGTGTCACTATTCTTATCAAGAAAGGTTCCCCTGTCCAGGTGTTGTCTTCCGTACTAGACACCCAGGGCAGATTTATACTACTGCAATGTCAATATGGTGATGTCTATATTTCTATTATTAATGTATATGCTCCTAATACTAATCAGTTGGTGTTCTTTAGAGATACTATCTCCCCACTTTTAGCACCCTTTCACGATTGATTATTGAGGAGACTTTAATTTATCTGTATCAGCCGCCCAAGATAAGAGATCCCTTCGGGACCAACTGCCCTGCTGTTTGATATTTGGAGAACACAACACCCGAATGCTAAACAGGTGTCGTTCTTTTCCCGGTGCACCACATCTACACCAGACTAGATTACTTTTTATTTCAGCCCCCCTACTTAAACAGAGAGTAGGCTCCTATATTGTCCCCAGCTCCTGGTCAGATCAGTCTTTTTTGACTTTAGCTCTGTTTGTAGATCAATTAAATTCACACACATGCCATTGGCGCCTGAATGACACACTTCTACGTCAAGCAGGAGTCAACAAATCTATTTCAAAAGCATTGCGTGAGTTTTTTTAACTCAATACTGGATTTGTGCCAGTATCTACAACTTTGTGGGAAGCTCTTAAAGCGTTCATTAGGGGTCGTTTTATAATGGAAAGCTCATGTCTTAAGAAGTCCCTGCTTCATCAGAAAACTGACCTTATTACCAATTATCTCAAGCGGAAAAAAAACTAAATTGATTCACCTTCTTTACCTAAACTTCACTTAGTGGTACAACTTAAAGATCAACTTAAGACACTTGAGGCCAGTTCTATAGAGAAAAAACTGTTATGGATGAGACAGAAGTTTTATCAATACGCTAATAAACCTCATAGGATGTTGGTTAATAAATTGAAAACACATTCGACTACTCACGCTCCTGACTTTTTGTTTCAAATGGATGGCACCCCCACGTTTTGCCCCCAACAGATAGCCCAAGCGTTCGGAGACTTCTATCGTAAGCTTTCTTACTGCTTATTGCCAGACGTACACCCCACCTTCCATAGAGATTCTTTCAACGCTTTTTTTTCAGCCTCTCATCTCCCTAAACTTAAAAGGGAAGATAGGTTAATCTTAAATGCACCCATTACTATGGAGGAATTGTGTGCAGTTGTTAAGGAACTACCGTTGCACAAAGTTGTAACTTTGTTATTAAGGAACTACCATCGCACAAAGCACCGGGCCCAGATGGGTTTTCCTACAAATACTACAAGCAATTTATCGCGGATATAGGCCCTGCCCTATTGGTATTTTCCTCCTCTCTGCTGAGCGGAGAAGACCCTCATTCACAATTCCAACATTCTCATATCACATTCATTCCCAAACCAAGCAAAAACCTTACGGCCCCAGCTAATTACAGGCTCATAGCATTACTAAACAGGGATTAAATTTTTTTTACAAAACTCTTAGCTAATCGCTTAGCTCCTTTGCTTCCCAAAATCATACAGAATGATCAGGTGGGATTTATCTTGGCGAGCAGCCAGGAGACAACACTAGGCGTACAATCAATTTAGTGGATATACTCAATGGCTCACAAAAACCGACTTTATAGTTAAGTTTAGATGCTCTGAAGGCATTTGACAGGTTGGGTTGGCCCTATATGTTTGAACTATTGCGACATGTAGGAATACAAGGGCCCTTTTTTAAGGCAATTATGGCACTATATTCATGGCCTACCGTACAGGTTAAGCTTCCCTATGCCCCATCTGACACTTTTCCCATGCTTAATGGAACTAGACAGGGATGCCCTCTGTCCTCGCTCTTATTTGTGTTGTGTTTTGAACCATTGGCAGTGGCGATTAGTGCACACCCTAACATAGCGGGAGTGACTGGGAGGGCGAAGGAATATAAACTTTCACCTTTTGCAGATGATGTTCTATTGACTATTACTAAACCACACTTGTCCTTACCTGCTTTGCATAAACTTTTACAAGCTTTTAGTGGTCTATCTGGCTATAAAATAAATACTTCAAAGACAGAAGCTATGCCCCTTAATATCCCACCCCAAGACCTTGTACTGCTTCAAAAAAATTACTCATACCACTGGTGTATGTCATCTATTAAATATCTTGGCACTCATAAAACTCCAACTTATGCTCATTTGTTTGAGGCTATCACACACTGTTTCAGGAAATCTTTACTCTCCAAATCAGTGGGATGCCTATAAGATATCTTTCTTGAGCAGGGTAAATGTTTTAAAAATGTCTATTTTGCCAAAGTTACTTTACCTTTTTGAAACTCTCCCAGTGGCAATACAGCAAGCTCAACTGAAAACTTTACAACAAGCGTTTCTTAGCTTTATTTGGCATGGCGAGAACGGTTCTTCTGGCTCCTAACAACAACGGAGGCCTAGGAGCACCGGATATTATCAAATACTATTTAGCCACTCATTTGAGACAAACACTATCATGGTTCACTCAAAAACCCCAGGATATTAGGATATATTTATCTGATCCACACATGTTCATTGTTACGCCCTTTCATTATACATTACCCCTATACCCCCTATGCTTGAATCTATGAAATTCACCCTCAAAATATGGACGGCCTGTGTGAAATCTCAGCAGTTATTGTCCATATGCTCTCCATTGTTGAATGTTTTGTATAATCCAGAGCTCCCAGATAGTCTGTTTTACCCACAGATGAGCTGATGAGCTATTAGAGGGATATTTTAACTCCGTCATCTGATCAATCCGGTTTCACGCAGGATTCGGTCATTTGAGGAGCTTAGGACATGGAAATCCACATTACCTGCATCAGCCAGATATACCTATTTGCAGTTCCATCATTATTTCCATATTTTGAATTCTTCTCTGACTCTAGCCCGCCCCACAGATTTTGAGAGGATAGCAGCTAAAGGTCCCTCTCAACAACATCTTATTACCTCTTTATATAAACTACTCCTCAATAGCGGTTCCCTTGTTGATAACCCCCACCTTTATATGAAGAGATGGGAAGACGAACTTCAATGCCCAATCTCTCTGAAATGTTGGCAGATGATTTGGGACTCTGTTACTAAAACCTCTTGTTGTGTTGTGTATAAAGAAAATTTATATAAAATATTGATGCATTGGTACAAAACCCCTGTAGTGCTTCATGCGAATAACCCGAGTCTGTCTGACAGGTGCTGGTGGTGCATGGGAGGAGTATTATTATTATTATTACACAGTATTTATAAAGCGCCGATAGTTCGCTCAGCACTGTACAGTACAAAGGGGGACAGAACATGTGACAGAACAATAACAATACAATGCAAAACATGAGGGGATTGAGGGCCCTGCTCTTTTGAGCTTACAATCTAGGAGGGAGGGGATGGTGGCACAGGAGGAGATAGCTGTGGGGGTGGAGTGGTAGGAAGAGTGGAGGAGGTCGGCAAGTTAGCAGGGGGTGGGGTAGGCTTCCCTGAAGAGATGGGTTTTCAGGGTGCGCCTAAAGGAGAGGAGAGTAGGTGATAATCTGATGGGTTGGGGCAGGGAGTTCCAGAGGATGGGTGACACCCTGGAGAAGTCCTGTAGGCGGGCATGGGAGGAGGAGACCAGGGAACTAGAGAGAAGGAGGTCTTGTGTGGAGCGGAGTGTGCGTGCTGGGTGGTACTTGGATATTAGGTCAGTGATATAGTTCGGGGCAGTGTGGTGGACGGCTTTGTACGTCAGTGTTAGGATTTTGAATTTGATCCGTTGCGCAATCGGAAGCCAGTGGAGGGATTGGCAGAGGGGGGTGGCGGAGATGGAGCGGTTGGAAAGGTGAATGAATCTGGCTGCCGTATTCAGGATCGACTGAAGTGGGGATACCCAGCGGCAAGGCAGGCCAGTAAGGAGGGAGTTGCAGTAATCGAGTTGTGATATGATGAGGGAGTGGATGAGCTGTTTAGTGGTTTCTGGGGTTAGGAACGCGCGTATTTTGGCAATGTTGCGGAGGTGGAGTCTGCACGAGCTTGTTAAAGATTGGACTTGAGGCTGGAAGGATAGATTGGAGTCCAGAATAACACCAAGTACTCTGGCCTGCGGGCGGGTTTGATGGTGGCGTTGTTGGACATGATAGAGAAGTCAATGGGGGGTGGTGTCCGGGCTGGGGGGAAGACAAGAAACTCGGTAGGCACCTTGGCACACATTGTTTGGTTCTGTCCACAGATTGCGGGTTATTGGGCTATGGTTAAAATGGTCTTGGAGCAGGTACTCAATGTTACCCTTCCCCTAGACCCGCTACACTATCTTTTGGGGCTACCCTTTAGGGGTATTTCTAAGCAATCTAAGAGGTTGGGAATACATATTCTGATGGCTGCTAGACGGGTGATGCCACGATTCTGGAAATCATTCAATGTCCCCACACTAAAACATCTTTTAAGAGCGATCTCTGAAATCAGAGAAATTGAATATCTCACAGCTCTAGTGGGTGACTACTCAGGTCAGTTTTGATCTATTTGGGAACCATGGGATCATTTTCCCTTTGGTAGAATTTCTTCCTCTCCCCCTCTTAACCCCCCCTTATATAGCTCAGATACCTCTTTACTTACCAAGCCTCTAACAACTACTGTAACCCAACAATGTGCAAGTTTCTGTCGTCTTGTGTTTTTGTATTGTACAGTTTACCATGCTGTCTAATTATATTCATATTTATTTTGTTTCCTTTCTCTTTTATATTGATTGTGGATTTCTTTCACTGCAACGTTCACACCTAAAGTGTTGTTGTAACTTTGTTCTGAAAAAATGGGTTTTGGCCTTTAATAAAAATTTACAATAATAAAAAAAAATCACCCTCTAAAACATAGAAGGGCATGTGGGCTTTTATTAGCATGGCAGTAGAATATTTAAATATATGAAGTACAGCAATAATAATACAAAGAAAAACACCTGCCATACTCAGCATTGTTAGGCAGTGACTCCATTTATAATGTGTACTGATTAAAGTGCACAGTGTAGAGACACAAAAAAAAGGACATGCCTTGAAAATCCCAATGACCTTTTTTAACCAGCAGCTTTGAAATACTTTTGCATTATCCTTAAAATTAGCTGAGCGATATCCATCTCTCTCTATGGTGATTTGCTCTTTATAAACTCTGGATGGAGTGAAAATTCTAAACTCTTCTGCGTAATTACTTTTACGTGGATCTAAAAAGTAAAATGACTCATCTAGTGAGTTCTAACCTTTTCGTTTAAATTTGCATGTTATTCTTATGTAATTTTTACTCTATGGTTCAATTGTACTATAGATTGTCATGTTTATTAAAATCATAAAATGATCGTTTTATCTATGACTTCCACGTCTCAGTGGGTGAAAAATGAATTCTTTAGAAATGTCATCTTTGTATGGTCTGCTCCAGTTGGTATTATTAAGAATTTAAAATAGTTGTAATAGAGCAAATAACCATACAAATAATGTAAATGGCAATCATTACAATGACTAGGGAAGTAGACCATGTCAACCAATTTGAAATAAGTGTAGAAGAGCTAACAGTATAAAAGTTAAAGTAGAACTGATGGCAAAACATTTTTTTTTCATTTAGGATAGAGTAAAGGAGGGTTATATTTTTTTTTTGGCCATCTGTGTCCAATTGGGAAGATTCACGTCCTGTCCCATAGCCAAAACAGGTAAAGAGAAGAAATCCCTGAAAATTAAAGCCCAGGTTCACCTGTTAAGGCAGAATTTAACTTTTTATAAAAAATAGAAACCTTTTCTAATGTCTTTTCTGCTCAAGGCATCCTAATATGCATATCTCTCACTTACCTGGTCCATGGCAGCTTTGAATCTTCATCTTATGGTTCAAAATTAAAAAAAAAAATACTTTTAGAGCCCCTGCCTTCCTGTATCTTCATGTGACCATATAGGAATAGAGTAAAGGAGGGTTATCATTTTTTTTTTTTGGCCATCTGTGTCCAATTGGGAAGATTTACCTTCACGTCCTGTCCCATAGCCAAAACAGGTAAAGAGAAGAAATCCCTGCAAATTAAAGGCCAGGTTCACCTGTTAAGGCAGAATTTCACTTTTTATAAAAAATAGAAACCTTTTCTAATGTCTTTTCTGCTCAAGGCATCCTAATATGCTTATCTCCCAGTTGCCTAGTCCATGGCAGCTTTGAATCTTCATCTTATGGTTCAAAAGTTTAAAAAATACTTTTTGAGCCCCTGCCTTCTTGTATCTTCATGTGACCATCTAGGAAACTTCATATCCCATCATGTACTGCCTAACTGCATCACAGAATAATACCACTGTGGACTACACCTCCCTCATTAGTATACCACCTCTTTTTTATTTCCACCCACTTTCCTACAGTTACATGGGAAGCAAACATTCAGCTGTCCGTGTTCTTGTATTCTACGTCCAGCCTGGGGGGGGGAGCGTGTAAACACACCAATTTCAGGACCCATTTATACTGTACATCATAGTGGGAGCTCATGTTTGTTGGTGCGTTTTCCCACGCCACACATACTATAGCCCATTGATGTCAGTGGGCAGCCCTACAAATGCATAAAAGTTACTCATGTGGAATTTTGGTACATTGCAGTTTGCAAATTTTTTACCGCATGTTTGTCAGGTGTTTCTACTAGAGATGAGCGAATCGAACATGACGAAGTGGAATTCGTTTCGAATATTAGGAAAAATTCGATTCGCGCCGAATCCGAAAATTAGCAAACTTCGGATGCACGAATCGAATTTTCCTCGATCGGCCGATTTTCATCCCTTCTACAGCCGGCAAAAAGTGTCCCTGCAGAGAGCTCCGCTATTTCTGACAGTTCTCTGACAGTTCCCTCACATTTACAGCGGTTGAAACATTGTATCTATTTGTTTCCATTTAGGATACAGATGTTTTTATTCGGAAACAAATAGATACAATGTTTCAACCGCTGTAAATGTGAAGGAACTGTCAGAGAACTGTCAGAAATAGCGGAGCTCTCTGCAGATACACTTTTTGCTGGACTGGAATTCTTCTTATTTTCATCCTACTTCTTCTTCTTCTTCTTCTTCATCCTCATCCTCTTCTTCTTCTTCTTCATCCTCATCCTCTTCCTCTTCTTCTTCTTCTTCATCCTCATCCTCTTCTTCATCCTCATCCTCTTCTTCTTCATCCTCATCTTCTTCTTCATCATCATCCTCATCCTCCTCTTCATCATCATCCTCATCCTCCTCTTCTTCTTCTTCTTCTTCATCCTCATCCTCTTCTTCATCTTCATCATCCTCATCCTCCTCTTCTTCTTCTTCATCATCATCTTCTTCTTCTTCTTCTTCATCCTCATCCTCCTCTTCTTCTTCATCATCATCATCTTCTTCTTCATCATCCGCATCCTCTTCTTCTTCTTCTTCTTCCTCATCCTCATCTTCTTCTTCTTCATCCTCATCCTCTTCTTCTTCATCACCCTCATCCTCTTCTTCTTCTTCTTCTTCAGCCTCATCCTCTTCTTCTTCTTCTTCTTCTTCTTCATCCTCACCTTCTTCTTCTTCATCCTCATCCTCTTCTTCTTCATCATCCTCATCCTCTTCTTCCTCATCTTCTTCTTCTTCATCCTCATCCTCTTCTTCTTCATCATCCTCATCCTCTTCTTCTTCTTCATCCTCTTCTTCTTCTTCCTCATCCTCTTCTTCTTCTTCTTCTTATTATTATTATTATTATTATTATTCTTCATCCTCATCCTCTTCTTCTTCTTCTTCATCATCCTCATCCTCTTCTTCTTCTTCATCATCCTCATCCTCTTCTTCTTCTTCTTCCTCATCCTCTTCTTCTTCTTCTTCTTCATCCTCTTCTTCTTCTTCTTCTTCTTCTTCTTCATCCTCATCTTCTTCTTCTTCATCCTCATCCTCTTCTTTTTCTTCTTCCTCATCCTCATCTTCTTCTTCTTCATCCTCATCTTCTTCTTCATCATCCTCATCCTCATCTTCTTCTTCTTCTTCATCATCATCCTCATCCTCATCCTCTTCTTCTTCTTCTTCATCCTCATCCTCTTCTTCTTCTTCATCCTCATCTTCTTCTTCTTCATCCTCATCCTCTTCTTCTTCTTCTTCTTTTTCTTCTTCCTCATCCTCATCTTCTTCTTCTTCTTCTTCTTCTTCATCCTCATCTTCTTCTTCATCATCCTCATCCTCATCTTCTTCTTCTTCTTCTTCTTCTTCTTCTTCATCATCATCATCCTCATCCTCATCCTCTTCTTCTTCTTCATCTTCATCCTCTTCTTCTTCTTCATCTTCATCCTCTTCTTCTTCTTCATCTTCATCCTCTTCTTCTTCTTCTTCTTCTTCTTCATCCTCTTCTTCTTCTTCTTCTTCATCCTCTTCTTCTTCTTCTTCTTCATCCTCATCCTCTTCTTCTTCTTCATCCTCATCCTCTTCTTCTTCTTCATCCTCATCCTCTTCTTCTTCTTCTTATTCATCCTCATCCTCTTCTTCTTCTTCTTATTCATCCTCATCTTCTTCATCCTCATCCTCTTCTTCATCCTCATCCTCTTCTTCTTCTTCTTCTTCTTCTTCCTCATCCTCTTCTTCTTCTTCATCCTCATCTTCTTCTTCCTCATCCTCATCTTCTTCTTCTTCATCCTCATCCTCTTCTTCTTCTTCATCCTCATCCTCTTCTTCTTCTTCATCCTCATCCTCTTCTTCTTCATCCTCATCATCTTCTTCTTCATCCTCATCCTCTTCTTCTTCTTCTTCTTCATCCTCATCCTCTTCTTCTTCTTCTTCTTCTTCTTCATCCTCATCATCTTCTTCTTCTTCATCCTCATCCTATTCTTCTTCTTAATCCTCATCCTCTTCTTCTTCTTCTTCTTCTTCTTCTTCTTCATCCTCTTCTTCTTCTTATTCATCCTCATCTTCTTCATCCTCATCCTCTTCTTCATCATCCTCATCTTCTTCTTCATCATCATCATCCTCATCCTCACCATCATCCTCTTCTTCTTCATCTTCTTCTTCATCATCCTCATCCTCTTCTTCTTTTTCTTCTTCTTCTTCATCCTCATTCTCTTCTTCTTCCTCATCCTCATCCTCTTCTTCTTCATCATCCTCATCCTCTTCTTCATCCTCATCCTCTTCTTCATCCTCATCCTCTTCTTCTTCCTCACCATCATCCTCTTCTTCTTCATCCTCATCCTCGTCTTCATCCTCATCCTCTTCTTCTTCATCCTCATCCTCTTCTTCTTCTTCTTCATCATCCTCATCCTCTTCTTCTTCATCCGCATCCTCTTCTTCTTCTTCTTCTTCTTCTTCATCCTCATCCTCTTCTTCTTCTTCTTCATCCTCTTCTTCTTCTTCTTCTTCTTCATCCTCATCCTCTTCTTCTTCTTCATCCTCTTCTTCTTCTTCTTCTTCTTCATCCTCATCCTCCTCTTCTTCTTCATCATCATCCTCATCCTTTTTCTTCTTCTTCTTCTTCTTCTTCTTCTTCCTCACCATCATCCTCTTCTTCTTCATCCTCATCCTCTTCTTCATCCTCATCCTCTTCTTCTTCTTCTTCTTCATCCTCATCCTCTTCTTCTTCTTCTTCATCCTCATCCTCTTATTCTTCTTCTTCTTCTTCTTCTTCTTCCTCATCCTCTTCTTCTTCTTCTTCTTCTTCTTCTTCATCCTCATCCTCCTCTTCTTCTTCTTCTTCTTCATCCTCATCCTCTTCTTCTTCTTCTTCACCCTCATCCTCTTCTTCTTCTTCTTCTTCTTCTTCTTCTTCCTCTTCCTCTTCCTCATCCTCTTCTTTTTAATCCTCTTCTTCCTCTTCTTCTTCTTCATCCTCTTCTTCATCCTCTTCTTCTTTTTTTTCTTCTTTTTGTCTTCCTCTTGCAGGTCACTGCTCATGCGGATATTTTTTATCGGCAAAAAATCGTCCGATTTGCCCACTATTGCCGCGAAAATCGGCCGATCGGCAAAATCGGCCGATTTTTTTCCCAAAAAACTGGCCAAAATACCAAAAAACGGCCGACCAAATAGCCCACTAACGATCCGAAAATCGGCCGAATTTATTTTCGGCCGAAAAATCGGCCGATTTTCGACCCAACTATGGCCTGCATTAGGGCCACAGAGACTTTAGGGCCACAGAATCGTTACTCAGGGACACAGAATCGTTACTCAGGGACACAGAATCATTACTCAGGGACACAGCTATCAAAGAATCGAAAATTTAAAGTGACATACACCCTTTTTTTTTTTGGTGGCTGTCGTGCACAGTTGGTGCTGCAGTTTGCCGATTGTGCAAAATAAACTGACTTTCTGCTTCACAACCACTATTGTACGTTCAAAGAGTTAAATCCATTTACACGCCGGCTGGCGGTAATATTTTTTGGGTGATTAGTGCATTCCAGTGACACAAACGTACAGTTTCCAGCCAACGGCAAGCTGCAATTGACCGATTGTGCTAAATAAACTGACTTTCTGCTTCACAACCACTATTGGCCTTCAATTGAAGCTGCTTCCGCTCCGCCACTCTGCCATTGGACTCTTGATAGTCGTCTCCCCACACTGCTGCTGGGGGGACTTTTTAACATAGGCCTCTGTATGGCCTTCAATTTAAGCTGCTTACGCTTCGCCACTCTGCCATGGGCCCCTGTACCGCCTCCTCATGCTGCTGCCAGGTCCAGAGTGTGTCATGGGTCCCTGTACGGCCTCCCATTGCTGCTGTCTCCATCGCCACACTCTGCCATGTGCCACTTTCAGGTCTCCTCACACTGCTGGTGGGTTCCATTTTGTCATAGGGTGCTGTATGGCCTCCCATTGCTGCTGCCTCCACCGCCACACTGTGGCTCCACACTCTGGTTTTGGCCCCGTGACTGCCCAAATGAGTGAAGTGTGCGGTGATTCTAAGATCGACGGCACTCATCTGCATGTCATACTGACTGACAGTATTATTTCTCTTCCCCAGCAGACTCCAAGGGCATTTAAATTAAAGGTACAGTGTTCTGCACTAATATGAAGGCTCTCTGAAGCCTAGAAACCCTTTTAATAAGTTAAATTCGCAGCGAATAAATTCGCATCGAATCAAATTTATTCCGCAAATTCGGCGAATCAGCCGAATCGAATTTTTGAATAATTCGCTCATCTCTAGTTTCTACACTCGACCGAATGCTCATTTGCTTCCGCATTTGGGGTGCTATTAACAATTAATGGCACAAAATGGCATTAAAAGTGCAATTCATTTTAGGTTTATAAAGGTGGCCATACACTATACACTGATTGGACACACCTATCTATCCAGTCACTCTGTATTCAATTAGGCAGGCCTCTGTACTGCATAGTTAATGGTAGATCCAAAAGAGATTGCATAGTGTATGGTGAGCTTTACAGACTTCCAGGAACACACTTCTCCTGTATACAATACTTCAGCTCTGCTCCACATAGGCTGTTAAATGATCACTCAGCACCTGCTCATTAAAATGAACGATCCATGCAAGATGAAGGTAAGGTACAAGACAATCGATCAGCAGAGGATGAAATCGGGTATGCATATCGTGAAAACAGCGCTCACTGTTATTGCCTGCATTGGAAAAGCATGCAACTACTGAGGCGGGTAGGAGCAATCTCCTGGATGGGGAGGACAAGTGCAGGGTGTGTGTTAATGAGGTCAGCTGTTGAACTACTTCTTTCTAATAGTTTTCATTTCCTAAGGGTTGGATAGCAGGAAGTAGTGGAGGATTTTTCAGACACTGGAAGCTGAGGTAAGGCCTGCTCAGGAATATAGAGAAAGCTTTTTCTTTTTTGCAATATAGGTACAATAATGGTGTATTGGTACATAGGGAAGTTAGAATTTAGAAAAAGGTGAACTTAGACCTTAAGGGAATCCCTTGGACTCCCCAGGTGTGTTCATATAGGAAGCTTTCCCCTCTATTACTTTCATAACAACAAGTCAAAACTTGGATTTTTTGTTTACTTTTATTTTCAATGATAACTGTAAACAGGAAAAATACAGAGGGTGAATCTCCCTAAGGGGGGCACAGACAGCAATAAAAACCTAATAGGTGTTCTAATTTTTACTTTAGTTATACGAGTTGAAATGTAATTGGATCCTCCAGGTTACTGTACACTCCAGTTTGCCTAAGAAAAAGACAGTCCCCTTTTTAAAGTGGTTGTAAACCCTTACATATACCCAGTGAAGTGACTGGCCTCAGGTGATACACAGAGATGAAACAAATCCTCCTACATAAGTTGTACCTGTTTATCTGTAGTATTCTTATCTTATATACACAGCAGATCAAAGTGTACCATTTACACAGCACTCCTGATCGTCAGAAGGCAGGGGGCCAGGATCTGATGTCAGACATTGTGCAGCTTAGTGCAGAGGGTGTATCTGTTAGTGTAATCTGAGACCTGAGTGGAGGGAATGGACAACCAAATCCTGACCCCCCCCACACACACACACAAACACACAGTCTGTTAGGGTAACATGTACAGCCAAGGCTGTCAATTATAGGCAGCATGCTGGAGCTCCTCTCCTGCTTTCACTTGGATCCCTTGGAGTCAGCATAACCTGACCTAAAAGCGACTCAGCCAGATAGGAGAGGAAGGGGGCAGCTGACAGAAAGCATATTCAGTACTTTAGAAGGATATGCTATGTTCATTTTTCATTTCAGAGGTTTACACTTTAAATTTATGTCAGACAATTATTAGAAAAAGAGGAAATGAAGATATATCTCCACACCAAGCTAAACCTGGTGAGCCATCAGCGAGTGAAACAGACACATACAGTACTGCATGTGTTACATTGAATAACAAGGTCTGCTCAGTAGCACTAAGGAAAGTGTAAATTGAAGGCAACACATATTAAATTCATTTATAGTATCCTAACGTTTAAATGACCCATGAGATATAATACATTAATTAGTTCAGCACCTTTCACCACACATGCGATTTACTGTGTAATTTCACTTATACATTAAAGCAGTGGTTATCAACTTATGAAGTATAGGAGCCTCAACATGCTGCCCCTAACGTCATCAAAGGGCCACACATAATGTTCAAAATATGTTATGCTAGAGCATACTGTCAGAGACTGCAGACATACTAGATCAGCCATTCTCATCTAGGGTTTGTGGAACGCTAGGGTTTCTCTACAGATTCCTAGGGGTTCCTTGTGCTGTGGTTGATTGTCCTCCCATGGTTGCAGGAATATTGCCATTTGACAAAGCAAATATCATGATACCTGTCTGTAAAGGTGGCATTTTGACTACTATTGTAAGGGTTGCACTCTCCCAACTGACTACCTACATAAGAGGCATTTTTTTGCGATTAATTGGTTTAGTAATGTTTCCTGGAGACCTAAAAATTATGTTCTATGTTCCATTGGGGTAAAGAAGTTAAGAAAGGTTGTACTAGATGAAAAACATGGTCATATTAGCCATTCTCATCCAGGGTTCTACAGAACACTAAGGTTTCTCCAGAGGTTCCTAGGGGTTCCTTGTGCTGTGGCTGATTGACCTCCCATTGCACAGTGCATGTATTGTTCCAGGATTATTGTCATTTGGCAAACTAAGCATCATGACACCAAATACCTTTTTATCTGTTTGTAAAGATGGCATTTTGACTACCATTGCAAGGGTTGAATTCTTCCTACTGATCACCAGAGTGAGAAGCATGTTTGCCTTTGACTGCCGATGAATTGGTTTAGTAAGGTTTCCTGGAGACCCAAAAAAATTATTTTAGGGTTTCCTTTGGGGTAAAGAAGTTATGAAAGGCTGTACTAGATGAAATGATGGTCAGAGCCTTCATATATTTGAAGATTGTCGAAGACATCCAGGCACTAGGGACATTGGGCTAATTTGGGCTAAAATTACTGTTTGCTTTCTACCTTTCCTTTACTCCCTTGCTGATTCATTCTGCAAAAACAGCCTAAATGTAATACCTGACACTGCACAGTATTGAGGAACAAATTACTCTGGCTACTCTTAGCTTACAATGGGCTTTTATTCACTCCTGGTGGCTGAACCGAGCACAGGAGTGAAAGAACGTTAAATAGGTTGTAAACCTCAAATATGAAATATGAACAAAGCATATCCCCCTATAGTGTGTACTCAATGCAGAGCACTAAGTGTTATTTCTGCCTGCTGCCTCATTCCTCTGCTATAAGCATGTATCACTTCTGGTAAGTTTTCCTGACACCAAGAGAAAAATGTTGATGGGGAGGGACCTCCAGCAGATTGATAGCTTCAGCTCTGTTCCTGTGTTCCTATGGAGGGGGGTGTGCCCCTTTCCTCCAATCAGCTCTCAGAGCTCTCTTCACTGAGCTCTGCAGATTGTAACAGCATTCCGCTTCCTTGTTTCCTAACTCTAGACAAGCTTTATAAATGAAGGACTTTAAACAGATGTAGAGAAGAGAAAACAGCAGATAAACAGGTACAACTTATGTAGAAGGATTTGTTTCATCTCTGTGTATCACCTGAGGCAAGTTACTTCACTGGGTATATGTAAGGATTTAAAACCACTTTAAGTATATGTTGCAGGTTCTCTTTAAGATACGATTATCACATTAAAAAATCTAACAATAAATAAAAAAAATTCAGATTGCTGTTCATATACTAGTCAAAGTCTGATCATTCTAAACTATGTATATCACATCCAAGCACAATAAAAAAATATATGCATCTAATTCATTCCAATTAGATCTCATAGCATCTGCTGCATCACAATCCTACAATGAAGTCTTGGATTGAGAAAAACAGTGGGAACATGCATGGATTTAAATATATCATTTGCATATTCAACAAAAATAAATTTCAGAAGAATATTGTCATTGGTTTTTGTCCTGCTTTTCTGGGAAATATAATTGTGGAATGATTGATGAACACTAAAATAAGTAATTTGGACAAAATAAATATCTCAGAAAAAATCAAATTTGCATTTTGTATCCTAGCAATTTTATGAATTATGGAGTGAAGAAATATGTAGCAAACAAGTAAGAATCAGAGAAGGAAAAACTTGATGGAAGAAATGGATAACAGGAAGAGGAGCTTGATCCAGAAACATGATACATAGATATGCATAGATGGGAGTGGCCTTACAATGACTATCCTCATTTGTGGACATGGCCTTAGAATGACCATCCACTTGGGTGGGAATGGTTTTACAAGGACCATCCACACGGGTGGGAGTGGCCTTACAATAACCCTTACATCTGATTGCAAAATTTCCTTTTGCTCTGCCAAATACTATACAGTGCAAGGACCTGTCTGATGGGTAAGAAATTAATTGTTTAGGTAAGCACTCAAAATTAGGGCCCATTAAGAACTGCCCGCTCTGTTCAGTTATGAATGTCCATTATGTTCATTTGAAAGGGCTGCCACTGCACCAGAATGAGCAAGCATCATTTTTTTCAGATGGAACACAACACCACACACAGTAGCACAATACCATTCATGGTGGTGCATGGCACCATATGGGTGTCGCCTTAGTGTGTTGGGGTGCTGCTGATAACAAATGGCCTTACCTCTTAGGCAGGCTGTACAACAATACTTCACAATGAAGAGGTGTAACTAGGCCCTTACAATGTTTTGGTTAATCTGCATGAGATGGTATAGAGTGTGAGGATTCAGGTGCTTGGGAAAGAGTTGCAGACAAAGGGCCCCATGGGCTGGCTAGATAACAATTCCATGAAGTTCTTCAGAAAAGAAAAATCATACTGCCTATCGGTCCCCTTTGCATTAGTTTAGTATGGATGTGGGTTGTCTGGCCCACAGGCTTGAAGTACGTCTTTGAAGGTCAAATAGGCATCAAAGGAAATCATGTGCTAAGGACATATGGATGCTGCTGTAGCACTACCCCTGAAGGAGCCGCTAACCTAGAACCAGCACAGAAGCAGCCAGGCACACAGCAATACTGCACTCTTTCTGGCTCAATAATCAGTCTAGGGTTTGTCTTTTTTGGATTTTATTGCTAACGAAATTGAAATGGGAAAAGGGGTGATATGGGATACTCCAGATTCCCTCAGCATTGACAGGAGGACCCTTCGCTTCACTAATCTACTCTGTGACTCTATGCAGCAACAAATGTGGGTATAGGAAAAACTCCTTTCAGTTAGAAGCTACGGTATCTTAGGTGGTAGTACTAATAGATTGTGTATTCCAAAGACATAGCGCACAGTCATAATAACCCTGAGTTCAGGTCACAATGTCAAAGCATCATCTGATGCCTCCTTCCAGTATCCACCACACATTCTTCAATGAGGGAAAGGTTAATGCTCACAATGCCAGACGACAAACCAAACCCCTTCTAACCTCCACTGGGCACTCTTCAGTGAGCTCTCCAGATCAGGTTCCCAGGTGAGGGTTCCCTTGGCTAGCTGTAGGAAAAGGGATCCTCAGAAGTAGGCTCCCAAGCTATGCCACAGCTGGACCTCAATGAATAATAGCTGGAATCAGGATAGCTGCTGCAGATGGGGGTAGCCTTCTGTACCCAGATGGGTAGATTCCATCCATCATATAGAAGAACCCTGCTGCTCAAAATCTCAGACTATTTATCTGCCTATCCAGCCACCTTCTGTGCACACCTCCCCAGGGATTGGCTGGAGCACAATAAACATTCAGGCTAAGATTTGCCTTGCTAAAACCCTCTATGTTCTAGACGCCTCTGGAAGGCAGGGAAAAGCAGTCAAATCTGCAGCCTTTGAGATCCAGAACAGCCGGAGCCGGGCGTAATCAACAACTGGAGGAACTAAAAAGAACTAGATTTGCAAAATGACATTTCACCGTATTCACTAAGCTCTGGGGAAAATGTCCATGCAAAGTGCTACTTCTCTTGCAAAGTGATCTACTTATTTGAATTTAGTCAATTTACTCCTTTGTATCTGTATGGCAATAATTTGCAGATTCCAAAAAGTATGTATTCCCATCAGAGCTTCGCTCTCTTCCTCTCCCTCTATTTCTCAATCAATCTTTTTTTTTTCCTTGCCTCTTTATTTTCCCATGATCTCTTTTTCATACCTCTTCTCTCTGTCTTACTCTCTTTCTATCCCTGTCTTTTTTCCTTCTCTCTTTTTACACTTTCTCATTCTTTACTGTCTCTTTCCCTCCCCTCTCTCTCTCTGCCACTCTTCCCCCCTCTTTTCTCTCTTTTTCCCTTTGTCATTCTTTCCTCTCTTTTTTCCTTCCTCTCTTTTCCTGTATTCCTCTTCTATCTCTCCCTCCCTATTTTTCTCTTTCTCCCTTTTTGCCCCACTCCCTCCATCGCCCTTCCTCTTTATCCTTTCTTCTCTCTCTCTCTTTCCCTCTGTCTTTTTTTCATCTCTGTTTCACTCTACCTCTCTTTTCCTTTCTCGTTCTTTACTCTCTCCTTTCCTCCTTTTCCTTCCTCTTTCCACCTCCATCCCTTTCTCTTTACACTCCTTAACTTTCTCTCTCTTTTTCCTCTCTGCCCCCACCCTCCAAATGCCCTCTTTCTCTCTCATTCTTCTCCTTTTTTCTCTCTTTGTATTTCCCCGCTGCCCCACCCTCCCAATCCCCCCTCTCGCTCTTTCTTCTCCTTCTATTTTTCTCTCTTTATTTATCTGCTGCCCCCCATCACATCCCTCTTTCTCTCTTTTCCTCTCATTCTCTTTTTTTTGAAGTGATATTATCTCAATTTCCATCTACCCAAGGGTTTTGCAATTAAATGACACAGGGCCTAATCTTCCTGCAAGACAATAATAATAAAAGACTTTGGGTCTGTAGCATCATAAAATGGAATTAAAAAGTTAAGCAGCACTTAGTCATATTCAAAATGTCATCTCTGTTTAGTGTAACTGTTTGATACCTAATGCTGATAGATGACCAGCACTGACTCCACAAGGAAAAAAAGCTTCCCTCTTTATATCAGGTTTAAAAGCTTTTAAAATATTCCTGTCAAGGCCAATTGTGTTCTCTATCAATTGTGCTCGCCAGCCATTACAGCGATGAAGGGAAAGAGGGTTAGACGAATAGGGACAAAAAATGGCATGAGTGAGCCAATGGAGGTGCTGAGTGAAGGATTCTGGGATATTAAAATTACTGTGTAGTGGTCATTCCCAAAAGGGCCCTGTGATTTGCCACAGGTTCCTCTCAGAAGTTAGAGCAGCGACAACCAGGCACACAGCAACAGTCACTCTTTCTGGCTCAAAGAGCAGCCTAGGGTAGGGGTGCTCAGGCTGCGACCCGCGGGCCACACGTGAACCTCAGAGCCCTCTGATGTGGCCTTCAACCTCAAACCAGAGAAGTGCGTGCCAGGGGTCGACAACTTATTGATTGTGATTTGGGCTTGTCGACCCGCTATCCCAGAGCATCAGAGTGCATCGAGCTGGCATTGGAGGGAGCAGGAGCTGTTCTTCTGTAGCACCGGCTCCTGTCCCAGGTGGAGTGATACAAAGTGCACTTCATGCTTGGGACCTTTTTAGCAGCCTGGAGACTGAAAGCGATGCCAAAAAAAATCTGGAAGAGCAAAAGAAGGTCTGTGTATTAAACAACACACTCACACTGTGCTTTTGCAATGGGCATATTATCACCTATTAAAGGGTTAGCAACTATAAGGCTGCTTTCATACTGATCCACGGGTGCAGCCCTGTACACCTCCGGCTTTCCTGTGGATTAGCTGCACTGAAGCATAGACTTCTACTATGTCCTGTGGGTTTGGTGCGCTTTAAGAAAGCCACAGGAGGATTGCGCTGCACCGGGGGTGCAGATAAACCGCAGGGCATCAGTGTTAAAGCAGCATTAAAGGGGGTTCAGGACAGTGTGGGCTCCTTTACATTTATGGTTTAGAAGTGCTGGTATGCTTCTAAGTCTAGTGTAGTAACATTTATTACCACCATGGCAAAAGTACAGGCTGTACAACCGCTACTTAAACTGGTAAAGGGGAAGTTACGCTGTAAGTACTGGTTACCCCCCCCCCCCCATGAGCAGTGGTGGAGGGGTGCCTACCCAACTTTGCCAAGTACCCTCTCCAACTTCCACTGTGACCGCCTAGGCGATTGGAAGCAGCAGTTGTCCTCCCTCCCCCTAGTCTTTCTGGAGGAACCGTACACAAGGTGCAGCGCTTCTTGTGCATGTGCAGTGGGCACCTGGTGTCAGGGACCATCGCGATGCATGGGTCTGCACATGCGTAGGTGTCTGTCAAGACATGCAGGCAGCAGGGCACTAGGACCCAGGTGCACGCGTCGCCTATGACGGTGCTGGACTGGCACTAGGACCTAGGCTGCGCCTGTCAGGTGCAGGGCAGGCTACTTAAACCAGCCCTGCACAGACACAAGTTGCCGTATGGTCTGATCTTGTTCCTGTGTTCCTGCATTGCTGACCTGCCTGGACCAGACCCCTGCTGACTTCTCCTGCTCTGACCCCTGGCTAAGTTCGACCTCTCTTTTGGATATCCCTACCTGATCTGAACTACTGGTACCGACCCCGGCGAGTGACCTGACTATTCTTCTGCCTGCTGCCTTGTACTACGCTGACCCCTCTGTTACCGACCTGGCCCGTTTGACCACGCTATTGCTCAGCCATCCATCCGACCCGCATGGATTAGCTGCTACTCTCCAGACCTGTCTGCTTCTTCACGTCAGGCTCTCTACCTGTCATTACCTCTGGTGATTCCTCTACCTCAGGTGGGTGTACTCAGGGGACGCGACCTGGTCACTGTCCGCTCCAAGCCCATGCCCACCATCAGGGGCTCTGGTGAACAAGCGGACTGTGGCTTAGACTCCACGCCCTGGGGAATCCTGTCCTGTGGACTGCTAGAGTACACCAGGTGGTCCATAACACCTGGCTGTGAAGCCTCAAGCTGTCACAGCCGGGTGCCCACACTTAGGATACTGGCATTGGGGAGCAAAGACAGCCGGTTACACCGGCTGTGTTGATTAAGCTGTTGGATCGTGGGACAGGTGAGTGGCTGCTTTTTATTAGTTAGCAGCTACAATTTTTGTCTTTTTTTAGGTTTGACTGGAGCTCCACTTTAATTTCCTAGGGTGAACACATCAGTGTCAGATGTGTTAATCTCTGTGGACAATAAATGGTGCAGTTCATATTTTGTGCTTTCTGAGAATGGGAGATATCTCAGCTGGGTATTGAGCAGCCACAGCTGACTCTCAAGGGAACTATCTATTTAGCCTGTGAATTGTACTATTATTCATATAATTATTACAAGTGCTACTTCTGGCCTATATCCTACGTAATTTAATAGGCAAAGCCCTAGCTATACCTATCCATTTCTCCAGTCTCCCATCAGCTGCCAAATGCAGTAATGGCCACAGGACAGATGACTGTTAAATGAAGAATCTATGGTCAGGTAAAGTTGCTGATTGGCTTCCTAAGTTTTAT
Organism: Staurois parvus; assembly: GCF_062004578.1. Taxonomy (NCBI): domain Eukaryota; kingdom Metazoa; phylum Chordata; class Amphibia; order Anura; family Ranidae; genus Staurois; species Staurois parvus. Next base: position 4,416,880 of record NW_028318504.1, on the reverse strand, counting down.
CCTTTGCTTGGAGTCACAGCTGATTTAGTTTTTTTTTTTCAGTAGCACTTTCTTTTCTATTTAGATACATTAGGGTTATAAAAGGCTTCAAAACAACTTGAACATGATAATTACTACATCTCTCTATCCTCAATCCTTTTAAGATTGAGTGGGCTCCTACTTTTGACTCCAAGTATATAAATGGGCCAGAAAGCAAGGTGAGATCCTCAGCTCTTGTGAGGGCATCATCTGAAACAAAATAAGCATCTCTTCCACTGGTTAAGATGGCCTTGGAGCCAGTTACAAAGTCTGAAAATATTACTATTCAGGATGACCCTGGCATAAACATTCAGACTTGGGCAATACAAGCATGTAGGGTTTTTGCCAAACTCATTTTAATGAAGTCTTGCATGGAGGCAATTGCCATCATCAAGGAAAATTTACCTTGGCCATGAATTCTTCACCAAGATTGACTGGGCATTAGGTTGCTACAGAGCATTATTATTACCTCCTCCTCAAAATACTACACTCCCTCGGCCTCAGAGATTCTGCTCTCTCCTGGCTCTCATCCTACCTGTCACAACGCTCTTTCAGCGTTACCTATAATGCTACCACCTCCCCCTCACTCCCCCTCTCTGTTGGGGTCCCTCAAGGCTCTGTCCTTGGGCCCCTTCTCTTCTCCATCTACACCTCCTCCCTTGGCCAACTCATACACTCTCACGGCTTCAACTAGCACCTCTATGCCGACGACACACAAATCTATCTCTCAACCCCCCACCTCACCCCCTCGGTCTCTGCCCAAATCACACAACTACTGAGCGACATATCAGATTGGATGTCGCTCCACTTCCTTAAACTGAATCTCTCCAAAACCGAGCTCCTTGTCTTCCCCCCAGCCCGAACCCCACCCCCCATTGACTTCTACATCACATCCAACAACGCCAATATCAAACCCGCTCTGCAGGCCAGAGTACTTGGTGTCATTCTGGACTCCAACCTATCCTTCCAGCCCCAAGTCCAATCTTTAACAAACTCGTGCAGACTCCACCTCCGCAACTTCGCCAAAATCCGCACGTTCCTAACCCCAGAAACCACTAAACAGCTCACCCACTCCCTCATCATATCACGACTCGACTACTGCAACTCCCTCCTCACTGGCCTGCCTCGCCGCTGGCTATCCCCGCTTCAGTCGATCCTGAATACGGCTGCCAGACTCATTCACCTTTCCAACCGCTCCATTTCCGCCACCCCCCTCTGCCAATCCCTCCACTGGCTTCCGATTGCGCAACGGATCAAATTTAAAATCCTAACACTGACGTACAAAGCTGTCCACCATACTGCCCCGAACTACATCACTGACCTAATATCCAAGTACCGCCCAACACGCACACTCCGCTCCTCACAAGACCTCCTTCTCTCTAGTTCCCTGGTCTCCTCCTCCCATGCCCGCCTCCAGGACTTCTCCAGGGTGTCACCCATCCTCTGGAACTCCCTGCCCCAACCCATCAGATTATCACCTACTCTCCTCTCCTTTAGGCGCACCCTGAAAACCCATCTCTTCAGGGAAGCCTACCTCACCCCCTGCTAACTTGCTGACCTCCTCCACTCTTCCTACCACTCCATCCCCCACAGCTATCTCCTCCTGTGCCACTGCCCCATCCCTTCTAGATTGTAAGCTCAAAAGAGCAGGGCCCTCGATCCCCTCATGTTTTGCATTGTATTGGTATTGTTCTGTCACATGTTCTGTCCCCCTTTGTAATGTACAGCGCTGAGTGAACTATCGGTGCTTTATAAATACTGTATAATAATAATAATAATAATAATTATTATTATACAGGATTTATATAGCGCCAACAGTTTGCTCAGCGCTGTACATTATAATGGGAGACAGTACACGAGACAGTACAGTAACAATACAATTCAATACACAAGGGGTTTGAGGGTCCTGCACCTTGGAGCTTACAATCTAAGAGGGAGGGGATAGTGGTACAGGAGGAAATAGCTGTGGGGGATGGAGAGGTAGGAAGAGTGGAGGAGTTCAGTAATTAGCTAGTAATTAGCTGAGGGCGGGGTAGGCATCCCTGAAGAGATGCGCCTTTTCAGAATGCGCCTAAAGGTGAGCAGAGTAGGTGATAGTCTGATGGACTGGGGTAGGAAGTTCCAGAGGATGGGGGAAGCCCTGGAGAAGTCCTGGAGACAAGCATGGGAGGAGGAGACCAGGGAACTAGAGAGTAGGAGGTCTTGTGAGGAGTGGGGAGTACGTTTTGGGTGGTATTTGTAGTGGTCGGGGTCTAATGCTTCGTGTTGTTGGGGGTGCTAGCGAGTCTAGAGCGGCTGATACCGAGTTGTTATAAACAGTAGTGGCCAGGTCAGTGCAGGACAGGGGAAGGATACTGTCATGAAGTTGGTCAGCTGCAGAGTGGAAAGGGGCAGGGTCCAAGTTGCGGAGGTTTCTGCTGGTGATAGTTTGACGTTTGGAGGGATAGGTGTTTGAGGACGAGGAGACGGAGAAGGTAATGAGGTTGTGAACAGAGAGAGGACAGGGGGTGTTTGTGAGGTTGTGGGGAGTGCAGAGATGAGAGAAGACAAGGTCCAGGGTGTTCCCGTCGGAGTGGGTGGTGGACTGTATACACTGTGCGAGTGCAAAAGAAGAGGTCAAGTGGAGGAGTGGACAACTAATATTGTAGCCATTGTCCACTCAATCTGTAACTCATTGAAGTGGGTGATTATCATCTTGTGTCTATGACCACCTATAGAGAAAGCCTTTAAAACTGCAAAGAAGAGCCACAGGTGTCCTCTTCACCCTAGTCATCATTTGGCAAAGCACACGTAACAGCATATTCGGTAAAACAATATACCTTAATGCTAATTGCTTGTGTCCTATCCTCCAAAAACAACCTATTCATTATTCATTGACACATGAAGTCCGAGAAGGCAAAGTGCAGCAGAAGAAGCAAATTCGTCTGCCTCGATTGGCTGAAAGCTCTACATCCCTCTGTGATTGTCTCCTTGAGAATCCTCTGACCCTTCAGCAGCTTTTACAAGCTTCGGACACAATGCCAGTGTCACAGGAGTGTCTCTGTTCCATTTTTTAAAATCAAATATAATTGCATTTTGTTTATACTCCGAGAATGTCCTCGTATAATAAAATATGAAATAATTAAAAAATAGGCAAAAAAATATATGAGATTGATTTATACCCTTTAGCTGTTCTTGCCTTCAAAATCCCTCTGTCTCTGCTTACTATTCCTGAATAGTGACATTTTGAAAGAGCAAGGTATTTAAGCAATAATGACTTCCTTCCCATAAAACGCTAAAGCCTCAATTATTTATGGTTAGCTGAATTTTTATAACCCCCCATTCTGACAAGCACTGCCTTTTATATTCTGCTATTAAATGCACTTTTTTTTTGTTTATAAAAACCTTCAGCTTTCTGTGATGCAAAATATATATATAATTTTTTTTTTATGCTAATGAAAAAAGTATCTTATTATTTATTAGGTTCTTATTTCAAATCTACAGCATGCAAAGTACTAAACTATATATACAACTTATAAAGTTGCTTAACTGGTTAGTCTGTAATATAATGGTATTAAAATTCTCCTTTCCTTTTCAGTCTGCATTCATTCGCTTCTTCTTTGCAATATGGCAACTTTAAAACTTGAAGGTACAGAACACCGCCACAAACGGTATTTTTTTTAGGCATCCTCCTGCAATAGCAGTTTAACCACTTGAGCATTTTTTCCTTTTGAACACTGCGCTACTTTAACTGGCAATTGCGCAGTCACGCATATGAAATGTATATTTTCATATAAATAGAGCTTTCTTTTGGTGGTATTTGATCACCACTGGGTTTTTTATTTTTAATTATATAAATGGAAAAAGACCAACAATTTTGAGAAAAAAATAAGAATTTTCTACTTTCTGTTATAAAACATATCCAATATAACATTAAAAAAAAAAAAATCTTCATAACTTTAGACCAAAATGTATTCTGCTAAAAGAAAAATCCCAAAAAGAGTGTATCAATTGATTTATGCAAACGTTATAGTGTCTACAGACTATGGTATACAGTGAAGGAAATAAGTATTTAATCCCTTGCTGATTTTGAATGTTTGCCTACTCACTAAAAAATGATCAGTCTAAAAATCAAATGATAGGTGTCAGGGGCGGACTGACCATTTGGAAATTCAGGCACTGCCCGAGGGCCCGGGGTCAGTAGAGGGCCCCATGAGATGCCCCTGGTACCTTTTTCATAGGCTTTTTTGAGTTTGGGCAAGGACACAGGGGCCCCATGATCCCCTATTGCCCGGGGTGCCCCATGAGTTGTCAGTCCGCCCCTGGTAGGTGTATTGTAACACTGAGAGACAGAATAGCAACAAAAAATTCAAAAGAAATGTATGTCTAACAAATTATGTACTGGTTTGCATGTTCATGAAGGAAATAAGTATTTGATCCCCTATCATTCAGCAGGATTTCTGGCTACCAGGTATCTTTCATACAGGTAACAAGCTGAGATTAGAAGCAGTATCTTAAAAGGGAGTGCTGCTAATCTCATTTTGTTACCTGTATAAAAGACACCTATCCACAAACAATCAGATTCCAAACTCTCCACCATGGCAAAGATCAAAGAGCTGTCTAAGGATGTCAGGGACAAGATTGTAGACCTACTATATGTCTGTTTTTCTCCCTGCTTTGCAGGGAGAAAAAACAGTTAAGTCACTATTCTCTGTACACAGAGTTTTGTAAACATAGAACTCTGTGGGTAATTGGACAGATGATCAGATGACTTCATCCAAAATCATTGGCTGAAGTCAGCTGCCAAACTCATTGGCAGAAGTCAGCTACCAAACTCATGCTGTGTCCAATCATGGCATGGGTCGGCATTGGGGACGCACGCACATATCCCAAACCCGGAAAGAGATCTGTCACCTATATATATATATATGTGTGTGAATGCACTTGTAAATGTACTGCGGCAGGGCGGCAAGCAGTTAATTTCTTTCACTTCTAAAGGTATGCAGACATTGTAACTTTTCTCATTACAACACTGAGCCAAGTTGTCATAACAAAGAAAGACCCATTGTTCCTCTATTTAGAAAAAAGTCGGTAAATTTAACAGCAACAGTGAAGGGTAAAAACATTGAAAAAACCATTTATTAATATCCTTGCAATGTGTACAGTTTGCTAAGAGTATATTGTTTTTCCGCAATAAAGCTTGAGCTATATTTTTATCCTAACATAAATATCTTCAAAAGGTCAACATTTGCTGAATCCTAATTAGAAGATACAATAAAGAAAAAAAAAAAAGAACTGTGTGTAATAATTATATGGCTTTCCATATTCCAGTAGGATATAATAAACCTTTTAAAGATACAGCAGTATACTAACAAAAATGAATTTACTTAAGTGTAGTTGAACATTAGCTGCTTCATGTAGACCACTGATCTGATTGTACCATCCAGCTTTTCCTGAAGCCAACATTTGTTACCGTGTACTACATGACTCTATAACCTGTAAAGCTTTTTGTTGTTCACTGATGTTTATATGCTCTGCTTTTTTATGAGTAAACATCAATTGTTTAAAAAAAAAAAAAATTCGTTTAAAAACTATTTTTTTTAACTACAGCTTTAGTCACTTTACTTATCTGTAATGAAGTACTGTATCTCCCACAATGTGCAGACAGCTGTATTCTATAGAAATCTTCACTGCAGGGCTGCCCGGTCCTCTTCCTACTGCTGAACTTTTGGTGCTGTGGGGGGCAACAGCTTCAGGTATCCCTCCTCAGCTGCATTAAAGGATAAGTTCACCTTTTGTAACATGTTACATGTTACACCCACATTCAGGGTGTAACATGTTATGATCAAACCGGCCCCGTCTCCCCTCAGCTCCCTGCTTTGACAGCTAGAGAGGGATTTTCTCCCCCCTTACTAGCTGTCAAGGCTCTGCCACCCAGCCGCGACACTCATTTACAGTTTTCTGTGAATGAGAGAGTTCAAGTCCTTACTTCAAGTCCTTTGCAGCTGTCAGCTGGTAGTCCTCAATGAACTACCATGGAGAACCGTGGTAGTTCATTTCTTCTTCCTGTCAGTATATCTGCTTGCACAAGTCGTACATCCCATATGGGCAAGCAGATATACTGACAGATCTGCAGGAGACCTGCATGGCACCACTACTGATCGCTGGTGCAATGCTTTACAGGCTCCTGCAGACAAAAATAATGAATGTGCATTTTTTTATTTGCAAAAAAATGTTCATTTATTATTTTTTACAAAATGGTGAACTTATCCTTTAAAAATGATCTCCACTGAGAGAAGTTTTTTCACTGATTATATGGCCTGTACCATGATTCTTGAATAAATTAATCTCAGAAAGTACTATTTTACTGAAAGAGTTGATGCTTGGAATAAACTTCCAGCAGAGGTAGTGAGCCAATCAACAGTAAATAGCATCAAACATGCTTGGGACAAGAATATATCTATGCAAAAAAGGTAACAAAAAAAACCCACATACACCTTCCCCCCCAAAAAAAAGGGCAGATTCGGACTCGATGAACCGCTTGGTCTTTTTCTGCCGCCATGTGAGTGAAGAGTGTGATCAGTTCCTGCTACTGAACGTTCCATACGTAAATGGTTAACTTCTTCAGGTCTGCAGCCAGTCGATCAGCGACTTATAGCAGTACTGCGGTGGGCATTCTGACACTGGGGACTGACTGACTTGGTGTCACTGACATTCCCAGTGACACTAATACAGTGATCAGTGCTAAAAAAAGCACTGACACTGTACTAAGGGCACTGGGCAGGAAGGGGTTAACATGAGGGGTAATCAAAGGGTTAACTGTGTGCTGGGAGTGTTTTACTAGGGGGCGGTGTGTTGGTGCTTCACTGTAATCACAATGCTCTGGATGGCAGGGAGGAGGACTGTTAGTAAACAAAGCAGTCCTCCTTCCCGTCGTAGATGCTCAGTAATCACCAGGTGCCGGCGGGAAATCACCGGCCGGGACCAGGTAATTGACAGCTGCGGCTGCGAATGGCGGTGCGGGTAGGGCGCGGGTAGTGTATATATACATGATTTTGCACACCCCTGCTGTCCTGTAGCAGTATATCTGCTATAGGGCGGTGGGGAAGCAGTTAAAGTGATACTAAACCCAGGACCCTGCATTCACTATATCTTGTCCCCCACAGTAAACAGAACATGGAAATGCAATTATGTTAGTAAATATAAACTGCTAAATTCCTTTTCTCATCATCAGTTGGAGCAGCCTTGTGGCTTCAGCATATCACTGGTTAAAGCTTGTAGGAGGAGTTGTAGGAGGAGTTTTTGTTCTAGTCTAGAAGGATATGAAAGTCCTAACCCTCTGTATGGACATTGCTGATTGGCCCTGTGCTGATCACAAGCCCAAAAAAAAAAAAAACCTCTCTAGCAATACACACCAAACTGAGCATGTGACTACGGATTCAGTCTGTATCAGGTGGTCATTTGAACAAAAGGAGGAACAGAGAAGAAAGGCTCAAACATCTTTTTTACAAAATGCAGAGGATTAACCCCTTAGGTTCCACAGTGAGTATAACAAGCATACTTTACTGCATCTACAGACTGATTTTACTGTTGTGGGTTTAGTAACACTTTAATATCTTTCAGGTGTCCAAAAGGTCAGGGGGCAAATCATAAATAGCTTTTACTAACATTTAGCCTGGAATTGAACTTAGCCCTTGCCTTGAATGTGCAATACTCAGGGCTTCAGTATACATATACAATTCAATTGACTAGTGACACTTGTCATTAGTGTCACTGTACAAATCCTCTAAGTCAGCTCTTGGATTCTGCAGTAAATCCATGCTCCCTAGCACAATGAAATCCGTTTTTTTAATAGTGGAGTTGTACTGACTTCCCTCTTCCTTCTAAGCCCAGCTTTTTCACAGTCAAATATTTCACATGCCACTCCAGGCAAGATCAGGCTTCATACTCCACAATTATAATTACAATTAAGTATTGGCTCGGCTTGTCTCCACTGAAGCAATCAATTGTACCGGCAACAAGAATACCCTACACTGAGATGCAAAATAATATTCTTCCCTTATTAAAATAATCAATAAAATTCCACACTGATGAAAAACAGTGAGAGAGATCAGAACAACAGTTCATGTATGTTTGTTCGCTTTACATTCTGCGCACAATAAGGGCTTGTGTATATACAGAAATCACCAACGCATTTCAGGAGCCAAACCATTCTCCCGCAACAGCGCTCAACACATGTTAGGACTTAAATAAACTAAAAGGAAACAGTGACTGCAAGAGACTATATTAAAGCAAACTAAAGTTCTACCTACTTGCCTTAGCTCCAATGGTCCAATGTCCATGAGGTCCCTCTCCAGCACCAGCATCTTTTTCCCAGTACTGGTATTCAGCCATCTTGATTGGCCTGCAGAGGATGACGTAACTCCTGCACATGAGCAGGAGTTCAGTCATCCCAGCACACAGACTGCAAGCAGGCAAGTAGGTTTTTTTTAAGATTGGAATTAAACACTGAACAAACAATCAAAGCTGAGCAGCAATAGGTAAGGTTACATTCAGGGGCGGACTGACCATTTGGAAACTCGGGCACTGCCTGAGGGCCGGGGGTCAGTAGGGGGCCCCATGAGATACCCCTGGTACCTTTTTCATAGGCTTTTTTGAGTTTGGGCAAGGACACAGGGGCCCCATGATCCCCTATTGCCCGGGGGACACATGAGTTGTCAGTCCGCCCCTGGTTACATTTGATCTGCTTTGCCTGTGTTGTTTCTTCGTTAGCCACAGCAGATCCTATTAAAATGTATTTGTATTGCAAGTGTAGCAAGTAAATGAATAAATCTCCCAGTAACGCTATTACTAGGCTGCAGCAAGAGGGAGCTCTAATGATTTGTAGTGTGCCTTCAGGAGACCAACAACCAACAAGCTCACATTAAACTCAAAATGAGCAAGTGAGCCACATGTGTTTTCTGTCTCCTCTTTAAATACATTACTGGGAGGTTTATTTTTTTACTTGCTACACAAGCAAGGGAGATTAAACGCATCCTTTAATCTTTCTGGTCTGCTGTGATCCACTGCTTCTTTGCTACAGGTAGGGTCCTACACTGCCATCCTGCTTTCTGACATTCTGATATCAGGAGACAGCTGTCTCTTTCTGGTTCAGGCAGTCAGCCCCCCAATGACACACTGTCCTCCTCCAGTTGCTGTATTGAAGCTGATACCACCTAGGATATCAATTATATGGAAAAAACCTTGCGAGCCAAGTAATGAATTCCTTTTGTTGGATCGCAAACTTATTAGCACATAACAACCAATGTGAAAAAACGTGTAAATAAAAATATAATATTGCGCTCACAACCTTCCAATATATATATAGTAAACCTATAAAAGTGTATATAATATATTTGAATATCTAAATAAGTGAATATATAGCCAATCAACTCACATAAATGAATATATAGCCAGTCAACTCACATGAATGAAATAGTAAAAAATACTAAAAATATAGTGAAATCATATAATATATTGATAAAATAATAATGTCCCACAGAGAAATATATAGGTGACTTTGTGCTGAAAAAAATCTTCTATAACTTTAAATAGGTGACTGCTTGTGCCTCCTCCCTCAAGTGAAGATGTGCGCTCACCTCATGAATAGCCTGCAATTAGGCTATTAAAGCTTGCGGTTCACCTCCTTGGAACCTACTTGTTTAGGAACTGTTGTAGATGAGATAACAATTATAATGCGACCTGTGTTGTAGACCAGTATCCTCTCACTGGATGCCCCTCTGCTGTCTTCTTATTTCCATGTAACTCTCCATAAATAAGAAAATTCTGACATGGTGCTTTATCGTTTTCAAAGCTTTTAATGTACAGCTGACAGGTGGCTCTCACATAAATCGTATAGTGATAGTACAGCTGATTCAGACCTCCGCTGGCTGTTGGAGATTTGATTGCAAATCCCCCTGATGAAGCCACGTGATTAGTGGCGTAACGCGTAGGGGTGGGACTGTTCATGTCACTCGGAGGGAGTTAGTCCGGATATCGGATCACGCACGCACATCTCCAACAGCCAGCGGAGGTCTGAATCAGCTGTACTATCACTATACGATTTATGTGAGAGCCACCTGTCAGCTGTACATTAAAAGCTTTGAAAACGATAAAGCACCATGTCAGAATTTTCTTATTTATGGAGAGTTACATGGAAATAAGAAGACAGCAGAGGGGCATCCAGTGAGAGGATACTGGTCTACAACACAGGTCGCATTATAATTGTTATCTCATCTACAACAGTTCCTAAACAAGTAGGTTCCAAGGAGGTGAACCGCAAGCTTTAATAGCCTAATTGCAGGCTATTCATGAGGTGAGCGCACATCTTCACTTGAGGGAGGAGGCACAAGCAGTCACCTATTTAAAGTTATAGAAGATTTTTTTCAGCACAAAGTCACCTATATATTTCTCTGTGGGACATTATTATTTTATCAATATATTATATGATTTCACTATATTTTTAGTATTTTTTACTATTTCATTCATGTGAGTTGACTGGCTATATATTCATTTATGTGAGTTGATTGGCTATATATTCACTTATTTAGATATTCAAATATATTATATACACTTTTATAGGTTTACTATATATATATTGGAAGGTTGTGAGCGCAATATTATATTTTTATTTACACCACCTAGGATATGTGAGGTGTATATCCCAGAAGGCTTCAGGAGTAGAGGCAATAGCATTCTTGCCTAATGACCAATGTAATTATGTATATAATTATTATTATACAGGATTTATATAGCGCCAACAGTTTGCTCAGCGCTTTACAATATGGTGGGAGACAGTACCGTAACAATACAGTTCAATACAAGAAGGATTTCGAGGGCCCTGCTCCTTGGAGCTTACAATCTAGTAGGGAGGGGATAGTGGTACAAAAGGTAATAACTGTGGGGGATGGAGTGGTTGGGAGAGTAGAGGATTCCAGTATTAGCTGAGGGCAGGGTAAGCTTCCCTGAAGAGATAGGTTTTCAGAGTGCGCCTAAAAGTGAGCAGAGTAGGTGATAATCTGATAGATAGGGGTAGGGAGTTCCAGAGGATGGGGGAAGCTCTGGAGAAGTCCTGGAGATGAGCATGGGAGGAGGAGACAAGAGAGCTAGAGAGTAGGAGGTCTTGTGAGCAGCGGAGAGTATGGTTATGGTGATATTTGGAGACATGATCGGTGATGTAATTTGGGGCAGTGTTATGAACGGCTTTGTACGTCAGTGTAAGTGTTTTTAATTTTATCCGTTGGGCAACTGGAAGCCAGTGGAGGGATTGGCAGAGAGGAGTGGCAGATATGGAATGGTTAGTAAGGTGGATGAGTCTGGCAGCAGCATTCATGATAGACTGAAGAGGGGATAGCCTGCGATGAGGTCGGCCAATGAGGAGAGAGTTACAATAGTCAAGGCGAGATATAACAAGGGAGTGAATAAGTTGCTTAGCGGTTTCCGAGGTTAGGAACGGGCGTATCTTGGAGATGTTGCAGAGGTGAAGTCTACATGAGTTTGTCAGCGATTGGACCTGGGGCTGGAAGGACAGATTGGAGTCTAGGATTACACCAGTACCCTGGTGTGAGGGGAGGGACTGATGACAGTGTTGTTGATCTTGATGGAGAAGTCAGGGGAGGGGGCACGGGCTGGGGGGAATACTAGGAGCTCAGTTTTGGAGAGATTGAGTTTGAGGGAGTGGAGTGACATCCATGCCGACATGTCACTTAGTAGGTTAGTAATGCGAGAGGAGACTGCAGGGGTGAGGTGAGGGGTAGAAAGATATATTTGTGTGTCATCAGCATAGAGATGGTACTTAAAGCCATGGGAGTTTATCAAGTGACCAAGGGAGGAGGTGTAGATGGAGAAGAGAAGGGGTCCAAGGACAGAACCTTGAGGGACCCCTACAGAAAGAGGGAGTGAAGAGGAGGAGACAGAGTTATAGGTAACGCTGAATGAGTGCTGCGATAGGTATATATATATATTTATTGAAATACATTTTGAAATATATTGAATACGGCCAAAATTGTAGTATTTCAAAAATATTTCTTTACCTCCCACAGGGTGTAGCTGTAGTTGCTTTTGAAAAAAACAACATTCACCGGCTCTGCCTGAACACAACCCATCTTTATAAAGAATGCATGTGCCGCAACTGATTTCAGGTGGTGCATTTTCTTTTCTTTTCTTTTTTTTTTTTGCTTAGTAGATTTGATACGTGAATAAGGGGCATTTCAAGAACTCATCAGATGAACTAAAGAAAACATCACAGCCACAGGGAGGAAAACATGTCTAGTCTATTAAGTAGCTAAACATGGATGGTAAGTACAGTGTTCCCAATCCCCTCCCTGTCCCCCCCCAATAATGCAAGGTTAACATTGTTTTTCTTCTTGGTAATGTAATCTCAAATGAAGACACACTGCCCGCTTCTATTTACCCTTAAATTGTTCTTGAGGGCTGAAAAGACTAATTTATGGCACAATAAAGTGGCCCCCCTTTTCATTCTTCTCTCTCTCTCTTTGTAAAAGGACACGCTCGCTTTTCCTGGCAGATCTCCAGCCTGTTACATATGGCTGCATTTGCTCACTTCATTATCACTTGTAAAGCTATTACCTTCTCCTATGCAGCAATACTTCTCGGAGGCACTGTGGAAATATTTTCAAACATGTTTATTTTCAAACTAGCATTTTTACCCCCTCTGCAGTCTGGACTCTACAGAAATGTATGGCTTGAATTTAAAGAGAGCTAGTTTAATATGATAAAGAGGAATAGAAAGTGTTATTATTATTATACAGGATTTATATAGCGCCAACAGTTTGCTCAGCGCTTTACAATATACAGGGAGACAATACAGCAACAATACAGTTCAATACAAGAGGGTTAGGAGGGCCCTGATCCTTGGAGCTGACAATTTAAGATAAGGTATTTTAGAAAGTAAATTACAACAAAACTTTTCACAGTATATTAGGACATGTTTGCTGTTGCATATTTTGACTGTTATATGTCATTATCTAAATGCTCCCTCTAGTACCAGGGCCACATCATATATTTTACAAGTATTTGCAGGCTGAAAAAAGTTTTATAAATTAATTAAACTTTTCACAAAAGTTAAACTTTTAATAAAACGTTTAATAAAAGTGGTTGTAAATGCTGACTTTTTTTTTTAGCTTCAGGCATTCTATGTGCAGCAGCCCCCCAGCTCCCCTAATACTTACCTGAACCCTAACTAGATCCAGCGAAGTGCACGAGAGCAGCCACTCTCCAGGGTCTCTCCTGTCTCATTGGCTGAGAAAGCAATGGGAGCTATTGGTTAATCACAGCCAGTGAGCCAACGAGGAGAGAGTAGTTGTGAGGCCAAGCCACGCTCTATATCTGAATAGACAGACAGAGCGGTGGCTCAGGAGTGAGCTTTCTTGGATGTCCCCATAGCAAGATCACCATGCGCAGAGCCATTTGGAACGGGAGTGCATAGACCTCATATGCTGAGTGAATAGAATTAACAGCATTAGTAGTTTACTGGTTCTTTTACTCATTGCATTGGAGAGCTCGCTATTGCCTTTGCATTCCCAACCTCTTCTTATGTATTACTAGACTTAATTTAATCTTCCCCACTCTCTTTTCCTCACCCTATTAGACTTGGATTAACATTAAAGGTTTATTTTATTATTTATTTGTTACAGGTACCTATTTAACATTGTAAATTTATAGATATTGTACATTCACATCAGTCCCTGCCTTCAAGGAGTTTACAGTCTAAGGTCCCTAAATCACATTCATGCATACACATACTAGGGCCAATTTACTTACCAGCATGTCTTTGGGGGGTGGGAGGAAACCAGAGGAACTCTATACAGGCACAGCAACTCTCCTTTCAGGTGGTGCCATGGTTGGGATTTGAACCAACACTCCTAGTGCTGCTAGGCAGAAGTGCTAACTTCTTAGCCACCGTGCTGCCCACAACTCATCTGTTTAAATTTGATGATCGATTGTCCTCCATTGTAACCAACTGCCATCACCTCCAGGCCTCCAGGCTCTGCCATCTCCCAATTCTTTTGCACCTAATGCATGTGCATTCCATGCATTCCAAGTAGATTCTTTAGGTTTTTCACATTGCTTCTGGCAAATGTTTTTAAGGTGCCTTCTGCTTCTGAAAATACTATTATGGTAATCCAGTGACTTGAGTTCTCCCTTTACTTACATGCATTCTTGTTGAGGGCCAGTTACTCAAAAAAACTCAAATTAGATTGTTGGCAGGCTTACCCATCCCTCTTGTTTGAATTCCTTTGGAGATCCCATGTTTACTGGAACCATTCCTGAGTGCCTCAATAAACCATACAGAAAAGGGAAATTGTAGACTTATGCATAAAATCCCTTTGAGTCCTTTAAGTCCATTGAAGGATACACTAACTCACTCAATTACCATGGGTATATAGCATCACTTTCAGGTGAATCGGAAAATAGGCAATAATATTGTAAGACAGCCCCTGTAGCCTATATAACCCCTTCCACATTGAGAATGCTTCAGTTTTTAGCAAGCATTATGAGAATAATGGTCAATAATGGTCATAACATGTAAAAAAACTCAAAATGTCCAAGAGGGGCAGGCAAGCCTACCAGCTAACCTGACATCAAATCTACTCAGACCTGAAACCGTATCCTATAAAGCAGTGGTCTCCAAACTGGATGATGCCCTTTGCTTGCCTTTATCTGGACCTTGGGGCATTATTCTTCCCACTAATATGAACCACTATTCCTCCCTTTGATACGTGGCACTATTCTTCCACTGACACTAACAATAAAGGAGCCATTCCTTCCACTGATAGGAAAGACAGGGAATTGGGAATTCCTCCCATTAATCACCAAGCATGAGGTTTATTCTCCATTGGGGAATTTTTGTTTGGAAAGTTTGGAGAACCCTGTACAGGTGAACAATAGCTTAGCAGACATTATGAGAAATGTAGAGCTACAGATGGGATGACCCCCAACAGGGAACCCAAAAACAACTGGAAACTGGATTACCTGAAAAACATCCATGGCAGTGTCATGATGGGGAGTATGACTAATAAAGTATACTAGCAAAGATGTCAGCAATCCGAAGCAACAAGCAAGGTGTATATGGAGTGATGCCAGCCACCACAAGCAACAGATGGAACATGCGGGGAATAAGACCAGATGTCAGGAGTGACAAATGGTGTTCTCCTGGAATGATGCCATCAGCAAGTAGTGACAGAAGGAACGTACTTGGAATAATGCCAGAAGTCTTGAGTGACATAAGGAAGGTACCAGAAATTATGCTAGCAGTCAGGAGCAACAGAAGCGCATCTGAAGTAGCAGCTATGTGGACTTGTTGGCAGCCGCAGAAGCACAAGTAGGCCATGGACAGGCTTAGTACTACTTGTAATGGGTCTGAATTACATGCACAAACCTTACACAGGTGTCTGGCCACAGAAGACAAATGCCCTATAAGACCATGTTCACATGTTTACAGACACATTTGATTGGGTATGGCCGTGACACTTAGGATAAAAGCTGGAAGGAGAAGCTCCACTGAAACAGGGAAGGTAGGTAGCCACTCCACGAACTAGCCCAGTGGTACACCAGTGATGCTTCCAAAACCTTGACCAGAAGAACTGGAAGGAGGCATCTATTCACCTAGGACACTAAACTAAAGCTGAATGCTGGCAATGGGAGAAGTGATATAGGCTATAGGGGCTGGCTTATATACACACCGTTACTGAATCAGTTCTTGTGTTCCTCAATGGACAATAGAGACATACTAAAGCATGAGTTTCCCTTAGTAAATTTATTGACACCAATTTGTTTTAGGTTTGACTGAAATATAGCTTTAAGTATGACTCTGTGAACACATATATGTCTGAAAATAATAATTCCTCCAGATTCTCTATTCATTAAAATATTTTCTACAGTTAGCTATTTTATGAAGTGGCTTTTAACTATTAAACACTTCATAAAAACAGCTGTTAAATTGTGCAAAATGCTTTCAGAAACATTATTTACTCCCTAAAGGACACGCTTTTCCTTTCCATCCCCATTATTTGTTACAACTCCATATATTGAACTCACATCCGGGGAGCGATATCAAGACAGGCTTTCAAACTTCCTGTTTATCATTAATTCATAACCACCAATTCACAACCTGGAATGCCCCATTTTGGTTGCAGCGTATCCCATGTGAACCCTTTAATAAGAAACAAATAATAAAGTGAAGTTGTAGAAGATCTTGAGTTATACTATAGAGATAGAAATTGCCTAATTAGTTGTGTAGGTTTGGTAATTTATGCAGAAAAAAAGATAACATTTGTTTGGAATGTTGAACAATGTTTTACTTATGTTCACATCATAATTTTGCTGTCACCCCTCTTCTCTTTTAGGCAGGAATCACATTCTTTTAAGGGCTTTAAACAGCTTTTGAATGTGTTCTTGTGGTGTTATCGGGTGTTTTTATTATTTGTTTTTTAGTATATTTCCATTTTTGCATCCAAAAATAAAAAATGTATCTCTCAACACACTCCGCATTCCTCCAGTTCTCGCTGCACTGATTCGCTTTTTAGCAAATTCACTGCCGCCCATGTCTGCCAGTTTACAAATCCATACACTTCTCACTCTATAGCCTCCGAAATAATGGTGAAAATGTCGAACAATAGAACATTATAGAAGCATTAGCAATAGAAGGTACTTTTTTGTGTTAAGACTATATACGTGAATAGAATTTTTTTTATTTTTAAACCAGAGTGTTTAGTGTCACTTTAAAGCAGCCATTCTCAACTAGAGTTCCATGGAAACCTAAGTTTCTCCAGAGGTGGCTAGGGGTTTATTGAGTTGTGGCTAACTGACCTCCAATGTGATAGTGCCTGCATAGTTCCAGGTCCAACACCACTTGGCAGAACCTAAGGCATCACTGTAAAGCAGGCCATAGATGGGTAGAATTTATAATGAAATTTCTTGGAAAAAGAAGGTTCTAAGAAAGTTTGTTAATTTTTCTAATCATTAGTGGGGTCAAATTGACATTATTTCTTGACCGAGAAAATTCAAACAAGCATGGCAGAAACTTTTTCTCAAACAAACAAATTACTAACAGTGCATGTGGTTTTGATTTGGTAGAGTCCATTCGTTCCAAAATCAAATGTTAACAGCAAATGAAATCTTTTGAACAACAAATGTTTTGAGCAGGTGCGGACTGACCATTTGAGCACTCGGGCACTTCCCGAGGGCCCGGGGTCAGTAAGGGGCCCCATGAGATGCCCTTGATACCTTTCATAGGCTTTTTTGGGTGTGGTTTGAGTGTTGGCGAGGACACAGGGGCCCCATGATTTCATATTGCCCGGGGGCATGAGTTGTCAGTCCGCCCCTGGTTTTGAGATTTTTCATATGAAATTTCTTAAGATTTTTCCTAAGAATCTTAGCTCAAAATTCTATCCATCAATGGCCAACCTAAGAGTAGAATTCTGATCATCACTGTAGGGAGAGCTTTCATCCCACTCATTACCACAAATGTAAGGATAATTTTCCCAAAGACCACCAATGAACAAATCTATTACAACAAAATTATTACAAGGGTTCCTTTGGGGTAAAAAGTTTGAGAAAAGCTGCTTTAAAGTAGAACTATAGGCAAAACCTTTTTTTAAATTATTTTGGATAACCCCCATCAGATTTTTTCTTTCCATCTGTGTGCCGTTGCAGATTTTTCCCTTCACTTCCTGTCCCATAGCCACAACATGAAGTGAGAGGAAATCTAAGCAAATGAAAGGAATTCCTTAGGGACCCCTAGGTCTCCAGAACTAGTATTCCCATCGGAAGATTTCCCTTCTATTACTTTTCTGGGGACAACCCTAAATGTGGGAATTTCTTTTACTTTCACTTTCAATGATAATAGGAAACAAGACAAATAGAGAGGGTGAATCTCCTTAACAAGGGCAGACACAGCAATTAAAACTAACTGGTTCCAATCCATCTCCACTCTGTCCAAAACAAAAAAAAAAGTTTGCCTTTAGTTATACTTTAACCTCCCTGGCGGTATTCCCGAGTGTAGCTCGGGGTAAAGTTTCAGTACCAAAAGCGGTAACCCCGAGCTACACTCGGGCTTACCATGCAGCGTTGCATAGGGAGTCCCTGCAGAGCTTACCTTGTCCTTCGCTCCCGCGATGCGTCCCCTGCAGTGTCCCCGGCCATCTGCTCCGGCCGATGCCGACATCCGGCTTCTTTGTTCCGGTCCCTGTGACGTACGGGCGACGGAACCGGCGGCAAATTTAAAATTTAAAAAAAAAATTGCATTTTTTTAAAAATGATTATTACATAGTAAAATATTGCTGTTTCAAAACATTTCACATACATTTTGTCCCTACTGCTTTGTCCTGTCCCCTGCCTGCATTTTGACTGTTCTTTCTGCTTAGAAACTTAGAAAAGTCCATGGCGTCCAAAAAGCGTCCCTTTATTTCAAAAGCGGTTTTAGACCGGCTAGAGAACAGCAATAGTAAATCAGAACCACTTGCAGAATTGAGTGATAATGATTTGTGGGGAAATTCGTCATCAGACACTGAAAACGATTCTGCGACTTTGCTCAGCGATGTGCGAACTTGGCGCTCTATTTCAAATTTCAGTGTTTTTGGTTTGATTATATTATTGAATTAAATGTATTATTATTGTATTATTATTTTTTATGATTATTTATTAAATTATAATTTAAGATTTTGCGTTTCAAGTTTTATCATATCTGGAATGTTTACTAGACTCTTGTTCGGACAGATTTCAGTGAGTTATTCCTAAATTACAGGCTTACAATAAAAAAAAATACATATTTCCATGCAAAAAAATGGTACCGCTTTCAGCACCAAAAATCGGAAATAATCATACCGCAAGGGAGGTTAAAGTTGGTTTTACCATAGTCATTAAGAGGTTAAACTCTACTGGGCTTGTAATTGCACGTGTGACCTCCTTCTCATGACCACAAGGCTGTAGAATGACCATTACAATAAAGGTGACATTTGAAAATTGACATTGTACATCCCTGCCAGTAACCCGGGCATGTGGAAAACTGAAAATTCTCACACAATCAATCTTCCCATCTATAAATCTTGAACCTTTATAAATAGAAGAATTTGTTTTTATTTATAGCCCGGCATAGGCAGGAACTGTCACATGCGGCTGTCAAGTCAACAGGAAGAGTTGAGCAGTTTAAAAGTATCCTGACAACTGCAAGATGGATCGAACATAAACTTTTTCATTACCTCAAGTGGCACGCAGAGTAAGTCTGGAAATGTTCCTCAAACTTTGAAAACTGAAAGGTGTTCATCTTGATCAACACCGTTTAGTGCAGATGTGTATTTTGTAGAAATAAACAACATATTTTTGAATGCAGCTAGGGAAGGCATCCAAAAATGTCCTTTTTTTTAGCTCCTTGTGTTATCTTGTGAATTTTAAAGCAGCATTAATGAACGTTTTGGCAGCATTACATAGCTTCATGCAAAGTTCCTCAAACCCCTTCTGAGATTTAGGAATGATCACTTTTGATGATTTGAAAATGCACCTTAAATGCACTGTAAGCATCACAGTGCATTTACCCCTGGTTCACATATCCGCGTTCATGCGGGACGCGTTTTGTTTGAGCACGAGAGCCCATTCATTTGAATGGACTCCCATGCCCCGGGACACGCAGGGAAGAAGTTCCTGCACTTCTTTGGAAACTGCAGCCCGCACGGGAACCTCGGTTCCCAGTGCGGTTGCGATTTCCAGTGTGGGTGGCGTGCCATTAGAATTAATGGCACCTGCCCGCAGGTCTGCATTCTTCTGTGTGGGTTGTATGGCTGCACAGATTTTTGTGCAGATCCGCAGCGGCACCACCCACACATATGTGAACCTAGCCTTATGGTGTGCTTGTGGCACTTCAGTAGACATGAATGCTGGCTGTTGCAAAGTGCCAACAGCTGCTGAACTTTGCAGGTGGCTAGTAGGCACCTTCTGTCAAAATAAGCCATTGAAATCCATGGGGCTGCACTGCAACCGTGAGCAGAACACTTGGCTTGAAGTTGTAGCATGGACCTCAATGTAAATGTGGCCATTGAAAAATGACAAAAAGATAATGTCTGGCAATTAAATAAAAGTAAAAAAAAAAACACAGGTGTCAGGAGGCTGCAGTGCTTCTGTTGTTGCTATAGTGTCCTCTAAAGAGTGATTGTCTTCCAGTTGCAGCATGGTTCCACAGTGTATGTCTCAAAGAGTCCTTGAATAATTAGCAGATGGATGACCTCACACTGTTGTTGATATCATATGAATAACCTCCCGTAGGCATGAATCGCATCAACACTTACTGTATGTTAAGCTATTTGAACGTTTTTGATTTTTTTTTCAGTCTACCTAATGATCTTAGCAACAACAGTGTGTAGTCATCCATCTACTAATTATTCTTTTTCTGCTGTACGAGCTGGACTGGCACCTGTGTCTGTGGGGCTAGAGAGAATTGGACCAACTTGGAGCAGTGTATAGGGTTTTCGTGTGAAAGAGTCCTTATTTTTGCCATGCTGCAATACTAATGTTGCAGTGTGTACACATCCATCTGCTACCCATTTTAACAATTTAGGAGTGATGTTCATAGGCGGTACTGGTCAAAACATGACCCAAAGGCCTTTTTTTCAATGCCTGTGTGAAAGAGCCCCTTTGCAGTAGCACTAACATAGGGAGGGGGAACGGTCTGAATTTCCCCCAAGATAAGACAACCAAAAAAGTATCATGATGTCAGCCCTTGAGGCCACAGGGGTGTCAGATAAGACAACCAAAAAAGTATCATGATGTTAGCCCTTGAGGCCACAGGGGTGTCAGATAAGGCAACCAAAAAAGTATCATGATGTTAGCCCTTGAGGCCACAGGGGTGTCAGATAAGTCAACCAAAAAAGTATCATGATGTTAGCCCTTGAGGCCACAGGGGTGTCAGATAAGTCAACCAAAAAAGTATCATGATGTTAGCCCTTGAGGCCACAGGGGTGTCAGATAAGTCAACCAAAAAGTATCATGATGTTAGCCCTTGAGGCCACAGGGGTGTCAGATAAGACAACCAAAAAAGTATCATGATGTTAGCCTTTGAGGCCACAGGGGTGTCAGATAAGACAACCAAAAAAGTATCATGATGTTAGCCCTTGAGGTCACTGAGAATAAAAAAACTGCTTAAGATTGGAACAATATTGAAATACATTTTCTTAGGAGCTTATTTGGAAGACTAAGTAATGTCTCGTCACGTATGTGCTGGCCTTGTGCATGGTCAGCAGAGCACATGCTTGAGGCCAGTGGTAATGTTAATGCAAACAGAAGTAATTGTGTAACCTATTTAATATAATAACCGAGGGGGTTTGCATTAAAATGTTGCTGTTTCCATAAAATGACCCTGAATACAGCAACGGGTGTGGAATAAATACTGTATAATAAGTTAGAGCACTTGATTTATTAGACTGATCTTAACTCATCATTTTGACATGAGACAGTCAAGAATTATTTTGTTTGTATGATGTTGTCGGTCTAACACTGCAAACAAGCTTATCACCAGTGCCGGGTTAAACTCTGTGGAGGCAGTGGAAACCTTGGGGCCCCCCTCACAGGCTTCTGGAGGTTTCTTACACTCACCCTCTAGTGCACTAGACTCAAAGGAGGGCTAGAGGAGGGCTGGAGTCAGCTGATGGAGTCTGCTGAATACTATGATCAGGGGAGCTGGAGATGAGGGGCTGATGCGTCTGCACAGAGAGGTGCAGGAGCTGTAGGAGGAGGTCTGTCCTCCTCTATTGACTGCTGAGACAAGGTGGAGGTGGAGATGAGGGCTGCAGAAGAGGTGTGAGGGCCACATGAAATGGCCTGGTGGGCCAGATTTGGCCCACAGGCCATGTTTAGCCCATGGGCCTTGTGTTTGACACATGTGCTCTAGTGGGATAACATTGAACCAAGTAGTGTACATGCCAGCTGCTAGATGGAGATGGCCATCACTACTGTACATTACACATAACGTAGGTTATAGGTTGCACCAATTTGTTTTTGCAAACTGACAGCTTAAACAAGATGAGCTTTTAAGAGACAAATAGTAATGTGAAGCTGATGTCTATGGTTTATATACTTTAAGTTGTTATTGGGTACATTACATTAATACACAATTTTCTCTGTAGAGTCTTTAATGTAAAGTTTTTGCTTCTTTGAGTTGATTCATTTTTCTATGTTTTGTAATCAATTTAATTTTCTTTCAAGAACAAATCAGTGTTTTTTTGGTCTCTTTTGACTCAGGGCCCTTAAAAGGCGCGGGGCCCATAGGCCGGTTCCTACTCTGCCTATTTGGTAGTCCAGCACTGCTTATAGGGAGAAAGAGTAAAGGGATGTCAGATGGGATTAGCTTTTCCTTTAATAAACTATGCTCTTTAACCACTTGCCCTCCAGAGAATATACCCCCCTTCCTGACCAGGCTACTTTTTGCGATACGGCGCTGCATTACTTTAACCACTTCCCGACCACCCTATAGCAGATATACTGTGCACAGGGGTGCGCACAATCATGTATATATACATGATTTTGTGTTTCCAACAGGGGGCACGCGCGCCCTACCCGCGGCGCCATTTGCAGCTACAGCTGTCAATCACTGGGTTCTGGTCGGTGATTACCCACCGGCTCCCAGTGATTACCAAGTATCTCTGAGAGGGAGGGGGGCTGCTTTGTTTACTAACAGTCCTCCTACCTATCAGCTTGGGCACACCGCATCCAGAGCAGTATGCTTACAGTGAAGCACACACACACCGCCCTCTATGTAAAACACTGCCTGCACACAATTAACCCTTTGATCGCCCCTCATGTTAACCCCTTCTTGCCCAGTACAATTAGTACAGTGTCAGTGCTTTTATTTTAGCACTGATCACTGTATTGGTGTCACTGGGGATGTCAGTGACACCAAGTCAGTTCCCCCCAGTATCAGAATGTCTGCCGCAGTCCCTCAATAAGTCGCTGATCACCACCATTACTAGTAAAAAAAACAATTCCAGTATCTGTACTGCCATTTGTAAATGGTATAATTTTCACGTAAACCAATTAATTTACATGTATTGGGATTTTTTTTAGCAAAGACATGTAGCAGAATACACGTTGGCCTAAATTATGACGAAATTACATTTTTTTAAATTTTTTTTCACTGGACATGTTTAATCTCCCTGGCGGTATGATTATTTCAGATTTTTGTGCTGAAAGCGGTACCATTATTTTGCATGGAAATATGTAGTTTTTTTATTGTAGGCTGTAATTTAGGAATAACTCACTGATATCTGTCCAAACAAGAGTCTATTAAACATCCCGGGTATGATAAAACTTGAAACATGAAATCATAAATTATAATTTAATAAATAATCATAAAAAATAATAATATAATAATAAATTTAACTCAATAATATAATCAAACAAAAAACACTGAAATGTGAAATATAGCGCCAAGTTCGCACATCACTGAGCAAAGTCGCAAAATCGTTTTCAGTGTCTGATGACGAATTTCCCCACGAATCATTATCACTCAATTCTGCATGTGGTTTTGATTTACTATCGCTGTTCTCTAGCTGGTCTAAAACCGATTTTGACCTAAAGGGACGCTTTTTGGACGCCATGGACGTTTCTCAGTTTCCAGGCAGAAAGAACAGTAAAAATGCAGGCAGGGCACAGGACAAAGCACTCGGGACAAAATGTATGTGAAATGGTTTGAAACAGCAATGTTTTACTATGTAATAATCATTTAAAAAAAAATGTCATTTTTAAAATTTTCAAATTTGTCGCCGGTTCCGGCGCCTGTACGTCCCGACGTCACAGGGACCGGAACACAGAAGCCGGATGCCGGCATCGGCCGGAGGAGATGGCCGGGGACGCTGCAGGGGACATATCGCGGGAGCGAAGGACAAGGTAAGCGCTGCAGGGACTCCCTGTGCAACGCCGCATGGTAAGCCCGAGTGTAGCTCAGGGTTACTGCTTTTGGTACTGAAACTCTACCCCGAGCTACACTCGGGAATACCGCCAGGGAGGTTAATAGCAAAAAGTAAAAAAAATAGTTTTTTTTTCTCAAAATTGTTGGTGTTTTTTTTTTTAATTTGGGTGCAGCGTTGCATGATAGCGCAATTGTCAAAGTAACACAGCGCTGTCATGCAAAAAATGGCCTGGTCAGGAAAGGAGGTAAATCCTCAGGAGGGCAAGTGGTTAACTGACAATTGCGCAGTCATGCAAGGCTGCACCCAAATGACGTTTATGTCCTTTTTTTTCCCACAAATGGAGCTTTCTTTTGGTGGTATTTGATCGCCTCATCATTTTTAATTTTCTGAGCTATAAACAAAAAAATACTGACAAATTTGAAAAAAATATATTTTTGACTTTTTGCTATAAAATATATCCAATAAAAAAATTAAAAAAATCAAATTTTCTCTTCAATTTAGGCCAAAATATATTCTGCTACATGTCTTTGCAAAAAAAACAAAACGTGTAAATTAACTGGTTTACGTGAAAGCTATAGTGTCTACAAATGGCCGTATATGTACTGGGATTTAAAAAAATATATTTTTATACTAGTAATGGCGGTGATCAGCAACTTATAGCGGGACTGCTGTACTGCGGCAGGCATTCTGACACTGGGGGGGAACTGACTAACTGCTACTGACATCCCCACTGACACTAATACAGTGATCAGTGCTAATAAAAAGCACTGACACTGTACTAATGAAACTGGGCAGGAAGGGGCTACCATCGGGGGAAACCTAGGGGTTAACTGTGTGCAGTGTGCTGTTTTACCGTGTGTGATTTACTATGTAAGCGTGCTGCTTTGTATTGCCCTGCTATGTAGGGCAATACAAAGTAGCATGCTGGTGGTGACAGGGGAGAGATCTGTTTTGTTTACATACAAACCTCTCCCTTTGCCAATGGCGCCCCTACCTGGAAATGCAAAATCATGTATACATACGTGATTTTGCGCAGCTCTGCCGCCCTGTAGCAGTAATTCTGTTATAGGGCGGTCCGGAAGTGGTTAAAGCTGAACTCCAGGCCAGGGGCGGACTGACCATTTGGAAACTCGGGCACTGCCCGAGGGCCGGGGTCAGTAGGGGGCCCCATGAGATGCCCCTGGTACCTTTTTCATAGGCTTTTTTGAGTTTGGGCGAGGACACTGGGGCCCCATGATCCCCTATTGCCCGGGGCCCCATGAGTTGTCAGTCCGTCCCTGATCCAGGCACAATCATGTTATTTTTAAATATATTCAACAGCTAAAAATGATATAACTCCACTTTGTGTGCACCAAATGTTTTTATAAAATCCAGATATAATATTATAAAGGTAGCAGTGACCTTACTACTGTGCTGTACAGAGCAAAGAGCAGAGCTTTGGGAAGGACCCAGCAGGCATCATCCACTACAAGCTGCCTGTAGAAAACCTGCAGGTGGGGGCAGAGACAAGACCAGTCACCCTGCACATAGAGAGAACAGCAGTGACCAGTCTTTACTACAGGACGCTTCTGCATAGAGGTAAAGTCTCACATTGGATTACTGCACAGATCTGGAAGAAATACTCAACACACACCAAGATTCAAGGAAGAGTACACGCAACTCTTGTATTTCGACAATATTAGCTTTTTCCTGGAGTTCAATTTTAACTGCAGAAAAATTGGGTCTCTAACATGTCTATACTAATGGCAACAGTTAGAAATCTCTTAGCAGGTAAAAATGTAAGGCTGCTAAGATGACAAAACCAAGACCATAGACTATATGAGAATCGCAGAACAAAAAAATGATATGTGTGTGTGAGTATACAGTACAGAGGCGGACTGACAACTCATGGGGCCCCCAGGCAATAGTGGATCATGGGGCCCCTGTGTCCTTACCCAAACTCAAAAAAGCCTATGAAAAAGGTACCAGGGGCATCTCATGGGGCCCCCTACTGACCCCGGACCCTCGGGCAGTGCCCGAGTTTCCAAATGGTCAGTTCGCCCCTGATACAGTACACAAATGTAAAAAATTCAGTTCAGTTTTCATTTTACATAAATAGGAATGTTTTAGAGAATTATTGGCCTTCGCACATATATGGAAACAACTGATAAAATGGCCTGCTGCATGGTCTGCTATGGCTGCTACACTTTTCAACTCTGCCAGCACTCCCGGGCAAGTAAGACGGTTGTACAAGCTCATACGACAGATCTCTGGCTATACTTTTCTGCCGGTGGCCATTCCAAAATTTACATTTACTGCGGGTTAAAATGAGAACTCCAGTCACAATATATACACAGTAAGCTTGAACAATACCAGCTTATGTGGACTTGATGTTTTTGTTATCATGGTAAAGCTTACAACCCAGTTCTATCAAGTGATCAATTATTGATCAGCTATTGGTGTGGTTTTGAGAACATGTGCCTTGTCTCATACATACCTTGAGTCTACAACATGAAGAAGACTAAGGGGGAGATTTAACAATTTACAGTTATTACAGCATAGTACAGTCTTTGACACAACACAGTCTCAAGTAAAGAGGAAATGGGTTGCAAGCCCTCTTGGGTTTTGATGCAGTCCAAGCCCCCACTGGGGAGAGTCAGCATTTCTGGTAATCCTGCTGAATATAGAACAGGGATTGATGAGAAATCTTCTAATGGAGACACCTGTTTTGGAAACAACTGTCAATCAGAGTTGATTTTCCTGAAGTTTGAAAGAGATTTCCTCTGGAATAGAAAGTAAAGCGAACAGTTGAAAAAAAATATTGGGGCTCCAATCATTCTCCACTCCATCCAGAACTAAAAAAAAATTATGTATTAAAGCATACTTTTATATTCAATTTTGATTGTACTTTTAAAGTGAATCTGAGCTAAAAAAAAAAAAAAAGATTTGCTATGATATAGGGAAATTTAGAAGCTAAGTCGTACATTAAAAAGTCTACCTTTTGCCTTGACATCTCCTGAAATGATCAATGCATTTTTTGTGCCTAGGCACTCCTGTGCCCAAAGCCTTATACCTTTATATCTGCAGTGTAAGATCATCTAAGGCACTGCTGCCTCTGACTGCTAGTCTCAATAGAATTGAAAATAAATTTGGAAACGTCACGTATGTGCTGGTCAATGTTCTCCTTGCTGGAGAAAAAGCAATACCTGAGGACCTGCAGTGCAAGGATCTCCCTGCTTTTACTTTATTTATTCTGTACTCCACCCATTCTGCTACTTCTTGAAGGTTCCCCTACCGGTCATCAGTAGGGCACCTCTGACAGCAAAACCCTGCCTGTACCAATATGGCCACCTCCACAGAGAGGCAGCATGCAGAATAAAGCAAGTTAACTCAATAATTGGAGAGAAGATAAGCCACCGCACAGCCCCAAGCCCCGTCCAATCCAGCAGAGGCGAGCCTGCCACGCAGCCTCCTGCACCCATTAAAGACAATACTAATAATTAATATTTGCCATTTATGGGCACAGCTTCCACGGTTCAGGTCATTATGTAAATGAGAATTCCACTTTTAATGAAAAACATATATAACTATAGAATATAAACTTGCCACATAGGACATTTTGTAAATGAATTTTATCAAAAATTGTCTCGCCATTTCAATTTGAGGCCACTGTAATTTTCTAAAACCGACAAAAAAATTAAATGCAATTTGACAAATTGTACACAGTTGGTTTACAAAATGCACTCAGAAATGTAAATTCCTACTTCGTGGAATGGCTCACTGATTTTCACAGACTTATGCACTAAGATACAAGTAAACTTTTACCCCCACAAATGGGATTTTATTTTGGTGACATACCCTTCAAGGATTAAATACCTCTAAAATGATGAAGACACTACAAGTTTCCTCATTAGAACACTGAAACTGCACCAGATGGTTATAAAGAATGCAGACCCTCCCATTCAGGAATCAGTCTTGAAAGGACATAGTGGAACAATCAGAGTTTTCTTTTTTAGCAAGAAAAGTGGAGTTATATTTTAAGTGGAAAACTGTCACAAGCACAATAATAAATCCGATGCGGATGTTTGCATAACTTTCATAGTTGGCTGTCCAGAACTCCAGGAGTCACAAACACACATAATACGTTGGAAACTCTTTGTTAGAGCAGCTTGATTTGTAGCAGATTGGCCCCCAATTCTGTCAATAACTTGCTTGATAAATGTATTGCAATCATGATTTTATGAATAGTTTCCCTGCAATAGAAATTTTATTGCAAAAATAGTTTAGCTATTTACACAGCAAAGGTGCAACTGACATTTCTATTAGGTTGAGCGTAAAAAGAAAATCTAAACCGCATCTAGAGAATCTAGTTTTCTTTAGACTATTACCAGGCCACCTAAATAAATTCACTGAAGCCTAAGCCGGTATAAAGGATTAATATCATTATGACTGTCTTGTGTGGTTCGGCTTTAGACGTTCATTTAAATACCCACCGAGGCATCAAGAGAAAGCCAAGAGACAGAGAGGGAAAAAAAAAGGCTGCGGTTCACTTCAGGTGAAACCTCCATTACAGAAATCTACAGAAATAGCCAGTTAGCGAGACAAGCTGCATTTGGCGAGGTGCTTGCAGAGAAAAGCACTGTAAAACTAGCTGAATATGTTATGTTACAGCGTGACAAATGAGTACGATCTTTCAGCATGAAAACTGTCTCCCTCTGTCCAACGTTATAAAGGATATTTAGCTGTCCCGACTAAAATATTGTCACTCCAGTGCCGACGCAGCAGGGAATATTCAACTCAAACGTCTCTGAAACTTTGCAAAGCACAACAAGTGTGTGTTATTTACTGGAAAGAAAGCAGAATTTTGGTCATTAGTCCATAAAAGCTGGCAAGCCCACTCTACTTCGGGAACACAGTAGATATCAGGAAAATGAAAGTTCAAGGAGATAATCCTTCAATTGCAAGACAATGGTAAATCCTCCACTTCAGCAAATATCACACGGCTAAACACCTAGGCTTTTGGTGTGACAAGAGCACAATAGTGAGCCTGGAGCAGAAAAGGTCCTTCAGCCCTTATGTTACTTAGACATCTAGAAAAGCTCGTAATTTATCTTTAAATTGGAAGTGAAGAATACATTCAAAAGTTGAAATGTGAGATTTGTATTAGAAAGTTGTATTTTGAGATTAAAGGGTGCATACCTTGAACACAGTATTCCAGACCCTGATCCCATTTGACCTTAAATATTGCATATTAGCGTACCAACAACTTTGGAGTCCCTGGTTGGATACTGCAGACATGAGTTCCCTAGATTTAGTGATGAACCGACTCCTTACTGGTTGATGTGTCCCCTTGGTTTTCCCAATTGTTGGTTTTGAATTTGTGCATCCTAATATGGTCTTTACTGAACGTATCTGTACCTGTGCAATTGACACTGGCAATGTGAAAATATGTGCACCTGCTCCTTTTTGTTTATTTTATTGTATGTTTTGGAAGCTCTGAAACTGTTGATTTCATGTTCCTCCTATTTCTTTTTTCAATAAAATCTTACTGGAAAAAAAAAGTTTTCTTCTTTCAAGAATCTTACCTTTCGTCTGTTTAAAAAGCAAAACCCAGCAGGTACAAAAATCTGGTTAGCTTGCTACTTTCTCTTCTATTCCTGCTATATTTCATAGGGCACAACAAACAGTAGGTATTGGGATGGACAGATACAGTATCGCTAATTCAGATATCCATGTATGGATTAGCAATCCACCTTGGTCAAGGATCACCCCTCCCTTTGACTGGATAGTAAAGGAGAAGTAGTTCACTGAAGATGCCATTAGCTACCTGTGGACTATTCAATATAGTGAAACCTGGTTGGCTTGCTACTACTCCCTCTTCCAGGCCTGCTACATTTCATAGGGCAACTAACAGCTACTAAATGTAAAACCCAACAGGTCCAAATACCAGTAGGTATTAGGATGGACAGATATGTCTCTAATTCAGACATCCATGTTTGTATTAGCAATCCATCTTGGTCAAGGATCGCCCCAACTGACTGGATAGTAAAGGAGCAGGAACACACTGAATAGGCCAATCATCAGCCAGCTACTTGTGGACTATGCAATACAGTAAAATCTGGTCAGCTTGCTTCTACTCCCTCTTCTAGTCCAAGTCCTGCTACATTTCAATGGGCTGCTAATAGCTACTAACTGCAGCTACAAACTGCTGTTGTGTGGATTCTTCCTGCTTAAAAATAACCTGATTGTAAGTATTAGTAGAGAAACAATTGAGCATGAAAAACAACCTTCCATATTAAAAAATACTCCACAATTTATATCGATTTA
Organism: Staurois parvus; assembly: GCF_062004578.1. Lineage (NCBI taxonomy): Eukaryota > Metazoa > Chordata > Amphibia > Anura > Ranidae > Staurois > Staurois parvus. The sequence goes on along the minus strand of NW_028318504.1, from coordinate 4,386,623 downwards.
TAGATCTTCAGCTATATAGTATTATCCTGGAAAATTAAATAAAATTAAAACATTGAATTAATAAAAGATACTGAGAATTACACCCAGCACAAATAAAAGGAGAGGTTTCGGGACATCTGCATTACTCCCAAGCTGAGCAACATATTCTTAATTCTCTGAGGTCTGACACAGTAGGGAATAGTAGCGTCAAACTGTCTCTGAAACCTTGTAAAGCACAACAAGTGTGTTTATTTACTGAAAAGAAAGCCGAATTTTGGCCATTAGTCCAAAAAGTTAGTAAGCCCGCTTTATTCCAGGAACATTATCCGGAAAAAAAAAATAAAAGTATAAAGATAATCCTTCCATCACAAGCCAATGAAGAATGCTAGAACTGCAGTTTTGCCAGTGTCCGTGGTCGCTCTGATTCTCCCCTTCCTTAAATATCACATGGTGAAATGCCTAGGCTTTTGGTGTTGGATACAAAAAGTAGGGATTAGAACCCATTTCAAGTCCTTACTGCTGATTGTGTTTCTGCTGAGGTGATTCATCCTCTGTATATGTTCTTGTGTCCATTGTTACCCAGATATGATAGGAAGTACAAAATTTTAGCATCGTCTCCCAAACAAGAAGTAAGGGGACTGTAGAATGTTCCTTTTTTAGAGTTCCTCTCACATCCTGTTGCATATCTTCAGTAAAAAAAAAAAATTCTCCACAAAGGGACAGAGAAAGCAAAAAATCAGAAGACAGGGGTTATAATACTTCTCTACTCTTTCCAAAACTTAAACTAACCTCCATTTATCCTTTTGGAAAAGCTCATCAATGCTTGGCATATAACGGGAAAAAAAGCATAGCAATTCTAAAAGATACTTGGAAGGAGGCAAAGTGTGGACCATGGGCAGACTGACCATTCAGGCACTCGGGCACTGCCCGATGGCCCTTGGTCAGTAGGGGGCCCCATGAGATGCCCCTTGTACCATTTATAGGCTTTTTTGGGTGTGGTTTGAGTAGACATGGGGGGGCCCATGATCCCCTATTGCCCAGGGACCTCATGAGTTGTCAGTTTGCCCCTGGTGTGGACACTTCCATGCACACTACAATAGTCCTTATTAGGGATATAATTATATTAACGTTTTTGTGCCTGGAGTTCAGTCTGGACCTTTCAGTAGGAACAAAAAATTGCTGAAATGTCCTTATACAAAGTAATGGTATAATATTAACAGTAATAAACAAAAAGTTATCACTTCTATCATTAAAAGCTGCCATTGAGCTCCAAAGTGTCTTTTCCTAAACTGAGATGATGTCACCAGCCTGCTGCAGGCAGGAGGAAGCATTCCCTTAGTCTCCTGTCCTCCAGAGATCAGACTACAAACTTTGCAGCAAGTAGATGGTGATTCATGTATTTCATGTATTTCCATGTAGGTGACTACTCTGTCCTCCTTCTCCTGGACCTCTCCGCGGCCTTCGAAACAGTTGACCACCTCCCACTCCTCAATAAACTACTCTCCCTTGGCATTAGAGACACCGCTCTCTCCTGGTTCTCCTCTTACCTATCCTGATGCTCCTTCAGTGTTTCCTACAACGGTGCCACCTCCCCTTCCCTCCCCCTCTCTGTTGGGGTCCCCCAGGGCTCCGTCCTTGGACCCCTTCTCTTCTCCATCTATGCCTCCTCCCTTGGCAAACTCATACACTCCCACGGCTTCAACTACCACCTCTACGCCGATGACACTCAAATTTACCTCTCCACCCCTCACCTCACCCCCACATTCTCCGCCCGCATCACTCACCTCCTAAACAACATCTCAGACTGGATGTCGCTCCATTTCCTCAAGCTTAACCTCTCCAAAACCAAGCTTCTCGTCTTTCCCCCTGCCCGCGCCCCCCCCATCCTATCCATCAGTACCAACAACACCACCATCAATCCCGCCCCGCAAGCCAAAGTCCTTGGCATTATTCTGGACTCAAACCGTTCCTTCCAACCTCATATCAAATCACTTATCACAACATCGCCAAGATACGCTCCTTCCTTACCCCAGACACCACTAAACTACTAGTACACTCCCTAATTTTCTCACGCCTCGACTACTGCAACTCCCTCCTCACCGGCCTACCCAAGTGCAGGCTCTCCCCGCTTCAGACCATCCTGAACTCAGCGGCTAGACCAGCAATGGGCAAACTACGGCCCGCGGGCCGTATACGGCCCGGCGGACCTTTTAATCCGGCCCGCGGAGCTAGGCTCCCGCAAGGCCAGTGGTCGGCAAGCCGCGGCTCTTTACAAATTTAGATGCGGCTCTCCTGTGTGCCGGGCGCCCGCTCCCCTCCCTCCTCTCCCCTCCTCTCCTCTCGGATGGCCGCCCCCCCTCTCGGATGGCCGCCCCCCTCCCTCCTCTCGGACGTCAGGACTCTGCAGCTGTCAGGATGTAGGCGGGGCAGCCAGGATGTAGGCGGGGCAGCGTGACAAACTCCTCTCACAGTCCTCCCTGAAGACCAGAACGGCGCGGGAATACGAGAGGAACGCGCGGACCAAAGGTAAGTGAATTGACACATGGGGGGGACTTACTATATGGGGGACTTACTATATGGGGGATGAATTACTATAGGGGGGACTTACTATATGGGGAATGAATTACTATATGGGGGACTTACTATATGGGGAATTAATTACTATATGGAGGACTTACTATATGGGGAATGAATTACTATATGGGGGACTTACTATATGGGGAATGAATTACTATATGGAGGACTTACTATATGGGGAATGAATTACTATATGGAGGACTTACTATATGGGGGATGAATTACTATATGGGGGACTTACTATATGGGGAATTAATTACTATATGGAGGACTTACTATATGGGGAATGAATTACTATATGGGGGACTTACTATATGGGGAATGAATTACTATATGGAGGACTTACTATATGGGGAATGAATTACTATATGGGGGACTTACTATATGGGGAATGAATTACTATATGGAGGACTTACTATATGGGGAATGAATTACTATATGGAGGACTTACTATATGGGGGATGAATTAATATGGGGGATGAATTAATATGGGGGATGAATTACTATGTGGGGGATGAATTACTATGTGGGGGATGAATTACTATGGGGGATGAATTACTATATGGGGGATGAATTAGTATGGGGGATGAATTACTATAGGGGGGATGAATTACTATGGGGGACAAATTACTATATGGGGGACGAATTACTATATGGGGGACGAATTACTATATGGGGGATGAATTACTATGGGGGATGAATTACTATATGGGGGATGAATTACTATATGGGGGATGAATTACTATATGGGGGATTAATTACTATGGGGGATTAATTACTATGCTTACTATGGGGGAATATTACTATACTTACTATGGATGACACATACACATCATTCATCTACTCTTGGTCCGGCCCCCGGGTCCAATATATGAACCCATTGCGGCCCTCAAGTCAAAAAGTTTGCCCACCCCTGGGCTAGACTCATCCACCTCACCAACCGCTCCACCTCTGCCACCCCCCTCTGCCTATCCCTCCACTGGGTCCCTATTGCCCAACGCATCAAATTCAAACTACTCACTCTGACCTACAAAGCCATTCACAACACTGCCCCTAACTACCTCACCAACCTGATTCCCAGGTACCACCCTACCCGTACCCTTCGCTCTTCACAGGACCTCCTTCTATCTTGCTCCTCTGGTCTCCTCCTCCCACGCATGACTGCAAGACTTCTCTAGGTCCTCCCCCATCCTCTGGAACTCACTACCCCAATCCATCAGACTGTCACCTTCCCTCCTTACCTTCAGGCGCTCCCTGAAAACCCACCTCTTCAGGGAAGCCTACCCCACCCTCACCTAACAGCCGTTCTCCTTCATTCCTCCTACCACTCCATCCCCCACAGCCATTTCCTCCTGTACCACTACCCCCTTCCTTCAAGATTGTAAGCTCAAAAGAGTAGGGCCCTCTAACCCTTCGTGTGCTGTTTGTAGTTGCTGTACTGTTTCATGTATTGTCCCCCCCTCTATTGTACAGCGCTAAGCAAATCCTTTGGCGCTATATAAATTTAATGTAATAATAATAATAATAAGAAGAAGAAGCTTCACCCACACAGCAAAACAGGCTTTTTTAAGGCAGTGAAAGAGAGTATAATAAGGTTATTAGTTTAAATCTAAACCCTATAACTATTTTATGTACGTGATATCAATTATTGATAGACATATCTGTCTTTGCTCTTGTCTAATATTTCTCTTTTTTTTAATAGTTCCATTATTAAAAAAAAAGTACTGCAGCAAGTGTGGTGAAAATCAAACTGTAAATCTAAGCTGAAATAAGAAGCAATGTTTGCAAACTGTTTGGCTGTCCGTGCAAAACTAAAATTTGTAAAAACTTCAAACTTCAGAACTCTGTCAAATAAATCCTGTGGACTCAAACTTTTTCAAATACACATGATTTAATCTTGTCAGATCTGCTGACAGGGAGTTTCAAAACACTTCAAGATGTACTCATAGCGTCTCTGATATCCTTCAATAGAAAATAATTTCACTGCCTAGCAAAACTAACAAAGATGTGTTAAAATAAATTATTCACTACTTTTTTTGTACTTTTTTTTCCATATTACTCTTAGATGTTACTGTAAACTACTCTAAATGTGTAATGTGTGAGAGACTGGCTCTTTGTACAGCTTCTGGTTTACCTTGGAGGATGACTACTTTACATGGGTTACTGCTCTTTTACTGGGCAGGTGATACAGGTCACCTCCCCAGTGACCTTTTTTTTTTACCATAGAGGAACTTTTGAAATAATCATGTCTTGGGGTACTCCTTATTAAAGTGGGGAAAAAAATCCCCTTACATTGGTGGTCATTGGACAAAGTGCCCCACATACGGTGGAGGTCAGAATGCCACCCTTCCAGACAGCTAAAAAGATAAATGCTTAGTGGCATTCGCCCCGGGACTATGCAAGCAGTGGAAGGCCAATCAGCTACAGCTCAAGGAACCCCTAGCAACCTCTTGAGGAACTCTGGGGTTTCATGGAACCCTGATTATGAATGATAATGGATAATGAACAACTTCTATTTACCAAAGAGATGCAGGAATACTGCAATCCTGATGTTCACTAGTGGTTGTCTTCCAGAAGCCAGCCGAGTTTAATTTACCACCACCTAAGGCTGGTTGATAGAAGATTGTTAAATCTCACCATGCCATACATTCTTGGCCTCTATATTGTACCTGTGAGTCTGAGTTGCCTGGACCCATAATCCCTTGATCCTGCTACCTGGGCTAGTTTTTAAAACCTGGTTGACAATCATATCACCTTTACCCGTTCTGACCTGCATCCTCTTGTCGTTCAGTCCCTCTGACCATGCTTGCTCTTTTTCCCTTCTCCCTGTTCCCCTGGTAGTATTGTTGTATATAGTTATTTAATAGGTATTTTTTTTCTACTTTGGACCTATGTCTCACTGATTTGTTCTTTTAGTTTTTTTTTTTTTTTTGGGGGGGGGGGTTGCTATGTATGTGTTATGTTTTATGTTCACAATAAACTGTCTTTTTTTGGTTCATTTTTTAGCAGGGGTTTGGTTTCTGTTGAGTGGTTGTGTATCTAGTAACACTAGACAATGGGTTACCAGAATTGGTAACCTGACAACAGGGGATCTATTTACAGCAAATGTGCAGTGTGAATGGGTCATCATTTGCACCCATTCACACTGCACATTTGCACAAAAGTAACCAATAAAGCCCATAATCGTCATAGACTGTGTACACAGTGCAGAGGTCTCCCTCATATTATTTCCCGTTCTGGTTGATGTCCTTAGGCTATAATGTTAGGCTAGTTTGTCTATTGGTGAATGTACTTTAAAATTTATGGTCAAATGTTCCTAGCTATTTTCTCTTAGGATTAAATGTTAGTGAATGTTATATTTGCCCAGTGAAAAATGACAAATGGGAAATGACAATACACGCATATTACATACATTATGAGTATTATTCATTGCTTTTGCACAAATGATGAGACAGGGAACTCTGGAGAAAGGGTTCCTCTGGCATAATTGCTCATATTTAGAAGAGCAAATATAGGCCATAAACTTTATTTATCTATTTATTCATACTTATAAAAATAAAAAACACAAAAATAAATAAATAACCATGCTGAACCCATTAAAAGACACAGGTTCAGCACTCTCCATAGGCAAAAAAGTATACAACTCTAAAAATTCAGCACTTCAAAAGCAGAAAATAGTTAAATATTGCACAGATCAAAATATGGACAAATGTTGGGTGAATTTCTCATAAAATCAATGATAAATACACCCTTATGAGTTTAGTATTATATAACATCCATGAATCCAGGGTGTCAGGAAAGTCCCCAGAACATCTAAGACATAGTGTGTTTAAAATGGGATGATGATATTAATAATTAACCTTTGTTTATAGGTCTTTTTTGATCTTAAATAAATATATAAATCCCTATAAAGTATATATCAGAGAGAGAGAGTCTGAAAGCAAACAGTTTCTGTTGTGTTCTTTCTTTAGAAATACATGTTGTTTTGTGACACAAGTGTGATGGGTAAATATTTTATTTATAAAAAGGGAATACATGAATAAATAAAAGTTTGTGCATGATAAAATGATCTAAGATCCATCAGAGATTCATTCAAAGCTAAATGATCTGCATATTGTTTTTTAAAATGTATTTATTTATTTATTTTTAGGGCCAGTGCATCCATTTAAAAAGGCATGATATAGGTAATTTACATATTAAGTCTATCTTTCAATCTGATCACGAATGGAAGGACTGTGGAATGTGTGTTCCTTCACACAGATGTACATATTTAGAGCCATTGTCACACAGACAGAAATTGATGGAAAATCAAAGGTTGTCACCAGAGCAAGAGGTGATAGAACAGAGGATGCCTGTAGCTGTGAAAACTACCTGAAATGTAATTTCAGTTTACTGATGGGAAATTCCCCTAGCAGGGCACAGGCAGCAACAAAAATAACCTGACGGGGTCTTAACCATTACCTTTTTGTCTCTAAAATTAAAATGAAAAAGTTTTGACTTTATGTACACTTTAGGTTCCATTGCAAAAATGTTCTCATCCAATAAACCAACAGTTTGACTTTTGCAACAGACATCCATCTTGCAGAATGTATTTAAGGGAAAACAATTTCTTTTCCCCCAGACTGTGCATTATTGCTAAGAGAGCAGAGCCTGGAAGTGGTTAAATTGAGGCCGTGAATCACTCCAGCCTTGGAATTAAATCTAAATGAATGAATTTAGAGGTAATGTGTATTTGGCCTAATGATGAATCTAGCTTTACAGAGAGCTGCCAAGCATTGTAGAACTAATACTTTCCATTACTTAGGTATTCCTGCAGGAAATAATGCAGTTTACAAATGTTTATCCAGCATTACAGGAGCCATAGAGTACACCTTTTACATATTAGCCTTTAATTGATGTCTTTATTGATAAAATTTAAGTGTGACCTTTATTTTCTTGCTGAGCTTGCAGATGTCCTTTGAGGAAAAGTTCTACCTTTAACCCCATTTCCATAATCTTTTTTCAGTTAGTTCCCCAATCAATTTAATGTAGGGTTCTCGCCATTTGTACAGGTTCTCCTAACATTTTTTATGGTGTGAGGAAGTTAAACTGTTTGTATAAGCAAGACCCAAATTTAATACCCTTTCCCCCTCTAGAACATGTCCAAGCAATCAGGCAGTATGAACCCCCCCAAAAATGAATTGTAGCTTACCAATTTTTAGATGTAGTGGCTGCATTCACTTTCCCTTTTTAGACTTTTAACTTTATTTTCACTTGGTCATCCTGCCAGTTAGTCTGCTATTTTTCAATTTCCTTTAGCAGACCAAGCTTTCCAGTAAAGGTGATAATTAGAGGGTTGAAACAAACCATTTACCAATGATAGGGGTGCTTACAATAATACGTTTTGATTGCTTTATGTAAAACCTTTACAAGGGAAGATAAGGTAAGTAATACAGCCTCTTCCTTTACTCCACAGAGTTAACAGACATTTACCCCTTGCAGTATGAGGTGCCCCACTACAAGTGTCTTTTGTTTTACATCCCAGGGCTGGGCTTTAAAGAAAGAGAATATACAGAAATCTATACGTAATCGAGAGATGTACTGAATATGTTTCCTTTATCACTTTGGCATGACATACAATTTATTGCTGTCTGGCCAGGGTTGTCATAGACTAGGTTAAGATCTCACAGGAGCATATTAATATAACGAGTTGGCAGCTCCCTGTGACCTTTAAAGGAAGACCTCCAATCCTCACCTCTTCCTTCTAGGTCTCACTTTTTTCTTCGCCCTCAGGCCAGACGTGCTTACATGTGCACTCTTCTAAATGCTGTCATTTATTAGATGTGACTAGCCAGCTACTTTAGGTTTGTCATGCACTGATTAGAACAATCTTTATTACCCAGCCTCATTACCCTGATGGGTGCTCTGTTTTTTTTACCTCTAAGTGCTGACTATCTTTACTCTTGGTACTGCTCCTGGTTGTCTACCTGAAGTTCTTTTGTTTTTACATTTTAGTGCTATCTATCTTGACTCTTGCTACTGCTCCTGGTTGTCTACCTGAGGTTCTGTTTTTTTTACAATGGAGTGCTGGCTATCTTGACTTTTGGTACTGCTCCTGGTTGTCTACCTGAGGTTCTGTTTTTTTTTACAATGGAGTGCTAACTATATTGAATCTTGGTACTGCTCCTGGTTGTCTACCTGAAGTTATGTTGTTTTTTTTTACATTGGAGTGCTGACTATCTTGACTCTTAGTACTGCTCCTGGTTGTCTATCTGAGGTTCTGGTTTTTGACATTGAAGTGCTGGCTATCTTGACTCTTGGTACAACTCCTGGTTGTCTATCTGAGGTCCTGATTTTTGACATTGGAGTGCTGACTATCTTGACTCTTGGTATCACTCCTGGTTGCCTATCTGAGGTCCTGGTTTTTGACATTGGAGTGCTGACTATCTTAACTCTTGGTACCGCTCCTCGTTGTCTATCTGAGGTCATGGTTTTTGACATTGAAGTGCTGGCTATATTCACTCTTGGTACCGCTTCTGGTTGTCTGAGGTCCTGGTTTTTGTCATTGGAATGCTGCCTTTCTTGACTCTTGGTACTGTTCCCGGTTGTCTACCTGAGGGTCAGCTGTCATCACTGGAGCAAAGCCAGGGGTAAGGATGACTGAATCTACCTGGGTTCAATTTGTGAACAATTTTTCAAATCTTTGTAAACTTTGTGGTGAACATACATACTTTGTGGTGAACATACATTGAAATCTGTGGGGGACAAATCTTGTTTTCCATTCTGACCATTTTAGAGGAATAATAGGCAAGGTATTATCAAACAAAGGGCATGGCAAGCCAGGCATGTACCAATGGCAAGATTATATAAATACATACATTAAAAACAGTATCTCTGGCTACACAGATTTTTAAGCTACAACACACACTGACAAAATGGCTTCTGTGACCCAACAGTTTTATATAAAGGGGCAGAGTTATCCATTTCCTTCAAATTATTGACTTTTGTGATTCACTGCTTTTTAAACTCAAATGGCAAAAAATTACATCCTCAGGTTACGCTGGATTTACTGAGGGTCACCCAACAGTACCTGATTCTAAAAATACCAAAGAGCTTAAAGCATATTTGTAATCAAAATGCAAATTCATATATACTTAATTCTACATTGTATTTCAAATATGTCTGACCTGTTTCTATTACTCTGAATTATCTCGAAGCTTGTAAACTTACTTTGTGATGATTCCCACACATTTTCTTCCCTCAATTCTGTGACAGGTAGTTACTATCCCCTGTGAGTAGGCACTGTTGTTTCACACATTTCAGAGAGCCTGCCTTCTGAACTACAGAGGTGCTGAGAAGAGGAGTTTCAGGAGGTGGAGTCAGGAATCAGTGCTTGCAGGCAGCAAGGTACCATGGGATATGTAGTCCTTAGACACTGAGGAAAAGCTGCAGGGAATCCTAGAAGTTGTGGAAAGCGATGGCCAGCAGACAGGCAGAACTCAATATATAAAAGGAAATTTTCCAAGTAAAAAATTTTGGAATGTCAAAAAAGAGACTTTTTACAGTGTCCTAAAGTAGCAAAAACTAGATTGACAATCAGTAAACAGGTTGCTTGCAACCTAGCATGTTTTTTGAGGGTACCCTGTAACAAATGTTTATTTGTATATTATTTCATAAAAACAACACTATATACAAAAATAAAATAGAAAGAAATCAAAAAACCATTTTACTTTCCCTGTAACCTATAAATTATGTAGGATAATTGAGGCTTTCTGAGCCTCAGCCCATTCAATAAAACTTGCCAAGGGCCACAGCGTTTTGATAAGAAGGCAGCCCTAAAAAAAGAATCTGCTTACTGTTCTCTAAAATGTAACATTTAATTTAGAGATTTTGTAGATCTCATTTTTTTAATGCTTTTATTCTGCTTTCCATGAAAAGTGTCGCCCTAGGCCACTGCCTCCATTATCTGTTACAGTAGAAACATCGCTGCACTACAATGATTAGGTTGTCAGAGACTAAAAGATACTGCAGGTTCCCCTGTTGAGTGACACCTAACACAAAGGCAATTTGCTTGCACTTATTATTGTAATTTCTGGCATATATCTATAGATTTATATCTTTGACCTCTCCTGTTAGAGCAGACGGCGTCATTGTTGAAACGAGCACTCCCCGCCATCATCCCGAATGTGTAATGCGTTTTTTTCTCCGCAGACGTGTGATATTGTCTGACTTCTGGGCAGCGCGGTGCAATCACTCTATCTGTTTATTGACAAGGTGTCCGAGGTTAAGATGATGAAATAATGCATCGTAGCTGATGGACAAAGTGATCATATATAGCCGGACGTGGCCATGTTGCAGGGATTCCATGTCCTGCAGGGCTTTGGCTGCAATGAGATGGATGATTATCTTCAGGATAATGACAAAGATGACTGAAGATTCCAAAGAGAAGCCTCATTTGCAGATAGAGATTATCTTTAAAGGACAAGTACACCCCAAATAAAGGTTGTCTTATACAAAATGCTGCACATCACAGTGATGGCCATTAGTGAGACTAAGGAAACTGGAAAGGCAGAGGTCAGACTGTTCACCAAGAAATCTGATTAATATTTATATATCAATGGTACTGGGGAACCCGTACGTCCCAAAAGATTAAAGTGTTACTAAACCCAGGACCCTGCATTCACTATATCTGGTCTCCCTGGACCCTGCATTCACTATATCTGGTCTCCCCAGACCCTGCATTCACTATATCTGGTCTCCCCGGACCCTGCATTCACTATATCTGGTCTCCCCGGACCGTGCATTCACTATATCTGGTCTCCACGGACCCTGCATTCACTATATCTGGTCTCCCCGGACCCTGCATTCACTATATCTGGTCTCCCCGGACCCTGCATTCACTACATCTGGTCTCCCCGGACCCTGCATTCACTATATTCACTATTCACTGGGGGGGCGGCGGGCACGGCTGCGGCTATGGGAACATAAATGGGAGTATCCCTAGCCGCCTAGCCACTGTAGAAATACGTTGGCAGGGTGCACGGCTGGGCAAAACCACGTTTTAAAACGTGTGTTTGCAAAACGGGCAGGGGGGCGAGGTGCGCCACCGCCCTACCTGCACCGCCGATCACGGCCGCTGGTGTCAGTGGCCGGAACACGGCCGGTCATTACCGCCTGTGTCCCGCCGATTAGCGACAATCACTGACAGAGAGCAGGGCTGCAGTAGCTCTGCTTTCTGTCAGTTCCCTGTCAGCTCCTGCCATGCTGAGAAGAGTTTCTCTCTCCCGATCAGCTGTCTCCCTGCAGTACACCCCCCCGCCCCCTAGTAAAACACTCCCCTCACACAGTTAACCCTTTCAGTAAATTAAAAAAGTTAACCCCTTCCTCCCCAGTGCCATTAGTACAGTGTCAGTGTTTTTTTTTTTGCACTGATCACTGTATTGGTGTCACTGGGGATGTCAGTGACCCCAAGTCAGTTTCCCCCCAGTGTCAGAATGTCCGCCTCAGTCCCGCAGTCCCTCCATAAGTCGCTGATTGCCGCCATAAGTCGCTGATCGCCGCCATTATTAGTATAAAAAAAAAAAAAATCCCAGTATCTTTACCGCCATTTGTAAATGCTATAACTTTCACGTAAACCAATTAATTTACACATATTGGTTTTTTTTTGGCAAAGACATGTCGCAGAATGCATTTTGGCCGAAATTTATGACGAAATTCGATTTTTAAATTTTTTTTACTGGACATGTTTTATAGCAAAAAGAACAAAATATTGTTTTTTTCTCAAAATTGTCAGGCTTTTTTTTTATAGCGCAAAAAATAAAAAACGCACAGATGATCAAATACCACCAAAAGAAAGCTCTATTTGTGGGAAAAAAAAAACCATAAATTTTATTTATGTACCGTATTGCATGACCGCACAATTTTCCATTAAACTAGCGCAGCGCTGTATAGCAAACAAATGGCGTAAATTGCAGTATCTATACCATAGTTTGTAGACGCTATAACTTTCACACAAAGTAATCAATATACACTTATTGGGATTTTTTTTACCAAAAACATGGAGCAGAATACATTTTGGCCTAAATTTATAACTAACTTTGAGTTTACTATATATTTGTTATAGTTGAAAGTAAAAAAATATTGTTTTTCTTCAAAATTTTTGGTTTTTTTTGTTTATAGCGTGAAAAATAAAAAGCGCACCGGTGATAAAATACCACCGAAAGAAAACTCTATTTGTGTGAAAAAAAGGACGTAAATTTTGTTTGGGTGCAGCGTTGCATGACCGCGCAATTATCAGTTGAATTAGTGCAGCGCCGAGTAGCAAAAAGAGGCCTGGTCATTAAGGGGGGTAAATCCTCAGGAGGGCAAGTGGTTAAAGGGTAAGAGTTATTGGGAGGTTAAGCATTAAAGTGATAGTAAACTCGTTTTTTTTCTTAATTTTACTTACAGGTAAGATTATAATAAAGCTTACTTGTAGGTAACAAGAATATCTCCTAAACATGCATCGTTTAGGAGATATTCACTCTTTTTTAAAGCCCGTGCCATTCCTTCAGAGCTGTGTGCCATGGTGGGACTCCCGCGCACATGTGCGATGAGTGATGTCATCGCAGCCTGGCCTGTCAGATGACCAGAGCGCATGAACCCGGAAGGAAGATTGGGTGAAGATGGAAGTCTCTGCAGCGGTGGCAATGTGCCGCTGGAGAGCTTGTTTTAACGTACGTTTTACACAGGGGCGGACTGACCATTTGGAAACTCGGGCACTGCCCAAGGGCCCGGGGTCAGTAGGGGGCCCCATGAGATGCCCCTGGTACCTTTTTCATAGACTTTTTTAGGTTTGGGCAAGGACACAGGGGCCCCATGATCCCCTATTGCCCAGGGGCCCCATGAGTTGTCAGTCCGCCCCTGGTAGGTGTATTGTAACACTGAGAGACAGAATAGCAACAAAAAATTCAAAAGAAATGTATGTCTAACAAATTATGTACTGGTTTGCATGTTCATGACGGAAATAAGTATTTCATCCCCTATCATTCAGCAGGATTTCTGGCTACCAGGTATCTTTCATACAGGTAACAAGCTGAGATTAGAAGCAGTATCTTAAAGGGAGTGCTGCTAATCTCATTTTGTTACCTGTATAAAAGACACCTGTCCCCTGGTTTTATATAATGTGCTAGTATGTGATACATACTAGCACATTATGACTGCTTGCGTGGGTTTCCTCCAGGTACTCCGGTTTCCTCCCACACTCCAAAGACATGCTGGTAAGTTAATTGGCTCCTCTCTAAATTGGCTCTAGTATGTGTATGAATTTGAATTAGGGACTTTAGATTGTACGCTCCTTGAGGGTTAGGGACTGATGTGAATGTACAATATATACAGTATGTAAAAGCGCTGCGTAAATTGACGGTGCTATATAAGTACCTGAAATAAATAAATAAATAATGACATTACCTTGCAGGAGTTTTTTTTTCTGCGGTTTACTACCGCTTTAATGCGAGGAGATACCTTCGATTTTATGGTTCGGAGAAGGGCAGTGTTAAGTGTTAGGACACGTGTAAGTGACCTTCAAAGTCAAAAATGAGTCAAATGTAAACATGCTTTCAGGTCCTTCTGGTTGCTTTGATTTGCCTTTGAATTTGTAAATTGTTAATGAGTTGTTTCAAAAGGATTTTCAGTTGCTTCAAGCTGCCTGCATTCATTTACGCAAAGACAAAAGTTCTCGTGTCTTAGTCAACCTTGGTGAAAGTTAAGGTTTAGGAAATGTGGGTAGGCCTTTTTTGAAACTTTTTCTTACAATCCTAAAAAGATTGTAAGGCCACCAGAATCCACCATGGTCAGCAACATACCTGTTTACATCTACCTCTCACTATTTAGAATTTTTCCAACATATTTACTTCAAGTATTCAATAGGAACTCTTGCAGTTCCACTGTTTTATATCAGTAGCTCCTCCTCCCATGTGCATGTTTAGGATTTCTCCATAGCCTCTTCTCTTCTTCTAGTCTCTTTTTTAACCTAAACTTATCTCCTACTCTTTATGTCAGGGGTGTCCAACCTGCAGCCCATGGGCCACATGCGGCTCAAGACAGCTATGAATACATCCCAATTTTTCTCATTAGTTTCTAGAAATTGTTTCTACAATGTGGCCAAAGAGAAATTTGATTGTATCTCTTTACTGGACTTTTATAAGTTTGTATAAATCTCCCATTCTTCACAATCATACCTTATTCATGTCATCAGTTTTGGGCAGCACCTATATTTATGAGCAACTATTTTCAAGGATGAAGCACACACATGGCAAAATTAGAAACAACATATCTGATGAGCACCTTGAGCATTCATTGAGCATTGCTACTACACCCATTGAACCAGATATTGATGCATTATTTTACCAAAACAATGTCAACTATCGCACTAGTTTTATGTTGCCCACTTTTACTTTATAATGAAAAATATTACAAACATTTCTTTTTAAGTTTTTTTTTACTCAGCTAAGTACATTATCTATATCAGTGATTGTTGACTTTTACTTCCTGACTTTTTCTGCTCATTAGCTATCCTTATTGTTAGTGTATTTTATGTGTGGCCCAAGACAATTCATCTTCTTCCAACGTGGCCCAGGAAGGTCAAAAGGTTGGACACCCCTGTTTTATGCCTTTAGGTGATCCCTGAAAACTCATCTTCTCAGGGAAGCCTATCCCACCTCCACCTAGTAATATGAATTTTTACGTTGTTCATCAACTCATCCTTGTACATCTATTGCATTTTACATCACTTGTCCCTCCCTTTTAGATTGCACTCACACTGGGCATGGTTGAACTGAACCATACCCGAGTTCGATTGTCCCTCCTCTTCACCCCCCCACTGGTCTCCACACAGGGCTGTAAGGAAGTGTTCCCAAGCACACTTACTGTATATCATGACCTCTGGCAACCAGACCACAATGATCCCTGCTTCTGTGCTCAGGCATCCATGGAGCAGGGGCAGACTGACAACTCATGGGGCTCCCGGGCAATAGGGGATCATGGGGTCCCTGTGTCCTTGCCCAAACTCAAAAAAGCCTATGTGTCAGGAATGGATTCACCACTGGTGGTGGGACTCACCTGCCGTGTGGGCTGCAGTACCAGGGCTGGCCAGCGGGTGCTCTCAGCAACCAGAAGCTCACTCCTGCAGTCAGCCATCAGCTGAAGCTGATTGCAGGAGGTGTATTTAAGGAATGGCCAGACCTGCAGTCCCGCACAGATCCAGTCACTACTGCGCAAACCTGCCAGCCCCTTCACATCAGGCTTTCCCCCGGTACATACCCTTGGCGGACCCCTCTACCACAGTTGGGTGCACTCAGGGGCCGCGACCTGGTCTCAGTCCTGCGCCAAGTCCATCCCCACCATCAGGGGCTCTGGTGAAAAGGCAGACTGGGGTTTAGACTCCGCGCCCTGGGGAATCCTGTTCTGTGGGTCACGAGAGATCCTGCTGGGCGGTGCCTGACAGTACCTTACGGCCCACCTGACCATTCCACCTCTCCAGCTCTGACTACGCCTGTGTTCCTGAAGCCTGCTACTTCCCTGTGTCAGTCCACACATTTCTGGCCACACCCGGATCCCTAAAACTATGAAAAAGGTACCAGGGGCATCTCATGGGGCCCCCTACTGACCCCGGGCCCTCGGGCAGTGCTTGAGTTTCCAAATGGTCAGTCCGCCCCTGCCATGGAGCATTCTGTTCTCAGGCATGGTTTGCACTCACAATGAAGTTATCCGTACCTGACCACAAGTGAACTGTGCTCAGGACCCCCTTTTGCAAGGTCCCAGGCATAGTTCTCTTAACAGTTCACAGACACGGTACCCTTAATGGCTTCATTTAGACCATAGTGCAGAGACATCAGTTTTTCTGCAATTGTTCTTTATGTGCCCTGTTCACATCACAACATTATTATCACGTGCAGATTTTTTCTGCACAGGAGTCTGCAACGTGCATAAAACTCACTGAAGCATGCATTAAAAACTGATGTCTCTGCAAGTGAAATCTGTGCATCAGTTTCCATCAGTTGTTCTGCACATATAGTGTGAATGAGGCCTAACTGTTCCCAGGTATGGTAGCCTTAACTCTTCCCATATACAGTTTGGAACACTCTCGCTACTGTACCAAGGGGGTGAACTGTGAGCTTGGTTAAATTTTCCATGCAAACACTGTTGGTGGATTATAAATCCTGCATAATAATAATAATAATAACAATTGCCAAGAATTCAGTAGAGTACTCTGAACACAAAGCTGCCCTAGTAACAGGGGCGGACTGACCATTTGGAAACTCGGCACTGCCCGAGGGCTCGGGGTCAGTAGGAGGCCCCATGAGATGCCCCTGGTACCTTTTTCATAAGCTTTTTTTGTCATTTCTCGTGCCTGGAGTTGAAGAAGAGAGAGATAGACGTATGGTCCACATAACCGGATTATAAAGGAGTTTGACATATGAGAAGGTTTGGAAATTAAAAGAAAATATGGAATTGGGGGTACTTAACTAATTGGTGGATCAGGCAGGAACAGGAGGGGCATCAGGAGATCGCTGGAGGAAGGTCTCTAGAGAGTTTTCAGTTGGAAGATAGCTGGCTTCAGAAAAATTCTGCACTCTCCCTTCCTTTTTAAGTTTATTTGATGGTCATTTTCCTTCTGCTGTGGACTGTTTCACATTGATTTGTATAGCCATAACAGCCAGGGGCGGACTGACCATTTGGAAACTCGGGCACTGCCCGAGGGCCCGGGGTCAGTAGGGGGCCCCATGAGATGCCCCTGGTACCATTTCATAGGCTTTTTTGAGTTTGGGCAAGGACACAAGGGCCCCATGATCCCCTATTGCCCAGGGGCCCCATGAGTTGTCAGTCCGTCCCTGCCTAGTAAGGATGAAGCTATCCAGGAACAAAATGTCCAAAACTCAAGTGTCTCTGAAAATCGGGTACAGTTGGCATCCATAAGATAAAGTCTACAGATCATCATTTGACCGATAAAATACATAAAAGCATTTGAGCTGAGAAAATAAACAGTCATGTTTACTACCTTTAACAAACATTTACAGTAACTACACATTTTTCCTATTTACACCTCCTTCTTACTATAATTGTTTAGTCATATATATGTTACTTCAGCGTGACATCTAATTACCTCTATTTCCCATATGTGACTAAAATACAAAGTCTCAGTTCTGCATATGTATATTACTAAGAAAGCAGAGGAATACAGTTTCTGCTGTGAATCGATCTAAAGATATGCTAACCAAAACAGACAGCTTTCAATAAATACAGTATGCTGTTTTCTTCCAACTTTTGTTAAACAATTAATATAACATACAGTATATAATTGCTACACAAGCTGTTTTGACATTTAAAGCAGAACTAAAACCTGTACAGTCATTGGAGGCTGCTATCTTAGCCTCTGTTTGATCTGCAGTTGCCATGAATTTGCACATGTGGTCAGTTATGATCCCAGTCATTTGATGGCTTGACAGTTTGGTTAAGAGCACAAGCAACTGTGGTAGTTACCATTAAGGGTTCATGTACACTGCAGCTGATAAACTCACGTTCAGGAGCTTTTCTGCGTTTTTTTTAGCAGCCCCTGAACTCTCCCTAATGTTTTCCTATGTGTCCATGTACACATCGTCATTTACAGTCATTTACAGGCAGTTGAGTTTACAGTCATTTTTTAAACGCACCAAACTTGCATTCAGGAGTAGATTTTATCAGTGTTTCAAACACCAAATGCTTGTAAACGTGGCTAACCGTGTTTATAAGAATTTGCGATTAGAAGCGCTTTTTAACTGTTCCATATCCAGATGCTGTCCAGAGCCTTTTTTCATCATCAGAAATGCATGCAAAGCATCTTACATGTATTAAAATGGACCCGGTACACCAGCGCAGTCAGTTCCAGGTTTTGTGTGAAGGAAAAAAATGGTAGAACGTGCTGCATTATGCTCATGATGGGATCCATAGTGCATACAAACAGAAAAGACAGGTCATCTCAGCACATACTGCTCTCTCTGCTTCTGCTCTCTCTATTTCTCTCAAAATGTCTGAAATAGTTAATTTTTTACAGTTTTTCAGTGCATTCTGGGCATTTTGGAAGGTCTCCTGAGGTTAGCTTTAAAAAAATGCTTCTAAACGCAAAAGCTCATAAACGCGCATATACGCTCAGAAACGCGGTCTGCAAACTCAGCTAAACAGATGTTTTTTAATCTATGTTTTCCAGCAGTTAGTTTCCATCGTTCAGACGTGTTTTCCAAACGTCCCGTGTACATGGAGCCTTAGGCATGCCTTGAATGTCACTATTTTTTACAGCAAAAGTGGTGGGTTTAGTTCGACTTTTAGAACATTAAAAAGTATATTTCCATTTGAATCTGTAGTCTAGTATGATTTCCTAAAACTGCTAAAAAATTTAAATGTTGATTCATTGCAACAATGCCATCATGGGAAATTCTGTACAATTCCTGCTCAATTGGCTTATTGGTTTACCTAACAATTTTTCCCAAATTAGAAAAGCAAGACAAGATCAAGTGATTGAAGAAAACCCAATTAGCATTCCCACTTCCTTCATTTTGAGGAACGGTCTGTCTCAGTATCTGCAGAACTGAAGTGGGTAAGCATATACAATGACATTTAATTAAAGGCTTGCAGTGTTCAAAATTAAAAAAAAAGAGGGTTTCCACTTTCTGTCTGCATCTTGTCCATATGTTTACCTACTGCTCAATGCAGCAGAGCCGTTGACTTGACTTTTCTCTTCAACAGCTAAACAATAAAGTTTGGCCACCAACTTTCCCCTACTCTATGAATAGACAATGAAGAAGAAGCAACAAATGGATGAGATCATCACGCTGGATGTTGTGTTGCACTATCCCCTCAAGTCAGCAGAGAGAGAATTATAGCCAGAAAAGCCTATGGATGCCTATGCAGAACCCTAAGGATCATGGGATTTGACGTCCAGGGAGTAAGCCATATCATGGAGCTTATGGACCCTTTGCACTATAATTCTCAGGAGACACCAGGGCAAGGAGGTGCAGTGGAGCTTCTTTTCTGAGACTGCTCAACTAGACTCTTTCTCTTGGTGCCAAGTGAGCCAAAAAGAGCACATCTGCTGCATACTGACCAGACTGCTGGAAGGGCAGACAAGTAGAGACACCAGAGGCAGCTCAGCAAAGACTGCAGCGATCACATCTGCACTGTTGCCACAGGGAGAACAGAGCATCCTCTCACCTTCTACTTTCCACTGCTGAATCTCTGGAGGTATTCTGTTGAGGGACTGAGGGGGCCCCTCTTTCTACAGTAAGCGTTCACAGTCGCACCACTAGCAGAGGATGAGTTACTGGAGGAAGGATATTAAGTTTACCACACCTATGCTGCACTTATATTACATCTTTACTGCACCTATATCAAACCTTTACTGCATCTTTACCGTACCTATATTGCATGCTGGTTTACAAAAAAATATTGTTAGGTGCACCAGCGCTTCTTAAAGGGCCCCAATGATAGCCAGCAGAATACTATAAACAACTGCCCCTCCTGTAAAACTTTCCTGCAAGTTCCCTTTTTCTATTTACTTCATTTCAATGGACAGTGCAAATCCTTATGGTTTAGGCCATTCTAAACTGTGTTATTACTATTGTTAATCCATTTCTGTGCTTACTTTGTTACTAACCATGTCGGGTGACATGTTTACCTTTACTAACAGGTTCAGTGCATGTTTTCTTTGATATATTACCACTACTGGGTATTAAGTGTCTTTCTGTGATATTGCATGCTTTGTACTCTCAAGTGTGTCAGAGGGGTTGAAATTCTTAGAGAGGTCAAGGCAAAGAAAAGAGGACCCATGCTGCGGGGGTAGTTCTAACTACTGTTGACTGACACAACTATGCAAACCAATACAGACCCAAATGGCTCTGAGTTCCATCCCTTTCTCTACTAACATGGGGCCAGCACTGCAGGGGGGTTACATGAAGCTGATATCGGGACAGAATCTGGTATTTATGCTCCTGTGTAAAAGCAGATTTTATTGTTCCTATGAATGAATACATCATTGGATTCCATGGTGTATTTATTTCCAGCTTGATTGCTATTGTTCCCCACTGATAACATGATGCTTTGCCTCTTAATCTTAGCTCCCCACCGGTGATATGAATTATAGGGTTGATGTCTTTGCCAAGTGTTCTGCCATTTGCCCAAAGCGTGGTCAGATAGTGGGTGTGCAATTAACTGCCTCGTCAAGTCTCTGGACAGCTTGGAGAGTTTAAAGGCCTAGTTAACAATCTATTACTTCTTTGAGGTAATGTAATTCTTATAAACTGCTGTAGAAGCTAGAAAGAATACATCATTATTCAAAAAGAACATGTTTCTTTCATCCAGGTATATTAAAATGTTTTAGAATAAAATTACTTTTTATTTAGCGTTTAAGAAAAAAAAAAAAACAACCACCTGCCACCTCTCTTCAACTCTGATACGAGCTGATGTGGTAAGAAATTACATCTTTGGTTGCCCTTTTGAAAGAACTTTTAAAAAGCCATGACAATTTTGCTTTCTTATATATGCAAAGTGAAAGTTGTTTTTCTCTCATGTTAGTCTTAAATTTCCATAAATGAGAGAAGCCATGAATATTTAAAAAGAAGATGAGATGTTTTGGTTTGCTCTAAGTTTTGAGAGAGACAGGCAAAGAGAGAAAGAGTGGGAGAGGAACAGAAACTAAAGAATGGAGGTGGAATGTACATGGAGGGAAGAACAGACAGCATGGGATAGAAATGTAGCACTCACCCCTCAAAGGACAGGTTGAGTAGTCCCCAGGTCCTTTTCCAAAGTTAGTGCAGCGGCAGGCACACACAGTAACAGTCACTCTTCTGGCTCAATGAACAGTCTAGGGGTATCTTTTTGGATGCTTTATTGCAAGTCTAATTTGGATAGGGTGAAGGGAGCAGCGGTATACTCCAATAACACAATGTAGTGATGCAAGGACACTCTTTACTTAGTCTAAGCTCTCTAGTACAGTCAAACCAGTATCAAATAAGGGATTGAGCAACACTAAGACACCCCAAGAATTGTTCCAATTTGAGCAACTCTGGCACTGATGCACAAGGAATAGTAGCAGCACACAGTTACTATGATCCTATGCACAGGTCTGTACTCACAATGTCCCTGGATACTTGGATGCCTCCTTCCAATATCAGCCAGACAGTTTCCTGTAAACTCCCCAGACCAGAACCTCAGTGAAATCCCTTAATCAGTTCCAGCAGGCTCAGTGGAAAAGGCCCACCAGCTTTAGCATAGCTGAGACCTTGATGAGCACATGTAGAAGTAAAACTGGGCTGGCCAGAAGGACAGCAGACCTTCAGGCTGGGAACTTCTTCTCCTGGACAAGAACAAGGCTGCCCTAGACCCCCCGGCTATTTATGCACTCCCCAGTCACCTACTATGCATCCTCTCCCAGGGATTGGCTGAGACCACATACATATTCAGTTTGTGAATTTGAAAGAAAGTAGAGGGAACAAAGAGAGTTAGAGAGAGTGAGTGAGATAGGAAGCAATATGAATGAATATTTATTAAAAAAAGAAAAGAAGTTTCAGTTTGCTGTAAGTTTTAATAGAGAAAGACAAAGAGAGAAAAAGTTGGAGAGGAAAGAGGAATAGAAGGTAGAAAGAAAGTAGAGGCAAGAAAGAGTGACAGAGGGGGATAGAAAGTGAGAGAAAAAAACAAAGAAAGAGAAAGAACTAGGGGGGTTGGGACAAAAAAGTGATGAAAGAAGATGGATGGATGGCTGTAGAAAGAAAGTTGGAGGAGAAAGAGAGCTAGAGAGAGGGAGTGGAATGTGAGAGAAAAAACAGAGGAAGAAAGGAAAGAGAGAGAGTAAAACAGTGGGTACACATGGATCAAAAGATTCATATGATTCAGAGGGGACCTTCTTCGATCAGTCAGCTGTAGTGCAGATCAGTGTATTCTGACAGTAGAGTCCCCACTGTCAGAATACAATGTCCCAGGAAAGGAAAGAGAGGAGGAAAGAGGAGAGAAGAGGAGAGAGGAGGAGAGGAGAGAAGAGAAGAGAAGAGAGGAGGAGAGGAGAGGAGGAGAGGAGGGGAGAGGAGAGAAGAGAAGAGAAGAGAAGAGGAGAGGAGAGAGGACGAGAGAGGAGAGGTAAGAAGGTGTAATTCCAGGCAAAAGTGTTTACTTTTTTCAGTTTTTTATTGCACAATAAAGGGTTTGAATCTCTCTCAGGTTTTACTGCAGTGTGACTATCTGTTGCAGATGTTTCTCCTAATTTCCTATTTTGGTGACCTTTGTCAGTAGAACAGGAAGAAAAGGGACATCTCCAAGATAGGCACATACAACAATAAAAACGGACCCTTTCGTACTTTACTAAAATACATATTTTTAATGCTTTCCTAGACATTGTAAAAGATAAGTCACGTTTCACTGATCATTACTGGTGGAGCAGAAAGTGAAGTGAGGGGAAATTCCTTGCAGTGGGAACAAAGATGGAGATTAAAAAAAGTATGGCTGTAGTCATGTCTGGAATGCTAGATACACTTTATAGCTAACATTTTGGGGACACTTGACCATCATACTTATATAAGAATATTTTATATTGTATGCCAAAACCATGGTGCTCCCCTCCTTTACTAACTATAACAGTGTCTACTCTTCTGGGAAGGCTTTCCATGAAGTGTGCCTGTGGGAATTTGTGCCCATTTGGCTAAATGTTCGGAAGTACAGATGTAGGATGAGAAGACCTGGCAATGGGTGTTCCAGTTCATCCCAAAATGTTTAATATAGAATTGAGGTCAGACAGAGCTCTTTGCAGGCCACTTGAGTTCCTCCATGTTTTTATAAAGCTAGATTTGTACACAGGGGCAAAGTCATGTTGGAACAGACAAGGGCCTTCTCCAAACTGTTACCACAAGGTTGGAAATGCAGAATTGTCTGAAATGTTTTGCATGCTATAGTATTAGCACTGGAAACACCTGAAGTCAATTATTTTGTGGGGAGCCCACATAACTTGGCCATATAAATAGGTGTGATGGTAAGGTATCCACAAACCTTTATACAGTGTATGTACGTATGCACGTCTTGGTGTTTTTTTGTACTATACATGCCAAGAAAATGTTTCCTTAATGTTTCCAGTTAATATTTATAGGGATTCAGATACCACACTTGCATTTTAACACTAATTAACGCCTTGATGATTTGATGATTCACTGGCCAAGTTGAAGACCCATATACATATATTTAGTATACATCTTTTAGCTCTTCTAAAATGCGTCCACTAGCATTGACATTTTTCAGAAGTGAATCTTAAAAAAAGCCAACTTTGATGTTAAGCGATGGGTTTATCCAAAGGTATGCATATGACGGTGAAAGAGGATTAAAAGTCAATACATTTCCCTATGCTTTCTGATGGCAGAGCTGTTAAGATAATCTTTTGCCAATATTGTATTCACTGCTAATAATATGCAAATTAATTGGGCTCCGAAACCAGTCACATGAAGCTCAGGATGAAAAAAAATCTACAATTTCATAGAAGCAGTATTTCTTTTTTTTCTGGGTTCAGAAATGTTCAGCTATGACATGCGGAGGATAAGCTGTGGCCACCCAATGGTCCAAATTAGGGTTGTACCGATGCCAGTTTTTTAAGACCAGCATAAGTACCAATATTTTTCCTCAAGTACTCGCTGATACCTACTTTTAGAATAGCCGGCATTCTTTTATTTACATTTCAGATGTCAGCAGGGAGTCCCGCAGGGAGTCCCGCTGACAGTAAGCTGGCATTCTTTTATTTATATTTCAGCTGTCAGCAGTGTTGGCGCAACCCTAATACATATCGTACACCAAGATAGCAGACGCCCATACACACCGTACACCCAGATAGCAAATTGACCATACACACCGTACACCCAGATAGCAGGCCCCCATACACACAGTACACCCAGATAGCAGGCCCCCATACACACTGTACACCCAGATAGCAGGCCCCCATACACACCATACACCCAGATAGCAAATTGACCATACACACTGTACACCCAGATAGCAGATGCTCATACAGGCAGTACATACAGTTAGCAGATGCCCATACCCACCATACATCCAGACAGCAGATGCCCATACCCACCATACACCCAGATAGCAGATGCCCATGCCCACCATACACCCAGATAGCAGATGCCAATGCCCACCATACACCCAGATAGCAGATGTCCATACCCGCCATACACCCAGATAGCAGATGCTCATACACACTGTACACCCAGATAGCAGGCGCCCATACACACCATACACCCAGTTAGCAAATTGCCCATACACACTGCACACCCAGATAGCAGATGCCCATACAGACAGTACACCCAGATAGAAGATGCCCATACACACAGTACACCCAGATAATAGATGTCTTTACACACCATACACCCAGATAGCAGATGCCCATACACACCATACACCCAGATAGCAGACACCCATACACACTGTACACCCAGATAGTAGACGCCCATACACACAGTACATCCAGATAGCAGATGCCCATACAGACAGTACATACAGTTAGCAGATGCCCATACCCACTGTACATCCATATAGCAGATGCCCATACATGCCATACACCCAGATAGCAGATGCCCATACACACAGTACACCCAGATAATAGATGTCTTTACACACCATACACCCAGACAGCAGATGCCCATACACACCATACACCCAGATAGCAGACACCCATACACACCGTACACCCAGATAGCAGACGCCCATATACACCATACACCCAAATAGCAGATGTCTATACACACCGTACACCCAGATAGCAGACGCCCATACACACCGTACACCCAGATAGCAGACACCCATACACACCGTACACCCAGATAGCAGACACTCATACACACAGTACATCCAGATAGCAGATGCCAATACACACTGTACACCCAGATAGCAGACGCCCATACACACCGTACACCCAGATAGCAGACACCCATACACACCGTACACCCAGATAGCAGACGCACGTACACACCGTACACCCAGATAGCAGACACCCATACACACCGTACACCCAGATAGCAGACGCCCATACACACTGTACACCCAGATAGCAGACACCCATACACACCCAGATAGCAGAAGCTCATACAAACAGTACACCCAGATAGCAGACACCCATACACACCGTACACCCAGATAGCAGATGCCCATACACACCGTACACCCAGATAGCAGACACCCATAGCAGATGCCCATACACACCATACACCCAAATAGCAGATGCCCATACACACTGTACACCCAGATAGCAGATGTCCATACACACCATACACCCAAATAGCAGATGCCCATACACACTGTACACCCAGATAGCAGATTCCCATACACACCATACACCCATATAGCAGATGTCCATACATACTGTACACCCAGATAGCAGATGTCCAGCGACACCTAGTAAGCAGATGCTCATACAGACACTATACAGGCTGAGAGATGTCAGCAGACAAGGAAGACTTACTGTCGCCTCTGCTTTCCTTCCTCCAGTAACAGATGAACTGGAATATCATAGAGCAAACTCCTCTGAGGAACACCACTACCCACTTCAATGGAATTAGTTCTGAGCTGTGGAAGCTGCCATGACAGAGAAATAAGTCAGCTCCTCCATGATTCCCACAGCCAGCTATGACCTCTTATCCATCATTCCCAGCATGGAGCTCCAGAGAGTGGTGGGAGAGAGCCAGTGCAGTATAGGCCTGGGACTCCTTTGCTCTCCAGGCACTTAGTGATAGCGCCATCACTACATTGCCGCCTATAGCTTTCATTGCACAGAGCCTGGAGCTGTCTGCTGACATCACTTCAAGTATCGGTTTTAGGTACCGGAGCATTTGAGCGAGTACGGATACTCGTGCAAATGCTTAGTGTCAGTATCAGAGCAACCCTAGTCCAAAAAAAGAAAAAATAATAATAAGCAGTACGTCATTTCACAAACAATCCATTATGTTTCTGAAATTGTATGGAAGTTATATGGTCAGCATATGTATATTTAGCTGGCTTAATCACCATTTTGCTAAGAATGTGGCAAGTGGAATGGCAAGGTGTGAGACAACTACCAGCCACTCAAGTCAAAGGGAGAAGACCCTTTTATCTTCTATAAAAGGGACTTTAACCTGAAACCTTACCTTTAAATACTTGCTACATGCTTACATTTTCTAAGCTCAGCCATTATTCGGCCAATTAGTTCAGTAAGACATCAAAGGAACAGTACACACAACCATCAAAAAATTATCTTGCAGTTGAAGTTTAGCGGGCAACATTATCTATTAGTCATAATTACATGAATAAATAATTCTCATGAGCCCCGCTAGAACAAAACTTTTCACACTAGTCTGCTGTAGAGTCTTCCTGTGTTCATAAAAATATTACCTTAATACTTTAGAGAATGTGAAGCTCAGTCAATTTTTCCACAGAAAGCTGAGGGGAACATTCATCTTTTTATTGTGCTTAACCACTTGCCTACCGGGCACTTTTACCACCTTCCTGCTTAGGCCAATTTCTACCTTTCAGCACTGTTGCACTTTAAATGACAATTGAGCTGTCATGCAACACTGTACCCATATTAATTTTTTATTATTTTATTTTTTTACACAAATAGAGATTTCTTTTGGTGGTATGTAATCACCACAAGTGTTTTTTTATTTGTTTGCGCTATAAATGAAAAAAAGACCAAACATTTAAAAAGAAAAGCATTTTCTTTGTTTCTGTTACAACATTTTGCAAATAAATAATCTTTCTACACAAATGTAGGCCCAAATGTATTCTGCTACATGTCCTTGGTGAAAATAACCCAAATCTGTGTTTATTATTTAGTTGGTAGTCCAAAAACTATGGTATATATCTAAACATTGATAAATCTTGATGTACTGATCAGGGGTGGACTGACAAGTCATGGGGCCCCCGGGCAATAAGGGATTAAGGGGCCCCTGTGTCCTCTCCCACATCCAAAAAAGCCTATGAAAAAGCCAATGAAAGGTACCAGGGGCATCTCATGGGGCCCCCTACTGACCCCGGGCCCTTGGGCAATGCCCGAGTGCACGAATGGTCAGTCCACCCCTGGTACTGACGGCTGATTTAATTTCTTGAGGCCCAAAAATGCCAGGAAAGTACAAATACCCCACTTTTCAGAAAGTAGACCGTCTAAGGTATATAGTAAGAGGCATGGCAAGTTTTATGAAGTTGTAATTTTTTGTCACAATTTTGTGGAAAATCAAGAAAGAAGTTTTTTTTTTCTTTTACATACTGTCACCAATGCAGTACAGCATTATCATATAACTGGAGTGACAGTGATCAGGGACACTGAATGGGGACAGTATGTAAAAAAAAAATAATATTCATAAAACTCTACGCCAAAATAATAGCCCAAAGACTGCTTCCCCACCTGCCTACACTAATACACCCAGACCAAGTGGGATTTATCCCTGGGCGCCAAGCTCCAGACGCAACCAGAAGACTCATATCCCTCATACACAAACTAGAAACCACCAAACAACCCTCCTTATTCTTATCCCTGGACGCTGAAAAAGAATTCGACCGAATACAATGGCAATTTCTGAAACTCACACTTCAAAAATTTGGAATCACAGACTGGATGCTATCGGCAATCCTTTCCCTTTATTCCAACCCTTCAGCAACAGTTTTAACAAATGGCACACTCTCCAATATCTTTCACATATCCAATGGTACTAGACAAGGCTGCCCCTTATCCCCCGTAATCTTTACTTTACTCATCGAACCCTTAGCCTCAAAGCTCAGAGATGACCCAAAATTCACAGGAATCACCCACCTCAAAAGAGAACACAAAATTAGCCTATTTGCGGATGACATCATACTAATGATTACCAATCCATACAAATCGCTCCAAACGATCCGTACACATCTTCAAAATTACACGAAAGTAATGAGCCCAAATCCTCTATCCTGAATCTCCATACGCCCACTATGATCCAGAAAGTACTAAGCAAACACTTCCCTTTCTCCTGGGAACACCACAGCATCCCTTACTTAGGAATCAAACTTACCACTTTGACGGATCAACTATACGCCTCAAATCACAAACTACTACTCGAATCCATCCCACAAGAACTTAAAAACCTTCGCACGTCAACTCTTTCAAAACTGGGAAGAGTAGCTACCCTGAAAATGTGCATACTGCCTAAAATCATTTATATATTCTGCACGCTCCCCATCCCCATCCCCATCCCCAATAACTTCTTCTCCAAATTAAAGCAGTACTTGCCAAATTTCCATGGAACTAAAAAAAACCCAGATGTACTATGAATCTCCTAATACGCCCAACTTCTAAAGGGGGAGCAGGTCTTCCACACTTAAAATCAGACTGTAATGCCATACTTCTAGACCAACTCTATTTTTGGTGGCACCCAACTGATGAAAAAACATGGAATACCACATCTCCCACCTACATCACGTAATATACTGTTCTTGCCACAAACATCTCAATCCAAACTTTTACCCAAACATCCCGCATCCAAGCCTCCCTACAAGCCTGGTATAATCTCTTAACATCCAACCCGACAGATACCAAACTAATACCTACCCCAATCACCACCCTACACTTCATTATCCCTTCTTTAAAACTACTACAATGGGAAAATCGAGGTATATCCCATATACAAGACCTCTATACAAAACATGAATTAGATGCTTTCTCGACTCTCCAGGAAAAATTTCACCTCCCTGACAACGAAAACTTCACCTACATGAGAATAGCTCATTCCCTACGAAAAATAAACGTTCCACATCTTTTGAAAATTCCTACTATTGCACATCAATTTCTTAACAAAACACAATACCCAAAGAAAGGGATTTCGACTTTCTACACACTCATAACCAGATCACAATTCACCCTACAAACTACCTCTATATCTAACTGGGAGAAACTTCTCTCACAACCAATACAACCGCACACATGAGAAAGAACCTTCAACATCACCCACAAACCATCTAGATGTAGCTCCCACTGGGGATCATATATGAAAATTTTACACCAGTGGTATTTTACACCTGTTAAACTCTCTTTATATTACCCCCAACACTCATCCACTTGCTGGAGACAATGCGGATCAACTCTACATATACCCTGGACATGCAAATCTCTCAGATCTTACTAGAACAGCATTTTCCAATTGATTTTAACAGTCGCTGGAGCCCCAGTAGCTCCAAATCCTGCTCTCGCACTCCTCCACATAGGAATTGACAAATTCCCTAAAGACTCTCGCACCATTATTATCCACACATTAGCAGCTGCTAAAACCAACATTACTAAATTATGGAAATCTTCCAAAATTCCTTCTCTCTAGGCCCTTATAACAGACCTCAACTTCCAGTGCAATATGGAAAGCAGATCGGCCCTCAACAATTCTTCCCACCACAAATTCAAATAACAATGGTCTTGATGGTTTCAGAACCCAAACTGTTCCATAAAATGATAATATTTATATAAATATACAGCACTAAGGCCCTATGCCCTAGACTGGTGTCCTCGTTACCCCCCTCCTTCCTTTAACCCCCCCCCCCGTTCCTTACCCACTGTATACAACATTTCCATCCATATATGGTTCACACCAAACCGAGAATACCTCTCAGGAAAAAGTGACTCGTGTTTATGCTGTCCCCAGCCAAATGGTGGGGAATTTATTTCATAAAGTATTATTGTATTTAATTGTGAACCATATTAATGTACCTTGTTTTGATTTGTACTGAAATCTTTCAATAAAAACAATTGAATATAAAAAAAAAATAATATTAATATATATATATTTTTTTTTAATACATTTTTTACTATTTTTTTTCTACTCCTGTGACCACAGCAATACAATGTTACCATAGTAACATTGTACTGCTCTGGGCAAGTGATCATGATTTTTATTTTTTTTTACACATTATGATTGCTTATACCAACAACATACTTTGGTATAAGCAAGCATTTTTACTGCATGAAACTGTTTTTGTCGTGATCAGCTGTGATTGGCCATAGCTGATCAAATGCTACAGATGGGCTGTGATTGGCCCATTCTGTACATGTGATCACTGTGACCAATCACAGCTCGCAGCACAGTTATAAGCAGTGAATGGGATGAAAGAAAGCCATCCAATGTTTACAATTGTCATGTGATCTGCTGTGATTGGTCACAGCGATCCTGTAAGTGGGGCACGTGTGAGGCGTTAATCTGGGAGGACGTCATATGACATCCTGCCGGGATAATAGGGTTCCCGCCAGCCATCATTATACAATAAGACAGACAGGAAGAAGTTAAACAGACATTGAGATCCAACTTCAACATCCTGATTCTTGGAACTTGGCATCTTCAGCAACAATCTTAGGTTAACTACACTGGGAGTTTTGCAAAGGATGAATCCCATTAAGCCGCACATCTATGCAGAAATGAATGGCAGTCTCAGCCTGGGCTCCTGCCAGACCACGTCTCCCAACGTTTCACCACTCCGCCCCTCGGAGCTTAATCATGGGGATGAGGACACACAGCAGAGGGAACAATAAAATGTATGATCAGCTGCCACTCAGTAGAAAATAAATGTCAGGTGTGCATGGGGCTAGCCACAGGAATCCATGTATGTAAAAAACAGCACACAAAAAAAAAACATCACAAAAAAAATAGCCTGTTCCCTGAAAAAATATCTAAAACATAAAAAAAACACTCATAGTATAGCCGAAGATGCAAAAGATGGAAGCATGCAAATATGATTACATCCCCCCATAAAATATATATTTATTGTAATCCTGATTAAAAACAAATAAAGTGAAAAAATCGAAATAATTTATAAATGAATAAAAAGGAATCCCCAATGAAACACTCTATACCTACATATTATAATAGTAATATAGAAGGTCAGGGTTAAATCAACAAGAGAACTCACTAGATGTGTTCTGATAACAAAACTCTGGGTAGTAGGTCCAGGAACAGGGATACGTAGCGGTGGTGGTAACCTCAAGGGAAGTAAACAAAGCTGGGATTTTTTCCATTGGTAAGAAACGTCTCCGTCTTATCATGTGATTACAGTTGAGGCAGAGGCCGTTATTTATTGCAATATTAGCAAGATGGCTTTTGTCATTATCTGTAGAACAAAAGCAGATAAGGATCTGCCCTGTTCTAGTTAAAAAAAAAATTGGATACATGCTTATTATTATTATACAGGATTTATATAGCGCCAACAGTTTGCTCAGCGCTTTACAATATAATGGAAGACAATACCGCAACAATACATTTCAATACAAGAGGGTTAGGAGGGCCCTGCTCCTTGGAGCTTACAATCTAAGAGGATACATACTGTACCTTTTTTCTACATGCCTTCTGGGCAGTCAGTTTATGACCTGTGGCCCTCCTTTTCTCTACTACATCATGCAGTACAGCAAACACCGACCTTCAAGTTAAGATGTCTACACCATTTTCTGCAGCATTGTGCTGTGACCCCAGACCAAGAACCACTTAGTGACTTGCACCGATGGAGTATGTCCTTGACAACCTGGGCTCACAGGAAATGGGTTGGATGATACAGAGTGTCATTCAGCATTTAAGATGACCAGACACAGGATTAAGGAGAACACATAGGGCAGCACTGGATTGTAGATAAGGTGAGTAGGGCTTTGAAACTTTTAATTTTTTTTCAAAGAAAGGGTGAAGGAAAGATTAAAAAAATAATTAATTTGTGTGGACATGGACTTTAACATGTGAAGAGGTTGTCACTGCTACTAGGCTTCACTGTGAAGGGACTCACTCACCCGAAACATGCACATAGGCAGTGAA
The DNA here is from genome assembly GCF_062004578.1 of Staurois parvus. Classification (NCBI taxonomy): domain Eukaryota; kingdom Metazoa; phylum Chordata; class Amphibia; order Anura; family Ranidae; genus Staurois; species Staurois parvus. The sequence goes on along the minus strand of NW_028318504.1, from coordinate 4,354,266 downwards.
GAGAGAGAAATCTTGGTCTGCAGGTTTGTTCCAAGTCAGTGACTCCGGTAGGTAGGCATTGAAGTAAGGTAAAAGGATGAAAGCCCGTTCCTCTAGAAACAAGTTGGTAATCCCAATCCCATGAATCTACCCTCTCAGGATCCCTTCAAAAGGTTAAAGATACAACCGAAGAAACAAACAATTGGAAGCCTGAAGTTAAACAGGTAAAAGATAAGTTAATGCCTGAGGCAACAGCAATAGAAGCTAAGATCACAGCAAAGCTTAACATGAAATACTCTTTGTAAGTGCGTTCAATGAAAATTTTGTCATTGAATCCAGTGGTGGAACTCGGCACTTCAATCTTAGAAAGGAGGGGGGGAGAGACGTCAGCGAGAATGAAGGGCTTGAGCTCAGAGGATTGACTTTCAATACAATACAGAGAGGGATATAGGAGAACTTCAGTCTTTACTGTCAGTTTCTGCAAACGGGATGTAACATCTACTCACTAGGGAATTAAACTAGACTAAGTTCATCCTTTCCACAAAAGGTAGATAACAGTAACACTTTATTGAACGACGCAAGAAATCTGATGATTAAGGAAGATCATAGTTCTAAAGGGAATGTATAGTGGTCTTAGGGGCTTTCTTTATTTACCACTTGTGATCAAGATATATATATATATATATATATATATATATATATATATATATTTTACACACACATATATATGTGTGTGTGTATGTATATATATATATATATATATATATATATAAATATATATAAATTAATATGGAACATTGCATAAGAGCATATCATAATTTAATTAATTTTAAATATTTCAATGATTGTACAACCAGGTAGAACTGCAGGATCATTTTCACATATTTACCTGTCTGTTTAGCTTTAAAAAACTGTTTTTCACAAAGCTCAATGGCTCAAAATGAAATTTACACATGCACAAATAAATAACATTGTTTTATAATAAAATTAACCAAAAGCCTTTATAGGTCACCTTTAAAAATTAATCTGCTTCAAGTACAACTTACCATGTGTGCAACCCACTCTTCTTGGAAGGCTTTCCACAAGATTTTGTAAAGTGTGGGAAGTTGTGCCCATTCAGCTAAAAGAGCATTTGCGAAGTCAGGTACATTTGCTGGAACAGAAAAGGATCTTCCAAAAACTGGTGTCACAAGTAGGGCTGAGCTTGGGTTTGCTCCATACCCAGGAGTTAGCTGTAATTGCTGGGCCAATGAGCTGAGGGCTGGAAATAGCAAACTCCTCAGCTGAATGTATACTGTATAAAGGGGCAGAGATGCTTGTGAGATCATTGAGATCATTGACCTAATCAGGTTAATGCTTGATTTGTGTGCGAGAGCGATGGACTGATAGAAGTACAAATTGGTTTAGATGGATCTAACATAAAGTGCTGTCAGGAGACCCTAGTCTACATTAAGCCTTAAAAAAAGGTCCCATTGAGAATTTTGCTGCGATTTTATAAACTGCTCAAGCCCTGAAGAAGAGGAAGGCTTTTTCCCCCGAAACATGTTGGTTGTATCTGAGGCTCAACCATGTTTCAAAAAGCCCTTTAAGTGATATGGATTTTTTGTACAAGGTGCTCCTCCAAGATACACATCCAAGATATCAGGTTAACAACATTGACCTAATATGGCTATGTGCCCATATTAGGTCATGATGTCACGAAAAGAAATCTCCTGCCCACAGATCATTGGATCAGGAATGACAGCTAACTCTCAGGTCAGAATGAACTCAAAGCTCAAAGCAAAACTGAGTCCATCACTAGTCTTAAGATTGGAAGTGCACAATCGTCTAAGATGTCTTTGTATGCTGTAGTATTGGGACACCCAAACGCAACAATTTTGAGGGTTGTCCACATACTTTTGGTCCTTTATAATAGTTTCTCTTTTATATATTACTCTTGATTAAGATTATCTTGGATATCTAATTTCTCTGGATCTGTGAAACAGAAATCTGCAAGTGTACTAACTGATAATATATATACATTGGGGATCGAAAGTTTGGGCACCCCAGCTAAAAATTTGTATTAATGTGCATAAAGAAGCCAAGGAAAGATGGAAAAATCTCCAAAAGGCATCAAATTACAGATTAGACATTCTTATAATATGTCAACAAAAGTTAGATTTTATTTCCATCATTTACACTTTCAAAATAACAGAAAACAAAAAAATGGCGTCTGCAAAAGTTTGGGCACCCTGCAGAGTTAATATCTTGTACTGCCCCCTTTGGCAAGTATCACAGCTTGTAAACGCTTTTTGTAGCCAGCCAAGAGTCTTTCAATTCTTGTTTGAGGTATCTTTGCCCATTCTTCCTTACAAAAGTCTTCCAGTTCTTTGAGATTTCTGGGCTGTCTGTCACGCACTGCTCTTTTAAGGTCTATCCATAGATTTTCAATTATGTTGAGGTCAGGAGATCGTGAAGGCCATGGCAAAACCTTCAGTTTTTGCCTCTTGATGTAATCCCCTGTGGATTTCGAGGTGTGTTTAGGATCATTATCCATTTGTAGAAGCCATCCTCTCTTTAACTTCAGCTTTTTCACAGATGGCATCAAGTTACCATCCAAAATTTGCTGAAATTTTATTGAATCCATTTTTCCTTCTACTCGTGAGATGTTCCCTGTGCCACTGGCTGCAACACAACCCCAAAGCATGATTGATCCAACCCCATGCTTAACAGTTGGACAGAGGTTCTTTTCATTAAATTCTGTGCCCCTTCTTCTCCAAACGTAGCTTTTCTCATTCCGGCCAAAAAGTTCAATTTTAACCTCATCGGTCCACAGAACTTGTTTCCAAAATGCATCAGGCTTGTCTATATGTTCATTTGCAAAGTTCAAACAATGATTTTTGTGGTGAGGACATAGAAGAGGTTTTCTTCTGATGACTCTTCCATGAAGACCATATTTGTACAAGTATCTCTTTATAGTGGAATAGTGTACCACAACTCCAGTGTCTGCTAGATCTTTCTGGAGGGATCGTGCAGTCAAACGTGGGTTTTGAATTGTTTTTCTCACAATCCTGTGAGCTGTTCTGTCTGATATTTTTCTTGGTCTTCCAGATCTTGCTTTAACTTCCACTGTTCCTGATGACTGTCATTTCTTAATTACATTCCGAACAGAGGATATTGACATCTGAAAACGCTTTGCTATCTTCTTATAGCCTTCTCCAGCTTTGTGAGCGTCAACTATTTTCAGTTTCAGTTTTCTAGACAACTGCTTAGAAGAACTCATGGTGCTGATTGTTGGGGCAAGGTCAGATGAGTCTGGGCATTTAAAACCTTTGAGATTGACATCACCTGGTCTTCCCAGACGATGATTGTTAACAATCCATGACACTGGCAGGTCTCAGCTTGGCAAAGGGGGCAGTGCATGCTATAAATTCTGCAGGGTGCCCAAACTTTTGCAGACGCCATTTTTTTGTTTTCTGTTATTCTGAAAGTGTAGATGATGGAAATAAAATCTAACTTTTGTTGACATATTATAAGAATGTCTAATCTGTAATTTGATGCCTTTTGGAAATTTTTCCATCTTTCCTTGGCTTCTTTATGCACATTAATACAAATTTTTAGCTGGGGTGCCCAAACTTTCGATCCCCACTGTATATATATATATATATATATATATATATATATATATATATATATATATAGACCGTATTTTTCGCTCCATAAGACGCACCTGACCATAAGACGCACCTGACCATAAGACGCACCTAGGTTTTAGAGGCAGAAAACAGGGAAAAAAAATTCTGAACTAATGGACTGCAGACATAGTACAGGAGATGACCAGAGACTGTGGACACAGTACAGGAGATGACCAGAGACTGCGGACACAGTACAGGAGATGACCAGAGACTGCGGACACAGTACAGGAGATGACCAGAGACTGCGGACACAGTACAGGAGATGACCAGAGACTGCGGACACAGTACAGGAGATGACCAGAGACTGCGGACAGTACAGGAGATGACCAGAGACTGCGGACAGCACAGGGATGACCGGAGACTGCAGACACAGTACAGGAGATGACCAGAGACTGCGGACAGTAGAGGGATGACCAGAGACTGTGGATAGTACAGGGGGTGGCTGCTGACCTTTGGGGAGGGGGGGAGTGGGTACCTGAATTTGACAGGTACCCGCTCCCACTTCCGCGGAGTTGTCCTTTCATCTTACCTGTTCCTCTATCCAGCCGCACGCTGTCTTCCCGGCTTCTGTAATGGCTCTCGGCATGACAGCCGGGTGCCCAGTGCGCATGAGCGAGAAGCACTTGCGCTTTGTGATTGGTCCGGCGGCTTCTGGGATCTGTCATGTGTCCCAGGTGCCTCCTTACCATTCACAAAAAGCACCGCTTCTTGCGCATGCGCACTTGGCAACCGGCTGTCATGCCCACACTACAGAAGCCGGGAAGACCGCGCCGCTGGATAGAGGAACGGGTAAGATGAAAGGACAACTCCACGGAAGTGGGAGCGGGTACCTGTCAAATTCAGGTACCCGCTCCCCCTCCCTCCCCAAAGATCAGCAGTCATCTCTATAAGGTCCCGCTGTAGAGCTGAGCGGCCGGCCTGGTATTCTGACAGGGCGGCAGTGGAAATACCGGACCGGCCGCTCCATATTCGCTCCATAAGACGCACTGACATTTTCCCCCCTTTTTTTGGGAGAAAAAACTGCGTCTTATGGAGCGAAAAATACGGTATATATATATACACATACTTGCGCTCAAAAGTTTGCATACCCTGGCAGAAATTGTGAAATTTCGGCATTGATATTGAAAGTATGTCTGATCGTAAAATAACTCTTATTTACGGATAGTCATAATATGAAGCCATTGATTATCTCATAGCTGTTTGGTTCCTTTTGTAAATCATAATAACAGAAATCATCCAAATGGCCATGATCAAAAGTTTCCCTCCCCTGGAATGTACAGACACGCAAGGTGATACACACAGGTTAAAATGGAAATTAAAGGTTAATTTCCCACATCTGTGGCTTTTTATATTGCAATTAGTGTCTGTTTATAAATCATCAATTGGTTTGTTAGCTCTCACATGGATGCAATGAGTAGTCTAGATACTGAGCCATGGAGAACAGAAAAGAACTGTCAAAGGACCTGCACAACAAAATAATGGAACTTTATAAAGATATAAAAAGATTTCCAAAGCCTTGAATATGCCAGTCAGTACAGTTCAATCAGTTATTAGGAAGTAGGAAATTTGTGGATTTCTTGATACCAAGCCAAGGTCAGGTAGACCAAGAAAGATTTCAGCCATAACTGCCAAAAGATTTGTTCAGGATACAAAGAAAAACCCACAGGCTCAGAAAAAATACATGTTGCTCTAGAAAAAGATGATGTGGTTGTTTCAAGGAGCACAATACGAAGATACTTGAACAAAAATGAGCTGCATGGTCGAGTTGCCAGAGAGAAGCCTTTACTGTGTGAATGACACAAAAAAGCCTGGTTACAATATGACCTACAACACCTTGACATGCCTCACAGCTTCTGGCACACTATAATCTGGAGTGACAAGACCAAAATAGAGCTTTATGGTCACAACCATAAGTGCTATGTTTGGAGAGGGGTCAACAAGGCCACAAGAATACAATCCTCATTGTGAAGCATGGTGGTGACTCACTAATGTTGTGGGGGTGTATGAGCTCTAAAGTAATGGGGAATCTTGTGAAAATTGATGTCAAGATGAATGTAGAAAATACTGGCAGATAATTTGCATTCTTGTGCACAAAATCTGCACATGGGAAGCTCTTGGACTTTCCAGCATGACAATGACCCTAAGCACAAGGCCAAGTTGACACTCCACTGGTTACATCAGAAAAAGGTGAAGCTTTTGGCGTGGCCATCACAGTCTGCTGACCTTAATATCATCGTGCCAATTTGGGGATATTTCAAATGTGTGAGACGACCAAAGACTTTGCATTACCTGAAGGCATTTTGCCAAGACGAATGGGCAGCTACACCACCTGCAAGAATTCAGGGCCTCATAGACAACTTTTACAAAAGACTGCACGCTGTCATTGATGCTAAAGGGGGCAATACACAGTATTAAGAACTAAGGGGATGCAGACTTTTGCACAGGGGGTCACTTAATTTGTTTACTTGTTACCATGTTTTGTTTTATAATCGTGCCATTCTGTTATGACCTACAGTTGAATATGAATCCCATAGGAAATAAAAGAAATGTGTATTGTCTGTTCACTGACGTTTTCTTAAAATATGGTACATACACTGTATACTACCAATTCTCCAAGGGTATGCAAACTTTTGAGGATAACTATATTGTATATATATATATATATATATATATATATATATATATACACACACTATATTGCCAATTGTATTGGATTCAGGTGTTCCAATCACCTCTGGTGTATACAATCAAACACCTAGGCATGCAGACTGCTGCTATAAAGATTTGTGAAAGAATGGGTCGCTCTCAGGAGCTCAGTGAATTCAAGTGTGGTACTGTTAGTGCTATTATAACAAAGTGGAAGCAACTGGGAACAACAACAAGTGGTAGGCCTCTTAAAATGACAGAGCGGGGTCAGGGCATGCTGAAGCGCACGGTGTGCAGATGTCGCCAACTGTCTACAGAGTCAATAGCTAAAGACCTTCAAACTTCATGTGGCCTTCAGATTAGCACAACAACAGTCCATAGAGAGCTTCATGGAATGGGTTTCCATGGCCGAGCAGCTGCATTCAAGTCTTACTTCATCAAGTGCATTACAAAGCATTGGATGCAGTGGTGTAAAGAACACCGCCACTGGACTGCAGAGAAGTGGAGATGTGTTCTCTGTAGTGACCAATCATGCTTCTCTGTCTGGCAATCCAATGGATGTGTCTGAGTTTGGCAGTTGCCAGGAGAATGGTACTTGCCTGACTGCATTGTGCCAAGAGTAGCATTTGGTGGAGGGGGGATTATGGTGTGGAGTTGTTTTTCAGGGGTTGGGTTTGGCCCCTTTGTTCCAGTGAAGGGAACTCTTAACCCCCCCGGCGATATTCTCGAGTGTAGCCCGGGTTTAAGTTTCAGTACCAGAAGCGGTAACCCCAAACCACACTCGTGATTACACTACAGCATTGCTCTGGGATCCCTCAAGCGCTTACCTTGTCCTGCGCTCCTGCGATGTCCTACCTGCAGCGTCCCCAGACATGTCCTCTGGCCGATGCCAGCATCCATCTTCCAATTTTTTTAATTCCTGCTGGTTCCGTTCCCCGTACGTCCCATATGTACCAACGCTCGCAGGGAACGGAACCGCCGGGAATATAAAAAATGTAAAAATTTGACATTCACTCAATACACTAAAATCTGATAGTATTACATTACTGTATCAAAGCATTTCTCATACATTTTGTCCCGAGTGCTTTGTCCTGCGCCCTGCCTGCACTTTTACCGTTCTTTCTGCCTGAAAACTGAGAAACGTCCATGGCGTCCAAAAAGCGTCCCTTTATCTCAAAAGCAATTTTAGACCAGCTAGAGAACAGCGATAGTAAATTAGAACCACTTGCAGAATTGAGTGATAATGATTTGTGGGGAAATTCGTCATCAGACACTGAAAATGATTTTTTGCAATTAAGATCAGTGATGTGAGAAATTGGCGCTCTATTTCAAATTTCAGTGTTTTTAGTTTGTTTATATTATTGAATTAAATTTATTATTATTATATTATTATTTATGATTATTTATTATGGAGAGGTTAAGGCATCAGCATACCATTACATTTTGGACAATTTCATGCTCCCAACTTTGTGGGAAGATTTTCCTGTTCCAACATGACTGTTCAGTGCACAAAGCAAGGTCCATAGAGACATGGATGAGCGAGTTTGGGGTGGAGGAACTTGACTGGCCTGCACAGAGTCCTGACCTCAAACCGATAGAATACCTTTGGGATGAATTAGAGCGGAGACTGCAAGCCAGGCCTTCTCGTCCAACATCAGTGCCTGACCTCACAAATGTGCTTCTGGAAGAATGGTCAAACCTTCCCATAGACACACTCCTAAACCTTGTGGACAGCCTTCCCAGAAGAGTTGAAGCTGTTATAGCTGCAAAGGGCGAGCCGACTCAATATTGAACCCTACGGACTAAGACTGGGATGCCATTAAAGTTCATGTGAGTATAAAGGCAGGCCAACCAATACTTTTGGCAATATAGTGTGTATGTATATAGATATATATATATATATATATATATACATACATATTGCCAGTTGTCTTTGGAACTAATAACCGATTGGATCTACTTTTTTTTTTTTTTGATTGGCTTTGAATCATGCTTTCTGAAACTGGTAACTGAATGCTCTTGAATCTTCCTGCATGTTAACGATTGCCTTTTTAACTAGGGAAATATGCTGGAGATTCATTATGAACTTCACAAGACCCAGCTGCATTTCATTATTTTTTCGAGTTTTTTTTTCACACCTCATTCTCGCCATCTGCACGTACGACAGTAAATTGGCTCCCTCGTGAACCTCCCAACAGACGAAGTGAAACAGCCTCCGGCCTTGCATCTCTCATACTTACTGCTTCTCCCAAGAACCAAGCCGTGTCACGCTCGCCCACAAGAACTGCATAACTACACCAGCTAAATGACATTAAAGAGGCGGGGAACGCATGTGCCCTGGGCGCAATGTTATCGCTCTTTTACAAATCCTGCAGTAAATTGTATCGCATGAATTTTTGCAGTAACCGGCATGGCCGAGATGTAACCTTCCTCTTCTATGGGGTCTGGCAGAGCAGAAAGTAGACGGTTCTGCAAACTTTACTGTGCGACGATAATGCAAACTTCCATGGAGTGATTTGACCAGAAGCGGTGGAAAGGTTACACTGGGGTTTTTAAAATGTCAGGGAATGACATTATCTTATTACATTTATTCCTACATCAAGTGTAAGTTCACTTCAGGTACATCACATGTGCTTGTACTTTTAAAGTTTTAAACCCAATCACATGAGCTTTAAAGTGGTATTAAACCCAAACCCAAAAATGTACCATATTGCAGCTTTCATTGGGCATCACAGTGGCTGAGTGGTTAGCACTTCGCCTGGCAGTACTAGGGTCGTTGGTTCGAATCCCAACCACGGCACCACCTGCCTGGAGTTTGCATGTTTTCCCTGTGCCTGCGTGGGTTTCCTCCGGGTACTCTGGTTTCCTCCCACACTCCTTGTAGCGTGAATTGGCTCCTGTCTAAATTGTCCCTAGTATGTATGAATGTGAGTTAGGGATCTTAGATTGTACACCCCTTGAGGGTTAGGGACTGATGTGAATGTACAATATATATGTAAATGGATGGCGCTATATAAGTACCAGAAATCAGGGGCGTATTTACCACAAGGCAAACAAGGCACTTGCCTAGGGAGGCAGTTTACAGGGGTGCAGCACCTCCCCCCTGAAGAAGGGATGACAGAAGGGGCATGCATGCCATGGGAACCAGGTGGGATCCGAGTGAGGCTGCGGCTGCTTGATGGTGTATGTAGAGCCTGACTCCCGTTCCTGGGGATGTCCGGAGCTGTGAAGATGAGAGTCTTTTTCTCTATCAGCAGAAGGGATAGTGGAAGGCTCTCCCGGGGGGGGGGGGGGGGGGGGGGGCAGGGGTGTTGTTGATCAATGTCAGGCTCTCTCTGCTGGAGGGGGAAGTGGGGGTGGTGTTGGTCAGTGTCTGTGTGGGCAGACGGTTTTTGTGTTGCCTAGGGCAGCACAAAACCTAAATACACCACTGCCAGAAATAAATAATAAATACATAATTTAGATGTGGACAGTAGCTGCATCAGTTTCCCCCCCCCCCCTGTTTTCACCTGGTGATCTGGCCAGTAACAAACCTCCTGTATTAGTGAGACACAACTCTGGAAGAAGGAGCACAGGGGGCACAGCAGACAGCAGCATTGTTGCTCTGGGTGGAGGGGAGTGTTAATAGTATTAGCAGATTTAAATACAGTAACAAAGTATTGCCAATTCTAGCTAATATTTTTTAATCCATTACAGCAAACCATTTTTTTTCCATTTGGGATAAAGGTTTTGCATAAATAAATAAAAACTGACCATTTTAATAACCTCCGGCAGCGTTAAAGTGACACCAAGCCCTGGTTCACATGCAACTTTGAACTTCACTTGAAGTAGTGCGATTTAAAAGCTGCAGATCAGTGCGATTTGTACCTCTTATTTCACTGTGGCTTACAACTTCATTTAGCAGAAGTCAATGCAAGTAGCAATTCCACCTTAGATCCCTTTGTGACACACAATTCAACACAAGTAGCAACGCAATTGGAAAAATGGAGTTCAGGAACTATTTTTGAAATCGCTCTACTTCAAATTGCACTGATGAAGACAGTGTCATAGAAATACATTAGATGCGACTTCAGGTGCAGTTTAAAAATTGCATGTCGCACCTGAAGTCGCACTGGTGTGACCCAGGGAAAAAGCTTTTTGTTTCTTCTTAAAATAACAGACATGTCTATACTTACCTGCTCTGTGCGATGGTTTTCCACAGACCTGCCTAGATCCTCTCCTTTTTGGGTCCCTGCCGGTGCTCCTGGCTCCTCCCACTCGAGCAGTGCCCCTAGCGAAAGCGGCTTACCCTGGGGACACCTCTGTGTGCTCATCCCCAAACCGCTGCTCTATGCGTCCATAAGACACATAGAGCCACGGCTCGGGCCCCGCCCCCCACTTTCAACTTATTGGATCACTGGCTGTGACTGACAGCATTGGGAGCCAATGGACTCCCGCCGCTGTCTTAGCCAATGAGGAGGAAGAGTCTCCAGATAGCAGAGGCTGAATGTCGCTGGATCGGAGGGGACCCAGGTAAGGATTGGGGGGGCGCTGCACACAGAAGGTTTTTTACCTTCATGCATAAAATACATTTAGTTAAAAAACCTTCAGCCTTTAGAAGCATGGTCTGTCTCATCCATGTAAACTGATACATTCTGCTGGAGAGAGGTTGTGCTTCTGAAAAACAACCGACTTTCTGGCTGGATCACCAAATGAAATAGAAGAAAAAATGAAAACTAATGCAGCCATCACATCTAAGAATTGGTAAACTGCAATGTTTGCTTTTGGGTTTAATACTGCTTTAGTGCTGACATTTTATCTGCTCATACTTTTCTTTCAAAATAAAACCGTTCTGTTTCCATTAACCACTTGCCTACCGGCCACTTTAACCCCCTTCCTGCCCAGGTTAATTTTCAGCTTTCAGTGCTGTTGTACTTGGAATGACAATTGTGCGGTCATGCAACGCTGTACACCTAAGATTTTTTTTTTTTTTTTTCACACAGACAGAGCTTTCTTTTGGTGGTATTTAATCACCACTTTTTTTGCATTTTAAACAAAAAAAGAGCAAAAAAGTTAAAAAAAAAAAAAAAGTTTTTCTTTGTTTCTATTATAAAATTTAGCAAACAGGTAAATTTGCTCCTTCAATAATGTGCGTTCATGAGGCTGCACTGATAGGCAGCACTGATGGGCAATGATAGGCAGCACTTATGGGCACTGATGAGGTAGCATTGATAGGCAGCACTGATGAGGTGGCACTGGTGGGAATTGATGAGGAGGCACCAGGGGCGGACTGACAACTCATGGGGCCCCCGGGCAATAGGGGTCATGGGGCCCCTGTGTCCTTGCCCAAACTCAACAAAGTCTATGAAAAAGGTACCAGGGGCATCTCATGGGGCCCCCTACTGACCCAGGGCCCTCGGACAGTGCCCGAGTTTCCAAATGGTCAGTCCGCCCCTGGGAGGCACTGATGATGTTGCACGGATATGTAGCACTGATGGGCATTGATAGGCAGCAATGATGGGCACTGATAAGCAACACTGATGGGCACTGATAGGTGGCACTGCTGGGCAGCACTGATGGGTGGCACTGATGGTCACTGTTGGGTGGCACTGCTGGGCACTGATGGATGGCACTGCTGGGCACCACTGATGGGCACTTTTGGGGCTGCACTGATAATCAGAGCACTGTGTCATATCTCAAGACTCCTGTGTGCATGAGTGGGAGTGACGTCATTGCTCAGCCAGCCAGATGGCCGGAGCTCACGAACCCGGAAGGAAGACACTAAGCAGGAGATCATAGCTTTGTCAGTTCTCTAGCTGTGCTGGGAACTGAGCCTGCTCTCCTCTACAGATCAGACTTGTCCAGACACCCCCACCTGCGCAGCCTTTCACTGGGACGATAAGTGTGCTGCTGCTTCTCCTCCCCCCAGCTCTTATGCAGCTGAGAACAGAGGGTATGTGATCACTTATAACAAAAAGGGGAAAAAAGGTGAGGGTTTACAATCACTTTAACTACATAGCTGCATAACTAGTCAATCAACTCCCAAGCCTATGAGGGTTCAAGGTACTGGACTGCATATTAGCTGCTCCTCCATCTCACAGCGGGAAGCACATTATCTCATCCTGGTGATAAACCATTAGAGCATAGTAATGCTTTCTATACCAGAGTCACACAAGTGTGTTCATTATGCATTCATCATGTCACTATTTACACACATAACACATCCTGCTAAATGATCAATGGCACATCATCCTTTATATTAGGTAGTAAATAATCGTTCTTGAACTGATATGATGATCATATCACTCAGTCATTCGCTCCCTGCTGTTACAACAACATTTTGCTTTTCACAGTATAGGAGGATTAGCTAATTACTGTCATTAACTCTTGGGCTGCCTTCAGAGGGAATTACAGAAAATGTCCGCAATAGAATTTTACTGGTGTGGCCCTTCTACATAGAAATGAGGAGGCCTTTTTCTTGCCAGTGTAACAAACTCATTGGCTGTTAGGCCTCATTCAGACCTCGTAATCCATTGCACATAGGGCAGCCCATTCACTTCAATGCATGTTTTTTGCCCAAAAGAAGCTCCTGCTCAATTTTTTCGACAACTTTAGTACACTTTAACTGCGCACGTTGCCGCAATTACCTTGTGATTCTCTTGCGTGGCATTCGTGGCAGAATCGCACCGCATTTAGGGTGCCAAAAAGAATAAATGCACCCAAACATGCATTGCACATTCTGCCACGATCTGAAATTGCTGCCAGAACTGCATCCATTCCCACATAGAAGAAAAATATATTTGCAATATATTTAAAAAAATATTCTTCCCAAATATATTGCCATATATTTGAAATCAGGGGCGGACTGACCATTTGGAACCTCGGGCACTGCTCGAGGGCCTGGGGTCAGTAGGGGGCCCCATGAGATGCCCCTGGTACCTTGTTCATAGGCTTTTTTGAGTTTGGGAAATGACACAGGGGCCCCATGATCCCCTATTGCCGGGGGGCCCCATGTGTTGTCAGTCCGCCCCTGTTTGAAATGCTACAATTTTGGCCATATTCAATATGTTTCAAAATATATTTCAAATAAATATATATATATATATATAAAACGCATGTTTAAAATGCTATATACCGTATTTTCCGGTGTATAGGGCGACTGGGTGTATAAGACGACCCCCTAATTTTCCAGTTAAAACACAGGTTTTGGGCTATACTTGCTGTATAAGATGACCCCCCTTCCGAGGGAACACCATTTAAAAACATCAGTTTTTTTATTGAAATGGTTATGACTTACCGGTACTTAAAATCCTTCAAAATCCTCATGTTCATCCTCTGACATCATAAGTTCATGAATGACATCTTGTGATACATTTGTAAGACAGTCATCATATGGATCAAATTCCAAATCAGAGGGTTACCACTGGATGTGCGGTAATACGGTAGCTTCGGCTACATACAGTATACAGTATATATACAGCCCGCTGGATGTGCAGTAATGTACATACAGTATACCGCGTTGAGCCAAGCTGGCTCAAAACAAATGTCCCTATGACAGATTAATCTGTCAGCCCGCTGGATGTGCGGTATATACAGTATACTGAGCCAAGCTGTTTCAAAACGTACCGGTACGTCCCTACGGTAATCAGACCGCTGGATGTGTGTATGTACAGTAGCTGAGGCTACATACAGTATACGCTGGGCCAATCACAGTGAGCGATGTATTCTACTAATGAATACAAAGCCTGCTCGGATTGGCTGAGGTTGTGACATCATCAGCCCTCCTCTCTGACTCAGCCAATCCGAGCAGGCTTTGTATTCATTAGTAGAATACATCACTCGCCGTGATTGGCCCAGTGTATACTGTATGTAGCCTCAGCTACCGTACATACACGCATCCAGCGGGCTGATTACAGTAGGGACGTACCGGTACATTTTGAAACCGCTTGGCTCAGCGCAGTATACTGTATATACCGCACATCCAGCGG